>NC_069660.1:193369576-193971719 GCF_027244095.1 Hemicordylus capensis
CTTGTACCTAAATCCGGCACTGCCAGTCACTGCCATGGTGGGCAGTGGGCAACTGGTTTATTGGTCAGAAAACAGGAAACACCTGTGGAATGTTCTGCTATTGGGCCAGTTCAAACGTTGGCCATTTCCATGATGCAGAGCAGCCTCAGCATTACTAGGAATGCCAACATGTGGCTCAAGTTTAGATCTGATCTGGTGCATTCCCAGTACAGCTATTGCTGCTGCAACAGAGATTGACATGAAATGTAGTGGTACATTTTTCTACTACCGCATCCACACAAACCAGCTTGCTATTCCCTCCACATTCCTATGTCTTCAGAAACACTCAGGCCATTAAGTGTGGAATTTGCAGCAAATGTTGGAGTCAGGTGTGTGTACCTGGAGCTCCATGTATGCAGTAGCGCCATTGGATCATAGCAGTAGTCCCTATTCATGATGGTAGCCCCCTCTATTGGTGGGGGGTGCTGAGGCTTTTTATTTTATTAGTATTATTTATTTATGTATTTATTTATCATATTTATATACTGCCCGATATGTGTACCTCTAGGTGGTGTACATAATTTAAAACAACAAATACAAAACAGAGTAAAAACAATAATTAAAACTATTTCATAGGATAAAAACAATTAAACATTTCAAAATTAATTTCAGTTAAAATCCAGAGAAAACCGGTGTGTCTTGAGGGTCTTCCTAAAAGGAAACAGAGCTGGAGATGCTCTTATTTCAACAGGGAGCATATTTCAAAGCCCTGGGGCAGCCACAGAGAAGGCCTGGTTCCGAGTTACCACCAAACAAACCGGCAGCAACCGTAACCGTACCTCTTCAGAAGATCTTAATAGGTGACAGAGAAGGCACTTTCTTAAATACTCGGGGCCCAAGCCATTCAAGGCTTTCTAGGTAATAACCAGCACTGTGCATTTTGTTCAGGAACATTTTGTCAGACAGAGCAGTTCTTATAAAATCGGTATTAAATGGTTCCTTTGGGTTGTCCTGGAGACCAGCCTGGCTGCTGCATACTGTACCAATTGTAGTTTCTGGACTATGTACCAAGGCAGCCCGACATAGAGGTGCATTACTGTAGACAAGCCTGGAGGTTACCAGTGTATGCACCACTGTTTTAAGGTCATTTACCTCCAGAACTGGGCATAGCTGATGAATCAGCTGAAACAGATAAAAAGTGCTGGCCACTGCCTCATCCTGAGAAACCAGAGAGAGTTTTGGATACGGGAGCATTCCCAAGCTATGTACCTGTTCTTTCAGGGGGTATGTAAGCCCATCTGGAACAGGCATATTTCGACCCTCCCTCACCCCACTGCCCCGTCAGTAAACCTCCACCTAATAAAATTTTTATTATTTTAAGAATAAGTAGAAAGCTGTATGAATAATGCTTAGTTGAAAGAGACAACTTCTTTAACGAATCTGTGCTGTAAGTTATGCAGGAAAACCGAAAGGTGCGGAATTGACTGGGTGCAACAAATTGATTTTCAGATGTGTTAATAACACTGTTTTGATCCTAAGGTAAACTGCTTCTTTTGGAGTTGACAGTTTATTGATTAACAAAATAAAATGTGGTTTCTGAAATTTCCATGAACGTTCTTTGAGGACCTCATAAAGATAACTGTTGCTAATATTGACCATCACAAACAGCTCTTTGTTCCTAAACAATCGATCTGTGTCCCCAGAGAATGACCTCTGAGCAGGTTGATACATGGCATCCATAAGACTGAAACACACCAATAATGGTATTTATTATTAATTATTATTAAAGATGCTTTTATTATTTTACCAAAGATTCTGCTAGGTACTTACATGGCTGCTAAATCATGATTAGAGCTGCACTGAATATTCTCTAATTTCAGTATTCACAATCATTGACATAATCAAATGGGTTGTGCCAACTAACAGAGGTGCAGACAGAGGGGAAGTTTGAGGAGCAACTCCTCACTTAAATTTTTGAGGGAACTTTGAGGGAAATATGGTTTGGGAATTGAAGATATGGATTATTTGGTTTGGCAGGGGGGAGTTCATTGAAATAGGGGGGGAACTCATCAGATGCTTAGGGGGAATCTCTGCACTCTTGCCAACCAATACGATTAAGCAGCAGTGAGGGCATATGAGGCAGAGGACAGTGAGGGCCAAAAAGAAAAGGGACATAGAAGGCACAGCACCGACCTAATGTGAACATGTTTGCAATGAGTGCTGCTGATAATGGGGAGATTTTTGACACCCATAAAACAAAAGATGAAATAAGATCAACTGGTTTGGTTCAGCCCTAATCACAATACAAATTAAACAGTGCAAGGTAAAGAAAATCAGGTTTTAGCATTTCATCTCCATCGTGTGGGCCACTCCTACCAGGATCAGGAACAGCTCCTTGTGCAGTGAATGCACTTAGGAAAAAGAAGAATGATTGCACACTATCGCAGAGTTGCTACAAGAGAAAAAAATGGAATAGGAGGGAGGGAGGGAGGGAGGGAGGGAGAATAAGTCAGGGTAGCCTACATCAGATTCCTTTCCTCCCATCTCCTGTCAACAGACCCTTGATCAACAGTGCAGGAGGTCAACATATCCAATCTCTTCCCCCATGTGGTGGGGCTGGAAAATGGCCCTGGTAACTCTGACAAGAAAACACAGTAGCGCAAAATAATGTGATAATGAATATAGGCATCTGATTTCAAAATAACTGTGGTACAGCCACCCATGGAACAATATTTTATAAGAATCCTTGTGTGATTTGAAGCTTTCTGACTTCAAGCCCCTATTGCTTGCTGAATAACTGGAAGAGGAGGACCTTGACAGGAGATAGACGATGAAGGGTGTCAGGATTTATTTGAAGACTTACTTAGCTGTCGGTTTTGCTACTTCTCTGTATTAGATTTATGTCAAATCTTGTTAAATGTTAATACTAAGATTTTATATGCCTTTGTTAAAAGGTAATTTTGCTTGAATTACATCAGGTACAATGAGAATATTTAGAATGTACTTCTGTAGGTATGGCTGGTAAAGAAATAGTATGATGTGTATGTTTGCTTAAATGTTGACTCAGAGTAAAAGTGAAGGCTGAACCCTTGTATGATCTATCAAAAGGTTTATCACATGCGCGCACACATACACACCATCCCACTTCTGCCCCTTGCCTTCCAATTATTTCAAAAAAGTTTATTTTTTTAACTCAGGGTTTTAAAAAGAAGCCCCAAAAGAGATGGCTGGGAGGGGTGGAAGTGTGCCAGGTAGGGGGAAGGTTTCTCTTGCTGGTTGTGGTGGGGGGCGGCGACAGGGGCCTATTCCCCAAGTCACCCCCACTCCTGCTTTGGTGCGCAGGCTGGACTTCTCTTGTCTGCCTGGCCCTACACCAGGTCCTGCGGCCCGGCAGCAATTCAATGCAATTCAGTTTATTATGATCAAAGATCAGCACACAATGGTTTTCAATGACCAACAATGAATTCACTCTCATTTGCTACCAGATAATCTACTCTCAGAAAGAACAAAACCCAGTACCCCATGGGTTTTTTGGCATGGGGATGGTTGGCACCTTATGTGCACTACACCACCACTCGCTCTGGGCCACCCCGGTGCCCGCCAAGTGGGGGGCTGCTGAAATCCCCATTATTCCCTACGGGAAAAAGCTTAAAGACACGCAAGCATCCGAAATTCTTTAAAAACCACCCCTTTCATGTGCGCACGAAAGGATGTGCACATGCGGGACATGCACATGTGCACTAAGGCTTTCTGAAGCCTTTTGGCAAGGAATGGAAGAAGGGGTGGCAGGGAGGTACCCTGCCGCCCCAAATGCTTTACAAAACAGGCACGCCGGTGGGGGGGAAGTGGCAGGAGGGGTACATACACCCTCCCCTCCCCTTAAAGGTCCATCCCCCAGTGCCAAACTACTGAACCGGCCCCATATCCAGATTGGTCTGGAGGCCTTTAGAATGGCCAGTCCGTGCACATCCCTACTGCAGGGGAGGAAGTCTTAAAATGCTTACCTCTCTGGCAGATGATTGAGGGCTCCTTCCTGGGATTGCCAGCCCAGATGATTGCCGGCTACTGCCAGCAATGTGGAGGGTCGGAGGCTGAGATGCATCTTCCCAGCCCTCAGAACTCTAATAATGCACTGCATGAGAGGTCACTGCTACTCACATGTAGGTGCTGCACGGAGCCCAAAACCCAGGCTAAGCAGTGGGCTCGCTAAGTGGGATGGCTGCTGCACTCCCGAAAGCCACACGGCCCCCGGAAGTTCGCACGTGCCAGCAAAACTGGGCTCAGGCTGGGCTTCCTTAGCCTGCTTTTGCCTATGTGTGTGAATATCCCACAGTTTCCTTTTATTGGCTCATAGCTCTTATATAGTAAATACTAATTTATCTTAGGCTGAACTTAGACATAAAGGCAGATGTTATCATTCCATGAGTTTCAGCAGCTAGTGAAATGGAGCAGAGGTGGGGAAACTTTCAATGTGGGGACATAATGCCACTCCCTCTGTAGCCCTGTCTATCACAGGGCAAAGGGGAAGGATGAGACACAGAACTCATCAGGATGGCCTTAGGCAAGCCACACTCCCTCTCAGCCTCACCCCTCCCTCTGCAATGTGGGGATAATGATACGTACTTTAAAGGTTTGTTTTAAGGATAACATTAGGTAAAACAACAAGGTGATTTGTACGAACACCGACAGCTACTAAAATAATGCAAAGTATTACTTATTATTAATTTTACTACTACTACTACTACTACTACTACTACTACTACTACTACAAGAAATCGATGGGGCCATAGCTCAATAGTGACACAGATGCTTTGTGTGCAACCCCCCCCCCCAAAAAAACCCCAGGTTTAATCTTCTGGTAGGGCTAGGAAAGGCCCCTGTCTAAAACCCTCGAGAGATGTTGCCAATGGACCAATGGTCTTATTCAGTATAAAGCAGCTTCCTCTTCTATTCCACTCCTATTCATTATATCAGGATAGCAAAACATTTCAATAACACAAATTGGAACATAGGAAGCTGCCTTCTACCGGGTCAGACCATTGGTCAGACTAGCTCAGTATTGTCTACACAGACTGGCAGAGACTTCTCCAAGGTTCCATGTCAGCAAGGGAACTTGGAACCTTTTGCATGTAGGTGCTCTTCCCAGAACAGCCCCATCCCCTAAGGGGAATATCTTACAGTGCTCACACATAGAGGCTATTCCCATGATCAACTGAACGTGGGCTAATCGAGCTTAACCTGCTTTCCATGGAGCATGGGAAGCACTGGGTTCGCGGGCGAGCCCGGTACTCCCAAGGCGGCTAGCCTACCTAGAACACCCTCCCCTTAAATGAGGTTAATGGAGCGAGTGCTCGGTTAACCTCATTTCTTTGCTCGTGTGTCGCCGCAGCGCGTTTCACCGCATGAGTAACCCCCCGACTGGGAGGCTGCAAGCAGCCTCCCGGGCTCAGGGGTCTCTCCAGGATGCACTGCGTGCTCACGGCCCCCGATCCCCACAGCCCCACCAGCTCCATGACGGAGCCGGCAGCCATGTGGGTGGCCAATCCAGCCGCCCAGCTACGAGTGGCTGCTCGTCTGCAGGGAGAGCGGGCTAAGCCTGATCTCTCTGAAGAACCCCATCAGGCGCTTTGCACGTGTTGTGGGAAGCACCTCATAGTCTCCGATTCAAATGTAAACTAAATTTGTAACATCAACACAATTTAATTTCAGATTTATTTATTTGAAATTAAAGACACACTCCAGAAATATAGAATGGCATACTATAATAAATGAAATAGCATGTCTGCACCCTTTCCCCCCAGGCTTAATTGCATACACCAGTGCATGATTCAGACCAAGTCTGCATGGATATTTTTATGATTTCTCTTGTTCTAATGCTGAACAAGATGGAAATTATCTTATCCTACCGCGTCAAAGGAAGTACTTTATATAGGTATTGATCTTTAACCCACACATTTAAGCACTTGCCTATGCACACATTTAAAAAACAGTATGCTCAATCAGTCAGGATGCCAATTAGTGTTATTTTTGATTATAGTATTTGAGGAACATTTTTAGCCATTAGGAACTGAGCTGAAGCTTCCGCTTAATTTCACATACACAATGACACCAAATACTCAGCGATCAGATGGGCCTGTTGACTTTTATGTGCTACAAAAGTAGAAGACAGTGAAATATTATGAGCTGGAGTCTGTTTCACAAGGCATATGGTGATTTGCATAAACTCATATTTGCTTGATTGAATATTGACTTATGCAGTATAATATTACTTTGTTCTCTTGCCTGCATTTCCAGCAATGGAATATGGAAGAGTTCCATCGTAGAAGCTGAAAGACTGCATCATGCTGAGCAAAAGGGATGGTTCCAACTGTTTCTTATGTTTTGGAAAGGATTAAGAATTTTCTTGCTGAGAATATTTGGAAATTGGTTCATTACTAAGGGAGTTTCTGGTTCATATTGTTCCACTGTGCCAAATAAAGAGATGACCCTTTCTTTCTTGGATCTGTTGTGTCAAGTGAAGAGAGAGCCTTTCTTTGTCTTTTTGTTCAGCCTGCAGAGTTGATAGTGAGCAACAAGCATTTCCTTAATGGCCCCTAAGGAGCAATCACACCAATCTTTATCTAAAAAAATTAAAAGCCCTTTGTATAAGGTTGGTACCTGAAGCCACATCTATCTGCATAACTGGAGCTGATAGGAATGGATTGCAAGAAACATACTTGCAATGTTTAAAAGGAGCTGCTATGGCTTTGGGGGTTGGAATTATGCTGGTTTAGGACTGATGCTGACATACCTGCCAACGTGTCCCTATTTTCCCATTGGAGAATGGGAAAATAGGGACATGTTGGCAGGTCTGTGCTCACAGCCTTTGTGCCAATTTGCTTCCCAACTATAATACCTAGAAACAGACATGACAAGACCTAGTCATTTTTTCTGTGTCGTTAGGTGTGCATAGCCCAACTGACTTCAATGGGTCCAGGTGCACCTAACACTATGGCCACATTCACATGTAACGTGGAATCTCAGATCCAATGGGCCTGCGGTTCTGCCCCCTGAATTCAGACATTCAGGAGAGCTGCCTTTCTTCAGTCAGCTAGACAGCAGAGAGGCGGGGGAGCTGGCTTTGCGGGGTTCCTTCTTTACTGAAGGATAGCCCAAACAGCCAATCATGCCAGAGCTGAGGGAGGAGCTTCCTCTCTCTACTCCAGTTCCAGGGCCAGCAGTTTGTGGTTCCATATTCGGATGTACCACATGCTTCCTGGAACCTCAGGTTGCAGTGACAAAACTCACTACAACCTGAGGGATCAGATTGGAGCTCCAATCCTGAACCCTCAGTTTTGTCACTGTGCCCAACTGTGGTTTCCCGCATCTGGACATAACATCCACCGTACCACAGACCAGTTCAACTATGGTTCTGCATTATGTGCGAATGTGGCCTATGTAATACAACTGGGCTGCAAGTCTCTTCCCTCCAAAGGATACTAATCTTCTAAAGGTATTACAGGGACATTGGGAGCATGAAACATTGCGATTCTTTCAAACCTACATTTGTGACATATAAAACTACAATTGAGCAAGATTCCATGAAATTGGTCTTGAAAATCCAAACTTGCATTTCTTATAAGATAGGATAACTTTCAAGGCAACTAAAATCATCTAAAAATAATCTGTATCCAAAGACCGGCTCATGCAATGGGCTTGCACTAGCCCTGTGGAATTTCTGATTGTTATTCTTTGAACTGATTCTCTTCCCAATGCTGTACAAACATATTTTAAAATTGCCTTCAGTTTCAAAAGCAAAGCCTATATGCCTGCCGATTTTTCCAGGGCTATGCTTTGTTGCTGTCTGCTCTTTCTCACAGTCAACTAGAGAAGAGCTTCACCAAAATATTTGCAGTGGGAAGGTGGTGGCTTTGGAATTATAGAGGCACTAGAGTGGTACTGTTTCATACTTTGAACTTATAGCATCCTGTTTTTTTGTTTTTTGTTTTTTTAAAAAAGATTGGTCACCACAGTATGTGGGGATTTCAATGCACTGTGGACTCCACCACCAGCATGACTTTTGGAAGGCAAAAATGTGCAGTTGGTTCGAAGTATGTTTAAGATGCCATGCACATGTGGATACAGGAAGAACCGTATTGCCTCAGTTTAACTCTGGCCTTTCTATATGTGGACATGCCAGAGAACTGTTAATAAGCACATTCAAGAGCATCAAAACTGTCCAGATTAACACTTGGAGGCTGTTCACACAAACATCCCAGACTGGGGAGAACCCAAGTCCAGGTTGGTGCAGGAGCAGCAAAGATTATCACCGCCCTCTCCAGGCTCTACCATTTGCATGCCCACATGAACCGGAGTGGTGGCGGAGCACAGAGCTCCAACCCAAAGAGAGAACTTGTGCTGTATCCTCCAGGGACCCAGAATGCCATGCGCAAGCAGCAGAGTGGCTGCTCTCAGTATTGCAGCTGCTCCACTCTGTGTGACCACTCCTTCCCCCCAGCTCATTGCCTAAAATGGCAGCTGACTGGTTGGAAGCACAGCTACCCAGGGTGATCTCATTCATGATCTCCTAATAGGGTGGAACGAATGGTCATTTCATACAACCTCAGTAAAGACCTGAGTACAGAAGCTGGGCTACTCAGGTCTGGAGCATCCAGGAACGGAGGGCTCCTGGTGCTCCAGATGACATGAGCTGCCTGGGTTACCCCAAGCAGCCCATGTCATATGAACAGCTTCTTGGTCTAATATAAAAGGAATGTAGATGAAAACAGAAAAGGCAATATAGGAAACAATTTAGATACATATATAATTAATTAGGGATGCCGGTATGTGTGGGAAGATGGTGGGAGGGACCCCACACACCACAAAAAGCACACAGAAGCTCCTGTTTGGTTTTTAAAAAATGTTTCCCTGACATCAGCTCTGACAGCCAGAGACAAACCACTTTCTGAACAAAGGACGGGAAAATGGTCCTGAGAAACCACCCAAAGAATTACTCTTACCGAATAGTGATAGATGTTTAGCTTAAGTTCTATCGTTTCATTTTCAGTCCCTACAGTCTTGTCTACCAACAGCCCTGAGTTTATTTGTAAATTATGGCCAGCCTAAAAGAGCTTTATATCCCTGGCTCCCAATTATATATGACTCCTTTTATTATGTAAAAATAAATTCTTGTGCAAAGCCTATACAGTAAAGCAAACAAAGCAAATGGATGAAGATTATTGTGGTTGTATGTCATTCCAGTAGTGAACAAACAATGCCCAGTTTTCAGCAGATTTGTCGGATAGTTGATGACCTTCCCAGGTCAAATACAATTTGCGAGTTTAATCATTTCTACTTCTTGTTAAAGTGTTGTAAGACAGCCATGAATCATAGAGCTTTTAATACTTTATCAATTAGATTCCAAATTGCTGTGCACAGCATCTATTTCCAAATCCAACCCATAGTCCTAGAATAATAGAATATGAGAGTTGGGGGAGACCTTGGAGATCTTCTCATCAACCCCTGCTCACTACAAGAATCTGCATATGAATGGGAGACTAGGAGTGTGTGCACTGTAAGATGTCCCCCTCAGGGGTGGGGCTGCTCTGGGAAGAGCAGAAGGTCCCAAGTTCCCTCCCTGGCTTCTCCAAGACAGGGCTGAGTGAGATTCCGGCCAGCAACCTTGGAGAAGCCACTGCCAGTCTGTGAAGACAATATTGAGCTAGATAGACCAATGGTATGGCAGCTTTCTATGTTCCTATGTACCTAAAGACAGCCCTCCACTGCATAAGGCAGACTGCTCCACTGCCAAACAGCTCTTACAGTTAGGAAATGTTCCCTAATATCTCACCTGAATCTTCTTCTTCCTAATTTCAATAATTAGTTCCAATTTTGTCCTCAAGAGCAACAGAGAACAAGTCTAATCCTTCTATGGTCATATATTTGAAGGCAGCCATCATATTATTATTTATTTACACAGTCAGACAGGTGTTATTGACTGGTTTGTTTTATCCAGACATCGAGTATTATTATTAATTATTATTATTATTATTACATTTATATCCCACTCTTCCTCCAAGGAGCCCAGAGAGGTGTACTACATACTTGAGTTTCTCTTTCACAACAACCCTGTGAAGTAGGTTAGGCTGAGAGAGAAGTGACTGGCCCAGAGTCACCCAGCTAGTTTCATGGCTGAATGGGGATTTGAACTTGGGTCTCCCTGCTCCTAGTCCTGCACTCTAACCACTACACCATGCTAGCTCCTTATCCCCTCCCCTTAGTTTTCTCTTCTCCAGGAGAAATATACCTAGCACTTCAGCCATTCCTCATAGGACTATTTTTCCAGACCGTTCATAATCTTTGATGCCCTCCTCTGAATCCATCCCAGTTTATCAATGTCTTCCAGCAATAGGGGTGCACACAAAACTGGTTTGCCCAGTTTGGTTCGAGTCTGAACCAGACTCGAACCAGACTGGGTATGTTTGGTTTTGGCACCCTGACTCAGCTTGAATTCGAACCAGTTTGGGATTCTAAAGTGTAATTTTTTTAAAAAAAAACTTACCACCAGGTTTGGCAGCCTCTGGAGGGTGCCGCTGTGGCCATGGTGTGTGTGTGTTTGTGTGTGTGTGTCCGGCAGTCCCCCCCGCCCCCGCACCAGCTGACCCTGGTCTTCTGTGGGCCGTTTTTTCTATGAAACGTTTTTGGGCCATTCCAGCTCTCTCTGTGGTCATGGTGGCCATTTGGGATGCTGATGCTCATGTGCTGGCCATTTGTGTGATCAGGTGAACTGGGCTTGAGCAGAACCATGATATTCACACATCTCTATCCAGCAGTGTCCAGAACTGGGAACACAGTACCATTATCTACGTAAGGTCTGGCTGGCATAGAAGAATGGAACTACTATATCTCTGGGAGCTTCTAGACGTACTCCTTGTAGCACCATCCAGTGATTGTTTTTCCCCTTGAATGTGCATACAGAATCACAATCTTCCTTCCATGCTGCAGTAGATACAGTGGCTGACATTAAGTACAGCATTAGGAGGGCAGAGCAGGACCTGCAACTTCAGAGATGGTGCTTTTGAGCCCATCAGCTACCAATGCATAGCAGAATGGATGCTTGAGTGGCGGGTGTGTATGTGCAGAACTGGTTTGATTCAAAATGGGTTAGACTCAAACCGGCGTGGTTTGACCAGTCCGAGTTCAAGCTGAGCCAAGTCTAGTTTGAATCAAACTGGTTCAATGGTTCAAATATGGTGGCCATGATTACAGAGATGTGTTTACAATATTTATGCCCTTCTGATTGGTTTTCGGCCACTGCCTTCTGATTGGCGAGTGATTTCCTTTTCTCTGGTAGGCTTGTTGTGTTGTCAGGGCAACTCTGCCCCCATTGGCTGGGTGGGGGGATGAGGGAGGGGGAACAAAGAGGAAGAAATCTGAAATGTATTTAGAGCCAGGCAGTACCTGCCTGGCATTACTTTTCTGCTTTCATGGAAGAGCTCTGGCTGTGCTCCAGCTGGTTTGTGGTGGAGTACTTCCATGCTTGGCTTGCTTGATAGTCTCTGTGCTTTGGTCTGCTGCTGTCTACCCCCTGCATCTGTCCCTTCCTGATCTGCTGAGTCCTGCCCGCTGAGCCCTGGCTGCCTTCTTCCTTTGGACCCCTGTCTGTCTTCCTCTTTTGGCCTCCTTTGGACCCCCATCTGCCTACCTCCTTCAGACCTCCACCTGCCTCTACCACCATCATTGGGCCCCCAGTAGTGCCATCAGCACCCAAACAGTCTAAGACCACTGGCAGCACTGTGTGGGGCTGCTTTGAGCACTGCCAAAGTGAGCCTACATGTGTTGTCTGTGTCCATTGCTGGGCACAGGTCAGCAGGGGAAAGGATGTCAAGCATCTAGGGACGTCATTCATGTGGAAGCACATCAAATGGCATCATCCAGGTTTCCTTGCTCCTGCTGGCGATGCTAGCAGTAGCAAGGGACGTGCTCCTGCTCCCAAGCAGGGCACATTGCCTGTCATGCAGTGGGCCCATCTGATGGACAAATAGTCTGGTCAATCAGAGGCACGTCTCTTTACCCAGGCTGTTGGAGAGATGATCGCTCTGGACGACCAGCTGTTTCAGACGGTGCAGAATGCCAGCTTCCACTGGCTGCTCCTGCTGCTTGCCCCCAAGTACCGGATCCGCTCACACACAACATTCAGTAGGAGGGTGGTGTGCTCCCTGTACCAGGCATGCCATGAGATTGTGTTGGAACTGCTTTCCTGTCCCTCACTGCACACTGGTGGGGACAGGAGAGAGAGGGGATGACTGCTGTTGCTACAGGCATGGCCAGTGCATGCTCCCAGGCAGCAAAGCCCAGAGAGGAGAACTGGTCTTGTGGTAGCAAGCATGACTTGCTACCCTTAGCAAGCAGGGCCCACCCTGGTTGCATTTGAATGGGAGACTTGATGTGTGAGCACTGTAAGGTATTACCCTTAGCAGATGGAGCCACTCTGGGAAGAGCATCTAGGTTCCATGTTCCCTCCCTGGCATTTCCAAGATAGGGCTGAGAGATTCCTGCCTGCAACCGTGTAGAAGCTGCTGCTAGTCTGTGCAGACAATACTGAGCTAGATAGACCAATGATCTGTCTAAGTATATGGCAGCTTCCTATGTTCCTATGAGGCATGTGCCTGGACAAGTCAGTTGAGGACTGGAGTTGTGGAGAGGCTCAGCACCAAATTGGGTTAATCAGCAGAGCATGTTTTGGCATGCCTGTGTGACCCATCCATGAAGGGCAATGTCATCACTCTTGATGCGCTGCTCAAGTGGAGGGCCCTCCTGGTTAAAGAGGTGAGGCAGGCAGAGGAGTGGAGGCTGGCTGAAAATCAGGAGGAAGGTGCTGGCACACCTACTTCTAGTACTCTCCATGCCCAGCAGCACTGCTTCCCAGTTCAGCAGTGTGGTGTCCCTGGCAGTCCACACATTTGTTTAACCCTGTGGTTCAAACAGGGTTCCATGGTGTGGAAGAGTGTTCTAAAGTACCTGCAGGAATTTATTTATTTGTTATTTCTCTGTGTAAACCGCCCTGAGCCATTTTTGAAAGGGTGGTATAGAAATCGAATTAACAACAACAACAACAACAAATTTATTTGTTATTTCTCTGTGTAAACCACCCTGAGCCATTTTTGGAAGGGTGGTATAGAAATCGAATTAACAACAACAACAACAACAACTGGTGGTGGACCCTGAGACAGATCACGTCCAGTTTGGGGCAATGAGTCGCCAAGTTTGGCCAGACTTGGCAATGGTTGCCAGACAGCTCCTCTCCTGCTCCCAATCAATGTCTAGAAAGAGATGGTGTTCTACATGGCCAGGGATGTGGTGACAACCCATTGTTCATGCTTAGATGCTGGCTTAGTGGAGCAGCTGGTCTTCCTGAAGGCCAACCTCCCCTGCTGAGCTTTCCTGAGCTGGATGTACAGGGTAAAGGACTCATGGTCACCCCCAACTGCTGCAACTCCAGCTCACCCTGGCCAACACAAATGTGTCACAGACTGCTCATTAGTGCTGCTGACACATGCAGACATGATGATGCACATGATGATGCACATGATGATGGACTGCGGCCCCAGGGCCAGCACCCATTGGAAGCCATGGTGCAGCATAGGTGGGTTTTTGTGGGGGGCTTGCTGTCTTGAATTGTGTTGGTTGCTTTCTTGATGTCAACTTCTGCAGCACAGCCAGATTCAAACATATGCGCGTGCACACACACACACACACACACACACACACACACACACACACACACTAGCCCAAGATGAGTTTAAACTGGATCCCTGATGTGTGTCAGCCAGGGCCCAGCCTTACCTGAGGCCAACTTAACTGCACACGCAAAAATAAGAGAGACTACTTCTCAAGCAGTTTTCTTTTTTCAGTCTCAGCGTGTACACATGCACACACAAAACACAATTCAATTCTGCTTGTTTTTGCTGGATCTCAGATGGAAAAAGGCTAAACATGGTTGCCTTGGAATTGGGCTATTTTTAATGATTTTTTGAAATTTTCGAGTTCAATAGGTCATGGGTTTCAATAGGTCATGGGTTTTGATTTTTAAATTTTTTTAGAATTAAAAATAGCCCAATTGCTTTGCGGGTTCGGTGGTAGGTAGCACCCATCATGAAGTACCACCCAACCCATTTTGGTATTTCTGGGCACTACACATAGGGAATAATGAGTCAGTTTGAATTCCCATTATTCCTTATGGCATAACCAATTTGAACCAGTTCAATCCCGGTTCGAACTCAAGCCGGACCAGTGACCAGTTGATAGAACCAATACTCAAACCAGGGGTGCCAGTTCGAGTCTGGTTCAAACTTGAACCAAACCGCAAGTTCCGGTTTTGTGCACACCCCTATGCTCGAGAGTGTTCATCTGTATGGGCACCTAGTCAATGCAGTTACCTAGTAAGAAAATGTTGGATGGTGAGTAGTCAGAAGTAATACTAGAAGATGTAATGGCTTAAATGGCATTCTTCTCTGTGTTACTACTTGCCTTTGAGGCAACACCCTCCCCACCAACCTCACACTATTGGCCCTTGCATGGTTTCCACTAGCTTTGTGGCTGGTCAGCTTTCACCCCCTAGAACCATTAACAAGAAGATTAGTGTATTGATACTCAGCCTTTTTGGCATAGTAAGTGAAACATATTGTTAGAGGAACAACACAGGCAGAAGCTTTTACCCAGACCCTAACTGGTGTAGAAATCCCATGACAAATAAATATGGAGTTCCATAATGTCAAGATATTAAGGAGCTCAATGTGCAACTGCCATTTTCGATGATGGTTGCACACTTAGCATCATGTCTAGTTTGTGTATTAAGGCACCTTTATTAAGTGTTAAATTAATCCATTTCCAATTGCCTTTCCCTGCTCCTTTCCCAATAGGCATGTATCTGCTAATTGAGAGAAGCTTTTTTTAAAAATGGGGGGAAAAAACCCCAAAGCAAAACAAAAGCTTGACACCTTTTATCCCTGAACAAAGATTACACGCGCAGCAAGCTGTAATCCTTGGCTTTGCAGTATTGCTTTACGGGGTTAAGAAGATAAATGTTCATTGCTTTTAATCCTCCCCATGATTTATGAGGCTTTGGGTATCCTCCCCCCCCCCCGAGCATCTACAACTGTGTGGTTGTTCTGCCTGCTGCTTAAATTACAGCGACATCTGTAAAGTAAATTGTGGATTGTTGTCCTACAACAGAGCTGCTGCTTCATACCTCCTGCAGCATTTCCTGAGTTTAACAGAGGCAGTTTACTTCTTTGCTTCATTATTAACACTGGTGGAGATTTGAGGGTGTTTGGATTGTTGTCTTTTTCTTTTTTGTCAGAGTGGGTGGGATTACGATGCCCTGGATGATCGCTTGTCATACTAACTTGAAAGCAACATGACTGTGACAGCAGCTGCAGAATCTCAAGTGCGGCACGGGGCGGGGAGGGCAGCAGAAAGCATTAGCTTCTATTGTTGTATTTTACACACTTAGCTCTCTGACTTACTGATGGGATAATTAAAAGTTAAACAAGATTTGCCCAAAGTAAAGAAACACATGAATGCATTAGCTCTTAATCATATTTTCTTCTCCCTGATTAACTGTCTATGAATGCACATTTAGTTTCCTGTTGTTCCCACAAGGAATTGTAAATGAGAAGTTAAATGGTACATTGTTTGTCTTTCAAGTATCATTAATCCAGCGATCACAACAATAATGTTAGGAGCATGATCCATCTTGCATGGATGGAGTCCCTGTTGTGGAGAGATCAACATAGGCCTGTTGGCCCACTTGGTGCCTACCAGAGGCGCTCTTACCCCCAGACCTTGGGGCTCCAGCCCATGGCCTCCAAGGTCCGGGGGGGGCTCCAAAGGCCTGGGGGGCCTCCTGCCACCACCCTGCACCTGCCGCTGCCCTGCTGTGAGGCCAAACCACCAATTATTTTAATAATTCTAGCTTCTGGGGAGTGAGCAGGCCTCCCCGGCCTCGCCCCCCGCCCAGCGGCAGCAACAGTGGCAGTAGCGGGCAGAGCAGGAGCAGCTGCTGGGCCTGACCATCTGGCCCAGCGGCCCCCTTAGAAATGTGAGGCGCTCCACCATGCCTGTGCAGTTATACTAGAGCATTGTGATGCACTATTATAACTGCGCAGGCACACTGGAGTGCCTCGCAGTTCTCAGTGCGCCTCTCCGCCAGATGGTCAGGCCCAGCAGCTGCTTACACTCTGCCCACTACCACAGCCACCGCAGGGGGAGCCGGGGACTTGCTTGGCTCACCCTCCACCCCCGGTGGCTAGAATTATTGAAAAAAATCAGTGGTTCAGCCTAGTGGCGGCGGGGGCCTCACAGCGGGTGCGGTCTGGGTGCCAAAATTAACTAGGTGTGCCACTGGTGCCTACACATGGGTGTGCAACATCACAGCACATGGATCATGATCAGGAATGAAAAGTCCATTCTTGCACTAGGAATAATACCAATGTATTCCTAGCCAGCTTGCCCTCTTATCCGAGTATACTTATGCTTGGAGAGTGAGTAACTGTTGCACTGATGTTCTTTAAACCTTCCCTCGCCACAGTAGCACATCACTGAAGCCTGACATTCCCTACTCTAATGAAACCCTACGCCCAGGATTTTGAGTAGAATGGAGTTTTTAGAGCTAGATGGCTGGCACTGCTTCATTTTTGCCAGACTGGCCCAGTGAGTGGCCTGGAAAAAGTTGCTAGAGAATTATCAAAGCTAGGCGGGTGAAGACCAGATCAAAGGCTGGATGGAAATGCACTTAGAGCTCTGTTTAAACTGCTCAGACAAAGAGCAAGAACATTCAGTAGTACCTACTCCAGTGATTTCCGTATGCCTCCAGGGATTCAGATAGCATGTTAACATGACTTTGCTACAGTATAAGACTCTAAGTGATACAAATAGGGGGGGAAACAATCCTTGTTGCCAAGCATGATAATCTAAATGGACACCAAGTTCTTTTTGCTGTTGCTCCATATATGTTTATCTTCAGAGATTTACAATCAAGCAAAATTCTGTCCTTATCTGCTTTCAATATTTTCTTTGCAAAGAACATCATTGTTCTTAAAAACGTTTGTCTTGTTTTCTGCTGAAAACAACATGGAAAAATAGAAATAAAGAGGTTCTTTGTCCTGCTAGATCATATAACAGATCTTGATATTCTGGAAATGGATCATTAATCCAAAGATCAGTCAGCCCAACTGGTGCTCTCTTCACTCAGCAGTCACTTCAAACTATGTATTGCAAATGGGCATTGCATTGGATGCCTTGCTTTGAAGCATATGTGTACTCAAGGGTGCATTTGCACCTGATCTGCATGGAGGAAATCTATGCGCAGAAATCGATAGGAAATCTAACATCAGAATGTTGCCCAAAATAACATCCCAGTGTCATGCATCCCCTTCTGCAGGTCTACTTTTGCCACATTGTGGCATGATCATCACATTGATCATCTAATTCTTCAGCTTATGCTTCAGACACTACATATGTTTTGATTTCAGCCTCAGAACACAAGAGAAATGTCATTGCAGAAGTTACAGCAGATGTCCCAAAGCACCTTTTTTAAAATCTATGCAAACTTTAAAGATAGAACAGATGGAACATTGTCAATGGCTTCTGTACCCCAGCATTGAAAATAAATACATTCATCTTACAGTTGGATTCTGCTAGCAATAATTCAGCGAGAAAAGCAGCACACTGTTAAATAAACTGGGAAATTATGACGGTCACCCACGTACAGCACAGTGTAACATGGGTCGTTTGGCACCGCCCACACTGATGCATTTGGAACACACAAAGCTTCCTTATTCCAAGTCAGGCCATTGGTTTACTTAGCTCAGTACTGTCCATGCTGATTGGTAGTGGTTCTCGAAGCTTTCAGGCAGGAATCTTTCCCAGCCCAACCTGCAGATGTTTGGGATTGAACCTGGGATCTTCATTGTAAAGCAATGTTCTGCGCCAACTTAAAATTATGCAATGCTGCCTCCCATTGAAAATAATAAATAACAACAAAAAATAAACACCTGTTAGTAGTGTTTTAGACACATGCTATGTGGGTCACTGTGTTTTGCGCCCTCAGAAACCCTAAAGTGCATTGTTGAAATGTGGCACATATATCCCATTCAACCAAAGCAGAATCCTGTAATTATCACACAAATTGTAACATCAGGGGAGTGCTCTGATGAAGAGGGCCAGGCCTCAGTGATAGGGTACCTGCAGTCCTAAAAATCCAGCCCTATGCATGCCTACTCCAAAATAAGTACCATTACGTTCAATGGGGCTTACTTCCAGGTATGCGTAGACAGGACTGCAGTTTATGTTTCCAGGTTCAATGATTGGCTTCTCCCATTATAAGGAACTCAGGTAGCAGGACTGGAAAAGGTCCAGTGAGATTTCAGAGAGCAGCTCAGAACTCATTCAAAGGCAGCTTCAGATGTTTATTTTACACTTGAATGTCTATCTGTTAGAGGCATAGAACAAGCAATTTGTAAACGGAAGTTTGTTTCTTCCAAGCTGCACATAAATTGTAACAGTCTGGAAAAGCATAACAAGCAGCAAAGACATCTGTAAATCTATTCCAATGAAACTGATCGCTCTTATGATTCCAGTTTGCAATTGTTACTACAAACACAGTGTCTCATTTTGTAGAAACATTGAAGTAGCATCCTCTGCATTATGGAAACCTCTGGAGTAGTGATGAGCCTGGACCGTTCCGGAGGCCATTCTACAGGCCTCCGGACCGGTCTAGACATGGACAGTTCGGGTGATTCGGGGTGGGGGGTTCCTTTAAGAGCAGGGGGAGGATTTACTTACCCCTCCCGCTGCTTTCCCCCTCCGGCGCCCGTAGTTCTGTTAATAATCGGGGCGGCAGGATACCTCCCTGCCGCCCCTTCTCCCGTTTGGTGGCCAGTGTTGGCAGATTGAAAGTCCGAGAAGGCTTCAATAAGCCTTTTGCGTGCATGAACATCGCACGCGCTTCACGTCTCCGTGATGTGCGTGTGTGCATGCGCATGTTGCAGAGACGTGAAGCGCGCACGCGATGTGCGCGTGCACAGAAGGCTTATTGAAGCCTTCTCGGATTTTCAATCTGCCAACACTGGCCGCCAAACGGGAGAAGGGGCAGCAGGGAGATATCCTGCTGCCCCAATTATTAACAAAACTATGGGCGCCGGAGGGGGAAAGCGGCAGGAAGGGTAAGTAAAACCCTCCCCCCACTCTTAAAGGACCCCCCCACGCCAGTGCCAGACCGCAGTTCCGCGGTTCCGTGCACACCCCTACTCTGGAGTGAACATATTGGGCACCATGTGAATGGCATATTGTATGAAATGGGTGATCATGTTGTTGTTGTTTTTAATATATAGAGGTCATTCACACTTCAAAGAATTTTCTTTCTTTATTACGGCCCAAGGTCAGCAAAAAGAGATAATCCACACAATAAAAAAACATGTTCTATCCAGGTTTAGGAGCGGTGTGTGTTCCCAGTTCTTGGTTCTGTGGAAGCAAGGTAAGAGGAAAACCTGGGTAGAAGTGATTGTGTGGAAACAAGGTAGGAGGAAATACTAGGAGGAAAATACTATGGGTGGGTAGTCTGTTGCTAAATGTGGGGGAGGGGCAGTTTAATCTCAATGGGTGAGCACAAATTTTGGGGCACAACAATCACCTAGCTCAGGTCTTTGGAGCCCAGCCAACTTATTTATTCAACAACCATTTTTTCCTACCTGTAGATGTGATTCCACATCATCCAAAATCTCAGAGGTACAGCTTAACTCCTCACTCCCCAAAGTCATAAAATGCAATTTGGTAATTGCAATTTGGTATCCGAGACCTGCTGAAACAAATGCAAAGGGTCTATGTCAGATCAATAAAAGCTAACAACATCAGTGATTTCACTAAACAAGGGCCCTATGTTCAAGTCACAGAAACACAATATTTGTTTTTAGAGATATGCAACCTGCCCCACAAGTCAATGCATGGATCTTGTCAACATTATTTTAGCACCCCTCAACATTTCTTAAGATGCTTTGCTTGGGTCAGGACACACACACACTCATTTGTCTTAAACTTTGCTTCAGTAAGGGTTCAGGGGGAACTAGAAATGTGCAAAACACAGTCACTTTGACCTGAACATTGCTAGTCTTTTTGAAAATTGTTCATACTTTCTTCATAAGTTCTTTCAGAATTACCACATTTGTGTTGCTTGAGATAGGCCTTTTGTCCATTTCTTTAAAAAAAAAACCCTCTCTTTTATAAACTAAGCACTGTATCTTATCTTTGGAACTTGATTTCTTGGTGGATGTTGTCCAGTATCCATATATGGAATGGCACCCTTCGAAATAAATAGGCCATTAGCTGAGAACTGATGTAGGAATACTCTATATGCCAAGAAACTGCCTAAAACCTCTAAGATACTTCTATCCAGTGGATGTTATACAAGAACATCACGCTAAGGATACAGTGGTCATCTATGGACATCAGGATGGTTTGTCAACTGTCTTTCATACAGCATAGGAAAAATAAACATGCAATGAATTCTTTTTAAAGGATGGCCTCATGGTTATCTGGGATCACTGCACAGTTAGTGGGAAAATGTGCAAATTCTGCCATGGTCACCATTAAATTTTGTATCACCATCCACGATAAGAGTGGAATTGCATGCTGATGTTCGTTCATTGCCTTGGAAGAACAGTCAGGCATAGGTACGTGAAAAAAGAATGTAGTGGGGAACCTTTTATATTCAGAGAAGCATCATGTATACACATTGCATTTGTGGTAGAAATGATAGCTACCCTGAATTTCACCTAAAGCAAATTTCTGAGGTGAATTTGAAGGTAACAGCTTGAGTGACACATCCAAGGAATTTGTAGAAAGGAAAAGTGAGTTTAAAAGATCATTTGCAAAATTCCTTAGGGATATTCCATACATTCCTATTAGAGATAATTATAACTACCTCCAGATAAACCTTTTGTTTAGCTTTGCAATAATTTTATCATTAAGGGTCATGCTGCAAACTGCTTAAAACTTTTCAATGTTATTTATAGTGCTGCACTGAATTCTGATGATATTCCATTTTCAGTGCAAAAATTGTTTCAAAGACTCAAAGCATTCATGAAAAACCCTAATGTCAACTATTTCACACATTTTTTGCACCTGTTCATAGCTATCGTTCCCCAGTCTGCTGCTTCACCATTGTTTTTTTAAAAATCTGATAAGGTATTTTCATGAAATGATCCTAAACAATCTAAGTTCATGTACTGGATGTGATGACCTCATGGAATATTTTTTAAAAACAAACAAGTTTCATCTTGAGCTTAGACTGTGTTGCTAGCTCTGCTGTTCTGAAGGCTCACAGAAGCCTCTCTGCTTATGTTTGGAACAACTGGCTTGTAGTTCCCACTCTTAACATGCTCAGGAGCCCCACAGGATCATGGGCTCCCTGTGTGTTGGCATATTGGAGACAGGTCACTTAGCAGGCAGTGGGACAATCACCCCCAGACTCAACAGCTGCCAAGCAAATTGAAAGGGGATTAGCCTCATGCCTTTCCATATATTAGACAATGTTTAGATAAACCGAAGTTAGCTTGAGCGTTAAGTTCATTTTCAAGGTCTTTCTGTCCGAAGATTGACCCTTTACTTCCTCTCTTCTGCAGTTGCCTCAAACAAGCTAACATTAATCACCTCAGCAGGTAAATCAGATAAGGTATTGCAAATGCAACTCCCTTCCTATCACAAAAGAGTTTAGTGGGCAATAGGAACTCAGGTGTTCTCATTTAAAATACTGATTGGTTTACCTTCTGACCTAACAGATATCACCCTTGCACATCCAATTAGTCCATTTATATTGATTGTTCTTGGCCATTCATGCCATTGTATTTTACATAGGCACAGCAAACAAAGACAATGGATCCTTTTGAGATCCACCAGAATTTCCCACCACATGAAGAAGGAACAGCCATTATTTTGCCTCAGGGCCCATTTTGGGCTGTAACTGGTCCTGGTTTCTTGAACCAGTGTGCTTCAGTTGTCTTTACACCATGGAGTCACCCACTGAATGCATGATAGATTTGGCACCCGCCATAGCACCAGGCCGTGTCTTCCTCATCGTGCCATTCACACTTCCAGCTTCCAAATCAGCCTTCCTTGCTGGCCTGATCTACCCAGCTTGCCTTGCTGCTATGAGAAGCTGGCTGCACAAAAACAGACACCTTTTGGATTTACCCTTGCTGCCTACCCCCTGAGCTGCTTTTGGTTCTCCGCTACTACTCCCAGTTCCCAGTCTGTCCCTGATGAAAGAGGTCCTTCAGCTGCGCCTGAGCCATGAGGGTCCAATCACCCCTAAGCATAACCACTGTGCGCTTCTGGGCTTTCTCTACCCCTGCTGTTTTTTAAATCCAAAAATCTGTTTCTCTAAAGCCTTCTTTTCTCTAGCCAGCCTAGAATTCATTTTAATCCACATACTAAGCTAGATTGCCTTTTTACAAGTATCTGGTTAATCTTTGTAATGTATTTTTAGTAGTAATACTGCTTTAATCAACTTTGTTATTCCATTGTACTCCAGAACCCTAAATGAAATCTTACTTTGTTTTGAACTTCACCCTCTCTGTCAGTTCATTCTCTTGGGACAAGAGAAAATCATTTTGACATGGGACTGCTCCACTCCAGCTCAATAATTTCCCCATACAAAGCCCGAACGCATTTAGAGGTGTCCACCAATCACCCCTGAGCAGTCCCATTATGAACTGTACCATAGTTCTTCCATGTTCACTCGCTCTCATAATTTCACCATGATGTGGTGAATGTTTCTGAAATGTTCCAGACTGAAATTGACACTATAGTGGGTATTGAATTTGGACCATGACGACTTAGGTTCAAATCCTGCTGCTTAGCCATAAAAACTCACAAGGCTAGTTGTATATCTTGACCTAACTTACTTCACAAGTTTGTTGTGAGGACAACTTGAATAACCCCATACATGAATAACCCCATACATGTTATCATGAATTCCTTGGGGGAAGGATGAAATACGAATTTCATAATAACCATATGTGAGTTTCAGACAAATTTGCAAAAGCTTCTGCATCTGTGATGTCAGCAAGGGTTTCAATTTTTCTCTGATTCAGAATGTGAATTTGCCCTGCTCATAATGCTCAGATACATTATGGATTAAGTGTCATTTCCCAGAAAAAATGCTTCTCAAGCTAAGAATGTAAAATATATATTCTGAGCATACAATGTTCAGGAGCCTAAAGCTAGCTGTTTTGTAGGTGTGTGTGCAAAAGCTATTTAATATTTACCCTACATGATGAGAACATCCAACTAAGCATTCTTTTGTTTGGTGATTATTTCTGCTATTTGAGTCAATTCTTCCCATTGTTTTTGCAAATGAGATGAAGCAAATGAGACTTTTTTTGTGAAAGCTGATAATCATAACTGAGTTTATTCCATATTTGAGATGTGAGGTTTTTGCCCATTCTGGATATAGTTTTTTTGTTCACTGCAGGTCTCAGATGAGGTGAGAACTAGTCATTTCAGTGTAGTTACTGATTTGGATACAGTGGGTGGTATTCAGACTAATGCCACACTACTGCAAACACATACTAGGGAAAGGATGCTGCGCTGATCAGTTCAATTGTCAGGAACTTGTATTCCAGACTAGTGTCATGGAGCTGATGCTTCAGGGTGTACTAGTGCAACCAGTGGCTAACCTCCTGCTGTGAAACCTTTTCTTGAGGCCATATATGTGGTAAGGGATGATGCAAAGCTATTCATTATCCTTGTTGCACAAGCAAAATGCTTGTGTAAACAGACCAAGAGCTCAGGAGACTGAGAAACACCCAAATCTATTTCTCTATATCAACTTCATCAGGTAATGGCATAACTTCCCTAAAGGTCTGACTGGAGCTGGTAATGGGCTGGATGAGGAATAACAAACTGAAACTGAATACAAATAAGATGGAGGTACTGACTGTGAGGAATCAGAACCTGACAGATGGTTTAGATTGGCCTATTCTGGATAGGGTTACACTCCCCCTGAAAGAACAAGTACATAGCTTGAGAGTGCCCCTGGATCCAAAATTCTCTCTGGTTTCTCAGGTTGAGGCAGTGGCCAGGAGTGCTTTTTATCAGCTTCAGCTGATATATCAGCTACGCCAATTTCTAGAGGACAATGACCTTAAAACAATGGTACATATGCTGGTAACCTCCAGGCTTGACTACTGTAATGCACTCTATGTAGGGCTACCTTTGTATGTAGTCAGGAAACTACAGTTGGTGCTCCAGACTGGTCTCTGGGATGACCTGAAGAGACCAAATAACACCAGTCTTAAAAGAACTGCACTGGCTTCCAATATGTTTCCGAGAAAAATACAAAATGATGGTTATTAGCTATAAAGCCCTGAATGGCTTGAGTCCAGGGTATGTAAGAGAATGCATCCTTTGTCATGAACCCTCCGCCTATGAAGATCATCTGGGGAGGTCCAGTTATGGCTACTACCATAGTTGGTGGCTGCCCTGGGGCTCAGGAATTCACTCCCTGTTAAAATCAGTTTCCATATTTCTGGCTGTTTTTAAAAAGACAAGAGTTTGAACACACCTGTTTTATCAGGCTTGTAATTAATTGTAATTGTTTTATATCATAATTTTTTAAATCATTGTTTTATCCTGTTTTTATATTGTATTTTAACATGTACTCTGCCTGGGGATGCACATGTCAGGTGGTATAGAAACCTGATAAACAAGCAAATAAATAAATAATAAACTTTCAGCATCCACGCCACGCAGCTACATGGCCATCTAGCATGGGTGCATCTTTGTTTTTGCACTGTCACAGCTTTACTGAGTCCTATCTAAATATACCCAAATGCCCAAAGTTTTAAAAGCATGTTTACTGTCATGCTTCCCCCAAAGAAGCCTGGGAACTGTAGTTTGATGAGGTGCTCTCTTTAAGATATTCCTGTTCCTTCTCACAGAATTAGAATTCGCAGGGAGAAGGCAATGATTGTTTAAGTCTGCAACTGGGATTGATAGAGTTGAGCTGCGTTATCCTGGCCACCATTCCAGCTGGCATCTATAACCTGGTTGATGAAGTAAGTGGCAAGAATCCAATTAGGATTCATATGCAGCATGCTGAATATTCCTTCTTAATTGATCATTAGCAACCTTTCCTCAGCTGGTATACAAATACAGATTTTAAAAACAAACAAACAGTAAAACTAAGTTTAAAGGGGAATCTCACCTATGACATCATATTGCAAGACTGAAGCTAAAAAGTTGAGATTTCTATGCTTCCTCAGCATGTCAGAAGTCAGCTAACGTATCTGAACTGGATAATCTGTGCTTCTGCCAAAAAGCCTTCTTTCACTCCCTTTTTGATGCTTTTTTGGGGTTAGAAAACTAGGAATTCTTTTATCAGTTGACCATCTTAGCAAACATCTTTTTTTTAAAAGTCAACCCAGTATATCGGTATACCATCTGTGCTTACATTCAGCAGCATTACTCTTTTGGACCCAACAGCACTTGATATCTGTTGATAGCAAAAATGATAATCATTGTATTATAGAGACTGGGAAGCAGCTCTGTGGGTACCATGATTAACTCTGATGGTTTTCTGTTTATAAATGATTAACTCTCATGGTTTTCTGTTTATAAATGGTTCTTGGATTTTATTTTTCCCCTTTGGGGAGAAAACAAGTTAGAAAGAATATAGATCGCCACTCTATATGTCACTAGCTCTAGTATCAGACTTCTAAAATACATGGGTTCTAAAATATATGGGTGATAGATTGTAATTTTGGACCGCAAACCTTTATCCCATGGACTGAAGTGCAGGGTGCAAAGCAACTCTCTATATAGATCACATATGAGAGCCCGCGTGGTGTAGTGGGAAGTGTTGGAATAGAGCTAGGGAGACCTGAGTTCAAATCCCCATTCAATCATAGAACTCACTGAGGTGATTCTCATGATCGGGTGAAATTGGGCTGTGGGAGCCTAGCCTGATTTCACCCGCGCATGAGAACCACTGGGCTCGCAGCCGAGCCTGGTCTCACCAAAGCGGGTAACCTGCTACAGTTACCATCCCCTAAGCCCAGGTTAGCGGAGCACGTGCTCCGCTAACCTGGGCTTTCGGATTGTGTGTTTATGAGTAGACCCCTGACCGGGAGGCTAAAAAGCAGCCTCCCGGCTCGGGGGTCTCTCCAGCATGCCCTGTGCGCTCATGCAGGGCATGCTGGAACTTCCGGGGGCTGCATGGCCCCCGACCCCTGCAGCCCCCCCTCCATCTCCACATCGGAGCTGGCAGTTGTGTGGGTGGCTGATCCGGCCACCCAGGGCTCTGTGGGCGCTCGTCTGCGGGGAGAGCGGGCTAAGCCCACTCTCCCTGCTTAACCCCATCTGGTGGTTCCCACTGATTGTGGGAACTGCCTCACTGGGTGGCTCTGGGCCAGTCACTTTTCTCTCAGTTTAACCAACCTCACAGGGTTGTTGTGATGATAAATATAACCATGTGTACCACTCTGGGCTCCTTGGAGGAGGAGTTGGATATACATGTAAATAAATAAAATAAAGACATTCTGGGCACTTGGCTTTTTTGGTGAAGGGGAAAACTGCAAAGATTTTTACTAAAAGAGAACAGAACAGAAAAAGGGAAATGGGGAAATGCAGCTGGAACAGAAACTGAGAGGTCCCTCCACCCATAGCAGGATGACCATGCAGGCAGGGGTACATGTTAAACTGGATCTTTATTCGTGTACTCTCCTCTCCAGTACTCTCTCCACTCAAGAATGGTACAGTATGGTAACCTTGGTCTTTTAAATTAATACTGAAATTCCCTATCTCTTTTATTAACTTGCAGCACTGGGACCTTTTTTATTTCTACTTCACATCATTAGATGTTTCACTAGTACAGCACTGACTGAAAAGAAATTGAAATGATTTGTAATGCTCTGTGGGGGAAACAGTGTTTGTATATTGCAGAAAGGATCGATTCATTAATTGGTTTGCTTGCTTGATTCAGTTCACTTACTTGTAGAGAGAAAGTAAGCATTGCCAGATGGTGGGTTTTTTTGGTTTGGTTCTTTTTTAATGTTATTTCAAGTCTCTACACACTCTGAATCTACTGAAAGCTCGTGATCATGAGGAAGCTGTGAGCATTTTTTCATCAGTAATAAAGATGTAGGAGAAACCTTGTTGAAACAACAGATCTAGAAATGCACCTGGGAACAATCAACACAACAGTAGTTGGTATATTTGTATAATATGCAAATGGCTACTGCCAAAACCAGTAGTCACATGTCTACCTTCCCCCACATCATATCTAGGAACATAGGAACACAGGAAGCTGCCATATACTGAGTCAGACCATTGGTCTATCTAGCTCAGTATTGTCTTCACAGACTGGCAGCGGCTTCTCCAAGGTTGCAGGCAGGAATCTCTCTCAGCCCTATCTTGGAGAAGCCAGAGAGGGAACTTGAAACCTTCTGCTCTTCCCAGAGCACCTTCATTCTCTGAGGGGACTATCTTGCAGTGCTCACACATCAAGTCTCCCATTCAGATGCAACCAGGGCAGACCCTGCTTAGCTATGGGGACAAGTCATGCTTGCTACCACAAGACCAGCTCTCCTCTCCAATATCTAGTATAACTTAAATGTGACACAATGTCACAATGTTGGGTGTTTCCCTTTCAGTTGTAGCCAATGGCATCTCTTGGTGGGAAGAAATGCATATAATGACATGAGGACATGAGCAAGCTGTAACTATTGCTATGGAGGTAGATGGGGGAACTAGACACGTGGCTTTCAATTTCAGCAGAAGTCACATGTCTAACATTTCATTCGGGCTTTGAACTCTAGCATTCTCAATAAATTCAAGAAGTTGTTTCAGAAAGAACATACATACATCTGATGCAGGCTTACAAAAAGTACTGTAAACCCCACTGAATTCAGTGTCATGTACTCCAAAGTTAGTGTGCAGAGGACTGCAGCCTAAAGTTGAAGTTCTATGCACACTTGCTTAGTAATAATTCCCACTGAATCTCTATATAAATATGCTTATACTTGTGCTGCCTAAGTTAAACACAGTGGAGAGCAAGCAACAGAGAAAACCCTTTATGAAGAAAACCTCTATTATAGAAGGGAAACTGATACGTATAATAAGGAATAGATAACATATATTTCAAACCTACTCACTAGTTAAGAATATCTGCATCACATTAATCATATTTTCAAATCTTTGTAAAGGAAAGAGAGCAAGAACAGAATTGCCACTACCTATGCTAAGTACTGTGGACATGATCCAAAGAGCTACCCTTACCCTAACCCTAATCGGCCATAACCAATTACATAGTAAAAGTAATGTCCATTAAAAATATCCAGGGCATAGGGCCTACAAGCAGATAAAAATCCAGGATGCCTGACATACATAGTAAACATTCAGGTGCCCTAGAAAAATCTGCATTTCTAGACAGCCTGTTGCCAGGGATGTTGCACTTTTCCATAGTGGTGCAGGAAGAAACAACAGGAAAGTCACTTCCACTTCATTGTGTTAACCAGTGAAAGGACCCTGAGCTTCCAGAAGGCATATCTAACTTTTCTTGATCCAGCCTGCCGCATTTATAAGCAGATTTTTTAATCTGGGCAAGCGAAAAGCAATCAGCTTGCTTTGTCAGCATGATGCTCATAAACAGTCTATGATTACAGTTTATTGCTGTCAAATGAGCACGGATTGAAACCAATTGGTCAGAGAACACACACATTCTTAATCTCAACTTTTGTCTTCCTACTGATTTTTAATATCATGTTAAAGTGAGCATGAAGAGCTGTAGCTGGCTATGTATTTCATTAGCATATTTTGTCAAAAGATTGATATTTCTGAACTAGGAAAATGTTTCTTATAAAGAAAGAAAACTCTGTAATATCTACACATTTGCATCCTCAGTGCAATTTCATCCAAAGGCAACAGGCATATACACACATTTTGTTGAGGCCAGTGAACAACCACAAATTCGCACAAATTTACAAACTGACAATATAGAAACATTTTAATTTGACATTTACATTTCAAACTTTTTCTAGTTCCCTTTTAAAATATGACTTTGCGGTCAGATTTTAGGGGTCCCCCTGCTCTAAACCTTGTTTTAAAAATCAGCAATGAGAGTTAAGTGCCAACTTGCTACACTCATAATTTTTAAACCTTGTTGTTTGTTAAGCAACAATGGAAGGAGATGGGGAGGAAGATAGTTGTTTAAAACACCGTTGTTTTGCAATGAAAAGAAGATAGCAAGCCATTTCTCACAAGCAGTGAGAAAGGGCAAGAGGGTTAGCAGGGAGGAATCCTTTAAAAGATCCCTCTTTGGTAGATGGAGCACCCGCCCAGATGATTACTGGCTGCTGCCGGTAACTTTGGGAGTCGGGGTACCAGGACACATCGCCCCACATCCTGAAGCTCCCATAATGCAACGTACAAGTGCATGGTGAATTATCAGGATTCTCCTCTTCAGGAGCTGGCCAGGATCCCAGCAGTCTGCCAGATGGTTATTTTAGAGGGTGGCTACCTAGGCAGGTTTGCCGCTGAGGCGCTACCGGGATTTGGCCTGATCTTGGTGGTGCTCATGCACAGGCAAAACAGGGCTTGGCTTGCTTAGCCCGATTTTGCCTGTGTGTGTGTGTGTGAACAGCTTCAGTGTGTGTGTGTGTGTGTGTGTTCTAAAATGAAGGGATTCTCTGACCCATTAATGGATTATCTCCAACATGGCTGAACGATTCCATCACCTGCTTCCATCAGGTTGCAAGCACATCACAAGTTAGGGCTTTGTTTAAATAAGAGCAGCTAGACAATTTTCATAAAGACGCAGCTTCTTCAGTGACATAGTTGAATCATAATGCTAAAGCCTCCGCACACATAACATGCAACCAGCTATTTTCCATACCTGAACAGCATTTTGGCTAGCTTTGAGCTGATTTCTTGCCTATTAGTATTAAAAAGGACGTAAAGTACTACAATCACCTGAAATTAGTCCACAGCAGAGCCTTTCATTAATATAGATTTTGTATTCCTGCTGCTAATAGCCCCAAGTGGGATTCACTTATTAGAAACAGCCACTTATTTATCATTTTGCATAACCCATCAGAAACACTATTATTAGAAAGTTTAGTGGCATAAATGAGCATGTTTAAAATAGCCCACTGCCAACTGAGCTCTAATGACCAATTTCGTTTGCACCGATAAAACTGGATTAAATTGCTCTGTCTAGTAATGAATGACCCACTTTTCAGCCTGAAACATATGAAAAGCTATCACACCTGGGCATCCTATAAAACCAGAACTGGATTTCCCTGCAGGTTATCATGCCTATGGGGACATGACAGCTGTAAGCAGGTATATGTGGTTTTAAAATCAATTCTTGGGAAACGGGCATTTGAGCTAAATTCCATACATATACCAGTGGCTGCAGCCATTATCTGTGATCATCATAAGCCATACCAAAATTTAAATTATTGAATATTTTAATTTTAGTCATTGCTGATCTTCATGGAGCTAACAACAGAGGGTTTGGGTGAGTATGGAGTATGAGACAGTATTGTGAACCTGTGCAGTCCCCTGGATATCATTCTGGATATGAAGAGAGGAGAGCATAGTCCTAGATCTCACTGAGTAGACTATTCACCTGGGAAGTTACTACTATTTCTCAGTTTTAGTTCCTCATCTGTAAATACAGTACTGGAATGTTATTATTATGCTTACATGATTGTTGTCAGGCTGAATGAGATAAAGACTTACAAGGAATTGGCAGATTGACGGCAAACGTAATGTTTGATAGAAACAAACTGACACTTTCTCCTACATTCAGCATAATAATGATCAGATATTCAAGACGGCAACATTTGCTTCACTCGAGTACTGTATAATGCGCCCCACTTCACTGAGCAGGAAGATGTTCACAGGGCAGTGCCACCATACTACTCAGGATTGGCTTTCCTTTGGATGAGAGATTACTGGAGGCTTATGGTGTTCTAGTAAAATGTGGTTTATTTACAAATAAATAAATAAACATTGCATAAGCATAGGGAGAGAAAAGCAGCAGAGGGACTCCTCGATGGCAGCAGTTCTGCTATCACACATCAGATTCCCAGAGAGAGGCCTTGCACTCCAAGGTGCTTCTGGCTCACAACTCTCTCTGTCTTTCTCCCTGCCAACCCTGCCAAAACCCTGGGAGTTCTCCACACAGCAGGCTTTACTGTGGGTTTTCTGCAAGGCTTTCCTGCAAACTCAAAGTTGTCCCCAAAAAATGATGCAAAAAGTGAATGTTTCTATTTCGGCTGCACTCTGATGCACAGTGAAAAACCCAGATTGTGTGTGAAGTGCTCCCCGATAGCTTGTATGGACTTTGGGGTAAATCTGCCCAATATGTAAATGCGTACCCTCCATTCTGGAGGAGGTGTGAGCTAAAGGGCTTTAAAGCCCTGTGTGAAACACTCCCTGAGTGTCTCCTCTAAGCTGCATCTTTGTTCCTTCATTCACTCACATTATTACCACCTCCTCTTCTCCTTAGCTTGGGCATCATCTCTTCCAAACTCTGCTGGCTTTTCACATTCTAGATGTTTCAAATGAATCTCGGTACCCAGAGACTGCCATTAAGAAAAATCTACTCACCACAATGCAACATTAACTACAACTTACTGGATGGTAAAGAATCCGGCCAGTTAATCTGCCTACGAAAAGAAATGGGCTGACCATCAGCCAATGACACTATGTACAAAAATGCTATCCACATTCTAGGGAAGAAATTCACATATGGATTGTACTGTTTCGGGGTCTATAAAAGTAAGCAATAGGAATGTGAATTGGCATAATGATTAAATATAATTGGCATGGTAACTCAAGCCAATTTGAGGCGTTCTTATCCCTGTGCCGGGCAGGCACAGGGTGGTGGCTGGAGGGCCCCCCAAAATGCAGAAGGGCCTCATGGCAGGGGATCCTTGAGGCGGGCATGGGGTGGAGGCAGGAGGGCCCCCCCCCAATGCAGGGTGGCCACACAGCGGAGGAGGCTCACGGCAGGGACAGTCTGGGCACCAAAAATACCTAGGTGTGCCACTGGATACAGCAGTCTCAAATGCCTTCCTAACAGCCTCATGTGACTTTAAGGTATGTCCACAATTTCCTTGATGTTGACTAATGTCCCATATAAGGGAATGTCTCTAAATTACACTTCATCACTACAGAGATCTCAGCTGCATAGATACCCAGATAAGAATAACAGTATCTGTCAGGGCCAAGCTGCATACCTGCATGCCATACTGTCATGTTCATCCATACAAACCAGGTAGCCAGAAAAGTAAGGGGTTTAAACAAAGGGTACAAAAAAGAAGCCAAAAGAACATTCATCGATCCTCCAGTTTTTCAAAACAGACAAGTCCTTTGTCAAATTATCAAAGTGAGCATATGTTTTGTGTACATTAGGCACATTTCTGTGAAAAGCTGTCAGATAGCAGGGCTTGGAAAAACTCTACATAAGGCCTTGGAAAACTGCTACCAGCCAAATTAGTCAATGCTAAGAAAGATTAATCAAAGGTCAATGCAGCAAGATGTGTCCGTGGTTTATAAGACTGAAGGAAAATGATCCAGAGAGGTGATAAAAACTGGACCTCTGGTTCTCCTATCAATCTCGCTTTAGCTGCTCTCATGTAGAATCTCTAAATGGCTTTTTAAATGGGGAAATTTAAAAACCAGTTGGAAGCACAGTTACCAGAAAATTTTACCTACAGCAAAGTATATGTAAAGATTCCCTTTCTGGAGAAACATCTGAAAGTTAACTTACATGAAACACTAAGTGTGTCATCTGCGCTTCCATTTTTATCTTTATAAAATTTAAACAATAGTGGTGGGGGGCGGGGACAGGACTGGGGCATCATTGTTCAAAGGAGTATTTTAACACTGTTCCCTCACATCAAGACGGAAATGAAACCCTGATGCTGCTATTTCATTTGTCAATAGTTTGCCTCTGAACGCAAATATACTGCTTTTTTCAACAATAAAAATTCTCAAAGTGTTTTACAGAGGGGGGAAATGAACAATAAGCATAAGATGGCTCCTTGTCCACATGGAGCTCACAAACTAAAAAGGAACACAGCAGCAACAGCCACTGGAGAAGGGCTGTGCTAGGGCTGAATAGGGTCCGTTGCTTTTCTCCAGTCATGCATTCCTGGTACATTCGGGGAAAGAAAATGGCACCTGGCAACTGCTTGGAAGAGGAGCAGCAACTGATGTGATATTGCTGCTATCAGTATTCAAACTCATGTGTGTGTGTGTGTGTGTGTGTGTATTCCGCTTAAAAAACACCATCCCACTGCTGCCAGTAAGCTAACCCCTAAAACTGTTTGGTGAACTCTCCCCAACAAAAATATCAGACTTCCTCACCTTACTGAAAGGCCAATGGCATAGCAAATTTTGCCAGAAATTTTTTCTCCCCCAGCACAGTACCTCCAGTGACTGTTGCTGGTGTCTATCTTGTTGTTGTTGTTGTTGTTTTAAGAATGTGAGCCTTTTGTGGACAGGGATCTATTTTATTTATTATTTATCTGTGTAAACTGCCCTGAGCCATTTTTGGAAGGGCGGTATAGAAATCAAATTATTATTATTCTCTTGTTTACACAGTCAGACAGGTGTTATTGACTGGTTTGTTTTATCCAGACATCGAGTCCTTCCCAAGGACCTGGGATGCCAGAATTTTATTGTCAATGTTGTTGCTGTTGTTATAGATATCGTCACAGATTATAGGCCGTTCCCAGTAAAGTTGCTTTTTGTAATTGGTTGATGGTGATTTCTGTGGCCCCTATGGTGTTGAGGTGCTCCTCAAGGTCTTTTGGAACTGCATCCAGGGCGCCAATTACCACTGGGATTATTTTGTTCTTTTTCTGCCACAGCCTTTCAATTTCAATTTGTAGATCTTTGTATTTGGTGATTTTTTCTATTTCTTTTTCTTCTATTCTGCTATTCCCCTGGTATTGCTATGTCGATTATTTTCACTTGTTTTTCTTTCTTCTCGACTACAGTTATATCTGGTGTATTGTGTGGCAGATGTTTGTCTGTTTGTAGTCGGAAGTCCCATAATATTTTTACATCTTCATTTTCTCCAACTTTTTCAATTTTATGGTCCCACCCATTTTTGGCTACAGGTAGCTTGTATTTTTTGCAGATGTTCCCGTGTATCATCCCTGCTACCTTGTCATGCCTTTGTTTGTAGTCAGTCTGTGCGATCTTTTTACAACAGCTGATTAGGTGGTCCACAGTTTCATCTGCTTCTTTACAAAGGCGGCACTTGCTGTCTGTTGTTGACTTTTTGACTTTTTCTCTTATTGCATTTGTTCTTAGTGCCTGTTCTTGTGCAGCCAGTATTAAACCCTCTGTTTCTTTCTTCAAGTTGCCATTCTTGAGCCATTGCCAGGTCTTGGTGATGTTTGAATTTCCACTTATATTGTGCAAATATTGACCATGCAGGGGCTTATTTCTCCATTTTTCTGCTCGGTTCTTGACTTGTTCTTTCTTGTAGGCCTGCTCTGTTTCATTGGTGTTGAATAGTTTCTCCTTATTGACCATTTTAAGTGCACCTTCTTCTATGTCCTTGATATATTCTTCAAGGCCTCTTTTCTCCTCCTCTACTGTTTGGTGGACTTGCAGCATTCCTCTTCCACCTGCGCTGTGAGGGAGGTATAGCCTATCTACATCACTGCGGGGGTGCAGAGCATGATTGATGGACATGATTTTCCTGGTCTTACGATCTAGCGTCTCTAGCTCTGCCTGGGTCCAGTCTATTATTCTTGCACTGTATCTGATAACAGGTATAGCCCAGGTGTTTATGGCTTGTATGGTGTTCCCACCATTGAGTTTGGACTTCAGGATTTTTCTAACTCCCCTGATGTATTCACTTCCAATTTTTCTTGTAACTTCAGTGTGTGCGATGTTATCAGCCTGGAGAATGCCCAAGTATTTGTAATGTTCTTTCTCTTCCAGGTTCTTGATCTTGCTTCCATTGGACAGTTCTATTCCTTCTGTTTTTGTTATTTTCCTTTTTTCATTATTAATGCAGCACACTTGTCTAGTCCAAACTCCATTGCTATATCGCTACTGAATATACGGACAGTGTTTATCAGTGATTCGATTTCTGACTGGGACTTTCCATACAACTTCAGATTGTCCGTGTACAGCAGATGGCTGATTTTACTTGATGTTTTAGATGTTCGGTATCCGAGGCCTGTTTTGTTTAGTATTTGTGAAAGTGGGGTCATGGCGATAACAAACAACAGAGGGGATAGTGAGTCCCCTTGGAAAATGCCTCTTCTAATGCTAACCTGTCCAAGTGTCTCACCATTGATTGTTAACTGTGTACTCCTCCACATGCTCATTGCTTTTTAAAATAAATATCTGAATGTTTTTGCTGACACCAGTTGTTTCTAAACATTTTAGTATCCATGTGTGAGGCAATGAATCGAAGGCTTTCTTGTAGTCAATCCATGCAACACTTAGATTGGTTTTTCTTCACTTGCAGTTTTCTAAAATCATTTTGTCAATCAGCAGCTGGTCTTTTGTGCCTCTGGTGTTCAGGCAATTTCCTTTCTGTTCAACTGGAAGCTGTTTGTTAGTTAATAAGTGTTGCATCACTTCATCTGCTATTATTCCAGTTAAGAATTTGAATATGGTTGGCAGGCAGGTTATTGGTCTATAATTACTTGGAACTGCACCTTTTGCTGGGTCTTTCATTATGAGATGAGTTTTCCCAGTTGTTAGCCATTGTTCAACATCACCGCCTTGCAAAATGTGATTGAACTGTTTTGATAGTTGTTTATGAAGGCTTGTTAGGTGTTTAAGCCAAAAGCCATGCAGTTCATCGTCACCGGGCGCAGTTTCATTTTCTTTGCTCTTTCACTTATTAATTCTGGTGTTATTATTAGATCTTGCATTTGCTGGTTATATTTTTTGACCTCTCACCCACCCTGCTTTTTTATTATAATTTAGTGGATTGTCCCATAATTTCCCCCAGAAGTGCACTGTTTCTTCTTTATTTGGTGTTTCTAGGTTTCTTGCAGTTTCTCCTTCTATGCTTTGGTAGAAACGTCTCTGATTCGACGGGAATTGGAGATTCTGCCTGTGTTGTGTAATTCTGGCTTCGTATCTGCTAATCTTCTTTGACACTGCTGTTATTTGCTGCTTTATTATTTCCATGACTTCTCTAATTTTCCTTGAATCTAGGTGGTATTTTTGGATCAGATACTGTTTGGTGTTTTCATTTGTCAGCTTCTTGTCTTTCATATCTTTCAATTTACTAGCATCTGATCTGAGCCTGGAGATTTTATTTCCTAATCTAATCTTCCATTTAGGTGATGTACTGCTTTCTTTTTTTACAGGTCCACTGATCTTATATCCGAGCTCTTGTGTTGTTATTGTTGCTGCACTGTACATTAGTTGGTTTGTTTATTGCAAATTATTGGTTGTTATTTCTGCAAGTGCAGCATTGACATCTTTTAATGCCTGACCAAGGGAAACTTAATTCTGTTTTTTACCTTTAAAAATGCCACTGTGGAGCAGCAGAGGAGACTCTGCTTGCCTCCTAAACCATCACAGGAGGTGAAGCCGGGCTCTGGAGGATGGCGGCAAAAGAACTCCGCACTCAAGCCCGGCTTTAACCCAAATGACACAAAGCGGGTGATTTTGGGCCTCTGCATGCCTGCATTTGCTTTCATTTGAACCAGCCCTAGGTCAAGATGCTACACTGCTTTCTGATCCTACAAAAACGAAAGCTCCTCTTGTTTTAAGGCTGAAAGGAGACTCTTTAAGAGCTATGTGGCTGTCCAGTGTCTCCTCCTCCTCGGAAATGCCTAAAACTACAAAACACATGACCTTATATCACAGCAAGCAGCAGCCAATGTACTGTAGGGGTGTGGCAACCTGAGTGCACTGACATGTCATGCATGATGTAGCAGTAGACATTTACAGTAGGGATGAAGAGAAGACATGGGGCAGAAGCTATGAGGCTCCCACAATGCCGAGGTGCAATCTAAGAGTTCATGTTTTCATAGTTGCCCTTCTTACTCTCCAAAGGCCTCTCAGTATATATGAAGACTCCACACCAGTTGCATGGTGACATGTGGACATATCACCCATATGGACATATCACCCATATGGATAATTTTGTATTAAGATATGTCAGCAGGAAGATTTTGATTTAATTGTGTCTTCCGCCTGCGTCCAGAAATCCTAATGGATATCTTTTACCACAGAAAAAGAAGTCAATATTACTTTTCCTCGACCGTTTTATTTGATAAAATGGAATTTGAAGCTTTTGATCATAGACTGATATTTATATTCATAAGAAAATAACTGTAACCAAGCAGAAAATATTGTTCTGTCAAAGGAATGCTCTGCTTGGTTTTGTACAGGGTTTCCCCCCCTTATTAATTTAAGCAAGGAAAAATCTTGTGACCAGCCTGTGAATATATTTTCCCCTACCTTGTGATGCCTGGAATCTTACAATATTGCATCTACATTTATTTACACACTAGAACAAAATTCTGTACAATAATGAAAGGATTTTCTTTTCCAGATAAAAATATATTTGCATTGGGATACTCTTTATCCTGAACACACAGTGCTTTAGCTCCTCCAACTACTTGTTTGATAACACAAGACAACTTACAAAAAGAATATTCTTAATGAAAATTTGATGATTGAAAGCAATAGCTTTGCCATTCACATATCTAATTGATTTGGCAGGGCTCATATAGCTGGAAACCGCTTCTCCCATATGATCCTCCTATTCCCAAGAAAATATCAGAAGCTTAGTTCTGGGTGCCTTCCTTTTAGTAAGTGTGAGCAAAATTTGCTTGGTTCACTTCCATTATTGGTTCATTAAGTTCACTTTGCTCTGCATTCCTCTTCTCCTGAATTTCAGCTTCACTAAGGACCAGTTTGAGCAATGCATTTGTCTGTTAACACCCCTGCTAACTGGGCAAAGAGGCACCTTTTTAACATGGTGATTTTCTTTATTTAGCAGAGGGAGAGCAACTGGCCCTCTCCACCCCCAGCACAGTACTTCCAGTGACTGTTGCTGGTATCTGTCTTATGTTTCTTTTTAGATTGTGAGCCCTTTGAGGACAGGGATCCATCTTATTTATTTATTTTTTATTTCTCTGTGTACACCGCTTTGGAAACTTATGTTGAAAAGCGATATATAAATATTTGTTGTTGTTGTTTTTGTTGTGGCCTGACCACATGTGATAAAGAATGTTTAATTTTTGTGTGAACTGCTTTGGGATTGTTTTAATGAAAGGCGGTATAGAAATTTAACAATCAATCAATCACTCAGTCAATCAAACGTATGTGTGGCATGAGTACACATGGCCTTCCCTTTCCTTTAGGCATGCTTGGGCATTGTTTTCTAGCTGCACAGGAGGATAGTAGTTCATCCAACCACCTCTTTGCATGCACGAGAAAGACCAGTTTAAACCAGGGTTTCAGCACATGTGAGGAGTGGTTAGGATTTTAGATTGTGCGCGCTTTGGGGATGGGGAATCATTTTATTCCTTTTTCTGTATAAACCATTGAGAACTTTTTTAAAATGAAAAGCAGTGTACAAATATTCTTAAAATATTAATCATGACATGTTGTCCACCTTCTGCGGCAGAGGAAAGGATTGCACACACACAGTATGCATGTGTCATTATTGCTTATGGTTGCACTAGACAATGAAGCATTGTCCAAACCAGCCCTAGGAAGGATGAATAAAATTAATCCCAGAACAGAATTAATTCCAGAAATTAATGCCAGTACAGTTTGTTGCCTCCATTTATTCTCATTCTCCAGCCCCCACCCCCACCCCCCAGCCGGGGTTACTGTTGCACATGTGATTGATAGAACACTGCAAAAATATCTTTCTTGAAGTAATCATAGATTTGGCTGCATCAAGAGAATCTTAATGCAACCAAATATACAAATGCATTAAGGTAGGGGTGTGTGTGTGTGTGAGTGAGAGAGCGAGAAAGAGAGAGAGAGAGAGAAACTGGGTTGCCATATTCAAGCTTCCCAAATCCGGGAAGCCTAATTTGCATATTATGCAAATTGTGTTGCAACTAATTTGCATAAAAGGCAAAATATGAAAGTTGACTGCTACACTGTGCAGTGTCTCCCCTCTGGACATCAACCAACTGTTGGGGAATTATCTTTTAATTGACCATTTCAGGCAGCATTTAATTCATGGGTAACTTAAATATCCCAACACTTTCTAATATATCAGTTTAATGTTTAGCCTTATCTAATAGGATGTGTGCAATGCTGTCATAGATTCTCTCATGATTTGTTTAAAACAATAACAACAGAGTTTCCCATAGCCTTTTAAGGAGTCTGACCATTGGTCTATCTAGCTCAGCAGATCTCCAAGGTTTCAGGCATAAGACTTGCCCTACCTAGAGATGCCAGGGATTGAACCGGGGACCTTCCACATGGAGGGCAGATGTTCTACCACTTCTATGGCCCCAAAGGCCAGTTCAAAAGCTTTCTGGTCACTTGAAATATACAAATACTATAGTTAAGCATGAAAGAGAAATAACACCCCAAAGCGACCCAGGCTTTGGCAACCTTTCAGAAGAAGGGAATCCCACAGATGGAGGCAGCAACTCAGAACACCTCTTTACATTCCCTTCCTGTTCAAACTGGGTTCACAGAGGAAATAATCAAGGCGGGGAGGGGATATTTTGAGGAGATCTAAAATATTTTATAGATTTAGCCCCACCGTCTTTCTTTTCCTCCTGAGGGGAATTTCTTTCCAGTCCAATCCTCGCACGTGCCCCACCCAACAGGGGAGGAAGATCTAGAGCAGCAGCAGCAACTGCCATGGGATGGGAGAGAGAGGGCCAGGGAAAGAGACCCCCCCTGCCCCTCCCTCCTCCAGGTTGAAAGGAGATGATGGAGGGGAGGCTGGGAAGGTGCAGAAGGTCGGGAAAGGAAAATCAAAGCTGGTTGGTTGGGAGAATAAACTTCCCATTGATTTGCCTCTTCCATCTCACACCCCTCCCTTTCTTTTTCTGCACTTTTGGGCTTGAGAGGCTGAAAAAGGGAAGGAAGCACACCACTCAGCAGCAGTACTTTCACCTCCAAAAGAGCGAGTGAGAGGGAAAGAGCCATCACTGTTGGAGGCATTATGTGATTCACTGTTCACTCCGTGCGTTGGGCACTCACCTAGGGATGATAGCGGAGGCGGTTGGTGAGGGGCATGTGTGCAGCTACTGCTGCCTACAGGGAAGTGGAAGGGGCGGCAGCGGAGACCCAATTGTGGCTGCCGCCACCGCCAGCCTGCTCCTCCACTCAGCTCATGCTCCTGTGACTCATGACATTGTCATGTGCCGTACACTGTGAACTGCACAGGCACATGGCACACAGAAGCAGCTGGGCAGACAGGAGGAAGCTGCTCTCAGCTCTCCTGGCCAGCTTCAGAGATGCTCAGGCACTGTGGAGAAAATCCGGGCAAACCGGCCGGCATGGGTCAAATCTGGGTGAAATCCAGGAGCAGGGCAGAAGAACCCAAATCTGGGTGCTACCTGGAATTCCGGGGGACATGGCAACAATTACATACAATGACATCAGGATTTATTTTCTGCAGTGTGTTATCAATGCGCAGATGTGTAGCTTTCATAAATAAATGGCGGGAGGGAGCAGAAGACATGAATGAACTGAAGGAAATGAAAGCTGTGGACAGCACATTGTTTAAAATAAAACCTGAAATGATGGGAAAGTCCTAATTTATCAGTTTCTGAAAGACCAGGTAATTCAGAATTCCAAAAATCCTGGGGAAAATTTGGATGAAGAGAATTCCAAAAACTTCCATATCTTTAAGAAGGTTAATCATTCTCACCTGTTCACTTGTGGTAATTAACACCAGGTAACCAGACAGAAAATCATTTGGAAATGACAAGAAAGCTGGTTCTTTTGTTTGTTCTTTCAGGCCATCAGCATGTCACAAGGGACTAACAGAGGTGTGCAGACAATGCTGCTAGTAAAAGCCTGGGGGCTACTAATGTTTGTGGAGAGTGAATGTGGCATAGTGGCTAAAATGTCACGATGGAGAGATCCAGCTTTAAATCTCACCTAGGGCCAAACTAAATATGATTTTAAACACATCATCTGGCACTGAATGGGCCAGTGATGGTGGTGGAGGGGGGCTTTAACTTTTTGCCCAAACACAATCCCAATCCAAATTTGGAGCCCCTCAATTGTGGTTGTTGTTTTTTTTTACCTAGGAAGAAAAATGCAATTGATACCAAGGCTGTTTTTCTCCCAGGGAAAGCAGCCATGGGGGCAAATCTCTATGGGGCAAATGGCTGAAGTCCCCTTTTTTGTCACTACAGTGGTCTCAATCCCAATCACTCCATTAGGTCATTCACACAGTCAAAAATTGTGTTCTACCCAGGTTTGGGGGCTGTGCGTGTCCCCAATTTTCAGTTGTGTGGAAGCAAAGTAGAAGGAAAACCTGGGTGGAAGTAATTGTATGGAAGCAAGGTAGGAGGAAAAGCTACTCCTGCCTGAGAGTAGCTTGAGACCCATGCCATTGCTTTCGGCTTCTCTGCAAAATCTGCAAACTTGTCACAGTGCAACAGGAAGCATTCTTTGGGGTTATTATAGCTGGACGTCAAGTTGGTAAGGGATTGAGGCCTTCTGCAATTTTGTTGTTGTTGTATTAAGTGTCCTCTGTGCCAGCAGAAGGGGATGCAGGGGTATGTTTCTTATATTTATTCATTTACTTCATTTGCATCTTGCTGCCTCCAAAGATGAGGTCCCAAGGTCAATCCCTGCAGCCTCTCCAGGTAGGACTAGGAAGGACTCCTGGCTTGAGACCTTGGCGAGCCGGTGCTGATCAATGTTGACAGTACTGAGCTGGATGGATCAATGGTCTGGCTCAGTGTAAAGCAGCTTCCAATGTCCCTTTCTTCCAAGGAGCTCAAGGCAATGTACTTCTCCCCTGATTTTATCCACACAACAACCCTGTGAGGTGGGTTAGGCTGAGAGAGAGTGGCTCACCCAAGTTCACCAACTGAGCTTCATGTCTTAGTGGAGATTTGAGTCCAGGGCTTCGTAGGGAAGAGAACTGGTCATGGGGAGAGAGCTGGTCTTGTGGTAGCAAGCATGACTTATCCCCTTAAGCTAAGCAGGATCCACCCTGGTTGCATATGAAAGGGAGATTAGAAGTGTGAGCACTGTAAGATATTCCCCTCAGGGGATGGAGCCGCTCTGGGAAGACCATCTAGGCTCCAAGTTCCTTCCCTGGCATCTCCAAGATAGGGCTGAGAGAGATTCCTACCCACAACCTTGGAGAAGCCACTGCCAGTCTGTGTAGACAATACTGAGCGAGATGGACCTATGGTCTGACTCAGTATATGGCAGCTTCCTATGTTCCTACTCGGGTTTTCCTCCTACTTTGCTTCCACACAATCACTTCTACCTAGGTTTTCCTCTTACCTTGCTTCCACACAACCAAAAATTGGGAGCACACACAGCTCCCAAACCTGGGTAGAACACAGTTTTTGATTGTGTAAATTACCTCCATGATTTATAAATGAGGGGGGGGGGGAGAACAAATGACATGCTTAAATACACATTTGATAAGATGATAAAGCCATTTTCATGGCTCAGGGAATGAATACACTCTTTGAGGCTCTTCTCACGATCGGTGAGAAGAGCCTCTAGGGGGGTTGCGAGGAGAGTGGGCTAAGACAGTCAGTCTGCTCTGGGCGGCTGCAGTTTTCGCCCGCACAACTGCCGGGCCTGTTATGGAGCTGGCAGAGGATGGAAGGATTGGGGGCCGCGTGGCCCCCGGAAGCTCCAGTATGCCCTGTGCGAGTACGCAGGGCATACTGGTGAGACCCCAAAGCCGGGAGGCTGCTTTTAAGCCTCTCGGTTGGGGGTCTCCTTGTGAGTAGCTGCAGTGCGGCTATTCACGATTTAAAAAATGATTTTAAAAATGATTTTAAAAACCCGGGCATGCAGCCAAGCCTGGTGGTTCACATGGACTGAAAAAATTGGGCTAGGATCCCTTAGCCCGATTTTTGCAGTCCGTGTGAATAGCCTCTCTGTCTAACTTACTTACTAATATAAGGAGGCTATTCACACGATGGGACAAAATCGGGCTAGCCTCCGCTCGCCTGATTTCATCTCATTGTGAGAACCACCAGGCTCGGCTGCGAGTCCGGGGGTTCTTAAGCAGGTCACCCACTTATGTAGCCTGGCACTTAAACCGGGTTTGCAGAGCGAGCGCTCCGCAAACCCGTTGTTCCTTCTGATGAGTTGCCATGTGCGGTTCCGCGGCACAGATACTCATGAGGAGACCCCTGGCCAGGAGGCTGAAAAGCAGTATCCCAGCTCAGGGGCCTCTCCAGCATGCTGGAGCTTCCAGGGGCCATGTGGCGCCCAAACTCCCCAGCCCCGGCCGGCTCTGTGATGGAGCTGGCAGTTGTGTGGGTGGCTGCTGCGGCTGCCCAGAGCAGGCTGCTGCTCATCTGCGGGGAGAGTGGGCTAAGCCCACTCTCTCTACAAACCCCCTAGAGACTCTTCTCATGAATCATGAGAAGAGCCTCAAGGAGTTGTGAGGATAATATTGTGCAATGGGGGAACCAAGCGCATTGTCCCAAGCTCCTCAGAGGAAGGGCAAGATAAAAATGTGGATCATTATTATTATTTAAGATGGGGTTACATTTTTAAAAAAAAAATTAAATTTTTATTAATTTTAACAATAATAACATTAACATTCACAACAAATAAACAAATATGGACTTCCCGCTCACACCTCCTCGTGAATCATCAACTACAGAATAAGACGGGGTTACATTCTTTATAAGGTTGGACTGGGGACCACTCTTGTGTTGCCCCAGCTTCTCGAGCTCCAATGGTGCAACATCGTCCTCAAGGAAGTTTTCTGAGCCACAACTCTATCAAAATTTATGTCTGGAAGTCTTAAATTCACTGTGGCCAACTTGGCAAAATTCAGTTCATCAAAATACAGGTATCCAAACTCCAATCCTGAACCTACAGTTGCCACTATGTAGCCTGAAGTGAAAGAGAAAGGGACTTTGGGGATGACTTCTCGGGCAAAACGTCCAGGAATTTTGAGGAAAGCCAAAGGCAATTTGGTAAGGCAAGCAAAATTCCTCAGGAAGTTCTGCACATATGCAAGAAGTTACTAGATTTATCCTAAAACAAAAATCAAAGTGAATTGGGGAGATTCCTGTATTGCTTATACCTCAAGACATTCTCGAGGGAATTTTTCCAAGTTTTTGGAGGAAGTTCACATAAAATCAGAAATGTGTTTTTAGTTCCTAAGGTGCTTGATGTAGGAAAGAAAGGAATACTGGCGGGGGCGGGGTGGGGGATAGCATGTTTTCCCTCCCAGTTCTGAAATCTTTATGCAGTTGCCACTAATAGAAAACAGTCATTTTTGTGCATTTTCCCCAAGCACATAAAAACAATGTTCCACACTTTCAAGTATACAGAAAGTGAATGTAGAAGCTTTATTACCATTTATCTGGTGGGTTATAAAATTGGTAACATGTTATCTACTGGAACACACATGGACCTGAATGGATGCTGGACTAATTAATTCCCCCTGGCATTTTCTCTGGACTCCAGTCTCAAATGTAGTATTATAATGCCTGTTATTTTTACCTGCCTGCGGCTAACCTGCATACTGACAAGAAGGTAAACTTAATGTAGCCATTTTCTCCTCACCTCTAACATCTGTTTTTCTTTTCAAACAAGTCACTCATTTAGGGGCTTATCAGTGAACAGCCCTGAAGCAAAGATGATCTGTCACCTGACATTATAGAACAGCTTCTAGATAAAAAGTTGCAAAAGAAAAACCATCTGCAAAAGAAAGAAAAAACTTGAAGTTGAAGGCAGCTGAACCAAGAGTTACACCAACAGACCATTTAAAATAGATGTTTGGTCTGCAGGAAAGCATGAACTCTTCAGTTGATCACAAGATCTGTGCATCAACATATGTTCAGTGGCGTAGCCAGAGAAGTAGGGGTACATGTTCACCCCAATCCCTGACAACCTTGCTGGTTTTTTGGTGCACGTGGCCACAGCCCTGGAGGGCCCACTTGAGCTCTCTGGAGCTCATTTGCAGCTCGCATTTGTTTCCTGGGTACATGTATTTTTAATATTATTTTCCTTTCTCTCTCTCTCAAGCAAGGGAGTAAATGAATGAAACACGCACCCAGCAACAGAAATAGCTGGGAAATGAGCTTTGGGAGGGAGAAGCTGGACGGCTTGAGTTCTTTGAAATCCATCTGCCCTGTTATAGCTCTGCCCTTGCATGCGTTCCATGTTGTGCAATAGGAACCTCATTGACTCATCTGGGCAGAATTACACATTTCACATTTCTGTATCATGTGTAGTTCTGCCCTGAGTTTAGTAAACTTCCTGATGTTGTGAGCAACCAGGATTCAGAGCCCTCCGGGTACAGAAGAGAAGAGGGAAGTAGAATAACAGCCCTTGCGGCTAGCAGACAGTATGAAGCCTCTGGATTCTCTAAGCCTGGTATAAATAAAAAGAGCCTCACCTTCTGCCCTTGACTGTTTTTGGGTTTTTTAAACATTTTATATCTGCAAGGATATAAAATTTTAACATTTTATATCCTTATCTACAAGGAGCCCAGAGCGGTGTACTACATAACAAAGGAGTGCCCCCTGAACTCTAGACTACAGTTTCTAGCCTCAGTAACTGAATTTAGGGACTCAGCACTGAAGAACACAACTGCCCAGTCTAGATTTTAGAAAATGCAGCCACAGCCCTGGATTTGTCTGAGAGTGTGTGCCAGTCTACATACTGAACTGTGATGCTAGACTTTGTATACACAGCACATATGATGGCCAGCAGATATACACACGGGGATGCACCTGCATATAGGCTAAGCATGTGGTGGGAAATGTTGTGAAAGTGTATGTGTGTGCAAGAATGTAAGGAATACACACTGGGGAGGGGATGGAATGTGAATGAGAAGTGAAATAAACATTTACAAATATTCAATGCCTGCCAACATTTCAAGCCTTGAATGAGAATTCTGAAACTTGACTCTACATGCTAGCAATATTAGTGAGTATTAGTGAACTGTACCAGAGATCTTTAGCAGAAGAAGGAATTGCATGCTGAATGGGTCCCAAATGAAGATAAAATGAAATGAGACCAGAATTGCCTTGCTGGATCAGACCAATGAGGTCTGTGTGCAGCTATCATGCAAAACTTGAGAGATTGCCCACTATATATTAAAATTAAGCTTTGGAAAATGCTTATAAAGGTATTTAGCTATAAAATATGTCATTAGCTTTCATGACTAGAACACAAGATGAATGGCTAAGGAGCAACACTGCAAGTGGCTGCCTCTGAAGTATTTACAATTGTCTTTGGTAACATCATGCAAATCAATATTCACCTTTGAAAAAGTGGATGTTTACATTAAAAGACAGGGAAGATATTTTACCATCCCTCAGTCCACCTAAAAATGTACTGAATTCAGTAGTAGAGCCTAGTGTTCAGTGTTGTTGACTGCAACTCCCATAATCCCCAAACAAAAGCTGGGCATCCTGGGAGTCAACAACATCTGGGAATCCCTGTTAGAGGGAACACTGCTGGTGTTACCTCCACAAAAAACTCCATCCGAAACTTCTAACCAGTATATTAAAATTGGCCCTGTAGTTAAAGCTGGATTCAAGGCAAACTGGGAAGGGTCTTGTTCAGTAAGGCAATGACAGGGCTGGACCATAGGTAGCCAAGGCAGACCCAGACATGAGTACTATAAGGATCAGGTACTGGCATAGCCAAGGAGCAAAGAACCATTGGTACAAGGTTCAAGACACAATGCAGAATGGAGTTGTCCAAAACAGAGTCATTCATTGGTCAGGGTCAAAGCCAGGTTACCTCTCTAAATGGCGATAAATGCAGAAAGGCAGAGAAAGAGCTGTTTTAGAAACAGATGCAAGGAGGTAACAAGCCAAATACACAAGGTTCAACTAGACTATTGCCCAGGCAAAGTCACAAGTCTGACTTGGATACATTCAGAGCTAGGTCCAGTCAGAGAAAACCAATCAGCTATCATGAAGGGATGGAATTATGCTGAAGTATTGCCACTTTTGCCCTCTGCTCTACAATCCTGCATGGCCTAACATAGGGGGCATCAGTGCACAGATCAGGAAGGTTCTGGTTCACATTTCAAGATAAATTGAAGAATTTTATTAAGGTTAGCAACTTTTCTTAGGTAGGCCTCATACATCCATTAGGGGTGTGCATTTTGGAATTTTCTTGTTTTGATTTGTATCCGAATCGAAACACCCCCGTTTTGTTTTGTACCCAAATTTGATGAATCCAAATCAGCCCTGTTTTGTTTTGTAGCCGAATTTTCCGAATCTGAATTGATTTGGATTTTTTAAAAGGGTCCCAGGGCAAAAAGAGTGGGGGGTGGTGGTAGCGTCCAATGGGTGGAAGCTAGCAGCCAAATTTCAAAATAATTAGGCAAAGGGCTGGTGTTTTGTGAATTTTTTAAGTTTACACATCTTTAAGAATATTACCATAGGGAATAATGGAGATTCCAGCAAATGTATCGCTTCAAATCAAGGGGAAAGGGATGACCCAGAGCGGAGTGTGGTGGGTGGTAGTGCCCAATGGGGGCAAGGAAACTTCCAGAATTATTTCAAAGAAATTGGGCAAAGGGCTGATCTTTTGTGATTTGATGAAGTTTACATGTCTAAGATTTCTCCCATAGGGAATAATGGAGGTTTAGGTTTCAGCAGCCCCATAATTCCACTTGGGGGCACTGGGGTTGCCCAGAGTGAGGGGTTGTGTAGTGCACATAAGGTGTCAACCACCCCCATACCCACAAGCCTGTGGGGTACTGGGTTTTGTTGTTTCTGAGGTGTTCATTGTAGATTCTCTGGTAGCATATGAGATTTTCAGTGAAAAACAAGAATCCACTCTCATATGGTACCAGAAAATCTACACTCAGAACACCACAGAATCAACAGAACCCAGCACCCCATGGGTTAGCAATCCTTCCCCTGGCCAATGTGGGGTCAGTAAAGAGTGGCAAGAAGCAAAAGAGCCAATGGGGAACAAGGAGGGAATTGTCAGCAGGTCAGCCCATGATTTAGGTCACCGATCAGAAGGCTGGAAGGGTAGGAAATTCAAAGAGATGTCAAACACAAAATAGAGACTGACTCAGAGATCACCACAAAATGGAGGTCTGAAACAACAAAACGTTTTGTAGCCGAAACAGGGACGTTTTGTTTTGTATACAAAACTTTTGGATCTGGAAAATGGGTGTTTTGTTTTGTCTACAAAACACCCGAAACAGGCTGTTTTGGGTACAAAACGTTTTGTTTCCGAAACGTTTCGCACATCCCTAACATCCATGGCTGCTACCAATTTTATCTGGAGTGAAATCTGCGCAGTGATTGCCCCAGAAAAAACTGACAATGGGCACAGAAGGGGCAATGTGCATGTATGGGTGAGCAATCTGTGTCCCACATATTAGATTTCTGAAACAGAAATGGATTGCAGATGGGGGGGGGCTTTCCCCCCTAGAGCCACCTTTGAATCTGAGACAGATTTAAAGTGTCCTCCTCAATACAGCTATAAGAAGTTTGAATTTTTTTCCCCAAAGGCCTAGGAGGGAGCTATTATGAAATGAAGTACTGAACACTTCCTGGAAGACAGACGGAGTGGGAAGCAGTGTGTCCACACAGTGAAATATGTACCTGTACAATCATCACCATCTACAAGGGGACAAAATATAAGTTTTTCAGGCACTTGAAGTGCTCTTCACATAGGAATCTGAGATGGCTCAAAGCCACTTTATTTATTTATTTTTACATTTATATCATGCTCTTCCTCCAAGGAGCCCAGAATGGTGTACGTGATTATGTTTATCCTCATAACAACCCTGTGAGGTACGTTGGGCTGAGAGATACATGACTAACACAGAGTCACCCAGTGAGCATCGTGGCTGAATGAGGATTTGAACTCGGGTCATCCCAGCCCTAGTCCAACACGCTAATCACTAGAGCATGCTGGTTTCACCTTCCAATAGCACAACCCAATCCACTTACATTCTCCTCCAGCTTGCTTTTTTCCTCCATGTAATCTAACATAATCACAGATCAGGTATTCCAACCTCACAGAAACATGGCTTTCTGTGAGTTTGGAATATGTGGTTTTTTTAAAAAATGACTATATTAATGAAATTTCTTGTGTGGAGACAGGAAATATCTCATAGGAATATAGAAAGCTGCTTTATACCACATCAGACCATTGGTCCATCTGGCTCAGTATTGTCTACATTGAGTGGTAGCAGTTTCACCAAGGTTTCAGGCAGGAGACTTTCCCTACCCCACCTGGAGATGTTCAGGATTGATCCTGGGAATGTCTACATGCTAAGCAGATGCTCTACCACTTAGCTATGGCTCCATCCCCATACACATAATAGTGCAGTGTCATTATCTGAAATGTCCCTAATAGCAGTAAAGCAAAAAAGAATTAAGAATTGCGGTTATTTTTAATGAGGGTACCCCAAGGCTAGCGGGCAGATATAATGAAATCCCAAGTCCAAATGAATAGTCAGAGTAGGCTGTGTGGATTCTTGGAAAAATCTTGGATTTTTCTGAGCATATATAGCACTGTAACTAATAAAAGTATTAGAGATGGAAACCCCAATATCCAGGACAGGCATGATGACTTGATTATCATCCCTACTTTCTTGAATTCATGTATTTGCACTGAGATGTAGCCTGTCAGATGTAGCAGTCAGATAAGATGGGAAGAAGATTCCACTTAGTGAGGGCAAGGTACTGGAATGACAAGACGGAAGAAAAATGGTCTTACAATAATTTAAATTACATTTTATTTCAGTATTTTCTACCTTTTGGGGAAATGTGAACATGAATAGTACTGACAACATATATAATTAACTTTTAGGTGCAAACTATTCATGGCATGTAAAAGTGTATAACAGGTCAGAAGAAGAGAAGTGAGGGGAGCTGGCACTTAGTTCTTTCCCCACAAGTGTCTCTGCCCTGACACAGATTTTTAAAAGATGAGTAACATGTATTTAAAATACCATGGGAGGGGATTAGCTTTGGGGCGGATAGTTTGGAGCTGGGAAAGAATTATGTGTCCAATTCTTTGTGCTTCCTTTCCTTGAAAAGGACCAATATATTACAGTTACATGCCTTTTTGTGTAATGTAAAGTAGGGGTATGCACAAATGGTTCGGCATGGAACCAGTTCACCTCGAACCAGGACGGTTTGAAGGTTCGATCATGGACTGAATAAGGGGCAGTTTGGTCCATGATCGAACCAAACAAGGCCCAGTTCTGTGCTGAATGGGCAGCCTGGTGTGGTGAGAAAGGTACTTTAAAGGCCCTGTTACCACCAAGTTTGCTGACCACACCACCACTTTCCCCTCCCCAGCACAGGACATAACGGAAATGCACACGCTCCTGCCTCTTTTACCAAGCTGCCCAGTTGGCGATGGCTTGGTAAAAGAGGCAGGAATGTGTGTGCTTCTGTTATGGCCTACGTTGGGGGGGGGGCATGTGGCGGTGTGGGCAGCAAGCTTGGCAGTAAGAGGGCCTTTTAACTATTTCTCTCGCCAACTCCCCAGAGCCAGGGTTCCCCACCCCTATAATCATAAAGGGAAATCCTCACTGGATTCCCCTTTACAAATACTGCTGCCCAAACCACCAAACCAGTTCAATTGAACAGACCAGACTGACCAGTCAGTTTGATCGAACCACTTTGGCACAATGTGGTTCAGTTCAAATTGGTATCAAGCTGAATTTTTTGGTTTGTGCACACCCCTAATGTATAGTTCAGAGCTCCACATTCTAGCTTGCAGTATTTTTCTACAACCTCAGTATGCATCAGTATGGTTTGAATGTATGTGGCACAGAGCAGGAATATTTCCCCTCTTTCACTACATACTTGCCTGCAGTCACAAATCGACTCTAATCCACATTAATGATTGCAACTGTACAATTCTGTATATTGTAAGTCACTGGTCAGGTTTATGTTACCCAAGGGATTAGGTTGTCTTTTCGAGTCCAGTATACCCATGGCAGATCCATAATACTCAATAAATCCCCAGCACATTAGCCCATGTAACGGGGGGGGGGGCGGAATACAGCCTACAATCAGACTGAATTATTAGCTTGCCATAAGGAAAGAGCAGCAAAGATCAAAAGGCCAACACCATGGATGCCTGTAAGGCAGGAATTGAATTAAGTATGGCATACACGGATGACAAGTCAGCAAACTACGTTACATGCTACAGTTAAGTTACTAATTTTTTTCTGTCAAATAGCTAACACAGAATGGCATTTTACAAACAGGCATATATACAAGAACTCTTATCTTGCCTTTTCCTCATATATGTTAAGGGATTGAAACATATCGCTCCTTGGAACAGCAGCAGCTTTAGTACTTCATGCCCTAGTACAGGAGTTCCCACCCTTGGGACCCTAGATGTTGTTGGACTACAACTCCCATCATCTCCAGCCTCAGTGGCCATCAGCATTAGAAACTGGTGAGAATATTACCTCCATGTTATGAAAACTTCCGTGTGCTGATTGTTGCCCATCAAGCTACTTTTAAGCGCATGGAAGCAGGCCAGGCCAGTTGCAAGGACTAGGAGGGAGCTATTATGAAATGAAGGACCGAATACTTCCTGGAAGACAGACGGAGTGGGAAGCAGTGTGTCCACACAGTGAAATATGTACCTGTACAATCATCACCATCTACAAGGGGACAAAATATAAGTTTTCCAGGCACTTGACGTGCTCTCCACATATGAATCTGAGATGGCTCAAAGCCACTTTATTTGTTTGTTTGTTTGTATCATGCTCTTCCTCTAAGGAGCCCAGAGTACATTGTTATGTTTATCCTCACAACAACCCTGTAAAGTAGGTTAGGCTGAGAGATACATGATGACTAACACAGAGTCACTCAGTAAGCGTCATGGATGAAAGGGGATTTGAACTCGGGTTACCGGGTCCTAGTCCAACACACTAATCACTAGAGCATGCTGGTTTCACCTTCCAATAGCACAACCCAATCCACTTACATTCTCCTCCAGCTTGCTTTTTTCCTCCATGTAATCTAACATAATCACAGATCAGGTATTCCAACCACACAGAAACATGGTTAACAGGGGCGGGGCGGCAGGGAATAATGGTACAAAATTCATTGCAAAATATGGACATTTATCAGTGGTGGGCTTAAATACATGGATACACAATACCCTAGAAAATCAAGTTTCATTATAGAGAGCCTAGCTCTTCCCCCTCCCCCCCTTATGGTGTGTTTCCCCCTGAATTGCAAGACAAGTATATGAAAAGATGTCCTGGCAAGCTGCCAGTGCCCTGTACCAGCTGCACTGCCAGGTGGGACATTATGCTGTTTGACAGAAAAACCGCCGTTCAAGTGCCTAATTCCATTGTTTGCTTGCGGCAGGAGGTGTGATTTTTTGAAGGGTTAGTGGGTAAGTTAGGAGCAATTAATCCTTGTGTCAGGCAAGACTGCAGTTGCAAGTCTTGTTAGTGGCTGCTAAAAAAAACACAAAACCAAAAACCGCCTTTGCATTCCTTGATTCTTTTGGATTTTAAGTATGATGAAGGATAATGCCTTTTTCTCCCAAGCTGCTGAAGTCCTTGTATTAGAGAGGTTCCCTAACGAGAAAAATGGAAGTTACTGGAAGACAGGAAGAATATGAGGCAGATCTTCATATCTCTAAAGATTGGAGTGTGCAAAAAGGGATAAACGGAGGGATAATTTTAACTTAACCAGAAATCCCTCTGGTTCTACAGATATAGATATATGCCTTACAGATATAGATATATGCCAATCTGCAAAGACTTAAAACAAGCATTTCGTGAAAGGATAAGATTTCCGAGCCCCAGGTGTAGAGTTCACAGATCTTGATTATTTCAGTCACAAAACTAGGGTGGCCATGTGGAGCAAGAATGGATAATGCTCGATCAGACCTAAAACTTTCAGAGACCTGAGTCTTCGATGTGGTCTCAAAGCATATGATCCAGCAACCTGGCTGAAGTTATGTCTGGCCAGTGTCTGGATGGAATGCAACCACTTACACCACTTTAAGAAGCAGGATGGGATATATATTGTAATAAATAAATGATGGCATTAGGACTCATTTCAAATATTAACCTACAGTTGTATGAATATAGGGCTCAGGGTCCCAATTGCATGTAAAGAGCCCTCAACACTTGTAGACATGGGACTTTTAAAGATGTTTTAATGAATGAGTATAGATCTGGGGAAGGGATGCTTATTCTGAGGGGGAAAGCCCTGTAAGCTCATTAGGTCCAGGGTCCAGAATTACTTAGCTGCACCTCTGATGACAGGCTGCATAATCAATGCCTACCAATGTTCTTCAATTAATCAAAGGTTAGCTGGCACCTAAGACAGTCATGAAGGTCTGCAATGAGACAATTTTTGCATATGAAAAATCTGGGATAATCAGAGATGACAAAACAATAGCATGTTTTTAAGATGCTAGATACTGCGGAAGAAAATGAGGAGCATCATATGATTAAGGAATATTGCAGTGTATAGCCACCGTGTCTGGTCCATAGAGTGTTGTTTTTATTAACAACAGAGTTCACAAGAGAACACACTTCAGGTAGCATCCATCTTGTGGCTCACAGTTCACAAACTGAAGAAGAAACACACTAAGTATACTCAGCCCACTAGACACAGAGACCCCCACTGAGCATGCTCAACAACCCAAGTTAGACAATTGGAAGTCTAGAGATAAGACTCCTAAACTACAGAAACACTACAGTCCTCCCCCACTGTTTAACACAAGTACCCCACAAGGGAGAAAGAGGAAACAAAAACAAACAAAAAGAGCACATGGATAAAGAACAAACCCTAAACATGCATGCATTAAAACACAAGTTAACCAGGCTTCAAGTCCAGTCTCTGCCTTGAATTGGAGTGGCACAGAGGTACTGCAACAGAGGCTGGGGCATTTTTGGATTTGGTTCAGGTATCCAGAGCAGAATATCATTTGGCCAACCTGGCTGAGGAAAAACTTCTGACACATATTGATGTTCTGAAGTGACCACAGGCGGATGTACAACCGGGGTGCACCTAGGTAATTGGGGCACCTGCAACACTGCCGCTGTGATGCCCCCCTGCCACAAGGCCCCCCAAACCTGCTTTTGGGGGGCCTCCTGCAGCCACCCCGTCCCCGCCCCACTGCGCCAAACCTCTGTGTTCCCCCCATTATGTAAGCCGCCATGTGTATGGCCGAGGGGGGGCAGCCAGGGGGGTGAGCCAAGCTGCCCCCTGCCCCCCTTCCCCGCAGCGGCAGACAGAGAGACCGCTGAGCCTGTCCATTCGGCCCAGCAGCTCTTGATAACTGTGAGGCGCTTCAGCATGTCTCCACAGTTGAAATAGATCATCGCAAGCCCGTGATATCCGGCCACACGCATGGTGGCTTAAATTATGAAGAAAGAAAACAGTGGTGTGGTGTGGCAGTCACGGGGTGGCTGCAGGAGGCCCCCCAGACCTTGGAGGCCACAGACCGGGGCCCCAAGGTCTGGGGGTAAGAGCACCTCACTGTACAACAGAATCAGGAACATAAAAGAATGGCTACTCAGTAGTATGCAGTGGTTGCTGTTGAGCCTACACAGATACTGGAACAGGAACGTCCACACTCTGGCCATTAGTAGGTGCCAACCACCTGAAGTACAAATGTACTTGATTGGAATGCCACTGGATGCGCCCACCATCTGTTAATTCTACCCACCACGAAGAAGGTCCTGCTTGTGCAACAATGTGACCAGTGAGCCAATGGCCCTGACCACCCTGCTGCACTTCAGTCTCCTTACCTGAGCTGGATACCTGAGGGACTGCCGGTTCCCAAATGTTTCTGCTCATTTGACAAGGTCATCAGAAGGGGGCCTGCTCCATGTGCCAACAATGAGGGAGGCTGACATGTCATGTTCACGGGACAGGGTGTGTTCAGTCATTGCCCCGAGATTTGGAATGCTCTCCCAGTTGGCCTCAGCTCCCCAGTCTCCATCACAGTTTTTAGAAAGCAAGTAAAATCTTGACTTATTACCCAGGCTTTTAAATGAGTGTCTTGTTTGCTGCTGCTTTGTATCTTATGATTATATTGTAAATGGTTTTTAAACTTTTAATTAGATTTGTGTTTTTATATCTATATATTTAATTCTTCTACACATACCCATAGCTAATCCCATGTGTGGCAGCTCTTGCGAGAGTTCATGAGTGAGCTGATGATTTGAGACGGGACGGCCAGCCTGGGGGAAAAACAACAGAAAGCGGCAGCCCGGTGAACGGATGGCCACGGTGTGTGGGGAGAAGCAATAGCCCAGAAAATGGCCGGCTGCCAGAACAGGGGGAAGAGAAGCGGCGGCCCAGCAAATGGCTGACCACAGGGGTGGGAAGGGCAGGGGCCCAACAAACAGCTGGCCATCGGGAGAGGACTAGGGGTGCAGATGCTCTGCGCCAGGTCAGCTAGTTTCATTTTAATTCTTGTGTAGTTTTTTATGCTTTTATATTGTTTTTAAATGTTTTGTAAACTGCCTTGAGATTATTTTAATAAAAGGAAGTATAAAAACCTAACAATAAATAAATAAAATAAAAAATTGCGTCCCTTGGCAAAATTTTGTGCAAAGACAGCATCACCCACGGTCAGAACCTGTGCACCCACCATGCAATCATAGTTATTCTGTTGTTTGCCTGATTTTTGCACAGGGATGCAATAAATCCAAGTGGAATTGTAATTGATGACCCATCAGCAACTCTGCTACTGACCTGCCAGTGGTGCTCTGGGGTGTGATTTGATACTGAAGAAGAAATTGGGCCAGTTTGGTCTCCAAGCTTCTGAGTGTCATCCTTTTAAGCCCCTCCTTGATGGTTTGAACAGCTTTCCACTAACCCATTAGAAGCAGGGTGGTAAGAGGCAATTCATATGTGTTGGAGATTGTTTTTGTTCATAAAGTTCATTTGCAAACTGAACTCATTTGCAAACTGGGGACCATTATCACTCACTACTGTTTCAAGCAGTCTAAAAATAGGAGAAATAATGCAAAGTCTATAAGTTGTGGCTTCAGTTGTAGACAAAGTCATGTGGTGGGCCTCAATCCATCTGGAATGGGCATCAACTATGATGAGGAACATCTTGTCCAGGAAAGGTCCAACATGATCTATGTGAAGCCTTGACCAAGGATGCTGTGGCCATTCCCAATGAAATAAGGGCACCTTTGGAAGAGCTTGTGTGGCAAGTCCCACACTGTCTGACTACTGTCTCATTTCCCTGGTCCATTCCAGGCCATGAAATATAACTGTGGGCAAATGCCTTCATATGCACAATGTCTGGATGCCCTTCATGCAACACTGTCGGAAATACAGGTTGACACTTTGGGGGAATAACTATCTATGAACTTGTGATGAAATGCCCCTATTGAACACTCAAAGAATCTCGACTTTGCCAGTATGGTTGTAGGGCAGTGTCCCCCATATCTTTCCATCCTACAGACATCATTCTCTGAACTCTAGACAACAGAGGATCTGCACTAGTGTCTTGCTAGATTATAGCAGCATGCATGGAAACAGTGGACATCATCTCAATAAGGAGGACAGTTTCCATAGGTTGAGGTAAAACTTTGGGCATATCTGGCAGAGGAAGTCTACTAAGGACATCAAAGTGACCCATGGCTGGCCATGATTTATATTCAAAATGGTAATCATAAGCTGACAGTGTCAAAAGCCCATCTTTAGATCCTGGATGAAGCCAGCGAAGACACCAGCTAATCTTCTCCAAATAGACCCAGCAGTGGTTTGTGGTCTGAGGGAAGGACAAAAGGTCTGCCAAACAGATATGAATTTAATTTTTTAACCCCACAAACTGCTGCTAGCCCTTCACACTCCAACTGTGAGTAGTTCTTTTCTGCCGGAGCCAATGATCTAGACACCTAACTAATGGGAAGCTTTGAACCATCTGGCATCTCTAGTCCATCACCACCCCCACACCATATGGCAAAGCGTCAAGGGACAAGACAAGTTCTTTTTTATATATCATAATGAATGAGGGTGGAGAATGTTAACAGCTTCTTGGTCTCTGAGAAGGCAGCTGCCTGTGCTGGCTTCCACTGGAATTTCACACCCTTATGCAAAAGGACATGCAATGAAGCTAGAACTGATGAGAAATTGGCAGGAATTTACTATAATAATTAAGAAAACCCAGGAAAGCCTTCAGTTCAGATGCAAAACATGGGGGTGGTGCCCCAGTTATGCCCCTTACCTTTTTCTCAACCGGGTGTAACCACACTGCAACAATTTTATGCCCCAGGTAGACAACTTCCAGGGACTGGAAAATGCATTTGTCCCTCTTGAGGTCCATCCCAGCCAATGAGAGATGGTCAGCACCTTGTCTAAGTTTTGCAAATGTTCCGCCTCCGTCTCCCCTCTTACCAAACTATCATCCAAGAATTCACAAACTTGAGAGACATGCCCTGTAATTAAGTATCCATAGCCCTCTGGAAAAGATCTGAGGCCACTAAAATGCAAGCAATAGTAGCGAAACCGTTTTCTCTTTCTTTCTTTCTTTCTTACACTTATATCCCGCTTTTCCTCCGAGGAGCTCATATAAGGTTATTTTTATCCTCACAACAACCCTCTGAGGTAGGTTATTTAGGAATATTGATTGTCACATAAGGTTTGGAACCGTCATTCAGAGGGATCTGAAGATATGCATCACTCAGATCAATCTTTGTGAATTTTCCCCACCAGCTAGGGTACTATAGAGACCTTTAGTCCTGGCAATTTGGTAAGGATCACACTTGGCCACTTGATTTACTATGATTTTATAGTGCCACAGATCCACAAATGACCATCTGATTTCAAAACTGGAACAATAGGTGTGGCCGAGTATGAGAACTGGACTAGTTCAATAATGCCTTAGACTTGTAGATGATCTAATTATTGGTGCACTTTGTCACTCAGGGCATGTGGTACCGGACAAGGCTTGAAGAATAGAGGCTTGGCCTCTGGGCCCACGGGGATTTTGGCTGCGATTCCATGTAGGGTTCCTAGCTCCTCCTTGAATAAGTCATGGTGTTTCACTAGGATTGCTTCTGTCCCAGGCAAGCCAACATAATGTCAGACAGTTCAATTCAAATGTAATGCTCATATCCAGTCCCAACCCATGAATTTAAGGCCATGGCCCTTGGCCACCAGCAATGGGATCTTGGACATCTATGACATGTGTTCCACACAAACACAGATCCTGCCCTGCACAGGAACTGTATCCACTGAATAGGTGCATAGCACCACCACAGCAGACCCTATCTGAGACCTTTCACTATGTGGACATAAAGTTTTGATAGGTGGCATCACTAATGATGGAACATGAAGCATCTGTGTCCATTCCATAGTCAGTCTGTGTCTCTCAATCGAAACTTCCACCAGTATTGGGTCCTCCTGGGGGCCATCTGCTACCATGTTAAAAATGGTGCACACTTCCTTGATGTGGTCACTGGTCTCCTCAACTTGGTGGAGTCCCTTCCTCTTGCCCCTTTTTGCTGCACCCACTGAGTGTGGCAAACCTAGATGAGGTGACCCTGTTTCATACAATTCCAGCACTCACTGGTTACTCCCACAGCCATCATGATTACCCCCACAGTAGAAACAAGGTGCCCTACTGGGAGGAGCACTGATCATCAGAAAAAACCTAAGGTGGCAACGCATCTGACATCTCATGGACTGGGGCAGTGAAGACCTGGGCCTCCTAAACTGGGTTGCCCTCCCCCTCTACACTCCATATCTCCAAAACATGGCGGGCAGCCATTTCCATGCCTTCTGCAATATCCAAGGCCTTTTAAAAATCTAAAGCAGGATCCACTAACAAGCACCTCAGGATCCTTCATTAACGCCACACACAAGCCAATCTTGTAGCATAGAGTTCAAATTATCTCCAAAATGCACTGCTTAGAGGAGCGGCACGGTTTGGCTACAAAGACCGCCAGGACATCCCTGGCTAGTGCACACAACTATTGAACTTAAAATGCTGAACAATCTCAGAAGGCTTGGGAAGAAAATGATCAGTTAAAACAGCACTCACATCTTCAAAAGATTTGTCTGTAGGTTTTTCAGGGGCTACCAAACTTCTAAGGAGGCCGTAAGTCTTTGCTCCACAAACACAGGATTGCACTTTTCTTGATGGCCTCAGTAACATTATTAGCAAGAAAATATTGTGAGTGCCTCTCAGAATACTGCACCCAATCTTCATGGAACTCTTCAAACTCTCTCGTAACCCTAAAAGTAGCCATGTTGGTCACTTAGGCTTACATTCTTTCACCTCATCACCATTGTAATGCATAGCCACCATGTCTGATCCAGACAATGTTGTTTTTGTTAACAGAGGAGTTCACAAGAGCACACACTTCAGACAGTATCCACCTTGTGGCTCACAGCTCATAAACTGAAGAAGAAACACACTGAGCATGCTCAGCCCTCCAGACAAAGAGAAGCCCCACTGAGCATGCTCAACAACCAAAGTAGTTAGACTACTAACAGTCTAGAAGTAAGACTCCTAAACTACAGAAACACTTCAAACATGATAATGATTAGAAGGAAGAAACTGAAAACAAAAGCTGTACCACACACAGAGCGAAGGCCTATACCAAGATACAACTATCTGATATTCTGCTATTAAATTAAAGAGAGAGGAAGTTGTGATGCTATGGGTACAGTTGTTATATTATTTGGGTGGTGTTGGGGGAACATCACCACACTTGATTGGTTTTTTTTTTTTTAAGTAGATGAACATGGTTAAGGGTCAGAAGCTCAGACCTGAAATCAGTTTTATATGCATGTATTCTGTGTGAAGTTGCCTTTGAAGACTGGAAAATGCAGCTGGAAAAGAAAATGGCAGTCCTAGTTAACAGAAACGCACCTCAGGGAGTATATTATAGCTCTGCTGAAAGTGCTGAACAGCATTAGATCTCAATTACTTTCCAAGCAAAGTTTAACATGCTGATGTTAAACCTAAACCATTTGGGTCTGGCGTATCTTAGGGAATACTTTCTCTTCTACCTGCCTCCTATGTTCCACAATTGTGAGATGAATCCTGTTTTGATGAAAGATTTGACTGAAGTTGTTGGCTGACTTCCTCAGTGGTGGCACCTTTCTTGTGGAACTCCCCGAAGTTCAACAAGACTGCCTGATTATGGCCTTTAGAATACCAGAGGCCATTTTATTCAGATAGTCCTCCTGAAAATTCATTGTGGCCCAAGCCTTTTGTGATCTTAATGGGAAATGAAATCAGCAGTGATGATTTTTAAGAAACCATGATAAAGTTGCCTTTGGGGGTTTTGTTGTTGTTGTTTGTTTTGTTTTTTTGACTACTTTTATGAGATCACCTGGCATTCTATGTATGTGTCTATCCATGTGTGTGTACCCCATCATCAACTTCGCAATGCCTGCACCAATATGAAGCAAATTTGGTACAGTTGTAGTGAATGGCACACGGGGACACCTTAACATTATAGTTTGTGATGATGTCATCCACTCTGATTCAAGATACTGCCCAAAACTAATGTCTCTGGGTGGTTTACAATTAAACGTTGTACCTTAACATTGAAGTTACAAGTGGGCTACCTTGTGAATTGCCTAGACAACATGAAGCAAATTTGCTACAGTTGTAGGGACACACAGGGACACCTCTCTGGTGTAGTTTGTGAAGATGAAATCCACCCCAGTTCAAGATGGAAGACACATAAATGTTTGAGGTGTGAGTGGGTTAACTTGTGGACTGTCTAATCATTTTGAACCAAATTTGGTACGGTTTTAGTGGGTGACACATAGGAATACCTCAGTGGTGTCATTTATAATTATATCATCCACCCTTACTCAAGATGGAGGACACATGAATGTTTGTGGAGCAAGAGGGCTCATTTATGGACAGCCTAGCTGATTTGAACTAAATTTGGTACAGTTGTAGTGAACAACCCACAAGGACACCTCAATGGCATGGTTTGTGATGATGTCATGCACTCCAATCCAAGATGTTGGACACATGAATGTTTGAGGCACACGTGGATTAAATTGTAAACTGCCTAACTGATTTGGACCAAATTGAGTCCAGTTGTAGGGATAGTGAAAGGAAAGTAGACAGATTAGTTCTTACTTGAACTTGATGTTTTACCATATTACATTTTACTAATATGTTTTATTGATTTGATATTTGTAAGTTGCCTTGAAGGCTTTTAAAAGACATGTTTCACAGTATAGATGTGCATGGACCGTGGATGCATGGTCTGACGCCGGTGTGTGTGTGTCGCTTTAAGGGGGGGGTTGTACTTACCCCTCCCGCCGCTTTCCCCCCTCCAGCACTCCATTTTAAAGTAAAATCATCAGGGAAGCAGCGTTCCTCCCTGCCGTCCCTGCCCCCTGGTTGACTGCCAAATGCAGAAGTAACGTCCACGCATGCGTGCACCGCTGATGCGCGTGCCACACACATCACACATGCTGCACAGCACACACTTGCATCAGCAGCACGCGCATTCGTGGACGTTACTTCCGTGTTTGGCAGTCAACAAGGGGGCAGAGGTGGCAGGGAGGAAACCTGCCGACCCGAAGATTTTACTTTAAAATGGAGCGTCGGAGGGGGAAAAGCGGCGGGAGGGATAAGTACAACCATCCGCCCTTAAAGCAACACACACTCACACCCCTCCCCAGTGTTGGACCGCCAGACTAGGCAGCATGTGAACCGGTTCGCAGGCCTCTAACATGGCCTGCAGACCGGTTCTTGCACATCCCTATTTCACAGTGTTTTTGGTTTTTAAAATGTGGATTAGCGCGCTTATCCTTTTTACATGGAAATAAAGTCTCATGAAACAATGTAACTATTTCCAAGAAGACCCTTAAAGATCAGGGCATTTGAGCACCATACGCAGGATCATGTTTAGCTCAAAAGCTCCCATGGGGCCAAAAGAAGGTACACCAAACAAAATCATTCGTTTTGCCCAGATTTTTAAACTTTGAAATTATATTACTAGTTTATACAATCCAAATAATTGTTAATTTTTTTAAAAAACCATCCTAAACAATATGCTATATTTCAAAAAATTACACAGTGAACCCTCATATCTGTTCACTTATAAGTAAGTCCCACAAAGTCCAGTACACTTAGTCCCATGTGAGTATGCAGCCTTAATCCTGGAAAACAACACATATCCTTGAAATTATACAGAAATCAGGAAAACCAAGTACTAAAAGTACCTGAGAGTTATAGATATGTAAGAAGATTGCCAAGTTCTGAGTCAAAGGTTAGAGAAACAGCCCAGATGATACAGTTTAGGATTTATAATTCCTGTCCACTAAAACCTCATGGCTTGCAGTTCTACTGGCATATTTTATATATACATAAAAGAGTGTTTCACTTTAGTATTCAAGATGAAAATATTACCTATACTGCCTTACAAGAACAGGAACTGATATGGGCAAGAGAGAGAATTAAAAAATAGTCTTCTAGCTATCTATACATTTTCTAAGTCAAGTGACACAGTCAGGTTTGCAAACTGACAGCCTCACATCATCTGAGTTTAGTTTTTAATAAGTTTATTTTGCCAGTGAAGTCATTTGATTAAAGTGATACCCTCATAACCCACACTGGACAGGCTAGACCTGCAACTGCATATTCTTACAGATAAAAAAAAACTAGCAAGGGGAAATGTAGAAAACACTGGAAGTCCACATGATTCCATGTGCATGCTCATATAAAATGTAAGCAAACATAACATGACACACACTGTGTTTACTCACATAAATTGTGAGAGGGAAAGGGATGGTAATTATGGAGTGGAGTTAGCTCGGAAGCATCCTGTGTCTCCTACAAAGTAAATAACAGACAGCCTGATTCTGTGCATCTTTACACAAGGGCAAGTGCCACTGAATTCAGGTCACGTAAAAGTGATTATGAATTGTGGGCAGGTTCCCATGACCCTTGAGAGGACAGCTGAACAGGAATCAGTAGATTGACAAGCCATGTGCACTTCTAATTTCCAGTTGTGAGAACCTGGATATTTTGCAGAAAAGTCGAGTTGACACTGTGACAACCTGACATTTACCTGGAATTAGTAATCTAGGCTTTGATCTAGGGTTGCCAGTCCTAGGTAAATATTCAATTCTTGAGGTGCCATCCTGACACTGCAGCCAAATTTCTGGCTTCTTGTGAACAGAAGTTGGGAATGTGCACGGCTTGCGAATTGTCAATTTTTCGGTCAGCTGTCCTCTTGTGGGTCTTGATAACCCATCCTGTGTGTCAGAGATGCCAATAAGTGAAAAATCACTGATATTAGTTTGTTTGTTTTTTAAAGTGGCTATTTACTTGAATTTATTCTGCACATCTATATATTTATTTCTCCTAGGCATACCCTTTGCTAATCCCATGTATGGCAGCTCTCGCGAGAGTTCACAAGCAGCTGCTGGACTAGCGACGAGATCAGGGAGAAAATGGCCACTGGGATGAGGAGACAGCGGCGGGCCGGGCCAGCCACCAGGATGAAGAGGTGTCGGTGGGCTGGGCCAGGCCAGCCACCGGGGTGAGGAGATGGCGATGGGCCGGCCCAGCTGCCGGGAACAGGTAGTGGTGGGCAGGAGGAAGAGACAGGCCAGCTTGAAAGCTCGCCAGAAACCACAGGCAGGCGGGGGCGGGGGGAGAAGCGGGCCGGGTGGGCCGGTAGAGGCGCAGATGCTCTGCGCCCAGCTCAGCTAGCATGAATTATTAATGCATACTTCAACCTATTCAAGATTCAGTAAGAAATGTGGCAATTTATTCATTCTCCAATTGCCTCAATGGGAAATATAATAATAGGCTGCTTAAGGTAGGAAATGTGCCATATAAAAAAACATACATTTAAAGCTGCAGTTTGGTGATCCTCAAGGCAACATATACATTTCGCAATTGCTGCCATGGGAGATGTGTTATCTAGCTGGGTTATCAAACATGCATGGGAGAATCCTACTTTCCCTACTCTTCTGGGAAAATCTTCCCATTCCCAAAGACTAGCTGTTGGCACTAACAATCAACATTCATTACAACAAACTTTCATCATTCCCTTGTATGGGGCAAAATGGAAAAACCAGATGATCTTCTGCTATGATGCTATGATAATAACTTACTGTTTTATGTGCTGCCAGATTGTGGTTTTGTTTTCTATCGTGTTTTGACTTTTTTTTAAAAAAAAAAAGTTCCCTTGTAAGTCAATTTTTGGACTCTAAAATTGGATATCATGATTAACACATATATGATTATTGTTGAAAGAAAAATGACTTTCCCTATTACTGTAAATGTTCCTCAATCATATGAAGAAAACCATGAGGTAATTCACACAATGAAGCTATTCACACATGCGTGCAAAACCAGGCTTGTTTCCACACAAACCAAAATTGGGAGCACACACCTCCCAAACCTGGGTAGAAAACCATTTTGATTGTATGAATGATAGGGATGTGCGGACCGTTCTGGCTGTCCGGCGGTTCGTTTTGGGGGTTCGGGGTCGAACCGAACCCCCCCCCCCCGGAACCGGGCTGCCGGCTCCGGTCCGGACCGGTCTGCGGATTTTTTAAAAAAAATTAAGTGAATGTAAACTACCTTTAGCCCCTTCAGGGGGTTTGCTGAGGCCACAGGGGGGTCCACGCGGGTTCCCTCTCCCCCCGCCGGCCATCCTTATCACCGCCGCAGCCCGGGAATTCATCATTTTTGGCACTTTCGGGCCTCCGTATGAGCACGCGGCCGCCATTTTGGCGGCCACCGCACATGCGCCAGTGCCCTCTGCGAGGCCAAATGATGAATTCCCGGGCTGCATCGGTGATAAGGATGGCCAGCGGGGGGAGAGGGAACCTGCACAGACCCCCTGCGTGGCCTCAGCAAGCCCCCTGAAGGGGCTAAAGGTAGTTTACATTCACTTAAATTAAATTCGCGGACCGGTCCGGAACTGGACCGGTCCGGGGGGGTTCGATGGGGGGCCGGACCGAACCGAACCGGGCCAGCCGGTTCCATGCACACCCCTACCATATGAAGTAGAAGCAACCATCATCACAAACAATCTGTAATTTGCCTACTCTAAACATGTTTTAAAGATTTTTCTTTTTGCCTTAGACCTTTCAAAGCTTAAACCTGCAGATATCCATTTAGCTAGTTATGCAAATAGTTGCTGCATTTTTAAATTGTCAACCTCCTTTTGTGATTTTAGTAAGAGCTGAGCAATTAAGTATCTAGTTACATGAACTATTTCAGTCCCATTCCTATCTCCAATGCAATCACATGCCTGAATGGGTATAATAAACCCTTATTTTATTTCTGTACTTCTTTACACATGCTAGGGATGCCATGGTAATCTGCCAGATTTGATTTCTGATGTGGATATTCCTTTTCTGATAGAATGGATGACTATCTTGTACCTCCCTTATGTTCAGTTCTATCCAATTTGTTTTCCATTGGGGAAAAATAACTGGCAGCTGAATGTGCAAACTCTTGTGCAAACTAGGCAGAAAACAAGCTGAATGTGTATTGGAATGCACAATGAAATCACATATGTGTGTAGATGCCTCCAGCACTGCATTCCTCTTAATAAGGTGTGCATTCTAATACACATTTAAATGTGCATTCCTACCCACAACCATCACAAATTGTTATACATCTAACTCAGGATGGATCAGAAGGATAGCGTCTGATATACATAATAAACAAAGAAAACAATGATTGCTTGAGTGCTTGCATCTGCAGATACAACTTTCTTCTTTATCTCTTCTTGAATTGGTGCCTGTGCTCATGAAGCACACTGAAAAAAGCAGCACAGTGAACTGAAATTATGACACAGCCAGCAATATCACAGGTGCATTTGTGTTTATGAAATATTTACACGTGTGCGCCAGACAGCCACTATAAGGCACATTAGACTGTGCAACTGCTTTTTTTGTGGGTGGTGGTGGGGGGGGGGTCCCTCAAGAACTCTGAATGTGCAGAAGTTTTTTGGATAAGCAAGGCTATCTGAGATGCACTGTGGACTATCGGACAGCATGGGGAGGCAAAGCAGAAAGTTTGTAGAAATAAAAGGGTAGGTTTCACACAGCCCTCATAAATGCTTGCATTTCCAGATCTCCAAAACAAGCAATTTACAGAGTCTAGCTTTTAAATTCACTTAATGTAATCACATTTTGTTGAAGTTTTCTCCAGTTCAGTGATCACCAAGCTGAGCTAAGCACTACAAAATGTGGCACAAAGTGCATGCTATTAACCGAGACAAGGGAGGGGGAACAAATGCTCAAATCCCAAAATACATATTTTAGGATAAGGTATGGGAAACATTACATGAAACTTTGAACTGATTTCAAATAAACGGTTGGGGAGTGAATCCTAACATCTGTACTTCATGCCAGAGCACATGGGATTTGGTGCATCTGTGGATTTCATTTCAAAGCCAGGAAGCCAATTTACAGGCAAGAGCTGCTCTTTCAGCTCTCCTTACCTACAGGCAGAGATACCTCCACTCAGCTAAAAGTCATGTGGTAAGCTTGCACCAATCACTTTGCATCACTCTGTCCAAGATGTGGTGTTTTTAGTTAATCAAAGCATGTGTGGCAGCTTTGATTTAAAAAACACACATGCATAGGTTTGCTGCGGCAGGCAGCTGCAGGGTAGCTGTAGGAGGCCCCCCCGGACATTTGGAGGGCCCCCCCGGACCTTGGAGGCCACAGACTGTGGCCCCAAGGTCTGGGGGTTAGAGCGCCTCTGGCCCCAAGGTGTTAACAATAAGATACAATAAAGCAGGAGCACAGCTACAATTGAAGGCGGGGGAGGACAAATGTCCGTGCTTGCCCCAGAAGGAGAGGGGTTAGGTGACAGCTTGCTCTTTGTTCTCCCCTTTGTGACTCACAAATCCTTTGTGACTCTCTGAAGACGAAGGCAGGAGGGCTGCGGGCCCATCTTCACTTTTTCCCCTAGGGCCCACTCCAGCCTTGATATACCCCTGCAATAAGGCAACCAAAATAAATCATTATCTAAGAAACAACCTAGACACAACTGTGACTTGTTTTGAAGCACACAACCTCAAAAAAGTAATTCCTCTTACCACTCATTTACAGTTTTTACAATTAATATACAATTCCTTTTTAATCACAAAATAGTTTTGATGTAAATTTCCCTGTTCTTCTTTCTCTTCTCTAGCTGAGGGAAGTTTCCCTCAGCCTACAAAAGATGCCCTAAAGCAAATATGACTTCTTTTGGCATTGCATTCTGAGGAGAATAGGCCTCATTTCCAGTATTTCTTGTGGTTTTTTCCACAATGCAGTTTTACATGAGCCTGGCCAATCTATCTTACTCTTATCTCAAGCGCCTGCAAAACAAATAAGCTAATACATCCAGTATTTCACCTGCCACAGAACAGGCAAAGCAGAGATGCATTTCTAAAATGGGTTCGCTACCCGCTGTTGATGGGAAAGCATCAGAGCCCAAAGTGCCATTATATAAATCTCTTTGTGTGGCACTTTCAAGTGTACAATTTGTCATCGGATACATTTAATGAAATCCACAAAACACACACGGCAGCACATTTGTTAAGTGTTAATATCAGATAAGAGATTTCATCAAGCAAAATCATCAGTAACACAGCGTGGCACACAAAATACTAAAGAATAAGAAACTCAGCTGAAACCTTTTCTTACAATGGCCCCATGAAATTGCAACAGGACATAAACAAAAGGCTGTTCTGCTTATGGAAAGCAATTTGACAGACACAAAGTATTTTATCCATATGAACACATATATCTAGTGTTTTGAAGCCCTACATCATAGTATCACACATATACATCTATATTAATGATTCAGACATGGGCATACTGGCTGACATTCCCTAAAGTGCTATGACAATAGAAGAAGCCCTGTGGGACACAAAGAGGTTGCAAACAAAGGATGCTTCTTCCTTCTTCCACAGTCAGGCAACCGTGGAGCATTGGTGGGGAACCATTTTTGCTGCTCTCCCCTCCCTACTAAAGTAGAAGACTATTCATCTGCAAAATGTGTCCCTGAGGGTTATACAGCCCTCCGAGGCACATTCCTGCAAATTAATAGTCCTTTACAAGGGAGGATAAAGCAGCAAATGTTGCTCCCCTTATCCCACCCCACTGTTGTTGCTGGGCTCAGAAGAAGACAGAAGTGCAGCTAGTTTCCAACATTTCAATATCTTCAGGGCTTCTTCCATTGTCATAGCACTGCAGGGAATGTCATCCACTATTTCTTAATGTATTTCTTCAGCCCATTGTCAGAAATCTCTGGCCATAGCAATACTATATGTAAGTGCTGATTGCACAGGTCACCTAGACTGCATCCTTACTTTACACAGCAGGGCCAATAGTCCTTATGAAGGGGTAAATTTGGCATAGGCAGTGACTATGTTAGTGGGGCAATCCATGTGCCCCATTACCTGCCTTGAAAATTCTGCTTGTGAGGCAGTCTCTTCATGCATTTGACTGTGACAAGAAATCCTTGCATTGCTTAGGGACTGGAAGCCCTTCTCAGATCCAGAAGATGATTGGACACTCAATTCTCCTAACCCAGTGATTTCTGGGTTAAGAAACTCAGGAAATTTCTGGGTTAGAAAACTCGGGTTTCTTATTTGGGAAATTTAGTGGTTTCCTTCAAAACTAGCAACTTCTCCTCCTTTCAGGTTGTCAATTTTTCCAGCCATCTGAGGCTGTCCCTTGATAGGGATGTGCAGAACTGGTTCATGATCAAACCAGACTACTGCGATCCAGCCTGGTTTGAGCAGTTCAGTCGTGAACCACTTTGAACCAGTTCAAGCTGGTTCATTGAATCAACTGACCCAAATGATTGGTTTGACTGAACCAGCTCACATACCCGCAGTTCAGTGCAAAATCGGTTTGAATTTGGACCAAACCGCCCCAGCTGGTCTCTGCTAGGGGTGTGCATTTTGGAATTATCTTGTTTCAATTTGTATCTGAATCGAAACACCCCCGTTTTGTTTTGTACCCAAATTTTCTGAATCCGAATCAGCTCTGTTTTGTTTTGTAGCCAAATTTTCCGAATCCAAATCAATTTGGGTTTTTAAAAGGGGACCAGGGCAAAAAGAGTGGGTGGTGCTCATAGTGTCCAATGGGTGCAAGCAACCACCCAAATTTCAAAGGAATTAGGCAAAGGGCTGTTTTTTGTGAATTTTTTAAGCTTACACATCTTTAAGAATTTTCCCATAGGGAATAATGGGGATTCCAGCAAATGTATCACTTCAAATCAAGGGGAAAGGGATGACCCAGAGTGGAGTGTGGTGGGTGGTAGTGCCCAAAGGGAGCAAGGAAACTTCCAGAATTATCTCAAAAGAATTAGGAACATAGGAAACTGCCATATACTGAGTCAGACCATTGGTCTATCTAGCTCAGTATTGTCTTCACAGACTGGCAGCGGCTTCTCCAAGGATGCAGGCAGGAATCTCTCTCAGCCCTATCTTGGAGAAGCCAGGGAGGGAACTTGAAACCTTCTGCTCTTCCCAGAGTGGCTTCATCCCGATGGGAATATCTTGCAGTGCTCACACATCAGGTCTCCCATTCATATGCAACCAGGGCAGATCCTGCTTAGCTATGGAGACAAGTCATGCTCAACCACAAGACCAGTTTTCCTCTCCATTGGGCAAAGGGCTGATCTTTTGTGAATTGTTGAAGTTTACATGTCTTTTAAGATTTCTCCCATAGGAAATAATGGAGGTTTCAGTAGCCCCATAATTCCACTTGGGGGACACTGGGGTTTCCCAGAGCGAGGGGCTGTGTAGTGCACATAGGGTGCCAACCACCTCCATACCCACAAGCCCTTGGGTTACTGGGTTTTGTGTTTCTGAGGTGTTCATTGTAGATTCTCTGGTAGTATATGAGATTTTCAGTGAAAAACAAGAATCCACTCTCATATGGTACCAGAGAATCTACACTCAGAACACCACAGAAACAACAGAACCCAGCACCCCATGGGTTAGCAATCCTTCCCCTGGCCAATATGGGGTCAGTAAAGAGTGGCAAGAAGCAAAAGAGCCAATGGGGAACAAGGAGGGAATTGTCAGCAGGTCAGCCCATGATTTAGGTCACCGATCAGAAGGCTGGAAGGGTGGGAAATTCAAAGAGATCTCAAACACAAAATGGAGACTGACTCAGAGATCACCACAAAATGGAGGTCCGAAACAACAAAACGTTTTGTAGCCGAAACAGGGACGTTTTGTTTTGTATACAAAACTTTTGGATCTGGAAAATGGGTGTTTTGTCTTGTCTACAAAACACCCGAAACAGGCTGTTTTGGGTACAAAACGTTTTGTATCCGAAATATTTTGCACATCCCTAGTCTCTGCACACCCCATCTCTTGACATATATAAATATAAGTATAGGTTAGAAGCTAGAATTTTTCAATGTATACATTATAGTAAGAGCTTTACTTGATTATTATAGCCGTATTCAGACATTACCCTGTTGACTGTATACATACATACATACATACATACATACATACATACATACATACATACTCATTCATTCATTCATTCATTCATTCATTTATAAATGACTCTGTGTTCATTTTCAGAGTGAACCTGAGTACAGGCCACATCAAATACAGGGTACAGATAAGAAGTGTACTACTGAACATGCATTTAATATAATGTCTGTGCATTATACAGTGTAAACACTGTACACAGATTGTACATACAATTGAATATAATTGAATATAACGTGTGAATAGGACTTTTTTTGTTAATGTTACCTGTATACTTCACCCAAGCCAATTTATCAAGCCACTCAAGGATGCAACTACAGTGAGACATTGCAGAAGCACTCTTGGTAGTAAGCAGTGCTGGAGGTCATAGTGTGCAATCAAATGACGCAAGCACTGTAATCATTCTCCAATAGTGAATACAACACCAAAGCACATTGTGCAAGAGCTTCCCCATTTTGGCTAGAGGTCTGATTTTGAAGCACAAAGCGATTCAGCTGGTGATGCTGTACTATTGAATCTGGTGACGCAAAGCTGCTTTTGGCAACCTTTTTCAGCTAACTACATGTTAAAAGAAATAGCAATTTGATTATTCATTAATAGATAGGAGAAGTAATAGGAGCTTGATCCAGTGGCATAGTAAGGTCTGAAGGGCCCATGTTCACTGAACACCCCCCCCCCTCTTTTTTTGCCTCTCATTTTCCCCCCAGGAAACTCAAGGGACTTACTTTTTGGGCAACTACCACTGCTCTACCAGTTGCCCACCTGCAAAACCTCCTCACATGCCTGGCTTCGTGCCTCCCTCCCTGGCACCAGTAAAGACCTGGCACAAATAGGGCCAGAGCCAGGGGAACTATCTGCACACCCTCGACAGAGCTGGCAAAGCCAGCAGATGATGTCACTGCCCATTGACACACGTGTGGTGATGTCATTACCAATTGTCAGCTTTGCCAGAACCAATGAGGGTGGAAGGGCGGATACTTCCCTCAGACCTGGCCCTATGTGTGTCAGCTCTTTACTGGCACCAGGGAGGGAGAGAGGCAGGCGGGCAGACAGGTAGGCATGCAGGTGGCTGGCTGGTGGTGGGAGCTGCCAAAAAAGTAAGTCAATTCCCACAAAGGCCACAGCCCCAACTTCAGAGGGGACCTCTTCAGCCCTGACTCCATTGGACAGCCTGTGTTCACCAAATATGGTTTCCCAATGATAGTTGTACCCTAGCTTAATCCTATCTTGTTTCATATCATTAATATTATATGTATGAGAGTGAACGATGTGAGCTAAAATCAGAAGGAAACAAATGAGCTTGTGGCACATGACTCCAGCAAGTAGTGCAACACATTGCACAAGGACTTAGTGCAACATATTATGCTACCACTCGTGCAATGTCCTACACTAACATAGTGCTTATTCTGGAATGGAGGTCACTTTCTGTGTGCTATAGCCTTGTGCCATTATCTTATGCAACACCCATTGTGCAAGTGTAAGAGTACTCAGTGTGCTAGCCTTTGAAGTAGTGTTTACATAAGCTTAGAAGCCTGAGCTCCCCAACATGCCTTCTTACTTTTATTACTTCTTACTAGTTGTCTTTGTCAGGATACTGATGAAGACAACTAGAGAGTTAGAAGATTAAGATTGTGTCAAGGCACCTCTGCCCGTAGTGACGGGAGATGGTAGAGCACATTGTCCATGCCATTCCTGGATTCTAGGCTTCCTTTCCTGGCCATAAGAAGGTGAGGATTCCTATTCTCTGAGGCAGTCTCTGCTGTGGGGGGTGGGGAGTTAGCTCAGCTGGGGTTGGTGGTGGCTCTACTGAAAGAAGAAGGCAATATTCAGGACTGGTATCGTCCTGTGGGTCAGCAGGAGTCCCAACATGTCATAGTACCTATTTGATATTTTTGTCATAATACACTGATTCCATTATGTGCCTGTGTAGTGATAGTCAGGCTTGAGGGAGGACTAGGCCTCAATTAGAGTAACTGCTTGGAGAGTGGGCTTCTCCAAATAAGGAAGAAAGCACGGGAGAATCAAATCCCTGTGTCCCAATTGAGAGTGAGGGGCAGGGTTTACTGGTCAACAGCCTATAGGGGAGTAGGGTAGGGGTGTATTAGAATGCAGTTCTTCCCTGGAGGCCTCTGAAGGAGGGCTGGTCAGGAACTACTGTAGGGAAACAGGAGACTAATAGCCTTTGACTGGGAATCACCTGAAATTTCCTTACCTGGAAGTAAGGAGGAAAGATAGGGGCCAGTTTAGCTAGATCCGTCAGGGAATTTGTTTTTATTTATTTAATAATTATTTTTAATGTATTATTAAATCTGTATACCGCCTTTCATTTGAACAATCCCAAGGTGGTTCACATAGAAAAATTAAGACTATAAAAATTACATATTTAAAATATTAAGATAAAATATAACAGAGGTCTAACTGCCCCCGAAGGAGCTTGTACGTGATTTGGGGGTCTTTTTGGACTCGCACTCGCACCTCCTGCTTGAACAGCAGGTGGAGGCTGCAGCCAGAAGTGCCTTTGCCCAGCTCCATCTGATTCGTCAATTACTCCCTTACTTTGATCGGCAAGCATTAATGACAGTGACCCATGCCCTTGTTATCTCCCGCCTAGATTATTGTAACGCCCTCTATCTAGGGTTACCTTTGAGGACAATTGGAAAGCTACAATGGGTCCAGAATGCAGCGGCTCATTTACTTATGAGTGCCAGAAAATATGACATGGTAACACCTCTCCTGCAGTCATTGCACTGGTTGCCTATTCACTACCGAATTCAATTTAAGGTCCTGGTTTTGACCTTCAAAGCCTTGCAGGGTTTGGCACCTGTCTACCTACAGGCCCACCTCTCCCATCCAGTTACATCCCGTCTGGTCAGATCTGCTCAGATGTCCCTTTTTTTCGGTCCCCAATTTCCAAGAGGTCTGGGGAGCTAGAACCCATGAAAGGGCCTTCTAGGTTGCTGCCCCACTTCTCTGGAATTCCCTTCCCCTGCAAATTCATTTAGCTTCTTCCTTGTTGATTTTTAGATCTCTATTGAAGACTTTTCTTTTTTGCCAGGCTTTTACTCTGTAGTTTACCTATTTGGTTTTTCCCCCTGTTAGTTACTTTAGTTTTATTTAGAATGTAATTTTAATGCTGTCTTGTTTTGCATGTTTTTGTACATCGCCCAGAGTCTTCAGAGTGGGTGGTATATCAAATGTTTCTAATAAATAATAAATAAATAAACAAAATCCCCATACAAAATACAAAGAAGCAGCAGTAGAGACAATCGCATAAAAGCCTGGGTAAAAAGCCAAGTTTTCACATGCTTTCTAAAAGCTGTGATGAAGACCAAGGAGCAAATAGCCTCTGGAGCATTCCAGAGTCTGGGGGCAGCAACAAAGAAGGCTTTGTCTCGCGTGCACGGTAGCCGAGACTCCCTCATTGTTGGCACCTGGAGCAGAGCCCCCCCCCCCACAGATGACTCTGTCAAATGGGCAGCAACCCTTGGGAGCAGGCAGTCCTTCAGGTATCCAGGGCCCAAACCATTAAGGGCTTTAAATGTCAAAACCAGCACCTTAAATTGGACCCTGAAACAAACTGGTAGCTGGTGCAGCTCTTTCAAAATGGGTGTGATGTGATCCCAGCAGGAAGATCCTGATAAAATCCTAGCTGCCACATTTTGCACTAGCTGCAGTTTCTGAATATTCTACAAGGACAGCCCCATGTAGAGTGCATTACAGTAATCCAGCTGTGACATGACTAAGGCATGGGTAACTGTGGCCAGATCTGCCTTCTCAAGAAAGAGATGCAGCTGGCACACTAGCCTGGTACGCCTGGCCACTTCCTCCACCTGAGCTTCCAAAAGTAGAGCCAGGTCCAAGCTACGTATTTGCTCCTTCAAGGGGAGTGCAACCCCATCCAGAACTGGTAGAATCTCCTCATCCTGATTGGCTCCTACTGACCAACATTGCCTCCATCTTGTTCGGATTCAGTCTCAGTTTATTAGCCCACATCCAACCTATCATGGCCTCCAGTCCCCGATTCAGGACATCCACTGCCTCCCTAGGATCAGGTGACAAGGAGAGGTAGAGCTGTCTGTCATCTGCATATTGCCGACAACTCAGTCCAAGTCCCCAGATGACCTCTCCCAGCGGTTTCATGTAGATGTTGAACAGCATGAGGGACAAAACTGAACCCTGCGGAACACCGCAGGCCAATTGCCACGGAGCTGAGCAATAGTCCCCCAGCACCACCACCTGGACCCTCCCCCCAAGAAAGAACTGGAGCCACTTTTTAAAAGTGCTGGGATCTTACTGTTTCTTGTAGTTCCTGGGCAAGGAGTTTACTTGAATAGAAACAGTGATTGTTTATGCCTCTATAGTTTTCCTGATCATCCAATTATTAATATATTCTTCTTGTTGTTAAAGAGTGTCTCTCCTCCTTAGGTCCTGCCCTAATCACACACTGTTGAAGGCCTGAGACTGCTCAAGCCTTTCTGTAAGTGGGGGGGGGGGTTCCATTTTACTCTCCCAGAATATTCCCTTGGAAGGGTGAATCTGACTTTTGATCATTACAGCCTGAAAATATTTTTTTGTTCCAGAAAGTGAAACTATATGCATGTAAAGTTTAATTTGATGAAGGCAATAAATGAATGCTGCTTCCAATAGCAACGTCAATTTTTACACCTTCATTATTATATTCTGCAATGCTATTTAAGACAACTAGGACATACAGCTGTATGTGGAACATGACTCTCTGAGCATGTTAATTATAAGAAGAAGGGATGGTGAATTTGAACTTATTCTTCAAGGACCTGCACACCAGTAATAGTACTTTTTCTTGAAATAATCTCCACTGAGATTTATAAAATGGAGCAGCAATTCTGATATTTTATCATTAGAATGATGAGAATCTCAAATGAGGGCATCCCTGCATAACCAAATTAGAAGCAACTATTAGAGGCAGGCCTAGTTCATACAAATAGCACATGAGCTGGTCAAGCTATCTCTGCACTGCACCATTTCAGACTAAACTAGCCCAAGTTAGTTTGGTGCCTGAAGTGGGTGCCAAATGCCATTCCTCCAACACATGATCACTCAGCCATTCAGAGGACTGGAGGCAACTTACCTTCTACAGGTTATGCTGGGCAAAGCAGTGTGGAACAAAAATTAGGTCAGCAAAGTTAAAGTTGCTGGTGAGTGAGAGAGCTGCTGTGTCTGGTAGTCGCAGCAGCCATGGACAAAGGAGAGGAAGCAGGGAGAGGAGGAGGGACCTCCCACCCACATTGTTGGGCTAGAGTGGTACTGCCTATAGAGTTGAACTGGCTAGAGGGGTGTTACTAGCAATTCTGTATGCTCTGACCACAGTGGAAGTCAAAGAGCAGGGAGAGATGGCTCTAAACTTGCTGTTCCCCCACATTTCTTGCCTGAGGTAGTGGCGGGGTTGGTGCAGGCATCACGGGGGGGGAGGGGTGGCGGGAGGCACTTTTAACTGTAAATTAGTATTTGCTTACCATTCCTCCCACCACACGGGAAAGCGCCTGAACAGCTTTCGGGTGTGGTGGAGGAGAGGTAAGCACCTACTAATTTACAGTTGAAGGTGCCTCCCCGCCCGACTCTGCTGGCCTGAGGTAACTCACTTCACCCTGCAATATACATGCAGTACAGATGCTCCTCCTTATAAAAAGCTCACTGAGCATAGGAAACTAGATATAAAGGAAAACAATTCTAACCTAGTGTTCAGGGAACATTAACATCTTGCCAGGATCCTCAGACACAGGAACAATATCCAGGGATAGGGGGGCGAAAGTAGAATGTCGGTGGCCAATTTCCCCTCTATTCTGGCCCAGGAGGAAAAGAAGGAAAGTATCTAATGCGAAAGCAAAAGTTCTCCCTACTCATGAGCAAGGTAAAGGAGCCAGAGGAGTCAGAAACCGGGTATGGCTGGAAATTGAACAATTGACACAGGGAGGACAAGGTCAAGAGCACATGATTCTTCATAGTCAAAGAGGGAGACAGAAATCTTGACTATAATCCCTCTAGCTGAGTCCAAAGAGGCTCAAGGCTCACCCCTCCCCCTTCCTAACACTTGGTTTTCTCCCCAATATGCTAATTTGTATCTGGAAGGATCCGCCTCCCACATTTAACCACCACATTTAACCACACATTTAGCCACCCACATACACACCCTGCATATGACATGATAATTTTATCATCTCATTTGCTGTTTGTGTAAACCAGGGATTCTCAAACCTGGGTCCTCAGGTGTTATTGGACTTCAACTCCCATAATCCCCAGCCTCAGTGGCCTTTGGTTGGGGATTATGGGAGTTGAAGTCCAATAACACCTGAGGACCCAAGTTTAAGAATCACTGGTGTAAACTAAGTCTTCTTGTTGTATTAGATGTTATGGTGAACATGTGGCTGCTCCTGAAAACATCTCCCATGTCTTTAGTTCCCTGTTCTCTACCATGTGCAAAACCTAAATAGATTAATACCTGTAGGACCAACAAAAATGTCACAAATTGTCAGCAAGCTTTCAAGCTGGCCAGAATTCTTCTTCAAACAAACAATATCACAGTTAGCGGGGCAGAGGGAGGTATGGTGGTGGGAGTAGCGCAGGCTGTTACAGGGGGAAATGGTCCAGGCAATTGAGGCCTGTTCCTTTTTCCAGTTCTTCTCCCAACCCTCTGACCCCAAGGAGCTCTGAGAACACTCCCTCAAGGATTAGGGTGCTGTGGCTGAATGCCAGGTCAGTCAATGCTAAAACAAACATCTCTCATCCACTATCTGATTGTGGATGAGCATGCTGACCTGTTATGTGTGACGGAGACCTGGTTGGATGAGCTGGGTGAGGTAGGTCTCTCTCAGTTCTGTCCTCCAGGTTTCCAGATCATGCAACAGCCCCGCCTCGAGGGTTGGGGATGGGGCGTAGCAGTCATCTATCGAGAGATCCTCCCAGTTTCCAGATGCCCAGTCAGGCAATCTCAGAATTTTGAGTGTTTGTTTTTGAAAGTGGGCCTCCGAGATAGGCTGGGGATTCTGCTGGTGTACCGACCACCCCGCTGCACTTCAGTCTCCCTACCTGAGCTGACGGGGGTGGTCTCGGAGGTGGCCTTGGGTTACCCCAGGCTTATTGTTTTGGGGGACTTCAATGTCCACGCTGAGGCCCCCCTAGTGGGTGGGGCTTAGGATTTCATGGCCTCCCTGGCAACCATGGGACTGTCTCAGTTGGTATCGGGCCCTACCCACATGGCAGGACATACTCTGGATATGGTTTTTGCCGACCAGGAAATAAATGATCTGGAGGTGGGGGAATTTGAGATAACTCCCTTGTCATGGACAGATCATCATCTGGTGGGGTTTAGTTTGACTGCTCCAGCTACCCTCTGGAGGGGTGGTGGGCCGATTAGGATGGTCTGCCCCCGGCAGCTTATGGATCCACTTGGATTCCAGATGGCCCTTGGGGAGTTTCCAGTGTCCAGAGCTGGTAACCCTGTCAAGGCCCTGGTCGATCTCTGGAATGGAGAGACGGCCTGGGCTGTTGACACGGTTGCTCCTAAACGCCCTCTCCGGCTTGGTGGAGCCCAATCTGCTCCTTGGTTTTCCTCGGAGCTTAGGGCGATGAAAATAACAACTCAGATGACGGCTGGAACAATGCTGGAGGAAGAGTCATGAGGAATCCGACCGAACATGGGCTAGAGCCCATTTTAGGGACTACTCCGTGGTGGGGGCGGCGGCAAAGAAACATTTTTTTCTCCGCCCATTGCATCTGTTTAGTGCAGACAAACAGAGCTGTTTCATGTGGTAAAAATACTGCTGCACACATCCCCCCAGTTAATGGGGTAGGAATCATCTACAGCTCATTGTGATCAGTTTGCTTGTCACTTTGCAGATAAAGTCGCTTGCATCGGTGCTGACCTGGACTCCAGAGTTTTGGCAGGTCTGGCAGACGTGTCTCTGGTACCATCTGGTCCCGTTGTGTTGGATTCTTTTCAGTTAGTGTGGCCAGAGGATGTGGACAAGATCCTGGGCAGTGTGTGGGCGACATAATGTGCTCTTGACCCTTGCCCTTCATGGCTAATAAAAGCTGCCAGGGAGGGTACAGGTAATACTTCATTAGGGGAGGGCAGGATGTCACTCTGCTTCAAGGAGGCAGTGGTAAGACCATTATTTAAAAAGCCCTCCCTTGATCCCTCCAACCTGGACAACAATAGACCGGTCTCTAGCCTGCCCTTTTGGGGCAAGATGATAGAGCGTGTGGTGGCATCCCAGCTGCAGAGGGTCTTGGATGATACGGATTATCTGGACCCTTTTCAATCTGGCTTCTGCCCCGGGTATGGGAGTGAGACTGCCTTGGTCGCTCTAGTGGATGACCTATGCCGGGAACTAGACAGGGGGAGTGTGTCCCTGTTAGTTCTGCTGCACCTTTCGGCGGCGTTCGATACCATCGACCATGGTATCCTTCTGGGCCGCCTCTCGAGTATGGGAGTCGGACGTATTGCATTGCAGTGGTTCCGGTCCTATCTTGAGGGGAGAGTCGAGAAGGTGGTGCTGGGGGACTACTGCTCAGCTTCATGGCCATTGGCCTGCAGGGTCCTGCAGGGTTCCGTCTTGTCCCCCATGCTGTTTAACATCTACATGAAACCTCTGGGAGAGATCATCCGAGGACTTGGACTGAGTTGTCAGCAATACTCAGATGATACTCAGCTCTATCTCTCCTTGTCATCTGATCCTAGGGAGGCGGTGGATGTCCTGAATCGGGGGCTGGAGGCCGTGATGGGTTGGATGTGGGCTAATAAACTGAAACTGAATCCAGACAAGACGGAGGTACTGTTGGTCAGTAGGAGAGCCAATCGGGATGATGAGATTTTACCGGTTCTGGATGGGGTTGCACTCCCCTTGAAGGAGCAAGTACGCAGCTTGGGGGTACTACTGGACCTGGCTCAGCTTTTGGAAGCTCAGGTGGAGACGGTAGCCAGGGCTGCCTTTACGCGGCTTTGGCTAGTGTGCCAGCTGCGTCCCTTTCTTGAGAAGGCAGATCTGGCCACGGTTACCCGTGTCTTAGTCATGTCACGGCTGGATTACTGTAACGCGCTCTACGTGGGGCTGCCCTTGAAGAATATCCGGAAACTGCAGCTAGTGCAAAATGCGGCAGCTAGGTTTTTATCTGGAGCTGCCCAATGGGAGCACATCACCCCCATTCTGAAAGAGTTGCACTGGCTGCTATTTCGTCCCCGGCTCCAATTCAAGGTGCTGGGTTCAACCTTTAAAACCCTAAATGGTTTGGGCCCAGGGTACTTGAGGGACTGCCTGCTCCCAAGGGTTGCTGCCCACTCGACGAGGACATCTGAGGGGGCTCTGCTCCGGGTGCCAACAATGAGCGAGGCTTGGTTGTTGTGCACTCGGGACAGGGCCTTCTCTGTTGCTGCCCCCAGACTCTGGAATGCTCTCCCAGTGGCCATTCGCTCCTCAGACTCCATCACAGTTTTTAGAAAGCTTGTTAAATCTTGGCTTTTTATCCAGGCTTTTACATGATTGTTTTTATTGCTGCTTCTATGGGGCTATTCTTACGATCACAAAAATCGCGCTAGGAAAATCCTAGCCTGATTTTTGTGATCGTTAAAACCACCGGGCTCGCAGCCGAGCCTGGTGGTTCCGGAGCGGCTAACCTGCTCCTGTAGCCCACCTCTTAGCCTGGTTTTGCGGACCGAGCATTCCGCAAACTTGGGCTAACTGCTCGTGAGTAGCTGTGCCGCAGCTCCATGCCGCGGCTACTTGTGAGTAGACCCCCGGCTGGGAGGCTTAAAAGCAGCCTCACGGCTCGGGGGTCTCCCCAGTATGCCCTGCGCACTCGCACAGGGCATACTGGGGCTTCCGGGGGCCGCATGGCCCCCGAGCTCCCCAGCCCCTGCCGGCTCCGTCTCAGAGCTGGCCATCGTGTGGGCAGCCGATCCAGCTGCCCAGGGCTCCCTGTGCGCTCGTCTGCGGGGAGAGTGGGCTTAGCCCGCTCTCCCCGCAATTTTGACAAAACCAGGTCTCACGGATTGTGAGACCCGGCTCTATGTGTTTTTTACCCATTTATAGTTTTTATGCTTGTATTTTATAGATTTTAAATTTGTTTTTTTGTTTTTTTATTGTATGTTTTTTAACTTTTGTAAACCGCCTTGAGATTGTTTTTAATGAAAGGTGGCATATAAATTCAACAATAAAAATAATAAATAAATAAAATAAACAGGTATTACTATCCAATTTGGCTTTGACTCTTTACCTATTGCGTGACCTAAACTTAATCTCCACCTTTGCTAATATAATGACAACATATCTCTTTACTTCTACTCTTCACCTTGTAAGAGGGTTATGGCTTCCCGTCCTAGAGACAGATGTGGGTAACTGCTAGATTTTGTAATTTCAAAAAGCAATTTTAGTTTCTTTCTCCCAGAAGCCCTCAGTGGAAAGTGAAATCTGTTTCACACCTAGTGGAGGCTAATCTAATTAAGTCCACACAAAACCTCTGAAATTCCATCTCAAAGCAGTTACAAACTGCAGACATTGGGGCTTTCCCATCATCCCAAATTTGTCTCACTCCCCATTTTTTGTTTTTGTTTTCTTTTGCTTAACATCTAGGCTGGAGAATTTTTGATATTGTGATATTTTAGTTTGTGCTAATAAAGGTATTTGCTTAATTTGGCTTTCTGTGGTTTGTTTGTTTGTTTGTTTGTTTGTTTGTTTGTTTGTTTGTTGAATGGACAAACCCAGCTACCTACGATGTTTATTTGCTAAAACAGGGGTTCCCAACTGGCAATACTCCAGATGTTGCCAAACTACAACTCCCACCATCCCCAGATATATGCAGATAGTAAGGCTGTTCTTATGAGCAGCCTAACTGAGGCTAGGGCAGCCCAGCCTGGGTTAGGCTGCCTGTGTGCAGTGCTGGGATCCACACAAATCTCAGCAATGGCCACCTGGCTAACTCCACTTATAAACCCAGATTTTAGCCAAGGTATAAGGGCATGAGAACACCCTTTACCCCGGTGCCAGGATCATGTTTGTGCTCCGGCAGCTTGCAGCCCGAGTGCACACAAAGATGGGTGCCTAGAGTGCCCATCTCACTTGGGTATCCCCCAATGCACCATACTTGTCATGAGGTGCATTGTGGGATATGGGGAGTCCGGGGTGCATCATCCCGGCCTCCAGAGATCCGTGCTATGTGCAGCAGTGCAGACTGTGCGGGAGCTTAGTCTGCATTTCCCACCAATGTTGAGGAATCATCTGGGGGAAGGTAAGTTTAGTGCAACTTTCCCTCCACCCACCTGCCCTCTCTGCTTCCCAGTCGTATGAATACCATTAGTGACTCAAAGGAAGTTCTATTGGACATCATGGAGAGGGAGGAGAAATTTAGACACATGGTGGGAGTTTTCAGTGGCAGTCGCAGATTTATCATAATGTCTAGTCTGGCCCTCAGCAATCACACAAAAACCAATTCTGAATTCAAATACCCTCTCAGCCTGCTTATTTCAGGTTAAAAAAAGTTATATGAACTGACAGACACACTTATTTTGTTTCACAGTATATTTTCATCAACATGTCTGCTATCCATCTGCAGGATGCCTGTGTGCATTTAATTAGCTTTCTGTACGTGAGATGTGGGTCATCTACACCAGTAACATCAAGGAATGCAGCATGCTTGAGAGACTTAAATCTCTGAAGTACGTGTATGAATAAGAAAGGAAAGATAAAACAAGACTGAGCATTTCTACCGAACAAGGGAAGACAATGAGAAAGTCTCTTGATAGATGGTAGGAAGATACGTTATTAGACATTTGTGACATGGACAGTAGTCATGTGGAAGAAAAAAGGCTGCCAAGTTCCTGTTCACATACCGATCTCCTCAGAAAGCATATAAAGCAGTGACGAGGAAAGAAATCTAAATGTTACACCAGCATGAATTGAAAGTGAGGGCTAACATGGCAGTCAGATAATAGTGCCCTATCTAATAGGATCCTGCATGCCCCTGACTTTCATTATTGACTTCTTCCTGACTCAGACTTCACCTTTCATTCTTACTTTCAAATATTAAAAAAGTTTAGTGCTGAGCACTAGATTCCTAAAGGCAACTGAAGAATATAACTCCGACAATTCATACAAACAACTACATCTCTCCAAAAGATGGAATAGAGGCAAATTACCTGAGACTGGTACCAATGGCAGATTACCATATAGGCAGCTGCCCATGGCGGCAAATCTGGGAGAGTAGCATCTTGGAGGGAAACAATTCTTTCCCCCCCCAACTTGTATGCGCAGAGGCCTGAAATTGCCCACTCTCTGCCATTTGTGAGTAAGCCAGGCTTGAGTGTGGAGCTCTTTTGCTGCCACCCCGATCCTGTGATGGTTTAGGAGTGGGGTGGAGCTGCCTCCGCCTCTACACAGCGGCATTTTTAAAAGTTGGGGGAAAACAGAATTAAGTTTCTCCCCCACCCCACCACCAAGTCCCCTTACACTTGTCTCTGAGGCAGCAAAATCTTTGGCTGCCTATGGGCGGCAAAAATATTAATCTGTCCCTGTGGTACTACATATAGGACATTTCCTATCAGCGCTGCCAGATGCACACATGAAGAGATTTTTGGATCCTCTTTCATACATATATGAGGATTTTGAGGTTGTTAGGTGCAGCACAAACCTGGGCAGCATTGTGGCTCTTCTGAGTGAAGTCAACAATAGCAATAGCAATAGCACTTACATTTATATACCGCTTTATAGCCGGAGCTCTCTAAGCAGTTTACAATGATTTAGCATATTGCCCCCAACATTCTGGGTACTCATTTTACTGACCTCGGAAGGATGGAAGGCTGAGTCAACCTTGAGCCCCTGGTCAGGATCGAACTTGCAACCTTCTGGTTACAGGGCGGCAGTTTTACCACTGCGCCACCAGGGGCTCCTAAACAAGAGCATGAATGGGAGAATGTGTTGGAGGTCTGGAGAGAAGGTGGATTTTCTCTGTTTTGCTTCTATTCTTCCCCAGAGTTTTCTGTGCTAAGGAGAGTTCTAGTTGCATAGCTCCCCTTCCCTCTACTGTCAACACCTCTAGCATCAATGTGGAGGGGAAGCTTTTGTTCTGCTCTAATTTCCGTTGGTCCCATACTCTTCCCCGTTTTCCCCTTCTTACCTCAGCAGAAATGGCCACAGGACTTTCTTCTCTTTCTTCCACTGAGTAGAGCAGGAAAGGCTGAATTTTTTGAGGGGAAGGGCAAAGAGAGAGAAGTGGAATCCCTTCTTTAAACAATGCTACAAAGTAATCTCCCTTCCCTGTCTCTTTGCCTTTCCTCTCAAAAAATTCAGCCTTTCTCACTCTACTTCTCCAGTGGAAGAAAGAGAAGGAAGAAAGCCCTAAAGTCTCTGTAGCTTGGGGTAAGAAGGGGACATCAGGGAGGAGTATTGGACCTGTGCTGCTCCCAATTGCCAGGCATTGGTATAGCCAAGGGAATGGAGCCCTGTGTTCGCTCCTGTCCCTGCAGTCATTCCAGGGTGATGCCCCTTTGTGTGTGATGTCACATGCAAGGGGGCATGGCCAGAGCCCCAGAGGGCCTGCATGAGCCTTTCGTAGTTCATACCCAGCCGACGTTTGCTGGCTGGTGCATGAGTTTTCCCTTTTCTCTCCCTCCAGTGGAGGGAAATGCTGTCTGGGAAATGAGCACTGGGGGTGAGGGAGCCAAGGCAGGCAGCTCCCAGGAGCTGGGCAGTCCTGGTTCTTAGAACCCCTCCACTGAATTATATCTCTACTCCTGGTCCCAAGTACTTTCCTGAGATTGAGTTGCTTATAGTGCTGCTATGCATGAGAATAGTAGAGGTGCAAGAGAGTGCAAAGGCTGGACTTTCTCTTCTTTCCTCTGCCCTGTGCGAGTTCTGGACAAAACTCAGCAATTTTGAGGCCCTGAGATTATGAATCCTAGCTGATAATCTGGCAACACTGGCCTCTGGTAAATAGGAACAGTTGGCGTTTATGTAATAAATGGCTGAATGGCTGCTGTGGCTTGTGGAGTTTCATGTGCCAGCTTGGCTAACTGCCCAGTTATTTCTTTGGCAAAACCATAACTGAGGACACCTATCCAAAGAGCTGTTCATGCCCATCTAAAACAGAAAGCCTGCTTAACAGAATATGGTAACAAAACTGTTCATTTGGGTCTAACTGTAAACAAGCAGCATCTACTAACTGTTATTCTCATGTATGCAGATTTGAATAGGCTGCTGTATGGAACCAGGGATGCAGCTAGGTAATTTTGGTGCCCAGAACTGAGGAGCTTTGGAGCCACATCCCCAGCCATGAGTTCAAAAAAAGTTAAAAGGTGGGTTTTGGGGGGGAAACCAACCATGGTGGGACTCACCAGAAGCATGCCGTGTTGCCCCGTGGCGCTGAAAACTTCCATAATTCTAGCTACCATGTGTGCGGATGGGGGATGGTGTGTGTGGGGAGTGAGCTGAGCACGACTCTCCAACCCCAGTGGTGGGCATTGTTGGGCAGAAATAGTGGTTACAGTGTTGGCAGGAGCAGCAACTGGGCTTCACCGTTTGGCCCAGCAGCCCTTGAGAACTGTGAGGCACTGTGGCATGCCTGCACATTTAGAATAGAGTGTTGCAGCCTGTGGTGTCACGGGCTTGTGGCACTGTATTCTAACGGCGCTGGTGCGCCGGAGAGCCTCACAGTTCTCAAGGGCTGCTGGGGCTTATGGTCAAGACCAGAGGCCTCTCCCGCTCTGCCTGCCGATGACACTACTGCCCCCACGGCGGTGGGTGAGGCTTGCTCAGCTCAGCTCCTATATCCCCATCCCCCAGCTGCTCATATGGTGACTAGAATTATTGAAGTTTTTGGCACCGTAGTTCAGTGCCACGAGGCAGTGGCAGGGCTCCGGACCTTGGAGGCCATGGACTGGGGCCCCAAGGTCCGGGGGTAAGAGCGTCTCTGTATAGAGATAGGGAAATGGTGGTGGGGGGGGGGAAGCAGTTGAATTCATTTTATTGATTCAATACAAACTGCAAACACAGGCTGAGGCCTGTGTGAAGCTTTTTTTGCCACCTGGCTAAGTTCAGCCAATCTGTGGAGAGAAGTAAAGGAACTGGTGCTATATAAGATTCTGAAAGATTAAACTACAATGTAAATTGGAAGCAACAGTATACCTGCCAACATGTCCCTGTTTTCCCATTCACCTGAATTGCTCAACAGGAATGAGCAATTTTGGAGTGGGCCCTGAGAGAAGAAGTGAAGATAGACCCCTGCTGTGCCCAGGCCCTCTTCCCCTCCCCACTTCTTTCTTTCTTCTCCTTGCCCCTTGCCCTTGTGTCTTTGCTGCACAAGAAGTGTAAGGACATGGTGAAAAACAAAATTTCCTTCCTTCCTTCCTTCCTTCCTTCCTTCCTTTGCACGTCCTTTCTCTCACTTCTATGCAAATAATAACTCACATTCACGATGCAGGAAAGCTGTTACCTAACCAGTGCCACCCCCCCACCACCACCTCTCAGGGGACCAGGGACATCTGTACCACCTTGTTCAATTATAACAAGGCTCCTGGATAGTAAGGTCCTTGGAGCTGGCTGCAAAGCGTTATAGTCTGAAATGCAGATGGCAAGGAAAGCCCAAGAGCATTTTGCTGTTTTGTGGGGTGTGGTTATTGAGTAATGAGAGCTTGGGTGGCAGAGGATGATTGACTTCCAAGCTATAACAACCAACTTTTGTCGGTGTTTGCAGGCATAGATGGATACTGGTAAAAGCAATTAATTTCAAACCCAGCACTTAGTTTGTATTGGCTGGCTTTTAGCAGAAATACAGCTAGTGGCAGATGAAAACACCTGTTGACAATCAATTTCTACTGAGGTTTAGGCTTCGAATACATCAGCCTGTTTGCCTTGGTTATTTACATGAACCCCAAGCAAGTCAGTCAGCATGCATTTTTTTTCTTTTTACTGTCAGAAATCACAGGTTGGAAGGTAGCTTTTTGCATATCAAGATCCTTCTTAAAATGCAATTCTTTCTTTCCCCCTGGGCATGAGTTTTCCAGACAGCAAAGAGGCTTTTCAATTCTTTGCTGCACAGTATTTTAAAGACCCTAGTGAAAGCAAGGTTTGACAATATTAGATTGGTAGCTGGCTTAAGGTTAGCGTGGGAATCTATTCTTGTGTTGTTTTTGGACTCCCTCCAACTCTGCTGTAACCTGCAAAGCACAGACAGACTTTTGCACTTCGCTGCCAGGATGGTGCTGTAAATAAAGTCCCATTTTATATAGACTTTCTGGAATTGCAGACGAGAGACAGAGACGGATGCTTTGCACTTTATAGAGTATTTAAATGAGCTGTTGGGAGGTCAGAATCAGGGCAGCTGTAAATGTCTTACTCATTTATCTCTAATGGGTAAAACAGCATTTAGGAATGTACCGTACTGTCAGCAGTCATCAATCTATGGTAAGCATCTCTCCCTTAAGTGACTGAAGTCAGGGCATATTCTCACAACCAGTTCACTACTACCACAAGACCACTTTCTGTAATCAATCACCTCACAATGTAATCTCCTAATGTAATCAATCACCTTGCAATGAAATCATGTGAAATACAGAAAAAATGGTACACCACAATTACATATGGCAGCCATTGTAAAACAATTCAGACCTGCCATGCCCATAATGGTCAGAAATGAGTTCCCCATAATTTCTACCAGTGGGGGATTAGAAAACATTATGATATAGTGTCAAAAAAAGTGGCTGTGCTAAGACTGGGAAGAAAAGTAATTTTAAAAATGTCTGAGTCTATGAGCACTTAGAGGTAGAGCTACTGCCCCTCCCAATATTTTCCTGCTAATGGGGCTGACAAGCCTGTCAGAGTTCTGGCTGAAACTCTGGGATAGAGAAATTATTCAGGTTATTGACCAGACTGCTCCTAAATGTTCTCTGCCTAGTAACAGAGTCATGGCTCCATTACTCTCTATGAAGCTACTGGAAAAGAGGGAGCAAGGAAGACAGCTAGAGAGATGGTTGTGGGAAAGTCATGATTAGTCCAACCAAACATGGGTTCGAGACCATTTTAGGGGCTTCTCCATGGCAATGATGGCACGGCAGAGTGCTTACTTCTATGAGATTACTGCACTGCAGAGAGTCATTCAGCAGACCCAGTGACAGTTTCTTGCCACATGCTGCTAGAGGCAAACTGGCAACTTGCCTCCCTGCCCCAATTTGCTGGCTGATCCTTATTTGCATGGCATACTCTCAGGATGCTGTCTAGGTTCTCTGCTGCTGACTGCTGTGCTAGAAGTAGCTCTGTTCCTCTCCCTGCCACTGAATCCCCTTCTCTCCAGGCATCATACTTTTCCACATCCCCAGAAAAGTATGATACTTCAAGGGAACGGGATTCAGTGAGAGAGGAAGAGAGATACTACTGGATGCACAGCCAGAGATAAAGAAGCCAGGCAGCTGCTCACACATTCCATGCTACTGCCAGAAGGGTACACGGTAAAGTAAAGTGTGCCATTGAGTCAACTCCTGGTGACCACAGAGCCCTGTGGTCATCTTTGGTAGAATACAGGAGGGGTTTACCATTGCCTCCACCTGCACGAAACAAATTCGAGCTTGAAACTATTCGAACTCAAAACAACCATTGCACCCCCAGGCCCCAATGAAGACAGGACACGCTTAGTTGGAGTAAATAACGGTCACTTTATTATTGTACAGCAGATAACAAACTTGCAATGAGGCCAAGATGGCAGCCGCCATGGTTGCGTCCTAGGCCGGAGGCACAACCCCACCCCCTGCCACAATGTGCAGGCGCGGGGGTGGGGACCGGCATTTCAAGTGCGTTAAAATAAAGGGCATGTTTCAAGCTTGAAACAAAACAACCCCATTTCGAGCTTGAATCATTTTGAGTGTTTCATATGCAATTTTGGAGGGCTTTTTTTCTGGTTACAGCTGGTCTACCAATTGGGGTAGGCAAGTAGACCAATCCGCCGAGGTGTGGTGAGACACTAAGTCTGGAGCAGAGGCCTGGTGCACCACCTCACGCAGTGGGTAGACCAGGCTTCCATTTCAGATGTAGCATGTCGGCCCATCTCGGAGGACTAGTCTACCCACCTCAGGAGGGTAGGCCACCTCAGGAGGTGGGTAGACTATACCTCTGCCCTGGATTTAGTGTGTTGTCCCACCTCAGAGGACTGGTCAACCCAGCTTGGCTGCTTTTTTGGTGAAACGTTTTGAGCATTTTGCATTTCATTTTGAGCTCAAAATGCAACACAAACTCCATTTTGTGCACACTCCTATTACACAGTTCACCACAGCCAGTGGAGGCAAATAGGCATGTGGAACATGGGGGTGGCACTTTGGGTTCTCTGTCACTGGTTGCTGTGCTAAAAGCAGCTCTCTGCCCCTGCTTTTCTTCCTCCCACTAAAACCCCTTCTCTCCAAGTATGGGGATGCAGACAAGAATGATGGTTTGAGAGAAAGGGATTCTGTGGAAGATGGAGAGGAAAAGAACAGCTGCTAGCACAGCAGCCAGCACCAGAGGACCCAGACAGTTTCCCACATGCTGTATCCTATTTGTTGCCACTGACTGTTTGAACTCTTGAACTGTGTGTCCAAGGGAGCCACTTAGCACCTTTTCATTGATACCATCAAACAAAGGCTCCATTCACACGTAATGCCAAACCAGAGTTGAAAGGGATAGAGGTTAGAAATTGTGTACATACACAAAATAGTGGTTTTGCAGCAGATGAGGTCTACGGTTTCCCTTGCCAGAAACGCCAATTTGAACCTTCAGTTTGTAGTGAGTTTTGCTGCTACAACCATAGGTCTAGTTCAGACTCGAAACAAACTGGGTCAGCTGGTTTCATGCATACCCCTAGAGAGGGCTTTATTGAGCTCTATACTCATTTCTACTCAGAGGGATTAATACACGCTCAAGTCATTAATAGACTTGCAATCTCAATCCTGTCAGGTCATTCCGAGGCGGACTGATGAAATAAGTCCGGATCAGAGGGTTGGTTTATGCACCAATCCCAATTGGTAGATCAGCTCTCCTGGTATTCCAGGGAGAGCTGGTCTATCAATTGGGATCTGCAGGTAGACCAACCCTCTGCCCTGGACTTGGTGCATCAGCCCATCTCGGTCTACCCATGATTCCAGTTGGTAGACCAGCTCTTTCTGCTATTTTGAGGTCTGTTTTTTACAGCAAAATGGGCCTCAAAATGGCACCCGGTTAGCCTGAATCCATTCAGGTTGAATCGGGGTGATTCATCAAGGCAGCTGGCCAAGCCAGCTGCTTTTGACGAATCAGTTAGGGGGTATGCAATTCTATTCAACCTTGAATTGAACTACAGAAATTGATTTGTGCACACCCCTATTCTCTTCAGGTTTCAACTGACTTAATAACCGTTGCTCATTTTTTTACATAGCTTTTGGGTTGATTAATTTCTGAAGGAACAGCTAAACCAAACTCTTCCTTTTCTTCATAATCTTTGAGCAGGAGTTCAAGCTGTTACTCTATCCTCAGACTTATTCACATTGGAGCACCACATTTTCAGACTATATTTTAAAACTGCCTGGCTATGGAATCAGCAAATGAAAATGTACAGGATTTACATATAACACAGGTAAAAGGAGAAAAATAGTGAAAGATGGCACAGCAATATACATTCCAATTGATGAAACTACCTTTAAGGAAATAAAAATGGAAATGACACAGGAAACATTTTTGCGAGTGTGGAGGAAACCATGCATCAAGGGCTTGTAGATTTAATTGAAACTGAAATTTCCTACAATAATGACAGTTAATTAAAATACTCACCAATCCTATGCACAAGAGGCAAATTCTGAAAATGTTGACAAGGATGTAGCTTATTCTATCAACAATATAAATGAAACCCAATTCCTTAAGGTGATACATGACTTTTGCCATTGAAGTGTCATAGGGACAGACACTTAGTGTAGAAATATAGAGCCAGTGTGTGTCATTGGCAGAGCAATGAAGTATAAAGTGTAAAATTCACTGGTTGTGAATTCCTGGTCTATATAATTTACTGGGTAGTCATAGGCAAATCACTGTCTTCTAGTCTAAGCAACTAGGGATGTGTGAATCAGCTTGATCAGGCCTGGCCTGGTCCAGTCCGATTCCACTGTTGAGCCCGCCTGAGGGGCTCAATAGCTATATTTGAAAAGGGGAATCTGGCAGGGGTTCCCCTTTACAAGTAAAGGGCTTCAGTGGGGGAAGGGATGAGGGAAAAGGCCTCAGGCTGTCCTTTACCTTGAAAAATCAAGCCACTACATGGTGGGATGGTGGCGGAGGTGGCCCCCTGGCTGTGGAAATGGCAGCGGAGGCTCCTTCCACCCTCCCACCAGCCTCCCAAATGACAGCCTGGGCTGGCTGTGACCCCTTTCAGGCCTCTGCGCAGAGACGCCCAAAAATGCACAGAGACGCCCCAAACGGCCCACAGCCAGTCCAGGCTGTTATTTGAGAGGCCAGTTAAGGGTGGAAGGAGCCCCATTGCTGGTGGGCCACCACCATCCTGCTGTGCAGCAGCTTGATTTTTTAAAGTAAAGGACAGCCTTAGATCTTTCCCCCCCACTGCAGCCCTTTACTTGTAAAGGGGAATCCTTGCCAGATTCCCCTTTACAAGTATAGCTGTTGAGCTCTTCAAGCCAGCTTGATGGCGGAACCAAACTAGGCTCAACTGAGCCCCCAGGGCAGCTCGAATCTGATCTGGTCTGGATTCGAGCCAGTTCTGTGCACATACGTATATGCCAGAGCTGCTCAACTTTGGCCCTCCTGCAGATGTTGGCCTACAATTCCCATAATCCCTGGCTATTGGACACTGTGGCTGGGAATTATGGGAGTTGTAGTTCAAAAACAGCTGGGGGGGCCTAAGTTGAGCAGGCCTGTTACAAGCTTTTGCTGTTCTTGGTCCACAGTGCCCTTCGTAGCCTCATCTGGACTGTGAAGCCCCTCCTGGCCTTTGACAGTGACGAAGCAAATTTACAGACAAATGACCTTAAGTTATAGGATAAATCAATATATGCTCTGGATAATCATCCATATTGCCTCAGCAATCATTACAACATTCCTTTAAGGTCAGCAGATATAAACACCATATTGTAATAGGAGGCAGCTGAGAGTTGCTGGCTTGCCTAAGGCCACTCAGTGAAATAAAAAGTGGGTGTAAGATTTGAACCAGGGGCTTTGTGGCCTACCGCTCCACTCTTAGCCCATGCTGCTCTCCATTCTGCCATTTTTTGGAAGCACTATTCAAAATGCACTTCTGTATTATATGATGACATTCATTCTGGGAAAAGATGCAAGAAAAAGCAATACATGCAAGAAAAGAAATGTATTCAGGCAATAATCTGCCTAAATACAGTTATAGTGCCAAAAAAGAAAATTCAGCCTCAGACCAAAAAACTAGCCAATGGATTTCTCTAAAACGGGACCAGTTTTTTCTTCAGTGAAATCAACTGCCTACTGCTAACAAAGCCATCCCCATTCCTCAGTAGTTCAAAATCTATATATTTTCATACTTTTTGGGGCCTAGTTGTAAAGCAGAATATTAAGTAACTACATATCATGTCAAAGTTTACTACTTCTGGCAGGAAGAGAGAGAATTACATCAGTTATTGTAACACAGGTCATGTACAATTATAGCAAGCAGATTTATTCTGTGTATCCATTGAGGGGATGTGCATCAATTAGTAATTGAATTTCAAGCTTATTATAGTCATGGCATAATGATGCAAATGAGTAATATTCAGAGAGTCAGCAGATTTTTGAGAAACAGACTTCAAGAAAAAGCAGGCCTTTTTTCATCTTTCAGTATGACATCTGCTTCTTTCACAACCATGTCCAATGGATACTTTATATCTTGTGGCCTGCCACATCTTCCAGTGGCGAAATTGTTGCTAGCTACCTTTGATCAGTTCGGCAAAGGTTATTGTGATCCAAGTCACTTCAGCAAATAGAAAAATAGATGTTTGTAGCACCCTAGTTCAATGGTTCTCAAACCTTCAGAGAACAATTTCCATATTGATCCATCTGCTGAGAAACCCCAGGATATTGCAGGGGATTCTGGGGAGTGTTTTAGGGCATACACAGTTCACCAAGGGTACTAGTCAGGGCAACTGGGTAACACTTTTGCTCCGCCTGCACCATCAATATAACCAAAAATACACCCAACAGTTTCCTACAGAGGTACAGGCCGCTTTTGGATGTAAGGCAGAGCTGCACCCCTTCCCCCCACTCTCCTGTCTGCATTTGGACAGACTACAGAGAGGCAGGGGAGCTGGCTGTGTGGGCTTCCTTCTTTTGTGAAGGACAGTCCACACAGCCAATAATGGCCAGAGTGAGGGAGGAGCTCCCTCCTTCAACCAAGTATTTGGATGTAACACTGGCACTGCCAAACCAGAGGTGGAGGCTGAAAAACATAGAGAAAACCAAAGGTGACAAATAGATTTTGGTGAGGGAAACTGCAGGTCCATTTTTTTGCTATAGCTGTGATTGCCTGAATTTGGACATATGGTTTGCAAAAGCAGTGATTAAGTGACCTCCGGTTTCATGTTACGTGTGAATACGGCCATAGTGTAGAGGTACATGTCAAATAGTGGGCAAGCTGGACTTCAGAGAAGCTCATCTGCCCATACGGATCTTCTCATTGAGAGACCTTGGTCAGTCACAAAGACTCCTGGTTTGAAAACCACTGTGTGGCTTATAAGAAGTGTAAAAATAATTATAATAAAATGAAGACTAAATGTATGCCCTGTTTAGAAATTGCAATGCCATTTGTAATCATATTGCCTCAAGCAATCCAGGCCTATTTGGCCTAATTAGCTGCATCACTGCCAGTTCATTAGCTCTTCCAGCAGCTGCCTAGATGTGGGTGAGCAAATCTGGTCATTTATTTAGACAAGCTGTTTATTTAACCTCTCTTTCTCTCAACAATGGATAGTCTGAAACATTCCTCTCTGCTCCTAGAGCTCTTCTTTCTTCTTCTTCTTCTTCTTCTTCTTCTTCTTCTTCTTCTTCTTCTTCTTCTTCTTCTTCTTCTTCTTCTTCTTCTTCTTCTTCTTCTTCTTCCTAGGGATGGTATGGATTTGTCAGGAGAACTGTGTATCATGGTGGCAGAAGCAATGAGTGGTTTCGGTGGGGATCATATTGACTACTGTAGTCTTAGAATGGCAGAACAGGATTTGAAACCCGTCAAAGAAGATATAGAGATATGAATTAAGATCCAGCTTTAGGACATCAACATGGGTGGACAAGAAGCAACCTATTCAGACATTGGCCACATTCACACATCACATGGAACCATGGGTCCAATGGCACTGTCCCCCACAGTCCCCCCACTGCTCTCTCCCATCCACGACAGGGAGAGCGTCCTCTCTGCAATCAGCGAGACTGCAGAGAGGAAGGGGAACTGGATGTGCAGGCTTCCTTCATGCTTCAAGGATGGCCCACACAGCTAATCAAGGAGGGAGAGAAGGAGGAGAGAGGGGAGAAGGAGTCTGACTGAATTCCGCCTCCAATGCTGCATTAGGGAGGCTCCATAGACCCTTAGTTTGGAGCACTGACACTCCCTACAAACCAAAAGTTCAAATTGGAGTCTCCTGAGTGCAACCTTGGGTCGCACAATGGTTGTGAATGGGGTTGCATGCATTTGGACATAATGGTAAGGAAACCAGAGTTCCCTGCAACTCCAGTCCCCCATTATGTATGAATGCAGCCAATATGTTGTACCTGCCTATGCGTATCTGTACACATGCACACGTCTTGTGTGAATGCATTCATTTTCAAAGTGATCCTGGAAACAGCCCCCTCACGTTCAGTTATTCACATTGGGAAGGCAGGAGTGTGTCTGCCTTTCCCAGCAGACAAGCAGCGGCCACCCTCCACTCTGCCCTGCTATGCACCCACACAAAGAGCAGCGTGGCAAGAGCAGGAGCTGGGAATGAGAGGACTTCCCTCCTCCTGCATCCCAGGGTGCCCTGCAGTATGAGCATGGTGGCTGCTCTCATTAGAGCACTTGTCATGGTTACTTCTCCACCAGCTCACTGCCAAAAATGGCAGCAGGCTGAGGGAAAGCCATTTAACTTGGCGGTGGCTGCCCAGACAATATCTTGCCAAGGTTAAGTGAACCATAGGTTTGCTTAACCTTGGCTAAACATCAGGTTAAAAACTCGGGCTTGGTGCACGGGCAATGCTGGAATTGGGCTTGATCCCGGTGCTCAACAAACGTAGCCTAGCCCAGGCTGGACTGCCCTAGCCTGGCATAGGCTCTGTGTGTGGACAACCTCATTATGTACAATGCACATACAATAGTGAACTTTCCCTCTGTACCCTGTATTGAATTGAACACGAGTACAGATCTATATGTGCACACAGTATACATGAATTGAACATGTATTGGATATAATGTATGAATAGGGCTGAGGGCTCTATCAACAGAGAAACTAACACTTTCAGAAGAGGAAGTGCTATCAGGAACTGAAGGAGTTCCTGTGTCTCTGGGAACTAGGGAACTAGGATGTACTCTGCACTGAAGACAGCTGCATACTCTTCATCGGTCAGGGCTAAATTAGTAGCATATCAGAACTGAATTCTGCAAGAGTATACTGACTTGGTGAGGACGTTATTATTCAAGGGTGAGATGAGGATGACATTGATAAATATTTCTGTGCTGAGAGCATACTTTATAAACAACAGGAAACTGTCTTTTCTGCATTTATCATCCTCTAATCCGAGTTTTCCTTTGCACCATGAAAAAAAAAATCACTCCCACTGCATCAGCAGTTGAAGTCGATGGAGACTTCCATTAACTTTAGTGGGATATATGTACTTAGGTACTTAGCTACTGTACTTATCTACTTTCCACTCCAAGTAAAGACCTTAGATTGCAGTAGTCTTGGCTGATAGCTTTGCTAAACAATGTGCACTAATATGGTGAGCACCTTCTCCCCTTTGAAACCCCCGCTCCCATATGTTGAGCTGAGACACTGCTCCAGATGCAGACAAAGAGGTGAACACAAGAGGCCACAAAGTGGCTTTCATTATGGTGGATCTCTCTTATTAAAGAAGAGCACCAGGCTGAATCTATTTTAAGTTTTAGGCACCCCCTGCTAACTCGGCAAAGAGGCACCTTTTAATGTAGTGATTCTCTTTTATTTAGCAGGGGGAGAGTAGCTGGCCCTGTCCACCCCAACACAGTACCTCCAGTGACTGTTGCTGGTGTCTATCTTGTGTTTCTTTTTAGATTGTGAGACCTTTGGGGACAGAGATCCATCTTATTTGTTTATTATTTCTCTGTGTAAACCGCCCTGAGCCATTTTTGGAAGGGCGGTATAGAAATCGAATGAATGAATAATTAATAAAATAAAATTTGGTAAGATGTTTTTACTCTGGCAGGTATTTGGAGACAATGGCTGAACTTTCCATTGTGATTTTACTGTGGCTCTTGGCTGATTGTATGCTGTTTGATTATCCATTTTAGATTGCTGTTTGATTGCTCTTCTGTTTGATCCATTTTAGATTGCTCTTCGGTTCCACTGTTTAATGCTGTGGGGTTTTGTTTGTTTAATGTTATAAACTGTCCCAAGGGCTTCTTGAGCCATGTGTCAGGATAAAAGGTCTACAATAAATAAAAGCAGATAATAACTGTGTATTATAACTGTAGTAAAAGAGATGTGATTCCACATACCATTGTATTATTTCCCTCCTGATTACATTGTGTTCTTAACATGTCATAAGAAGTGGGCTTTACCTGCCATTATCCTTCAATAAAACATCACTTCCTTGCCAATCAAACTTGTCCAATAGATATATTCTAACAAAACATGCAATCCTATCAGAATGCCACTCTATGGTCTCTCTCTTTTCAACCATAAGTTGACATTTTAACAATAACACTTGACATTTATATAGCGCTTTAGAACATTCATACCATTTCACATGCACTAGCTCAATAACAGTGCATCCCTGTTGGTTCTGCTGGACCTCTCAATGGCATTTGATACCATTAGGAACATAGGAACATAGGAAACTGCCATATACTGAGTCAGACCATTGGTCTATCTATCTCAGTATTGTCTTCACAGACTGGCAGCAGCTTCTCCAAGGTTGCAGGCAGGAATCTCTCTCAGCGCTATCTTGGAGAAGCTAGGGAGGGAATTTGAAACCTTCTGCTCTTCACAAAGCGGCTTCATCCCCTGAGGGGAATATCTTGCAGTGCTCACACATCAAGTCTCCCATTCATATGCAACTAGGGCAGACCCTGCTTAGCTATGGGGACAAGTCATACTTGCTACCACAAGACCAGCTCTCCTCTCCATTGGCCATGGTATCCTTCTGGACCACCTCTCAAGTATCGGGAGGCACTGCTTTGGAGTGTCTTCAGCCCTTTCTTGGGAGAAAGGGTCCAGCAGATGGTGCTGGGGGACTAATGTAAGATCATAAGAACAGCCCTACTGGATCAGGTCCAGCATCCTGTTTCACACAGTGGGCCACCAGATGCCTCTGGGAAGCCCACAGGCAAGAGCTGAGGGCATGTCCTCTCTCCTGCTGTTACTCCCCTGCAACTGTATTTAGAGGCATCTTGCCTCTATGGCTGGAGGTGGCCTATAGCCTTCAGACTAGTAGCCACTGGTAGACCTGTTCTCCATGAAATTATCTAAACCCCTCTTAAAGCCATCCAAGTTGGCTGTCACCACATCGTGTTGCAGAGAATTCCATAAGTTAATTATGTGCTGTGTTAAAAAATACTTCCTTTTGTCACTCCTAAATTTCTTGGCAGTCAGTTTCATGAAATGACCCCTGGTTCTAATGTTATGCGAGAGGGAGAAAATTTTTTCTTTCTCCATGCCATGCATGATTTTCTAGACCTTTATCATTTTCTCGACCTCTATCCTCCCCTCAGTTATCTTTTTTCTAAACTAAAAAGCCCCAGGTGTTGTAGCCTTGCCTCGTAAGGAAGGTGCTCTAGGCCACGGATCATCTTGGTTGCCCTCTTTTGCACCTTCTCCAGTTCTATAATGTCCTTCCTGAGGTAAGGTGGCCAGAACTTTAATCCTCAGTTTAAACAAATCCTTTGGGAGCTCCTTGCAATCTCTTTTGGATTTTACTACCCTAAATAGTTTAGTTTCATCTGCAGATTTGGCCACCTCACTGCTTACCCCAATGTCTAGATCATTTATGAACAAGTTAGAGAGCACCAGTGCCAGTACCAATCCCTTGGGGCCCCCACTTCTTACTTCTCTCCATTTAGAGAACTGTCCACTTTTACCTGCCCTCTGTTTCCTGTCCTCTGTCTGTTTCCTGTCTACCCTCTATTTCCTGTCCTTCAACCAGTTACCAATCCACACATGAACCTTTACCCTTATCCATGACTGCTAAGTTTCCCCCCCAGAGTCTTTGATAAGGAATTTTGTCAAAAGCTTTTTGGAAGTCTAAGTATACTATGTCAACGGGATCACCTTTACCCACATGCCTGTTGACATTCTCAAAGAACTCCAAAAGGTTGATGAGCAAGATTTACATTTGCAAAAGCCATGCTGGTTCTCCTTCAGCAAGGTCTGTTCTTCTATATGCTTAACAATTGTATCCTTGAGAATGTTTTCCATCAATTTGCCTGGAACAGACATTAAGCTAACTGGCCTGTAATTTCCCAGATCCTCCCCCCCCCCGCCCGGATCCCTTTTTGAAAACTGGTATTACATTGGCTACTTTGTAGTCTTCTGGTGCAAAGCCTGACTGTAGGGACCATGTCACCATCATAGTATCATGACATCACCATCATGGCATCATGGCCCCAAGTGGCACCATCATTGTTCAGAACTCCACAGCAGTCACCCAAGACTATTTAAAGTCAACCTGGCCTTTAATAACATATTAAAGATCACTTAAGATGTGGCACATGGATTCCAGCCAACATTACTACTTTTTAAACTTGCAAGTTCTGTACTACTCTTGTAAGGCAGGCTGACCTCTGAAAGGTTCTTGAAGCAGCTCCCCTCAAACTCCACCAATCTTTGGAGCTGAAACTCTTTCATCATCTGTGCAATGCCTCAGCATTCAGTGGCTGGATTTAAGAAACAGCATATCCCCTAAAAGATGCCTGCAAGACCCATGGCCCATCAACCCAACCCAACCCAACCTATAGATCTGTGTGTTCTGTCCACCTCCAATACACACATAGGTTTTGTGTTGTTGTTTTTTGCAGTCCTGGGCAGACAACACAATCAGGAAGCTTATCCAGCCCTTGGTTGGTTGCCATATATACCTTGTAGGCCAGGGGTTCTCAGACTTGGGTCCCCAGATGTTGGCCTACAGCTTCCATCATCTCTAACCACATTGGTTGATCCTGGTCAGGCAGTGCATAGTTGAACAGGTGACAAGGTGTGCACACCTGACCTAAAATCCATGCAAGATGGGTCTTAATAAATTTCTTCTCTAGAATAAAAAAAAAAGTTTAATCTGTTCACAGGTACAGTATATAGTCACTTAGACTGCTCTCTTTGGGCTACAACCATAAAGTGAGCCTTGGATATGTCACATAACACATCTGTCAGAGAAATCACAGCTGCACCAAGTAAGCACTTAATGATAAAAACATCACAATAATCTGTAAATTGTGTCTCCAGTAAACCAAAAGGAGAATGAGATGAAGAGAACCAGAACAATTATGGTCTGCTATGCTTTCTGAAATGCCATTTACTACAACAACGTCACCACAAGGAACTTAACATCATCTGCATTATGTTTTCATAGCTTGCAGATGAGATTTCAAAGAACAGAAGGCAGGAATAAACAGAAAATCTCTATGAATCTAATATTCCCCTTTAAAGTGGCAGGCTCCTGGGAGGAATAAACGAGAAGAATTTTAACCTGCTGCACTTTATGTGAATGGAGAAAATAGAAATTGCTTTTGTAGAATGTGTTGAAGCGTGGGGGTGGGGGGGATAGTATTTTTCAGTCTGTGAAGTGAAGACATGACAAAGACTTGCTTTATGGTTGCAGTGGAGCCCAAATATAGCAGCCGAGGTGACCTGCCTCAACCCAAAATACCAATGAAAAAGGCAAACGTCATCCACCTATTTTTGGTTGAGGCTTAACATTGCAAAGAGGCAATGTTTAAAAAGATCAAATTGATGTGGCAATGAAAAGCATCAGGAGACAATAACAGAGTGGTGTGTGAAAGCTGACGGCACTGTGAACTAAAGGAGCAAATTGATACAAATAGGTGTGCTGAGCAAGAGCCTTTGTTATAGAAAAGCTAGGCACTGCATATACATCTCTGTATAACCAGCAAAATGCCCAACATTTATTTATTTATTTATTTATTTATTTATTTATTTATTTATTTATTTATTTATTTATATAAAAAACACCTTGCCTAGGCAACAAGGGTCTTCTGGCAGACCTTCTTATGGCTCCTGACATTTGGCTCATCTTCTAGCTCAGCCTTGATAAGGCAAGAGTCACCTTGTGATGCTACCAACAAGTAAGAACTGTGCCATATGAGGGTGGGTGGAGTACACAATTTTCTGCTTGTGCTCTTCACAGAGGAATCTGGTTGGTCAATGTTGTGAATGGGGTGCTGAACTAGACAGACCTCTTCTTATGTTCTTAAGAAAACAAAATACTTAAAGATCTAACTATTCAGTACTGTTATTTCCAGAAGAGAGTTTTTATAGATGTGTTTAAAAAATTGTATCTTGTAATATGTTCTTGCATCAGCTGCTAGGTTTATATTCCATGTTTGCTGCCTCTCAAGTTCTCTGTACATGGGTAAAGCAGTAAATTTGTATCAATGATTGCTGTTATGATTAAGTATTAATTAGAGTTACTGTGACATTTAAATCCAGCAATGGTTTCAGCTCTAGCTATTTATTATCTGTCTGAACATTACTGCCTAATTGCCACAAACAGCAAAGATGACAAAATTAAACTTTGTTTCATAATCCTTATTTCCTTTTAGGAAGCATGCTCCCAAATCTAATAAACTGAGTGTACGTTAACCACTTCTGCAACCACACAGTTGTAAATCTTGGCTCATAAGTCTGCCCACATTTGATCAATGCTTCATAACAAGAGATCAGAACAGAGAGCACCACGATTAAAAAAAATACCTTACATAGAAACTGATCACTTATACATGTTACCATCTGGTGTTTTATATCGTATTACCTTGTTCAGGGATATCTTTTGCACTATCAATATAACCATCAAAAGCACACTTAATGAAGTTTAATGCCTCCTCCATTTCCAGAACGAGTACACAAATGAGGAGATGGGGCCATAATTTGGTGGCAGGGCACAGGTTTTTCATGCAGAAGGTCCCAGCTTCAGTTACTGTCATTTTCAGGCATGACAGTGAAAGTTATGGGACCAAACTCATCAAAGTGGTGTTCACATCACCCAAGTGGTATGAACATTCAAACTATCCCTACTATTGCTATTGCTTTGCAAGCATCATGCTCACTGTTCGGGAACTCAGATAAAGGATTTCATTGCACTTCTTGGGATAGGCTTAGAATAACAGAATCAGAGTCGGGATTGTCCTAGTAGAACATCTAGTCCAACATCCTGCTTGATGCAGGAAATCCGGAGTTAGACAGTGAGGTTGTTCACATCACCACTGTTGGGCTTGGGAGGGAGGGCGTGGGCAAGGAAAAATTTAATCCACCTTCCCCACAGATGAGCTGGGATGGCCCGAGCAGTGCTGCACTGCTCACAATCACTGCCTCACAATCACTGGTGTGGTGACCATTGCAGCATTCCAGAGGCCGCGGAAACAATCCCTGGCCTCCAGAAATCCCACAGTGTACTGCACACTGAGCATGGTGCACTGGGGGATTCCCCCATCAGACAGATTTCCCCATCAGATGGAAGACACATCTCTGTGTCTTCTTGGGCAGTGTGGAGTCTGAGGAGAAACATGCTCCCGGCAGCCAGGTTAAGGGCATGCTCATGGCCTTAACCTTGGCTAACAGCCGGGCTTAACAGTAGGGTTAGGCTACTTAACTATAGTTAAGAACTTTCTCCCAATCTTCACCCAAATCTGACTTTCTGTAACTTATGCCTATTAGATCTCTTCCTGTACTTTGGGGCAGCAGAGAGAACAAGTCTTTATGTGACAGGTATTGGGAAAGTGTTATAACTTTCCCTCTCCTCTTCTCTAGGTTAAACATACCCAGTTCCTTCAGTCTTTTCTCATAGGATAAGGATGAGTATTCATGACCATGAATAAGTGTGATGCAATGGAGTTGCTCACAGCTACAGATGTATCAGGGCCGTTGCAATACTGTATTTCAGAAACTGGCCAACATTCCAACTAACCTTCCACTGATACACCTGGGTTTTTCATTGTGCAAGGAGGGGAGATGTAATTTTGATGACCTACCTTTCCTCTGTGCCTGCCTATGCCTCCAAAAACTATCTCCCTGAGATTCCCCAGCCCTCAGGGATGCAGTTTTGGGAGGCACAGGCAAAGGCAAGAGGAGATCACCTACAATTGCCCTTTCCCCTTTACACAACAGAAGACTCCAGCATGTCAGGATGTCAGCCAGTAATCATAAGCCACACTTTAAAAAAGATATACACACTAAGGTCATTCAAATGACCATTTTTGGCTTGGGAGGGAGGGCATGGGGAAGGTAGGGTTTAACCTACCATCCCCACAGATGATGTGGGATGGCCTGAACAGCACCACACCATTGCACAAATGATTGTTGCTGCAGTGAATGGTGCAGTGTTGTGGAGGCCAGGGAAATTCTCCCTGACCTCCAAGAATCCCACAATGCACTGCACACTGAGCACAGTGCATTTATGGATTCTCCCTTCAGACAGGCACTCTAGATTCACATCTCGGGCGTGCAGCCCAAGGGGAGACACAATCCCAGCAGCCTGGTTAAGGTGCGTCTTCGTCCTTAACCTCAGGTAAGAGCTGGGCTTAACAGTAGGGTTAGGCTGGGAAGGAGTGCCAGGATCTATATGCTCATGAGAACAGCCTTACTCTCTCATTCCCTCCCTCAAACGTTATTAAAAAATGCCCATCTCGAACCCACTATTGCTAACTATAGCAATGCTCCAATGGCAGCTGACCCAGTCTTTTTACAGAGAATAGGATTCCTAGGTTCCAAACTTCATGATCTTCCTAAAAAATGACCTGTGATAAATACAAAGCATAGTCATTATCTGGAAAAAAATATGATAAATGAAAAAAAGGAAATACAGCCAAAAATAAGCCTTCCATTTGTCAGCCTGTCAGGTGCATTTTTTAAAAAGCCTGATAAAGCAAAGATAGCCAGCATAGCTGAATGCATTTGGAATGTTCAAGAGATGCTATAGGTCATTTTTGACATTTTCTTCACATAGATGCAAGCCATTGATGCAATAATCTTTGTTGTACAGTGGCCCAGTACATGGTGGGTTAGAGAATGTCAATATCACTCTTAACAGCAGGACTAGACATAGCGAGAGACATGGAGCTGCACACCAGATCTTCCTCCCTGCCCCTTCCTCATGGCGGCTAACAACACAGTGCAGATGTGACAACATCACACTGTGTCCTCCTCTGCTTCTGCATCTGGGGGCTTTGGTAAGGTAGGGGTGCCCCCAAGCCCTGCACAGTGTTCTAGACGTAGTCTATGAAATGCAGGCATTATTTGAAATCTGTGAGGATTACAGCCTTATTTATTTTCTTCTGGGCATAATAATGTCTCAGGTGTGCCATGCAAATACAGCTGAAAACAAATTATTTGGCAGTAAAATGAAAAAGCTAAGAAGTTGCAGATTTTCCTGATGAGTAAGTCACCACCTGCAGGTTTGAACATGCAGTATCAGATTCTCATGTGTGTGTGCGCGCGTGCGCGCGCGTGCGCGCACACACACACACACACAATTGGGAGGATTATTTAATTAAAACATGGATAAGTCAATATATAATTTTAAAATAAACAGATTGCTTAGCAAAATGCCCACCTAATGGTGGAGATGGACATGGAGTTTATTTAATATTATTATTTTTCTGTATCAACCACTTAGAGAACTTTTGCTGAAAAGTGGTATATCATCTGTAGTCGTCACCATCACTCTGTTGGTTGTTACTTGCCTCTGTGTGCCCACATTCATTCTTGACCCTTTGCTTCCAGGCCTGTCATGTATGGCTGTTATTAACTCGTGGACCAATGGACTGACTTGGTGTAAGGGAGCTTCCTATGTTCCTGTGTTCTTGGTGAAAGTCATAAATATATCTGAGAAGACGATGAGGATTGATGTAATGTCTTCTGATGTGACATAGATACTGATGTATCCCTCAGGTAAAGGAAAATCTGCTAACTGAGCAAAGAGATACCTTTTACAGTGGTGATTCTCTCATATTTAGCAGGAGGAGAGCAACTGGCTCTATCCAGCCACAGCACAACATTCCTCCAGTGGCTATTGCTGGTATCTATCTGCCTTATGTTTCTTTTTAGATTATGAGCCTTTGGGGACAGGGGACCATCTTATTTACTGTATGTATTATAGATTTTTCTATGTAACATGCTTTGAGAACGGTATATAAATATTTGTGGTAGGAGTAGAGTAGTAGTGGTAATATTTCCCTGTGCACTTCTCTGAGGGAAGGGGCATTTGGAGGGCTCCCCTTCAGGCACAAAAATTGCAGAGTCCTCAAGCACAGTCTGTGCCCTTTTCCTCCCTCTTAGCTTCCCAGTGGTGGTGTTCCCACCAAAGCCAGCTCCCTGTTTTTGCAAACCCACTCAGGCAATGATAAAAGGACAAAGACTTTCTAAGACGCTGAGAGGCCCGGTGGGTAGAATGTTCATTTGACACCCCTCACTTTCTTCTCTCTGGCTGACATACTGCACAACACAACGTTGTGGAATGTAATTTTATTTATTTATTTAGATCTATGTAAAGTGCTTTGGAACAGTTGTTGAAAAGCACTGTATAAATATTCATTGTATTCATATTCATAATGTTTGTGCAGTTGTGCAAGTTGCAGAAATTGTGCAAACGGTGTTGTGAGAGAGTACAGCCATTATATAGAATGGCTGCACTGTCACACAACTCAAGTGGTACAATTTTGGTGCCTGCACATCAACTCTTTTGTAGGGATATGCAAAACCAGTCTGTGGTTCGGCGGTTCAGTCCGGAGGTTTGAGGGTTCAGGATCAAACCGAACCCCCCCAACTGCCGGACAGGTCTGCAAGTTTTTTTAAATTTTTAAAATTAATACTAAATACCTGTAGCCCCTTTGGGGGGCTTGCTGTAGGCCGGGGGTGGTCTGTGAGGGTTCCCCCTCCCCCACCGGCCTCCCTCATCACCGCCGCGGCTGGGTAAATGTAGTATTTTTGGCCTTTTCGGGCCTCTGTGAAGGTGAGCGGCAGCCATTTTGGCCACCACCGCACATGCGCAAATGCCCTCTGTGAGGCCTGGCATGGCCTACGGCCTCACAGAGGGCATTTGCGTATGCGTGGCAGTGGCCAAAATGGCCACCGCTCGCCTTTACAGAGGCCCAAAAGGGCCAAAAATACTACACTTACCCAGCAGTGGCAGTGATGAGGGAGGCAGATGGGGAGAGAGGGAACCCTTGCGGACCCCTCACCCCCCCGGCCTACAGCAGCCCCCTGAAGGGGCTACAGGTATTTCGCATTAATTTAATTTATTTTTTTAAAAAAATTCGCCAATCCCCACCGGACCGGACTGGACTGGGGGGCGGGTTCGATGGGGGCTGGACCAAACTGGCCCAGTTCCGTTTGAGGCCAGTCCAGCCTCAAACCAAACCAGGCCAGATGGTTCCATGCACACCCCTACTCTTTTGCACAACTGTGCAAACATTACATCCCACCACATGTGTAATGTTGTGCAGTCTGTCAGCCATTGCATCCTGTGTCAATGTTATAACCCCAAATTACTCTTGACCCTGGGGTTCTACTTTAATGTATTGGTTTTATTGCCTTGAATGAAAAGGAGTGATCTACTTATTGAACCTTACTTTGGATGCCCCTCCCCACACAATTTGTGGAACATGGGTCATGACCTGGCCACACACATGGCCAGAGTGCATGCACAGTGGCCTCTAAAATGGCCACCGCCATGTCAGCAAGGGCTGGAATGTCCCCATAATGGGCCGAAATGGCCTGGGGGAAACCGAGGGGAGGCCAGCAAGAGGTGGGAGAACTGCCCACCCCCACAGCTTGGCAGCACACACATGCACGTGCACACACACACACACACACACACAGTGGTGAGTAGTTTTTTATGTTTATTTTTTACTCTAGTACCCCCAAACCAGACCTGAGCTGGCCTGGGTGGGGTCCGGCCCAACCTCAAGCTGAACCCAGCCCAGTCTGGCTCGAGGACAAGCTCTTGAGCTGGATCAGTTTGATGGTGAATCGGCTCGAAGTCAAGCCGCTTCCCTAATACATTGCTTGTGGACATAATAGGTTACAAGTTGCACAGGCTGCTGTTTTAATTGGTGCTGTCAGCTTAATCAGGATGCCGGTTCAACAGGAAGAAGTCAACCATTATACCTCCAAGTTGCAATACTGGCCAGAGATGAGCTTCAGCATAGATGACTGGAATGGTGGGAAGCCCTTAATCTTCCCACAGTCAGCCTCTTGGTGAACAGTAGCCATCTCTGTGCCCTTGTAAAGTGCCAGCAGACTTGAACCAGAGGGCCTGGCAGCAAGGCTCCAGGCACCTTACATTTTGCATTACTGAGATACCTTAGTATCTTAAAAGCAGTTTCTTACAAGCAGAAAGAATGGCTGACTTGAGTTTTGCCACTGTCCATCCTGGACAGCGGCAGGAAGGGAAACTGCAGCTAGCTAACCCAAGAAGACTCAGATAAACTGGAAAACCAGTTTGGCCCTTCCTGGCTCTATGTAAGAGCTCCTCTGTCTATGCACCTTCCCCATGGGAGAAGGAGCTACCCAGACTCTTGCTTTGGCTCATCCACATACCTGCCTGTTCTGGAATTTAACCAATAACCTGTCCTTTACATGTCCTATGCCTCCAGCCTATAGTTCCTAGTTTGCTTGCTTGTTAACCTGATCAGCAGTTTACCTTAGATCAGGCCTGCTCAACTTAGGCCCCCCAGTTGTTTTTGGACTACAACTCCCATAATCCCCAGCCACAGTGGCCAATAACCAGTGATTATGGGAATTGTAGGCCATCTGCAGAAGGGCTGAAGTTGAGCAGTCCAGCCTTAGACACCTGCCTCTGGCTCTTTGGATCCTTCTCTGCCCACACTAGAAACTTACATCAAGCCCGTTTGACAGAGTTGTTCACCTTGGACTCTTCAGTACGCAGGGCTTTAATGGCCCTGTCTGGGGAACTGGTAATTAGCAAGAAGCAACTCACTCATCTCTCCTCCTTCACAGGTACATGATACTTCAGTTTGAATGTTCAGTCTTACCAAAACAACTCTGGCCACCTTGTGTTTCTGAAAGAAATATTGTGTATTGTACAACTTCAGGTGAAACACAAGCATTATGGATGCTTGATATGAAGTCTTAATGGGTAGATAATTCCTGTAATGCCTACTTGGTCTAAATCTTCATCATGTCTATAATTTTTTAAAAAATGAATTACTTTGACTAGCTTCAGCAATCTGACGTCTGATGCCATTATTTCATTTCTGCCATAAACAGTACATGTTGAGTCCTTTCTATAGCACTAAAGTTATTTATCAGGGCTGCAGGCTTTAATTGGTTGAAACATTAATTAACTGCAGTTTTAGTTAATGAATCAGTGAAAGTAAATGTCAGTCAATGGATTTGCAAGTTAAGGTCTACTAGTTTATGGGGGCGGGGGTCTGCTATGCTTCTGGTATGCTGCTCTAATGGGGAATGAGAAATTAAGACAATATTAAAGATGACATTTCTTTAGAACAATGTGGTAGCTTTTGTCTACCGAACTGCATGTTACACTTCCATATATCAAATCGGGTTTGGGTAATATGCACATTTATTTAAAAGCTGTGATTAATCAGTTAAAAGGCAGGTTATTAATCAGCTAAGGCTCTAAGTGTAAGCACATTTCCTGGGAGAAAAGGGTGAAACTACACATTACATGCATTGCAAAGATTCCACCCAAAATCGCTGTGTCAAGTTCTCTCCTTCTGCCCACTCATGTGTCATGACATCAGCACTTAGTGTGTTTTCCTGCCCCAGCTCCAAATCATTGGCTGACACTGAGAGGGACAAGGAAACATAGCATGATGTCACAGCATGATGTAAGTGCTAATTGAGCAAAGAGGCATTTTTTTTAAAGTGGTGGCTTTCTTATATTGAGCAGAGGGAGAGCAACTGTCCCTATTCAGTCCAACATAGCATCTCTCCAATGACTGTTGCTAGTGTTTCCCTTGAATTTCTTTTTGGGTTGTGAGCCCTTTTGGCATAGGAAAGCATCTTCTCATTCCTTTTGTATGGAAACCACTCAGAAAATCATTTTTGTTGAAATTAGATATAAAATTTAATATTAATGGCCAACACGATGTACAATGCAATGCTAGTGTTGACCATCGGCTGGCACTGCAGCACATGTGACAGACAGTCACAGTGATATTGTGCAAGTAGACAGTTGTACAGCACTACTTACATTGTTTCCAATGTAGGCAACACTGTGCAATTGGGGGCATAGATTTTTGAATAGTTGTGCAATTGCCCGCTCGCGCAATATCACCAGAGCTGCCTGTTGTATGCACAGCAGCACTGGCCAATGGCCAAATCCAGCATTGCATTGTGCATCATGCCAGTCAATAAATTGATGATGGTGACGGCGGCGGCAACGGCGGTGACGATGATGATGATGATGATAAAGTAACACTATGTGGGATGGGACGTTGTCATGTGGAAACAATTTTCAACAGCATCACTGTGTCATGCATGTAATTCAGCTCTGCTCTAAGTTCCATTGTACTCAGTCTATTGTAAATCCAGTGGGACATCTGTGTGCTTAGGAGGACTGCAGTGTCCACATTGTTTAATCTTTTTATAGTCTAGGTAGTCATACCAATAGGATCTTTGCATCTATGCCCCATGCAGCAAAACAATCAGCAGAAGATGACAGCAGAGACCCTCACAGTCTTCATTCAGGACCACTGTTCCCTCTAGCAGGGATTTCCAGATGTTGTTGACTACCACTCCCAGCAACCACAGCTGCAATGGCCTTTGGTTGGGGATTATGGGAGTTATAGTCAACAACATCTGGGAGAGGGAACACTGTTCAGGGCCCTCACAATCTTCATTCAACAAACTGAACTACTAATGTCTTGTTTGCACTTTCATGTGGAGAATCATGTTTTGGCTGTTGCCGGAGGCAAGACATTGGGCTTGATGACTAACTCTCTGATGCAGAATGGCAAATCTTCCCTCCCAGAGAGACTAAAAGAGGAAACATTTACTTAGTGACAGTGCTTGAAATGCCACCAAAGAACATTTTGCCTAAAGGATCTTATGAATTTAGCGTTTTAGATGGAAGTGCCAATTCACTTCCAAAAGAATAGGTCTCTTGGCATTTTGACATCACATAAATGAGGAACACAGTGAATAGCACCTCATCCCAAACACAGCTCCTTCAGACACGCATGTTCATCACGATGACTGCAACATCAGCTGACGACACCACAAATGTTAACACTATATATAGAATCACTGCCATGGGATACAGTGATAGCCACCAGCTTGGATAGCTTTAAGCAGGGCTTTGGGGCAATTCCAAGGGAAACAGAATCAAACATGTTACTTTCAATGGCACTAGTCATAAGCAAATTTCCAAGTTGATGTTATATATACCACTGCCAACAGAACACCTCCTACTATATGACCATATATTTACAGGGGAAAAACCATAAATATTATCATGTCTTAAACATGCAAAATATTTCAGTAATGGAATCAGAATGTTTGGATATAATTTCTGATTCTGTTGCAGACATATTTTGCACATTTCAGACACTTTCTATAACATGTATGGGTTTTGTAAAAATATGGTCTTAGAACAGGATATGTTCTCTCTTGTCAGTAAGTATATATAGTATTAACTTATTTTATTTATATATTTATTTAAAAGATTTATATCCCACTCCTGCAGGACAATACTGTTCAACTTGAACATTTGGTTATGGTTACAGTTATTGAACAAGAAGTTCTGGTAAGAACTAATCTGCCTACTTTCCTTTTACTATAATCTTAATTGATAATTACCACTTTCACAAGTTAGCCCACTTCCACCTCAAACATTCATGCATCTACCATCTGGAACTGGAGTGGATGACATCATCACAGAGCTGTATTAATGGCCTCATGATTCATTAGAATCTGCTATACTCTACAATGTACGAGGGATCTCAAACTGGTGAGCCCAGCAGTGGGCTTCAAAAGCCTTAGTCCCTGCCCTACTGCGGCAACTTGGTAGAGGAAGGAACTGGTGTCCTGTTCTCAGCCACACTACAGATTACAAAAGAGTGGTCAAAGGATGCTGAAGGTACCACTTGAGCAAGGATGAGATGTCAGAAAGCGCCATTAGGGTTCTACCTACATCTAATAAAGTTTCATGCTCTGGCCTGGTTCCTCAGTCATCAATTTGTTAGGCACAGACTCATCACCCCCTTTCTGGAAGCTGTTTTACCACCTGGTTGATGGCCTCTGGGCCACCAGTCCGACACACCTACAATCATGTTTTCTTAAAATTTCAAGGACTGCCTGGTTTTAGCTTTGGCATTTGGTCTCCTCTAGTTCTGCATGCACTCTTGATACGCCTCACTGAGTTTGGTGGTCCTAGAGATAGGCATGCTGTTTCGTTGTGTATCTCAGTAATATATCATAGCTTGGAATCAATATCAGTGTCATCCTTGAAGCTTGAACTTATGCATTTAAAGCAGTACTTGTCAGACTTGCTTCAGTTTATGAAAGCAACAAATGCACACACGCCACACACAGACAGACACTTCTGCCCCCCCCCCGCACACACACACTCGTTGTTATGGGCTGAAATAGAAGAGAAGATGAGATATTTCACCCTCATTTATAATCTCTCTCTACAAATATCTAAAATATGGTGAACATCAAGGAAGTGTTGCTGACAGCAAAGAAAGACAAGCACTCCCTAAGTTTGGATGTTACCTAAACAAATGTGCCACTGTTTTCTGCCAGCTAAAATATTTTTATGATAATATAGCAAGTTGATGCCAAGTCAAACCCATCCACCCTAAATAGTTCAAATATATACAACTAATAAAAACAAACAGGGAAGACAAAAAGGGGAAATGAAAGAACCCCAGCATTACACCGCATAATAAAGGCTGTTGTGGCTTTGGCCTTACAAACTTCAGAGATTACCAGTACCTTATTTCTTATGCTCCATTACTGGAGGATGTTTTTAGGGATGTGTGAACTGACTCGAGGTTGAGCCAGTTCGCCATCGAACCAGGCTGGCTCGAGGGTTCACATTTGAACTGGACCAGGCGTGGTTCAGCTTGACTTCGAGCCAAAGGCCAGCTTGGAGCCAGGCCGGGGTTCAAAATGTAAAAACAAAACAAAATAAAATCAACCTTAAAACTCACTACCAGGCCCAGGGTCATTATGCCACCTCCGGGAGGTGCTGCTGTGGCTGTGGGGGTGTGTGTCTCTGAAGCTTCCCCTCCCTCCACCAGCCACCCCCCGGTCTTTTCTGAGCTGGGCTGGCCCATTTTGGGGCATTTCTGGCCCTCTCCTGGCTCATGGCAGCCATTTTGAAGGCTGTTGTGCATGCACATGGGCTATTTGTATGCCCAGGTCATGACCGGCCCTGGCAGTGAGTTTTATTTTGTTTGGGTTTTTTTTTACACATTTCAAACCCTGGAATGGCTCAAATTTGAGCCAAATGGGGGTTGGGGGGTTGGGGGTGCACACAACCAAACATGCCCGGTCCGATTCGAGTCTGGTCTGGACTCAAACCAAACTGGTCAAATCGATTTTGTGCACACCCCTAACAGTCTTTAAGATAAACATAGAATCAAATGTTTCATATGCAACAAATCTAGCCAGCAAAGGCATGTTGAAAGGTGGCTGTTCCTTAAGTCCTTCTTCTTGAGGTCCATCAAAATCTGGGCCTGAATGCCCAGATTTATGCCCTGAAATCTGGCCATAAAGGAAGGTACTTCCTGGAAGAAGATATTTCTGGGGTCCAAGAGTGAATGGGTGAAGGGACATTTGAAATGCCAGGAAGCCTATTCATCAGCAAAAACTAAATATGTTGAAAGGACTTTATCAAATTCAGGGATGAGTGGTGGTTTCCAAGATGTAATAGCTTATTATTCAGTTCAGTTCAAGGTTTATTACAGTCTATGACCAGCACAACAAGGAAATAGAATAGAACATATAACACAGTTTAAGATAAAAACATAATACCACTTATATCACAATACCCTAGTGTATATTACTGAAACCACCAAAAGCCTCCCAGTCTTTTAGGGAGGGAGTTAAGTAATAGCCTATAATAAAGAAATAAGCAGATTAAGAACTTCCCCTGAGGAAAAGACTATAAAAATCTGGGCTCTAGTGTTAGGAGTTTCACATCAGGTCTCTGATTTGTGAATTGACCACCCAGTACCAGTATTGCTTTGTGTGTGTGTATGTGTTTAATTAATGTTTTTCTGTGTTGTTAGACTCTGATCTGCAGACTACCTGGGAGTAGTGAACAACAGCAGCAGCAGCAGCAGCAACAACAACAATCTTTATTACAGTCACAGATCAGCACAGTTTACAAACAGAAGTCCAACGAAATAAACCTACACAACCTACAGGGTTATGATACAGTAGTTAAGCACATAGTTTAGCACAAAGATCAGTTACCAATTATTCTTAATTAACTCCTGGCAACTTTTACTGACTATTAAACAGAACTTAGCCACATTATAAGATCTCAAGTCATTCTGGTCAGTTAAAAGATAATCAAGATAAAAAGAATCTGTACAACCTGGATGGCAGCTAATAAAAGGGGCTCTATGTTTATGCTGTATAAAATTGACAGTAAAGGAGCACATGAGCTGTTATCTCCTGATTTGCAGAGAAAAGTACATTCTTTGAAGGGATTTTTTTGATATCTCCCTTCCAGGTTTGCTATTTGCAAGGCATTGAATCATGAACTGTGTCAAAGCTCTGTGGTATTTTGGCATGGTTATCTGGTTTAGGTATCTGGCAGGGTTGAAACTCAGAATTTGGTTGCCCAAATGGATACCAACAGGAATAGAGCCCTGATCAGTTTGATGCTCCATATCGTACATTCATCGAGTTTGACCCTGGCATTTTCATACACCAGAATTATCAGCGCAAAAGAAGAGAAACCATAATGATACAGCATTTCCTCCAGCTCTCTTTTCCACCTGGAGTGATAGATATCCTTTAGCACAAGTGGAGCTAGACCTGCAGGGTGGAAAACCAGCTTCAGCCAGAATTCGAAGATATTAATCCATGCTCAGGTCTCTGCTTTAAGCAGTCCAGCTTCCAGATGAAGGACAGCACTAGGCACACATTGGGGTACCTGGAAAATGTTCGTAAGGAAATTAGATTGCAAGGCTTCCACCTTAGAGAGGTTAGAGTACATGCCAAGTTAAGCTCCATATAGGAGCTGTACTTGTACTTTACCCAAAAAGAGTTTTATTGTGGAGGGGATAAATTGGGCACCCCTGGAGCAATGGACTGGTGAGATACTGAATATATTCTTAAATTTTATCCTTTGAGTCTTTACTTCATTTTCTAAGCAGTGAGCAAACAGCAAAACAAGAACCGGAGTCCTATAGTCGTATATTTATAGTAAACAATAAACTGGAAATCAGTAATTCCTACACTTCTCAATTGCTGTAAGACTAATGCTGGGCTTTTAATGGCAGAACTTAACTAGGTGTGTGTATTATATTCTACTAAATTATCCTAAACCCTGCCTTATCCATCTCCACCCATCTCCCTCCATTGGAAGCCTGTGAAAAAAAGAAACCCCAAAGTATAATACGTCAGAGTTTCACCTAGTCAGCAAGGGTGGCTTGGGAGTCAGCAGCAAGGATGGGCAAGAACCCCTTCAGACAAGAAGCCCCCCCCCCACCCCTACCCCAATTTTTGTTTCAGAAATCTAACATGTGGAACACAGCTTGCCCACCCATACGTGCCCTTTGCCCTTTCTGTACCCTGCCATCAATTTTTCCTGGTGCCACCACTGCTAGTCACATGTAACTACATAGTTCCCCATGCGAGTGGTGGTTATTGCGAAGTAAAGAAAAACAATTTCTGTTGTACCTCTCATGTGTTCTTATGTGACATGTGCTCTGATATCACATTTTATTGGAGTATCTGGTGCAATATCCCAAAGAATGCGGGTTTTAAAGCATGAAAGAACATTTTCTGTCATGCCATTGAAAATTCACACATCCAGCATCCTGGAAGACACAACGCCCAATACTGCAACCCTGCCAGTCAGGGTATTCTTTACTGCAAGATGGAAATGAGCCCTCAGGCAATGACAGACTATCACGGGCATCTGACTAAGCTGCTCATTTGCTGGGATCCCTGCCTTGTAACACTGCTGACATTAACCTAGAAAAGCTTTCCTTATGAAGCAGTGCTGACTTGTCAGAAGAGCTCATCAGCTAAGGAACTATTGCATAACCTTGTACATAGCCAAACTGACAGGCAGACAGGGAGAAATAAAATAATGGCAACGGAGCTCTCATCCCTCATTTCAGCACTTGTCTCATGAACACAAGGACATGTCAGCTAGCCTCACATGTGCCTGCAGCAGTTTTCAGAGCCAGGGAGAGGAGTGGGATAAAACCTTAATAGGTGTGCCACAAAATACACATTTGCTGCTCCCGATGTGAACACTATCACATGTGTTGCTGCTGCAGGTAAGTGTCACAAACAGTGGCAGATTGGACAACTATACTGTCAGTTCTCTGACTGGATACCAAACCTGTGGTGCAATTAAGCCAATTATGTCTGCGATAAGCAACATTGATTTTGATCTGCGTTATGCCTCTTAGAAAGATATGACTTTGAATGATGAACAGGATGTGCAGTTAGGTAATTGCAGAGACAATATAGATGCTGTTCACAATGATTCAGATGTGCATTGAGAGAACTGTGTGCCCACACCTGCAGATAAATGTCTCAAACAGGTAATGCCAGCTTGTACGGAGGCAAAAGATATTTGCCAAAAGAAAAGGATAGGTCTCACAAATAGCTAAAGCTGTGATCCTGTGGACACTTAAAGGTAAAGTGTGCCGTCAAGTTGATTTTGACTCCTGGCTCCCACAGAGCCCTGTGGTTTTCTTTTGGTGGAATACAGGAGGGGTTTACCATTGCCTCCTCCTGCACAGTATGAGAGGATGCCTTTCAGCATCTTCCTGTATCACTGCTGCCCAATATAGGTGTTTCCCATAGTCTGGGAAACATACAAGCAGGGATTCAAACTGGCAACCTTCTGCTTGTTAGCCAAGCATTTCCTCGCTGCGCCACTTAAGGTGAGGAAATTGTATGGATCTCAGCGAGGCCATGTTCTGAGTAAATAGGTATATAATCAGGCCATACACTTTAAAGATGGAACAGCCAACAGGATCAGATGTGAAGGATGGAATAAGAGAAAATTGGCACACATTTGCAGTACAACTGCAGACTGGAAGTAATATTGTTCTGAATAAGGACTCCTTATTCTCAAGGGAGCTGGGTGTGAGACGTTCTGAAGTCAGTAATTACACATCACGACAAATGGCTGGTAAACAGACTTGTCATTCGTCTGGAGTTATTATGGTGTTTGTCATCTCTCAGATGCTGGCTCCCTTTGGGATTACAAGATACCTCATTAAGAGAGTGAGTGGAATGTGGATTCCATGTCAGAGATTATTACTCCTAGCAATTGGAGAGGAAAAACACTCTTTATTGACTAACACAGATCCTCATCGACTAAAGGATTTTTTGTCAATATGATCCCGCCACCCCTACAGGAAATACATTTTGAATAGTCCAGATAAACCAATTATTGGAATAAAAGTGTATATGAATATTGCTCAGCACATCAATAGGGTGGGTTTCATAGAAAGCATGGATTGTGTTATTTTTGTGTCCCAATTAGCCTTTCCAGTTGTAACAGGTCATAGCTGCTGGCAATTATTTTTCTCAACAATGAGCTACTGTATACTTCTATTTATGAGTATTTCCTAAAGGCAGTGTCACAGCCCACCATAAGCTCGCTTTCAATTAGATGGCAAGATGGTCATATGTTTTATTTAACAGTAATTATTTCTAACTAAATAGAACTTTCATTACCCAATATAAGTAATAACTGTGTTCATTAGGTCGAAGTATGCGGATGGGTTGTTGAAGTTGCTTGTGGAAAGTCCTACATTATTCATCATACAAGGGGAAACTATATGCTGTGTACAAAAGAAATATGGTCTATAACAGGCCTGCTCAACTTTGGCCCCCCAGCTGTTTTTGAACTACAACTCCCATAATCCCCCGCCACAGTGGCCAATAGCCAAGGATTATGGGAGTTGTAGGCCAACATCTGCAGGAGGGCCGAAGTTGAGCAGCCCTGGTCTATAATGACCAAGGCAAGTAATAGAAGTAACAGAAAATTGCAAGATGTGAGCCTTCAAAGGTAAGAGATCAATCTCATCTAACTGCGATAACACCCCCTAACATTCTGGAAAAACTCTTGAGAGGCTGGGAGAATAACCAGACCCCTCCATTTCAAAGGGCCTAGGCATTATGGTTGATATTCCAACCTAACATAGAAGATCGGACTATCTTACAGGGTTGTACAGCTACTGAAATACTACATGACAGACCATTTGAACCATCATGATGCATCATTACTATTTCCCACACTTTCCTTTATTTGGCAGTGATGGGGAAGGAATGGGAGCAAAGGACCAAATTACACTTTGGAAAATGTAAGAAAATAATCACTGTAGAAAAGGGTTTCTTAACTTTGGGTCCCCAGATGTTGGACTACAACTCCCATCATCCCTAGTCATTGCCTGTGTGGCTGCGCATGGTGGGAGTTGTAGTCAACAACTTCTGGGGACCCAAAGTTAAGTAACCCTGCTGTAGAATGTTATGGTCTCCTCGTTCAATAGAGCAAAATATGGCAGGAGCTCAGGGTAGAAGTGTTTCATTTTTATTATTATTCCTGCTTTAGGAATCAAGCCTACCTCCCTCTGCATATTCCTGCCTTTTTTCACTATATGCATAGACACATCCAAGATTAGGTTTCTTCATCATGCTTAGAGTTTGACAAAATGTTGGGAACTAGCTTTCTTCAAGAATGTTGATGTGAAGCAGAATAGAAATTCAATAAATTTTTAAAAAAACAAACCATGGCTGATCAGAGATACATGGTCTGTCTATAGCCTGAGCCAGAAGATGAGTCACCAGAACATAACACTATGGTGCAATTCACATGACTGTGGGCAGGTGGGCAAAAAGGCAGGGTTCAACCTACCTTCCCCTGGTCAATCATGTGCAGGCCCTGTGGTGCACAAGCCACATACCCACATGACGTGCACTGCAGGGAGCAGAGCAGATGGCTTTTCATGCTGCTACCAGCAGCATGGGTAAACAGAGGCCAGGACTCGTAATCCTGGCTTCCACATATCCCACAAGGCACTGCACAATGATCATGGTGCCTTGGTGATTCCCCCGTCAGACAGGAACTCTAGGCACCCATCTCCATGTCTCCTCGGTTGGTTCCATGGAGCTGAGGAGGCAGACAATCCTGGCAGCAGGGCTCAGGAGTGGTGTTAGGCTGGGTGGGAGCACTGGGTTCCATGTGGAACCTAGGCTGCCCTGGCCTGGGCTAGGCTGTAGGGATGTGCGGTTCGGTTCGGATCCGGACCGGTTCGTCCGAACCGGTCCGGATCCGGCGGCTCGATCCCGGACCGAATCGGGCCCTCCCGGGGACCGAGCCGGACCGAATTCGAGCCGGTTCGGTACCGAACCGGCTCGGGTTTCCCGAACCGGTTCGGGAACGAAATTGAGTCTCTGGAGTGTCTCTTTAAAGTTCCAAGTGTGTCCTCCATTTTGTGTCTCCTTCCCGAAACTTTTGCTCCTCCTTGCATCCATTTTGTGATGCTATTTCCAGGCATTGTATTGGCTGCGCTATTGATCCTTGATTGGCCAGAATGAGTCCTTTGGTCTGGTAGGCTGCTTGGCTGTTGCACTGTTGAGAGCTGGCACCCTGTTGGCCGTGGGGGGAGTGCAAAGGTGGGGGCTCCCAAAGGAGGGAATTTCAAACCTATATAAACCCAAGCCTCTTCTCTGGAAACTTCTCTTGGCTGCAGTTGTGGGATCATCTCTGAGACCTGCTTGCCCTTTGCTGGCTGCTCTGGTGTCTCTGTGAGTCCTGACTGTGTCCTGTGTCTCTCTGTGTGTGCTCTGTCTAATCCTTTGTCCACCAGCCCTTTGTGACTCTCTGTGTGTCTCCTCTCTCTGTCTGTCTCTTCTCTTGCCTGTATACTGTGTGTTACTTCACTTTACTTTCTTCTTAATTTCCCCCAATTTTCCCTGTTCCTTGTCTGTCTGCTTTTCTCCCCCCCCTCCCCCCCCTTTCCCTTCTCATCCTTTGGGCCTACCCTCCCCCTCCCCCACTCCCACCCACTGCATCCTCATTGCTTTAAATCTTCTTCCATTAATTATTGCTCTTTGTCCTGCCTTGTTGTTGTCCAACTTTTTGATTTTCACATTGCATTCCATTGGTTTCAGTTATATATTGCTTGCTGGTTTTGCTTAAATTGTACCATTTTGTTTGTTTCTGCTGACTGCTGCTGCCCTGCGAGTTGGTTCCCTGAATCCCTCCCCCCCACCCCCAGAGGATTCTGTTGTTGTTTCTTGTTGTCCCATATAATCAGTTTTGGTTCCCTGCTCCAAACTTGCCCCTCCAAGTCCAACCACACCCCACCCCAACCCCACCCCATCCAGCCTTCTCCCAAGTTTGCTGCTGCCAAACCGAGTCCAGTTTTCTTTGCTTGGTTCCACTTATTCATTTGCTATTATTAATTTGCAGCAATTGTGGTTTCATTGTCTCTGTTCACTTAGTGGCCCCCCTCAGAGTCTGTGTTTGGTTCCCCCTCCCCACACCCCCACCCCCAAGTTTTTTCTGCTGGTTATAGTCTTTCTTTTAATTTTTTTTTTAAACTTCTGGCTTGTGTTCTCTTGATATATATTGCTTTATATATTTTGCTACCCTCCTCCTCCTCCTCCCCCCCCTGCCTGCCCCCCCCACCCTCCCTCCTCCCAGACCCTACCCTAGCCCAGGCCCAGCTCCTCCCCCAACCACCCCATCCAGCCTAATCGCTGCTGCTGCCCGAGTTGTTCCAGTTTCTCCTTTGCTGTTTGTTGTTGCCCCCTCCCCTTCCCCCCAACACCCCTCTGCCACACACTAGCCCCCAACCACACACACCCTCTCTGCTCCCCCCACCCCACCTCTTTTTCTCCTTGCCCCTGACTCTCTCCACTCACCCCAGGCCCCCTGCCACACACTAGCCCCCAACCACACACACCCTCTCTGCTCCCCCCACCCCACCTCTTTTCCTCCTTGCCCCTGACTCTCTCCACTTACCCCAGGCCCCCTGCCACACACTAGCCCCAACCACACACACCCTCTCTGCTCCCCCCACCCCACCTCTTTTTCTCCTTGCCCCCGACTCTCTCCACTTACCCCAGGCCCCCTGCCACACACTAGCCCCCAACCACACACAGCCTCTCTGCTCCCCCCACCCCACCTCTTTTCCTCCTTGCCCCCGACTCTCTCCACTTACCCCAGGCCCCCTGCCACACACTAGCCCCCAACCACACACAGCCTCTCTGCTCCCCCCACCCCACCTCTTTTCCTCCTTGCCCCCGACTCTCTCCACTTACCCCAGGCCCCCTGCCACACACTAGCCCCCAACCACACACACCCTCTCTGCTCCCCCCACCCCACCTCTTTTTCTCCTTGCCCCCGACTCTCTCCACTTACCCCAGGCCCCCTGCCACACACTAGCCCCCAACCACACACAGCCTCTCTGCTCCCCCCACCCCACCTCTTTTCCTCCTTGCCCCCGACTCTCTCCACTTACCCCAGGCCCCCTGCCACACACTAGCCCCAACCACACACACCCTCTCTGCTCCCCCCACCCCACCTCTTTTTCTCCTTGCCCCCGACTCTCTCCACTTACCCCAGGCCCCCTGCCACACACTAGCCCCAACCACACACACCCTCTCTGCTCCCCCCACCCCACCTCTTTTCCTCCTTGCCCCCGACTCTCTCCACTTACCCCAGGCCCCCTGCCACACACTAGCCCCCAACCACACACACCCTCTCTGCTCCCCCCACCTCTTTGGACCGCTGCTACTGCTGTGTCCTCCCCCCACACCTGAATCCCCCCTCCCTGCTGCGCTGCGCTTCTCCTCTCTCCTCTTTCTCTCTATCATCTCTCTTTCTCCTCTCTCTCTCTTTCTTTTCTCTCTCTCTCCTCTCTTTCTCTTTGTCCCTGCCCCCCCTCTCTTTTCTCTCTCTCTTAGTCTTTTCTCTCTCTGCTCCCCTTCACTTTCCACCTCCTCTCCCACAGCTGCAGCCGCACACAGTAGCCTACCCACCTGGCGGCTGCCATCGGTTTTTTTTTTCTTTTTATAGTTTTTGGTTGATTTTGTCTCTGCTTGGGGGTGAGTTGAGCGACACAAATAGTGTTGTCTCCTCACTTCTGCCCCTCCATCGTTGTTGAACTACCCCAGTTGCCTGTGTGCCTCGTGCGGCCGCCCTGCTGTGTCTCAGCCCAGGGTGGCTGGCTGGCGGCGGCGAATCCGTGACCAGCAGTGAGTGGCAGGAGAAGGACCGGAAGAAGAGGGGTTAGTGCGTGTGCGATTGTGCACCTTTTGTTGCCCCTTTCTCTCCCTAGCTGGCGGTTTTAAATAGGGACACCCCTATTCTGAAATGCATTTGGGTGTGGGGAGGAGGGAGGGAACCTTGGAGAGGAGATGTACTGTTGTAAAACTTGTGTCTTCATGCCCATGCCCAGTAAAGAAATTGCTGCTGTGTGTTGCGTTGCATTGCATGCGTCTTGCAGGTGGTTTTTGAACAGGTGCCTTCCAGAGTGCTTCCTTGCCTCTGGGGCAGTCTGAGTGGGGTCCAGGGTTCTGATGCGATGCTGCCACTACATGCTGGGCCCATGCCATGCCAGAGTGCTTCCTTGCCTCTGGGGCAGTCTGAGTGGGGTCCTGGCTGGGCTCTGATGCTGCCACTACATGCTGGGCCAATACACACGTATGATGATGATCATGATGTTCAATCCATGAGGCTGCCATCAAGTGTTTGCTGCTGCTTGCTTGCCATGGCATTGGGCAGGCAGAGTCACAGAGTGGGTGGGTTCAACCTCTGTGTTGGTGTGACTGGGTTCTGGTTTTGGTTGTGTGCAATTTAGAGTCACTAAATAGGCTGCATTGAGTTTGATGCTCCCCCCACAGGAGCATTACTTGAGAACCACCCCCCAGAACCCACACTTTGTGTTCCAGTTCACTAAATAAGGGTTTCCTCCTTTGATCTGCAGGTTCCCAAGCGTTGACTGCATCCCTCCCCCACCCCCGGTAGGTGCTGTGCCCTCCCCCCATCCACTCTCCCCCCCAAAAAAAGCTAAAAACTTGCCACCCACACCACAACTACTCCACCCAACTGCCCGTGCCACCCTCCCACACCGGGGTTCCACCCTTTAACCCCCTATTTTTCTAAAAAAAACCCCTCCCAGACCCATCTCCCCAATTGGCTTGGTGGTTGACTCCCAAATTCAAAAAGGACACCCTCCCCCTCACTTCGATTGGCTTCCCCCCCCATATCAAAAAGTCTTCCTTTCCCCCCAATTGGCTTCCTTTTTTGAAAACAAACTTCCCCCCCGCCGCCTCCAAATCAGCTGCCTTTTTTTTGGCCCCTAAGCCCCTCCAAATTATTTTTTTGACCCTGTCTGGCCTTCCTCCTAAAGTCTCCCTCCTTCTGACCTAGCAGCATGTCTGAGCGCCGTGTGGCGGGCAGGGCTCGCTCAAGGCTGGCAGGCAGAGGTGGGAGAGGCCAGGTGCGGGGTGCGCCTGCGGCACGGGGAGGGAGAGGACGCGGGGAGCCTGAGGACACCCCAGTTCTCCCCATTGGAGAATTCTTTGCTCCGGCCCCATCTTTGGTGCGCAGGATTCAGTTCCCCACGCCTGCTGCCGCCAATCGCGGCAGAGGCAGAGGCACCGTTAGGGCTGTGGCGGGTCCCTCCTCGCCGGCGGCACCAGGTGCTGCTGAGCTACCGCCAGTTGTTGAGGTGGAGGAGACTGTGGAGTTGGAAGAGCAGGTAGAGGGCGGTGAGGACCATGCGGCTGGCAGCGATGCAGCCAGGTTCTCCCTCCCTCTGGGGCCCCTTCCCCCTATCCTTTCGCCGCTCAGTGGGGCCCCCCCTCGTGAAGCCCGACACTCTGGTGGGGAGCGGTCTGGCGAGGTGGTGGAGGAGAGGCCTGCCTCTCCGATGCCAGTTGAGCCGGGCCCTTCCTCCGCTGTGGAGGGCGGAAGGGGCGGGTTGGGTGGCAGCAGTGGGCAGGCAGCGGCGGCCGCCCCCCCCAGGACTGCAGCCACCCTGCGAGAAACGGCCTAGGACGGCGCCCAGGGCGCAGGAGGCCAAGGGCAGTGGTGCATGGGTGCATTTTGAGGTCCCTCAAGATGCCCCATTCCACGCCCGCTGTGTCCACTGCAGGATGCTTGTCAGCCGTGGAAGGGACCCTGCGCACCTGGGTACGACGCCTATGTGGAGACACCTAGAGCGTCACCACCCAGGTCTCAGGGGACAGGCTGGCAGCGCTAGTGCGCCTTGTGCATCTGCCACTAGGGCGGGCAGCGGCAGTGTGCCAGCCAGCAGGCAGGCTACACTGCCCGTCCAGCGGTGGACGCAGTCCTCGGGCAGCCAGCGTATTGTTCGCGTGGACCATCATCACCTCACCCGCCTCATAGGGGAGATGATTTCCACCGATGACCAGCCGTTTCAGGTGGTCGAGAACAACGGCTTCCGCCGTATTCTCCAATACCTGGCTCCCGAATACGTCATCCCCTCAAGGACGACGTTCAGCCGGAACGTGGTCCCCTCCCTGTACCGCCGGTGCAGGGAGCTCGTGTCGGCCGAGCTGCGTGCAGCTCCGGCCGGGACAAGCGTGCATTTCACGACTGACCTCTGGACCAGTGTCAGTGGGATGCACGCTTCTTTCCTGGCCCTCACTGCCCACTGGTGGGGACCGGAGAGTGAGGGGACCTCCGCGGGCGATGCTTCCGGGTCCGGCGCAGCTCCCGATGCACTACGGCACAGGTGGGCCGTCCTGCACGTGGAGACGATGGACACGAGGCACACCGCGGAGGAGGTGGCGGCCGTACTCGACCGCCAGATAGAGGAGTGGATTGGCGGGTGTCCACACCTCTCCCGCGGCTTCATTGTCACCGACAATGGAGCCAACGTTACCGCCGCTGTCGAGACAGTCATGGACTGTGTGAACATACGGTGTATGGCACACACGCTCCATCTGACCGTCAGGGACGCCCTTGGCCTTAAGGAGCTGAGGGCGTCCCAGGAGAAGGGGGCCCGCCCCATCGCAGGTGCTGTTGCTGCCACGGCCACGCTTGTGGATAAGTCCCGCAAGCTGGCCGCCCACTTCCACCGCAGCGAGAAGTCCAGGAGACTGCTTCGCCAGAAGCAGGATGACCTTGGCCTTCCTCGCCATCTCATCCCTACGGATGTGGAGACGCGGTGGAACTCCACCTTCCTCCTGTTCCAGCGCCTGTTGGAGCAGGAGAGAGCCCTTGTCGCCCTGGCGAGGGACGAGTCCTTGGATGTCTGCGACTTCTCGAACGCAGAGTGGAAGCAGATGTCCGAGGCGGTGTCGGCACTCGAGCCCTTCCAGCTTGCCACGAAGGGCTTGTGTGGCGACACCACTCCCTTGAGCCAGGCGCTGCCCACAGCTGTTGGTCTCGAGAAGCTGATGGGTGGACTCCATATCTCTCTGACCACGCCAGAGGGTCGTGCTCTGGCTGGGAGGCTGAGGTCTGGGGTTGACAAGCGGCTCGTTGATGTGCTGGGAGACAGGGAGGAGTATGTCCTCGCTTGTCTCTGTCACCCAGCCCTCAAGGGCAATGCCGTGAGTGCCGACGACTTGCCCAGGTGGAAGGGCATCCTGGTCGAGAAGGTTAGGGAGGAGGAGGCCGCTAGGGCCCGCAGAGACCAGGGTGTTGGTAGTGGTGCGGGGGCAGCCCTCGCGGCCCAACCCGCACCCAGCAGCAGCATGGGCGGCCAGCCGGCGTCAGCTTCCCCTTCCCCTCCCTCTTCCCAGTCCAGCAGCGCGGCATCCCAGGCGGCGCCATCGCAGCAGCCATTTGCTACCGACTCGAGATCCGCCCAGTGGTTTCAGCGGTTCTGCTATGGCGCCATGCCTGGTATGCGGGAGGCTCGACCTGCCAGGCCCCCCTCCAGTGCTGAGCAATGTGTTGCGCAGTACTTGGAGGAGCCTGTGGAGGGAGACGGCGTGGACTGCGCACAGTTCTGGGCGAGCCGCCGCCAAGTCTGGCCGGACCTGGCGGTGGTGGCTGTGCGCCTCCTCTCCTGCCCCCCAACCAGTGTCCAGAGCGAGCGGGTGTTTTCACGTGCCGGGGACGTGGTGACACCCTCTCGCTCCCGCTTGGACCCTGGTCTGGTGGAGCAGCTGGTCTTCCTTAAGGTGAACCTCCCCCTGTTGGGCTACCCCAAGCTGCAGTTTGAGACGGGCGAGTGATTACCGTGGGTTGCCCCATGGTTGGTCACCTGCCTGGCTCGAACTCTGTGCTTATCCCTACCCTCCCCCCTTCCACCTCTAGCTGAGCTGACGTGACAGATGCTGAGCCGTGCCAGCCAGTCGCAGCGTGTAGTGTGCCCACACAGAGATGCAGTTGTAGTAGTAGTTGTAGTGCTGCGACTGGCCAGATGTTTACAATGCCCACGCCCACCTAAAAAGAAACCCAATGCTGACCAGCACAGGCCCTTTATCTATCCACCTGTCAGCATTTGGGGACCTGGCGTGGGCACGGCACACCCCCCCAAAGTAGCACAGCCCACGGAGTACTAGACTTAGTGGCAGCGGCGGGTATACGTTCAAAAATGCAGTGTAGATATGTAAATACTGTATGTAAATAAACATGTAAATAATTTTTTCTTTAAAAACCCCATGTCAAAATCAAGCCTCAAAATTATGCAAAAGAAAGAAAAAAAGGTGACAAAGGGAGAACAAAATGATGAATGCCAAATGAATTGATTTTATTGAAAATGTCACCAGAAATCATGTGTGGGGGGCTTGGTTTACATGGAGAAGATGATTGGGTGATTTTTTGAAATGAAACGAATGAATTATTATCATCTTATGTTCATCTTGATTGTGGTCACTGTTGATGTTGGCTGATGGCAAAAAACCCAAAACCATCAGAATAGCAATGAACTGGCTGCCAACACAACATATTGATTGATAACTGTGCAGGGGGGGAATTGGGTCTGTGTGTGTGTGTGTGGTGCAGGCTCAGTCTGTCTCTTCCTGTTGTGTGTCTGTCTGTCTGTCTGTCTGTCTGTGTGAATGGATGCCTAGCACTGTCTCTGTGTGTGGATGCTTTCTGTGTGTAGTGTGGTGTGTGTCTGTCTACATGTTTTTTTTCCTCCCCCCCATGCCTCCCTCCATCCTTCCCCTCTCATCCTCTCCCCTTCCTCTTCACCACCTTCCATCCTCCCTCCCTTCCAGCCCACCACCGCCTCACCTGCCCCCAACCCCGGTCTGGCAGATGATGAGAGTCTGGTCTCTCCCACCGAAGCACACACGTGAGCACGTGTGTGCACAAATATGTGGCTGACCAACTCTGAGCCGGACCCTCCCCCCTTCAATCCCCTCTACATCCCTCTCCCCCTCCCCTTTCCTCCCCCCTGCCTCCCAGCCTCCCTCCCTGCCTCCCTCCCCCCTCCTAGCTAGCAGCGCACACATACACACACAAAACACCTGTGGTGGCAAACACCACCAGCACACATGCACTCACACTGGTGCCACCACCTCTGCCTTGGGCCTCTGTGTCCTTGAGCAGATATGTGGTGGTGGACCAGAGAAGCATTTCTTTCCAGCAAGGCAAAAGGCATGCACTCACTGCACACACACACACACACACACGAAGAGGTGAAGACGAGAAGAGGCAACTTCTAGAACCAGCAGCAGCAGGTGAGTGTCGTGTAATTGTGTTGCTTCCCAAGGCCACTGCCCATGCTCAATGCTCAGTCTGCTGAAACTAAAGAACTAGCTACAATCACCCTTCCTCACATGCAGCTCAGCTCAGCTCAGCTCAGCTGCACAGCACACTGACTAACTAGACACTACAGCTGGTGGTAGAAAAAACAGAAGTCTAGATTCTAGAAGATGTCCTGGTGGATTTTAAACTTTCAAATCTGTGCTAGGATTGCCTCGCCCGCCTCCTCCTCCTCCTCCTCCTCCTCCTCCTGCCTGTAATTGTGCCCTCTCCCCTTGCAGTTGCGCCGTCGTGATGGGTTGGTGATGTGCGTGCGCCGTCTACTTGTTAGCTCTCTCCTCCTCATGTTGGCTGGGCTTGCCAGGCACTGGCTGGCAGCAGCTGTTGGCTGTGTGCTAGGCTCAGGCTGTGGCGCGCGTGACTGGACTGGGAATGTTATTGTAGCGGCAACACTGGTTGTGGTGGTAGCAGTAGTAGCTGTTGTTGTTGCTGGGCTGGTGGCTGCTGGCCTGTGCTGACTCTGCGCACTTGGTCTGGTCTGGTCTGGTCATTGGGATGCAGATGTAGGGTGTGTGTGCATCATCCATGGGGAGCATCAGAGCAGAGCAGAGCAGGTTGGCTGGCTTCTGTCTGTCGGGCCTAGTCAGTGGCAGGCACTGAGTGAGGCGGTGGTTCCTTTGGGCATCACGTCACCCATCATGCAGAGCGGCAGGTCTGCTGCTCTGCTGCTCCGCCTCCTGCTTCTTCTCTGTGTGTGCTGCTCTTGTGCTTAGTGTGCTGCTCCGCTGCTGCTGCTGTGCTGGCAGGCAGCACAGCAGTGGCCTTTTTGTTAGATCAGAGAGTGGGTGTTGTCTCTCTGAGTGTCCTCCTCTTACTTGCTTGGATAGGAGTGGTGGTAGTAGGTAGGCATTAAGATGGACTGACTAGGTGTTACGTGTTAGGGCGCCCAGAGAGAGGGGCCAAAAAGATGGGGTGGCAATTGTTGGGTTGCTCCTAGTATTATTGGTGAATTTCTGAAGAAATTTTTTTTCCCCATTGGCTAGAATGGGGGTTCGGGGCTGCCCCAGACCCGCCTCTGTGGGGTGGCAGCACCGCCAAAGTGGGTCCGGGGCCATGGCAAAAATGCCCTCAGTCCCTCCCAGCAATCCCCGTAGAGATAGGAGTGATGGTTCTGTTGTTTTTCTGAGGTGTTCTGAGTGAGTGTGGATTCTGTGATAGCAAATGAGAGTGGATTCATGGTGTCTCATTGGAAATCTCATAAGCTATCATAGAATCTACACTCAGAATACCTCAGAAAAACAACAGAACCATCACTCCTATCTCTACGGGGATTGCTGGGAGGGACTGAGGGCATTTTTGCCATGGCCCCGGACCCACTTTGGGGGTGCTGCCACCCCACAGAGGTGGGTCTGGGGCAGCCCCGAACCCCCATTCTAGCCAATGGGAAAAAAAATTTTCTTCAGAAATTCACCAATAATACTAGGAGCCACCAATTGCCTTGGGATTTTTGGGGTGGAGGACACCCATGGGTGGCTACCACCCACCCCAGCTTTTTTGCCCCTAAGGGCTCCACATTGTGAGTTATGGGCAAAAATTTATTTTTTGAAAAAAATTTGTAAAAAATCAGAGGAAGGTCCAATCGACTTGAAATTTGGGTGGCAGGTAGAACACAATGTCCCCTTCAAAACCAGCCACTTTTTGTGATCCGAACCGGTTCGGTTCGGATCCGAACCGGTTCAAAACCGAACCAGACCGGGGGGGTGGTCTGGCAAAACCAAAACCGAACCACCCCGGTCCGGTCCGGACCCGGTTCGGACCCGAACCGAACCGGGAGAACCGGTTTTATGCACATCCCTACTAGGCTGCTCATGAGAACAGCCTCTCTATCTAGTATACCACACTGCCTCTCTAACATGAGCAGCAGAATTTTTTTCTGTGTTACTAGTTGCATTTATCATATTCTCAAATGTTGAAGGGATATCTACATTAGATGCAAAGGTCCCTTTTTCAAATGGACAAGATTGTCTTTTTGACTGGTATAGTTCTGCTATCTAGAGCAGGGGTGGGCAAACCTGGCTCTCCAATAAATTGTGGCTGGGAATAATGGGAGTTGTAGTTCATCAATAGCTGGAGGGCCAATTTTGCCTACACTTGATCTAAAAGGAGGCAAATTTTTTAAAAAATTTTTGCATTTCTCATACTACCACTATCTTCCCTTATCTTCATTATAGTTCAGAAATCTTGGTTTCTTTCCAGAAGTTGTCCACAAGGCCAATGTTTGCCTTCCCATTTATGACAGGACTTTTCTTTGCCTTGGTAAGCATATTATTGTCTCGCTCTCCCTCTCACACACTTTCTTACAAGGTTGAAAGGTCCACACATTCTTGATACGTTCCTGCCATCTGCCATCTGCCATCTCTTTCCCCCATTGCTAGAAATGGCTGTTTCTCTTTTATACCAGATAATTACGCAGCATCTCTCTGAGCTTCTGAGATGCCATTAACTGAATTCTTCTGTTATCAATTGTCGGAATACATCACTGGAATGAAGATTCACCCAGAAGGACATTTGTCTGGAGTTTTCAAATGAACCCCATTTTCTTTTTAAAACAACACACACACACACACACATTCCTTCTCCATCTATCATCACTGTGTGCAAACTTAAAATAGGGCCAACTGCCACAATTATTTTTCATTTCTTTCCCACTTGTTATTCTCTAATTAACATAGCCCATGTGATTAGTCTGGGGAAATCACCTCCCAAATTAAAAAAAACAACCCACTAAAAAGCACAGTTTGGGAGGAAATCTTAGCCATTGACTCACCCCAGATCATGCTGGCTGTAGAAGTCATCTCATGTCTACCTTTGAATAGTGGGCAAAATCTGCTGCTTGAGGTAGCTGCCTCATCCTACCAAAGGGATGGGCCAGCCTGTTCATTGCTGAAGTGAGATTTAAACCAAGCTTCTTCTTGCATATGGCTCAGTTGTTTAGCTTTTATACTAGCCTGGCTTGCTTTTGGAACAATTCATCTCTTTCTGATTCCAGACTTCTTACACATCTGTAGAAACCATGGTGTTAACAGAAAGATTAGCCTATGGGAAAGCGATTGTACTTGAATTGTTCTTACGTTCTCTCATTTCTCCATCAGTGGTTACTTTCATTCAGAATCAGTTCACCTGGAATCAGCTGTTGGAAAAATGGCAAGGGAAGGAGAGGAGCTCCCTCAATAGCAACTTTCAAGGGCTTCAAATTACCGTGCTAGCACCAAGTGCTGGCTTCTCTATTTCCCAGAAAGGAAATAAATGAGAATAAATTGCCTTGTGTAGGCATCAAAGTGGCCAAATTGCAACTCCTCTCGCATGACCATCTCATGATTAAAAAGCATTTTTTTCATTAAAGATGTTTGCGGTCACTCATCTCCTCCCTTGCCCTTTGTTTGCTTATTAGATGATGTCTCCCCCCCCCCGCCCCGCCAGCCGCCTAATTGCAGCAGCTTACAAACATTTTGGCACTGAAGTGTTTTTGAGGAAAGGACAGGAATTCATTTCCTACAGGGCAAGATGTTGTTAGGATGGGCTGTGGGTGTCTGTCATGCAAAGGGGAAGGCTGATACAAAATTGAAGAATTCCTTCCTTCTCTCTCTTTGGGACAAGGTGGGATGCACTACCATGTGTGATACAGGGGAAATCTGATTAACAGCTACCTGCAACAAGAATCCTGACTGTCTGGATTGCTGGGGATGTAGCTGGATGCCGCACTAACATGTAGCAGTAGAGGGAAGTGGCAGAAATTTTTTGGTCACAACTACTTGGTAAATGGACAGAAAGGATTGGATTTTATAGGGGCTGAGGTGATATTGCAATCAGATTAGTACTGCTTATGTGCACAGTGTGGCACATAAAACAATGGAGGCACCCCAGATAGAAAGGAATGTAATAATTGCATAGAACTAGTTATTTTGGCTTTTCTACCTGCTTTGCCTTCTCATGCCAGTGAATGTTCTCTCCATTCACTTGTATGGGGATCAATGATTTGATCTGCACAAAAATGAAGATTGTCTACATAATTTGCATGGATATGTGACATCCTGTGGCTGAAGGACATCTGCAAGAACAAAGAGAGTTTTCACACAGCCCTCCTTAGTATTCGCTTGTATCGGACAGTTTTTGTATAGGGCACTCCACTCAGTGGAGGAGGACCACAATTCTTGGAGCAGAGCAATTCCTTTGTTTGCTTAATGCTGCCACTCACCCAGTTTCATTCTGGGTGTTTTTGCCCCACCTCATTTTCCAATCAAGCATGAGGCTGGGGGCGGTTGGAGATTGGCTAGGAGATATAGGTGGCTGGTGGGGCTTTTGAGCTATTGATGCTCATGCCAACTGGATCTCCATTTGGCATCTAAGGTGGCATTCCCCCCCCCCCCCCGGGTTTGTGAGCTTTGGCTGGTCATCTTTTGGGTAGGAATTTTGATGGCCTTTGTCACACAGGCAACAAAGACCCCCATTGCCAGCCAATCTCACACTATTCCCTCTAGTTAGGTCATCTCCTGGTCACAACCACCAGGTCATTTCCTGGTCACTAACTTCTTTCAGTGAACACTCTAAGGCAATGTGTTTGGCAGGTGGAGTCCCCAAAGGTTTGATGGCTCAGGGAGCTCTGACTAGGTTTTCCTTTATGTTGTGGGGGCATCACTAACCTTAAAAGCTGTTTGGCTTGGTTGGGATAATGCTTCAAGCAAATGCCTTGACTGCTTGAGTCAACTAAGAGTAGCATTGTCTCAGGGATGAAATGTTGTTCTGAGCTGGGTTGTAATCACACAACGTGATAAAGGTTAAGGACTCATTGATGGGGTGCAATGTTTAGCTCCTGCATTGTAGGGGGATGGAGAGCCAATCATCTTGTTGTTTGAATTGAATTGAATTGTTAATTTAATAAAGTTGTGACCCTTTCCTCCAAGTTATGACTCATCTCTTCATTTGTGTGGGTGCAATGTCCCAAGTTCAGTCCATCTATCACCATCCAGCAGGTTGTTGTTGTTGTTATTATTATTATTATTTATTAAATTTATAAACCACCCCATCCAGAGGCTCTGGGCAGTGTACAACAACTTTAAAATGACATAAAAACACACAATTCAAAACACAGTGCTAAAAACAATATAAAAGCAGTTAAAAACAATTAAAACCATTTAAAACCAATTAAAATACTTTTAAAAAAACACAACATTTTACAAGCCTTGGAAAGCCAGGCAAAACAAATAAGTTTTTAGGGCTCTCTTAGAGGCCGACTGCGAGTTTAGTGAGCCTAAACTGCGGATATCTGCCGGGAGTGCATTCCATATACAAGGAGCAGCTATAGAAAAGGCCCGGTTCCAAGTCGCTACCAGACATACCGGTGGTAACTGGAGACGGACCTCTCCAGATGACCTCAATGAGAGATGGGGATCATACTGAAGAAGGCACTCTCTAAGGTCACCCAGACCCAAGCTGTTCAGAGCTTTAAAGGTAATAACCAGCACTTTGTATTTCACCTTGAAACACATTGGCAGCCAATGCAGCTGAGACAGGCATAATATGGTTTCTCTGGGTTATCCCAGAGACCAATCCGGCTGCCGCATTTTGAACTAACTGAAGTTTCCGAACTACGCACAAAGCCCCACATAGAGAGCAATGCAGTAGTTGAGCCTGGAGGTTACCAGCTGGTGCACCACCTTTTTGAGATCGTTCTCTTCAAGGAATGGACACAGCTGTTGAATCAGCTGAAACTTATAGAAAGAGATCCTGGCCATAGCCTCCACCTGAGATACCATGGTGAGGCCTGGATCCAAGAGCACTCCGAAACTGCGTACCTGTTCCTTCTGGGGGAGTGTAACAGGGGAGTGCACAGGAAGATCTAACTCATCCCTTAAATTTTGATCCCCCACAATGAGCACCTCCGTCTTGCTTGGATTCAGCTTCAGTTTGTTATCCTTCATCCAGCCCACTACTGCCTGTAGGGAGGCATTTAGGGAGTGAATGCCATTTCCTGATGATGGTGATAAGGAGAAATAGGTTGTGAAGGTTGTGAAGTTGGCAAAGACCTTTGCTTGAGACACTGGAAAACTGCCCCCCCCCCAAACTGAACATTTTGATGTGAAAATCAAATTCCATAACTATTCAACACAATTTTAGATCAGAGCTGCCAGCTTTCAGATCAGCATAGTTATACTGCCCTACTCTGCCAAGCATTATGGACAAAGCTGCACACTTTACTTTACTACACTTCTATGAGAGCAGGAAGAAATATATCCTTAAGTGTATGGATTGGGGGTGGGGCTAATAAATTACCACTTGCCCAAACTAATGGATGGTTTTTAATTTGCAGATATTAAAAGAAGTAAAGGTTGATATAATTAATGAGAAGTTGCAGAATTATATGGTAAGATTCCCCCCCACCATCAAAGATAATTGAAACCTAATCAAAACCAGATACCTTCCCTTGTGTATTAATTATTATTGATCTCTGCAACATTAACCGGATTCTAGATACATTGTAAGGGCCAACAATTTTGTTATGCCATAAAAACTGATTAAGAACTATGAAATAAAGCTTCAGTGAAGAGATTTCTTTTGAGTGGTGATGTGGTTGAGAGGCATCTCAAAGGTATTTATAATTAGTACTCGTCTGGAAAAAGATAGCTGTAAGTAAATGGATGACATTTTCTAATAGTATACAGATTACTCTCTCTCCTTTTCAAAGTTGGTGAAAGCCAGGATAAGTCTCATTCAACATGCAATTGCACAAACACATACTCTGTTGAGACTTGGGTTTCACTGCAAGATTGCACAGTATTGTACGTAGCAAAACAACAACACCACACAAATCCAATCCTAATCACAGATCATCCACAACCGGTCTAGCTTGTCTTTTTCAGCTAAGAGACCACATGTTGTGAATCTATAAAATGCCAAGTCGTTTGTCATTCGGAGACTGTAATTGGGATCTGGAATGCAAATGAAGGATTCTCATGGTTGCAGAACAATCAGTGTCATGTCTGAAATTTCATGAATTTAGGCCTTTCTTTGAGTGTGGGGATATAGAGAGGTTGAAGGTGGCCCCTGGGGCAAGGTTTGAGGCATTGGTCCACAGCTTTCCTTTGTAGCCCCTGGTGTCTGCCTTTGCTGCCACAGCTACCACCTGTCCACCCACCACCTGCCTGCCAGCATCACACTTTTGCTAACACTGCCTACCCAACTTTGGGCCAACCACAGTCTGATGATGTCACCATGCCAGGGCGCTGTCCCATCCCAGTGTGAGAACAGGCCTGCCTTAAAAGGGCCACTTGTTCTCACTGGGATGGGGCAACTACACGCCAGCACAGTGATGTGGCCAGTGTTGGATGGTGAGCAGAGTGGAGGGACAGAAGGGGCTGGCAAGCATCTCCCAGAGACCCACAATCCAGGGATTTTGTCCCCCCTGGTTCAGTGGTGACTATGCTACTGCTTGAGTGAAAGAATTTCAAGGAATTCTCTATACTAGGTTTTGGTAAAACTAGCAAAATTGTTCAGGGGGATTTCACACACCCCTAGGTTGTCCCCTGATCTTGCTTAAAATGAAATTGAAAGAGAATTTGGGCATCCCTCATGTGGCAAAAAATCTGATGAAAGCATTAAGAGATTGTGACGAGCAAACTGTTGGGGGACCCTTTCTGTGTTGTATGGCTGATCTTTATTTCCAGTTCGTCATAAGATGCCCTAAAAAGTGATTTTAGAATAGCCATATGAGTTGATTATTTTTCCTTTTTAATCAAATAGTATTAATGGCCATGAATAGTGGAATAATGTGTCCTTCAGAATTCTCATCAAAAAGACAAAATAGTGCCATAACATAATTGAGGCAAACCAATTCATTGTGATGCAAGTTTCTGTAGGCAAGAGAGGTCAGACCAACTTTCTAAGCATAAAGTTAAAAAAATCCCTTTGTAATAAATTTGATCTAGTGCAGGCAATAAAAGTAAGGCGCTTTAATTTTGAGTCAATGGGACTATTATCACCCTTGATTTACACCCAAAACGCCAATTAAGTGCACACACACTGAAGGGAAAACAGAGCTAAGGAATTTTAATGGGCTCTATGGCTTTTTGAAACCATGTGTATTATGTCCCCAAGTGTGTCACTGAAAGTATTGAATACACGGACTCACAGCAGCTGGCAAAAAGGGGGAAGATCTATAGCACTGTCATGTTCTTATTATGTGGCATCACATCACATATACACTTTATGATAGCCACAGTGAGAGGAAACACGTGATTTAAGTTCATTTAACTACTGTATGTGGCAATGCACTGAAAATTCACAGCCTTCAATTGCATTCAGTATTCCTCGTTTCATTCTTGTGATTTGGCAAGAACAATAAAGTATGTATGAATTTCCACCCAAACCCTTTAAAGGGATTGTTTTGCTCAGTGGCAGAACACACTTGTCCTTCATGTGCTTGGGTTTTAAAAATGGATCATTTACTTGGTTTCTTTTTAATGCTTTCATCCCACACTTCCTGTGGGAAGCTTGGGGGAGTTGAAATGGGTCCCCAGGTAGCTTCTCATCCAGGAACTGCCCAGTTTGAGACCTGCTTAGCTTTAGCAATGCAACAACAGAGTATGCCCTCAGACTGTTTTCTGAGCTGTAGATGGCTATCAAGAAAACATTCGATCTAATGACATTCAAATAAAACAGAAGACGAAGGTGATGTTACATTCAGATTATGTAGGATGAGAAGGTGTTTGTGCAACAGCAGGAATGCCACACATTCAAATATATCAGTTGATTACTCTGCCTTTGGGACTGGTTCACTGGTGCCTAGGGATTACTAGGAAAGAAACTGAAAATAAAATGATAGCATAATGCATTCATATAAATGTATGCCATGGTTCCCTTTGAAATAATGTGCACAGTTCTGCTTGTCTCATCTCAAAATGGATATTGTAGCTGCAGAATTGGGCAATCAACATAATCAGGAGGTTGGAGCACCTTCCCTATGAGGAAAGCCTAAAGGGACTGGGACTTGTTACTCTGGGCGGGGGGGGGGGGATTCCATGATTTTTTTTAATGACATGACAAAGATGTATGAAATTATGATCATACTAGTGACTGTTAAGCCCGTTACATTAACGGGCGCTAGAAGAGTTGTGAACAGGGGAGCCGGCTGCGCGCCTGCGCCGGCTCAGTCCTCTCTCTGACTCGCTGGAGAGAGGATGTCCGTAGCAGCTCCTAGGCCGGTCAGGAGCACGTGGCCAGGCCTAATAGGAGCGGCTGCTCTGGGGGCTGTAGCGGCGGTGGAGGGCTCTTAAGCCCCCCCGCCAAGAATCAAGGGCGGCCCCCTGCTTAGAGGCCGTGGGTGCGGCCTCCCTCAGCGGCGCTGCAGGTGCAGCATAATTGAGCGGCTGCTCTCGGGGGCTGTAGTGGCGGTGGAGGGCTCTTAAGCCCTGCTGCTGGGGATCCAGGGTGGCGAGCAGCCTCCCCACCACCGAAGTGGTTCCTCTGAGCGGCGCCACAGACACGGCCCAATCCGAGTGGCTGCTCTTGGGGGCTGTAGCAGCGGCTGAGGGCTCTTAAGCCCTGCCGCCGGGGATCCGAGCGGCCTCCTCACCAGCAGAGCGGCGCGCGCGCCACGCATGCGCAGAACACCTGCAAGAGACACGGACGCAGGTACTTTAGGGTTTTATTATATAGGATAGAGCTTTAATTTTTTTGTCCTGATTCTGAAACACTAGAAGGTAGGGTCACCCAATGGAACTGAATGGCAGCAGGCTCAGGAATGGAGAAAGTGCTTATTTTACACAATACACAATTAATTTATGAAATTGACCGTGGTGAAGGCCACTGGTTTAGATGGTTTTAAAAGAGGATTAGACAAATTGTGGGAGGAGATGTGTATCTAAACCTATTAGACATGAAAGCTAACTGGAGCCTCCATGTTCAAAAGCAATATAGCTCGGCAAAACAGATATTGTGGATAGCGGGAGAAGAGGGCTCATGACTTCATGCCCTGCTTTTGGGCTTTTCAAAAGCATCCGGCTGGCTATTGTAATAAACAGGATGCTCGAGAAGAGACAAACTCTAAATTTGATCCAGCCTGTCCATTCTTATGTTCACATCACTTGATTGCTTATCATTTAATTATAGGATGGGATATACTCTGTTCTGGTTATGGATAAACTATTTTCATGTTGCTATTCTTAGCTGTTTGAATGGTTTATTTAAAGTAAGACTTGCATTTTCTTTTAATTGTGATTTTATTGTCTTACTTTGATCACCATCTTGGGGCATCTCTTTTTGTTTTGAAAAGGCAATATATAAGTTGTATACATAAAAAAATACTAATATTTTGAACTGATTCACACCTAAAAATAACCATTTGATCACCCTTGATGGCTGGCAGGTGAGTGTGTGATTGAACACACTGAAAAGCATTGAGGTCATTCACACAATCAAAAACTGTGTTCTACCCAGGTTTGGGAGCTGTGTGCACTCCCAATTTTTGATTGTGTGGAAGCAAGGTTAGAGGAAAGCCTGGTAGAAGTGATTGTGTGGAAGCAAGGTTAGAGGAAAACCTGGGTAGCTTTTTCTCCTACCTTGCTTCCACACAGTCACTTCTACCCAGGTTTTCCTCTAACCTTGCTTCCACACAATCAAAAATTGGGAGTACACACAGCTCCCAAACCTGGGTAGAACACAGTTTTCGATTGTGTGAATGACCTCATTGTGTTTGATGTGAGGTGAGGTGGTAAGAAAGCTGCATTTCTGTGTTAGATCATTCACGAATGCAGGGTACTGCTTGATGCTACAGTCAATAAGTGATTGAACATGTATCTGTGAACTGGCCATTGGAGTCTGTCAACTGAATGTGTGGAATGCAGCAGCATAGGGTCCGTTGGACAGGGGGGGGCAATTGTCCCCAGGCCCAGAGTGTCAAGGGACCCCCCAAAGGTCTGTGGTGGTGGTGGTGGTTCTTAAATATATATTCAATGATTTTTCATCCAAACAAGTTCTCAGAATTGTATACATAGTAGAGAGAGAGAGATTTTTTAGATTTAAAACAATCATTTTCAAATCTCTCAGGAGTATGCATTGAGTTATTTTCAATGCTTCTCATTTCCTATGTCTGGAAGCTTAGGGCTACCTCTAACCATGGCTGATTTTGTTGTCCTTGGTGTGCATATTTTGCTAGCCCTTGAAAGTCAAGTCCTTTCTTACTTCTCATGTTGCATCCAGAGTCCTTGGAGCAGCTTTGATAAGTTTGTGTGGTGTGTGTGTGAGAGAGAGAGGGGGGGAAGGGAGAGAAAGGGACGGAGAGGGAGAGGGAGAGGGAGAGGGAGAGGGAGAGGGAGAGGGAGAGAGCACACGCACAAATGGGCAAATAGGGATAGGAACTTTGCTAGGGTTGTATGTCTGTATATATCAGGTCACAGTAATAGGCATATTTGTTAAAAATGTTTCTTAGCTAAGGGAATATGCATGGACAAGTATATGTGTGGAAGTGTATGCATATATGAAGAGGGTGTATACATATTATATGCACAGAAGGGAAAGGAAGGGCATGCTAAGAATCTTGTTTTCATAATGTCCTTACAATTTTCTGCAAGTAGAGAGAGAGAGAGAGAGAGAGAGAGAGAGAGAGAGAGAGAAAGAGAGAGAGAGGGGACCGGGGGGGGGGGGGCGGACAAGGGACTAAGAAGACTGGGAGCAAGGGGGCTCATCTTCATTTTTTGTTCCTAGGCCCACTCCAACCTTGCTACACCACTGGCGGACTGACTCCATAGAACTGAATCAGGGGATATTTGTTCTGTCTGTGGTTTTAGATCAATGATGTTCATCATGATAAACTCCTTAAGAAGAGTATCTTATAGACATTCATTTGTCTCCTCTTGAAATTCTCAAATGTTTGTCCTTGGGAGGAATCCTAAAATTTGCTCCTAATTTTACTTTTCTGATGCACGCATGCAAGCCATCATTTGATGTTGCATTTTTTGATTGAGTGATTAATGCACATCTAAACCAGACGTTTAGACATCTAAACCAGAGTTGCCACATTGGGTCAGATCAATGCTTCTTGTCTCCAATGTCATACATTTCCTGCAGTGACTTGCCAGATGTTACGTTCAGCACTAGATGTAAATAGCATGCTATAATATAATGCATAGAAAATAAGCAGATGACATTTTCTGTATGAACTCCCCGAGGTCCAAAACATAATTTGATAACCACAAACATTTTATTTGCAAACTCTTAACTTATTTGCATGTTTGCTGGGTGGTGGGGTTGTGTGTGTGGAGATCCCTTAAGAGAATTCAGATAAAATAATAAAGCATTTCAGACTTATTCTGCATAGAGATAAAATGGAAAAAGGAAACATGTAAACAATTATTAAAATGAAAGTTTTGCCAATGGGAATACTATAAAACAATGTGCCAAAGGACAGCTTAATCTCATTAATTAGCAGCAACTGCTTGGAAAGTTTGTACTTAATAGTAGCAAGCGAAAACTTCTATTGAAAACATTTATAGTAACAGCAATGGTGTATGGATTTGTCACTTTGTGCCTCTAGGGCTCAGGGTTTTTTGTTTGCTTGGTGATTTTGTTTCTAAAGATGCCTGAAATTTCAATACTGCTGTACATATAATTGGAAATCCAGCTGTTCCTCTCCATTAGAGCAAGGGGAGGGAAAGTCCTTGTAAGCCCACAACCTATTTATTTGTTTAATAAGGTGTCTTGGAAATGTTATTTAAATTTAGCAAAATGTTGTGGCTAAATAGAGAATGTTCTGAGCATAAGTTGTTGGTCACCTGAATTAATGAACAGAACTATAGAAGAAGCGATATATTTTGGAATTCCTCCCCACTTCCCCAAGCACCCAGATAAGGGCAGCCCAGCCTGAGTTAGGCTGCTCAAGTGCAGCACTGGTATCCACGCAGATCCTGGCACTGGGCACCTGCCTGGCCCAGATTTTAAGCCCAACCTTTAGCTGAGGTTAAGGGCATAAGCATGCCTTTAATCCTGGGGTGAGGATTGTGTGCATGCTCAGGCTATTTATTTATTTATTATTAAATAATAGCACACAGTGCTCAGGCTGCTTGCAGCCCAAGCACACACAGAGATGTGCACCTAGAGTGCCCATCTCATGGGGGTTTCACTCATTGTGCGGTGCATTGTGGGATACTTGGAGGCCGGGATACATTGTCCTGGCTTCCGGACATCCATGCTGCACGCAGAAGCGTGGATCATGTGGGAGTGCAGTCCATGCTTCCCACCAATGTCGAGGAGTCATCTGAGGGGAAGGTAAGTTTAGCGCAGCCTTTCCCCTGCGTGCCAGCCCTCCCTGCATCCCAGTCATGTGAATACCCTTTGTATATTCTACCTCAGAATTGTTAGTGTGTTCTTCTGGTCTGTTTCCTTGACAATGCCCAGTAAATGTTGTATGTGTGGGTGGGTAGGTGAGAGGGATAACTAAGAGGGTTGGAAATGTGTCCCTGGCAGAAGGGTCTTCCCTGCTTCCCCCCTACAGTGGTGCTACTTGTGGAAAAAAAGTATCCACACCTTGCATTGCCTCTTGTGTGGCCCCAGAGCTGCTTGTATGTCCCCAAAGCTTCATTTTTGCCCCGTATTACATTTTTCTTCTATGTTCCTGGCCTTGCACAGTGTTTTGACTCTTGATATGGAGATCTAGTTGTACCACAAAGATGCCAGGAAGTCTCAAGCAGTGTGGCACTTCACAAAACTGTTCTTTATTTCATTAACACCCCACTCTTCCTTCAAGGAACTCACGGCAGCACATATGGACTTCTTTCTGTTTTACCCTCCTACCACCCTGTGAGGTAAGTTTGTCTGGGATAAAAGACTGTCCCAAGGTTACACAGTCTTGAGCCTTGGGGTTCAGCAGGAATTGAAACTCTTGTCTCCCTGGTTGAAACCCAACACACTTTCAGCCTCACATTGGCTCTCACCACTACTCTTTATGGGTATTCACATGACTGGGAGGTGGGGAGGAAGGCTGCACTAAACTAACCTTTCCCCCAGATGGGTCCTCAACATTGGTGGGAAGTGTGGACCACGGTCCCACACGATCTGTGCTACTGCATGCAGTGCAGAACTCCAGAGGGCGAGATTATGTGTCCTGGACTCCACATATCCCATAATACATTGTTCAATGAGCATGGTGGATTGGGGGATACCACCCATGAGATGGGTTCTGTGTGAACATACACACAATCCAGGCAACAGGGTTAAGGGCATACTTGCGCCCTTAACGTTGGCTAAAGGTTGGGCTTAGAAATGGGGTTAGCTGGGCAGGCAGCACCAGGATCTGCGTGGATCCCTGCGCTGCACACGAGCAGCCTAACCCTAACTGGGGTGCCCTATCCTGGATTGTGCTGCTCATGAGAACAATGTATATATAGTCTTATATAATAAGATAACCCCTGTGTACATTCAACAGCTATGAGCTATGGAGAACTGAACTGCATATTCAGTATAGTGAACAGTATGCAATGAAGTGCCACTGAGATATCATTACCAATTATATACCTAAAATATTTCTAACATGCTTTATAATATGTAAACCCCCCGCCCCCCTGCTGCCTGCCTCTCTCAACAACTGTGCCACTGTTTTGGGCATACCTCCCAGTAACTGGAATTGGAGTCATATGGTTTTGAGTCCCCCCCACCCCCAGCAATGTTTCAGATATTGAAATTAATAAACCAACTGAACTTGTTGAGGAACAAACAGCATTTTGCAGTCACATGGTATCACATTCCAGGCGAGTGAGACCGTTTTCTCCATCTCATATGCTACCAATTCCCTATGATCCATAGGCAGTGTTCCAGGTTTTAGGCTGATAAATAACTCATTGGTGGAGTGTAAGGTGCTGATATTGGATATTGGATACTGGATTCCTTTCACCTCCCCAAATTATTGTTGACTGACATGTTGTGCACTGACATGGAGCTGCTGCATTTGTGACAAAATGGAATTACTTGATGCTTTCCTAGGATCTACACTCAGAGACATTGCTCTGATCCCGATTTTAGGAGCATGCTGCTCCTTCAGGGTAGGCTGCCACCAGTTGAAGACTTTTCTAAAGCCCCTGACCCAGCTCAGACACAGTTTCAGCAACCTAGAACTCTCTGGCTTGGGTCTTGGAGGCACTGAGCAGCTGGAGTCCACACAACCCAGCTCTAGACAAACATGATATTAATCTAAAAACAACTCATCCGTAGCACATACCCGTTAGAAGCACCTGGGGAAGAGTTTTGCAAGTAACTCTCCAGAACTGAAGCCAGAACTGAAGCCAGAACTGACGCCAGAACTGAAACCAGACTGAAGCCACTACTACCTGTAAGTATATGAAATTTATTAGGAAACAAAGATGCACACATAATAAAGAATTAGAGAAAATAGGGGAAATTGGGAAATGCACACAGGAATTCAAAAAAAAATACTAAACATTAATTAACTGGTAGAGAACAGGCAGTTTGCACAAGCAGTGTTGCCACCATTTCTCCCATTATGAATCAGAGAAAATACAGTAGAACTGCTTGTGCAACTGTTCATCCTTCTCAGTGTCTGGGCTGTTTTACAAATCTCCAGCAGCCCCAACACAGTGCACAGCAGTTCCATACCACTGTGCATCATGTCACCCATGAAAACATTTATATATCACTTCTCATTTTATAAAGTTACTAAGGAGGCCTACACAGTAGAGGAATCAGAAAAAGAAGGTGTTTCCCTGTCCAAACGTTGCTCACAATGAGGTCATTCACACAATCAAAAACTGTGTTTTTCCTCCTACCTTGCTGCAACACAATGAAAAATTGGAAGCACACACAGCTCCCAAATTTGGGTAGAACACAGTTTTTGATTGTGTGAATGACCTCAATTAGGGGTGTGCATGAACCACTCTTTGAGCACCATTTCAGCGCGAGAAGGGGAGTGAGGAATGGGAGCTTTAAGAAAGAGGAGAGCAGGTCCTTACCTGCTCTCTGCCACCCCATGCAGAGTGCTTGGCCCAAGTACCTCCACACAGTGCCAGCACACACAGGATGCTATGTGCATGCTGGTGCCATGTGGGGGTACTTGGGCCAAGCACTGCCCCAGCAGGAAGCTGCAGGGGGTGGCAGAGAGCAGGTAAGGACCTACTCTCCTCTTTCTTAAAGCTCCTACTCCTCATCACGGTGAACCAGTGCTCATGCACACCCCTAACACCCCCCCCTTCTCTCACACGCACATCATCAAGCTATCACTGGGGGGAGCTATGCTGAAACAAACAAGGACAGTTGCTCTCACATATGCTAAAGATATAAGAACCACCTCCTAAAAGACTGTCTCATATTAACTCTTGCTACCTGGACAAAGATACAGTGTTTTCTACACATTATACTGGCCATACTGGCACAGCATTCTCAGGGTGGGTTTTCCATTGTATGAGTGACCATGTATGAGTCACCACATGAGTCCCATGTGAGTCCCTTCTTCATAGGAATCTCCCAGCAAATAAAGTGGGCAGTGAAACCCTCCCCTCTTAAAAACAAACAAACACCAAAACTTCTAATTGGTTCTAGCTGGTGTTCTTCAAGTGACTGCCATTAATGTTTCATACTCTGATGTGATATTTTTAGAATTGTTTTATTTGATAGTTGTTAGCTGTCCTGGGGTGGTGGGGGTAAGGGTGGGTCTTGTCCTAAAGTGTGAAATATAAATATTGAAAATTACAAAGAATGTGCACATCTATCTTTTATTATAATAAAATGTGTAAGAACATGAAGTCAGGTCCTCCATCGGGGACTCTATAACAAATATTTCCTGGTTGTCTCCTTTTTTGTCTTTCATCACTAGCTTAATAAGATTTTAACCTCAAAAGCATTTCCCATATCCTGCTGAAACTGTTCTTAAAAGTCATCTGGGGTAGAGTGCCTGCTGTTTTTATGTTGCAGTTTTATGCTGGTTCAATTAATGCTTTATGAATTTATTAATTAATTAAAATGAAGTCACTTTGAGTATAACATAGAACTGGAATTACAACTCAAAATATATAAACATAGGAAACAAATTTCCCACCTGTGTCCACCAATAACACAGAGCAAGGAAACTCACTACATATCCCCTATTTATACAGGGAATGCTGCTTCATATTACTGTTAGGAGTGGAATACTCAATGTGATTGTGGCAATATACACATGTGGAATCACACAGCGAAAGAATGACTATATTCAGTACCATGGACAGCAGCTTTGTGAGTTCAGTCTCTCCATCTCCTCCTGGATTTGCTACAAACACTCTTATCCTGCTATACATTCTCTACTATGCCTTTTTTTGTCACCTTGAAACATTTCCTTGTGTCCTATCATCACTTGTTATGTCTCCCACCACCCTTTGTTATGCCCCATTGAAAGATTGAGCTGCAACTCACCATACCTTGCTATACCCCAGTACCTCACTGCTACACTTGCAGCCCCTTGAAAAATCTTGTTCAGTCCCCTTCCAAAGGAGCCTGGTAGCATTTTTCAAGACAACATTAAGCCCCTGACATATTTTTTCTGTCTACATAAAAGAAATTGTGCTATGATTTTTTATGTAGACATGCAACTCCCCTGAATGACCTTCCTACATCCGCTTGAAAGATCCTGCAACACTTGTCTACTATATATTGCCCTTAGGGGTATGCAGGACGCCCCTGGGAAATTGTGCTTGTCTTATAGAAACTAATTAGGTCTTAAGCTCATTAAGCATCCCTGAATATTTTCAATATATTTGAAGATGTTCATTGGGAGGAACCCTAGTTTGCTTTGAATTTCACTTTTTCAAAATGTTGGCACCTACCATAATGGTCATACTTATGCATTCTTGAAATATGTTGCTACATCCTCTCGGTGTTGCTGTTTGAAATTAAAATATCATACTTTGTGCCCTGCCATAGTTATGCCCCCTTGAAAGATCTTAATCTTCCATAATTGACATAGGAGCTGTCTCAGCATTAGGTGGCTCCCAAGCTTATGTGAAGTACCTCTCCAGGCTTTTGAGCTTGCTTTCCCCTCCCTTCTCTTCCAGTCAATATGGCAAATCAGATTGCCTGGCTGAGTGGGGAAATGGCCACACCATTTTAAAGAACTCTCTCTCTCTGTCTCTCCAAGTAATCAGGTTGCTTTTATTTTCTCTAACAATTTCTTCCCAGTGTTTTCTCTCTCCTGCAGCAAAAATATCCTGCAATTCAGAGGGTCTGATGTTAAAATTCCTCAATAAGCTTCTGTGAGCAATCATGTTGTGCAGGTAGTTCCCAGGCTCTGACCAAAAAAAAAGGGGGGGGGGAGTAGCTCCCAGAACACTTAAGTCTGCTGATCTGCATGTCCCTGTCAAAGGGACATGCCTGGTGGCAAATGCATATGATTTGATATAGAATAATGCTTATTTTGAGATGGTCATGCCACAGTCCCTTATTCATAGGCATAGACAGCATGATAAAAACAATTAAAATGAATTAGCAATTAAAAACTATTAAAACAATCAAACCAATAAAACAGCTAAAAGCCCTGAAAACCCTGGATGGCCAGGCCAAATAGGTAGGTTTTAAGGGCTCTCCTGAAGGACGGCAATGATCTCAAATTACGAATTTCTGCCGGGAGTGCATTCCACAGCCCATGAGCAGCTACAGAGAAGGCCCACCTCTGCGTTGCCACCAGATGAACCGGTGGCAACTGGAGATGGACCTCCTCAGATGATCTTAAGGTGCGGTGGGGATCATGTAAAAGAAGGCTCTCTAACTCTGACACAAGCCATTCAGGGCTTTAAAGGTAATAACCAGCACTTTGTATTTTGCCGGAAACATATCGGAAGCCAGTGTAGCTGTTTCAAAATAGGCATAATATGGTCTCTCCGGGTTGCCCCAGAGACCAACCTGGCTGCCGAATTCTGAACTAACTGAAGTTTCAGGACTATGTACAAAGGCAGCCCCTCGTAGAGCACACTGCAGTAGTCAAGCTGGGAGGTTACCAGCTGATGCACCACTGTTTTGAGGTCATCCTCTCCAATGAATGGGTGCAGCTGTCGAATTAGCTGAAGCTGATAGAAAGCACTCCTGGCCATGGCCTCCACCTGAGAAAGCAGGGTGAGGCCTGGGTCCAAGAATACTCCCAAGCTGCACATCTGCTCCTTTTGGGGGAGTGTAACCCCATCCACCACAGCGAGATCTAACTCATCCCTCAGATTCTGAGCCCCCACAATGAGCACCTCCGTCTTGCTTGGATTCAGCTTCAATTTGTTCTCCCTCATCCAGCCCATTACTGCCTTTAGGCAGGCATTTAGAGAATGAGTGCCATTACCTGAAGATGAAAAGGAGAAGTAGATTTGAGTGTCATCAGCATATTGATAACACCCAGCACCAAATATCCTGATGACCTCACCCAGCGGTTTCATGTAGATGTTAAAAAGCATTGGTGACAGAATGGAGCCCTGGGGGACTCCTTATAGCAGCTCCCATTTTGAGGGGCAACTGTCACCAAGCTCCACCATCTGGAATCTACCTGAGAGATAGGAGCGGAACCACTGCAAATCAGTGCCCCCTATCCCCAACTCCCCCAGGTGATCCAGAAGGATACCATGGTTGATGGTATCGAACACCGCCGAGAGACCCAGAAGAACCAGCAGAGTCACACTCCCTCTGTCGATTCCCTGGTAAAGGTCATCCATCAGGCCGACCAAGGCTGTCTCAACCCCATAGCCAGCCCTAAAGCCAGTTTGAAATGGATCTAGATAATCAGTTTCCTCCAAGACTGCCTGGAGCTGGTTGGTCACCACCCTCTCAATCACCTTGCCCAACCAAGGGAGATTGGAGATTGGACTGTAACTGTTCATCACTAAGGGATCCAGAGAAGACTTCTTTAGGAGTGGTCTAATCAATGCCTCCTTCAAACAAGGCACCCTACCCTCCCTCAGTGATGTGTTTATGATATTAACTAGGCCATCTCCAACAATCTCCCTGCTAGATAGAAGCAGCCAGGTCGGGCAAAGATCCAGAGAGCAGGTGGTAAGCCTCACCGCCCCAAGCAGCTTGTCCACATCCTCAGGAGTCACAGATTGAAATTGATCCAATCTAATACTGCAAGAGGGATTGCTGGACACCTCCTCCATAGATCCTGCAAAAACAGTGGCGTCCAAGTCGGCCTGAAAACAGTAGATCTTGTTTGCAAAAAACCCATTAAAGGCATCACATCAGAATGACCCCGGTGATGACCATAGTGGCACTGCGTTTGAGAACTTTGGGCCAGGTAGGACTGATAGAGCATCTGATAGGAACATAGAAATTTGCCTTATCATTGGCCCATCTAGCTCAGTATTGTCTACACCTGGGCTACTCTACTTCAGCCCTCTTGCAGATGTTGTCTTACAATTCCCATCATCCCTGACTATTGGCCACTGTGACTGAGGATACTGGGAGCTGTAGTCCAAAAACAACTGGAGGGTCGCAGTTGAGTAGGCCTGGTCTACACTAACCAGAAGTGGCTCTCCAAGGTTTCAGGCAGGAGCCTTTCCCAGTCCTACCTGGAGATACCAGCAATTGAAGCTGGGATCATTTGCACAAAAAGCAGATACTCTGCCACTGAAATATGGCCCCATCCCCAAATGACTTCTGGTAGCATATGGAAATTATTTGTGGTGGCCAAATAAAGCCGTAATTGGACGTGGATTCATAAGGGTTATTGGCAGTGATTGACATGGAGGCATTATACTTGCAAGTACCTTGTGCAGAGACAAGGCTTATTTGTCCATCTCATGATCCACAGAAACTAAGAGAGATATGCTCACTAGTAAGCTGTAGCAGGCTTTATAACTACTAATGCATGGAAGAACATGACAAAATCAGTTTATAATAATATTTCAATTAAGAAAAAAAAGTGCTTAATTGGTTGTTTTTCATTAGAAAAATCAAAGGCTTGGGATACCAGACTTCTTGCTCTCCCCAAATAGCAGAACTGCAATGCTGACCTTTTAAAAATGACAGGTTTAAGGCTAGAATGTTTTATGAAATGGAAAGGTAGATGCCCTTTATCTTCCAGCTCAGTGCATAGAAACATTTCAGCACATAAGTACGACTCAACAAAAAATGTGGTTAGCATATTGTATTACAGCAGAACAGCTCAAAAGATGTTACAGACAATGTCAACCTTCTAAAGCTCATAAACGACAATCAAGAATCGAAAGAGCAAAGACCAAGTATACCCTGTAAATTCATTTTAAAGTACTATGTAATCCAGTCAAGAGAAACCATTGCAAATGCAACCACAGCATTCCTTGTACTTAATCGTCCCCAAACACCTGATGCAAAAGAACCAAAGTGCACTTTCTTCTGAAGCAATGGAACTTAAATCTGAACATTCAGAGTGGATTCACATGTTACTAACATACAAACATATGGTGAGTGGGGTGTGTGCATATGTGCATGTGTGTACACGTATGGATATGCATGTGTAAGCATAAGTAACTTATGTTTCTAGTTGCCATGTTTCCAGTGTAATATCTGAATCCCCCTTCAGATATTACACTGGAAACATGACAACTGGAAACATATTGCACATCATCTCTTGTGGTGAAATGCATGTATTCCAGATGTATGTACAATATAATCATGGATCCTGTATGAACGTGTGTACATATACATGGAATTGAATAAGTCTCCTTTAGATGTTTCATCAGAAGTGCGAATTGAACACATTAATCAGCTTCACGTGAAGATCTCTTGTATGTAGTGCCAAGTCCTTAACAAAAATTATTTGGTGTACACTGAAGGAGCATTATAAGGCAACGAGGAACAGCAAAATCCTAAATACAAGTAGTCTACTTGGTCTGGCTATTTGAAATAGTCAAATTATTTAATACACATTTTTAAAAGTACCAAGTGCTCTTCAGTTTGTTCTCAAACTAGGAAAAAAATCTATGTCCATCTTGCAAGTTAAGAAAATAATGCAGCCATGCCCAGCTGGATCAAAATGAGTGCTTTAATTGACAAAATACAGAAATGCTTCCTTCTCCTTCATTGGCCAGGGCATGCGATGAAGAGAAATTAAGGACCAATTGACACCCAACTCCTACTGCAGGTTGCAATAATATTGGTATATAGTGCTCCAAAAAATTACTGCAAGTGCTGTGAATTCACTAAAAGAAGACGGATCTTATCTACAGGCTGATACACTAAAAAAAGAGGTAGAAAGTAGGGAAAAGTGAGGAGAGGAAAAGAGAAAGATGATGAGTGGCAAGACGATGTTAGTATTTGAAAGTAAGCAGCCCACATTTGAATTGAAAATAATATGGAAAGGACAACAAGTGAAAATGAGTATAAAGAAGGGAAGAGTGATCAAATCAGGAAGCAGAAAAATCAAGATAGGTGGCAGTAAGGCTTGAATGACAAGGCAGAGGGGCCTGGCCCCTTACCTTTTTAGATGGCCCCACCCACAGCCCAGCTGCTGTGTTTATAAGTTGTGGGGAGCATGGTTTGGCTAGAACTGGTAGGAGGAGAGGGTTGGAATTGTGAATGAAAATCATAAGGATGAACTAATTGTGGTATGGGAGCTCTGAGTTTTGAAACTGCAACATGTTTTTTTGCCCTGATGCAGTTATGAGAGGGCATGATTTGAATTGGGGTTGAGGTATAAATGGAGGGTGGGAAATCACACCCTATATTTCCATCCTGCGTCCCTCACCAAAATTGCTCCCAAAGCTGCCGTTAATTGCTCGGGGGGGGGGGATTTACTGGCACAATAATTGTCCTTGTAAATTTTGCCTTCAGGAGTTAATAGTAGCTTCACAGGCAAACCAACCAGCCATAAGAGATGTACAGTGTAGGGTGAAAATTTTTCTAGAAAAATGTCCCAAACATTATTTTTCTGTGGAAATCGTTCTATTTCTATAGTTTCTAAATGGCTACTAGAAAAACTTTGGAGATACAGTGAGGGGAAATTAATATGGTGGAGGTGATGTTTTAAACTGTATAAATAGGTCAGATAATGTGCTATATCAGATCACAATCTACTTAGGGCATCAGGAAAATTAGTATAGTAAGTTTTTGAGAAAAAGATTAATGCAAATTTTATGCAAATAAGGGAGAAATTATGCAGACAATTTTCCAATTCAAAATTTCCCAGGAAGCTCACAACTCTGCCTAACCCAAAGCTGTCTTTGAGTAAAACAAAAACAAAAAAACAAGAAAGCCTCCAGCATTTCCAAACAAAAGTTCCCATATGTATTATATGTTTTATAGAATTTGTTTGTTGGCAGGTTAGTTAGTGTGGAATAAAGTCATTCTTCCCAATGACCTACAGATATCAAATTTTGCATACACAATCCTGCCACTTAAATTAGTCAAATGTACTACTTCTTACACCAGAATATGCTCATTGAAGGGTTTAATTTTGTTTGTATTTTTAGAATTCTGAATATAATCATAACATTTTAACTATTATTGTTCTCAGCAGATTTTAACACTCAGTAATAAGACCAGTAATTTCAAAAATCATTTCCAAGATAAGCAGATCTTTCTCAGATTCAAATTTACTGTGATTCAAATTTACCACACATTGTATTTATTCAATTAAATGAATAAGGTTTGAAATGAATAATGCTGGAAGTTAAAATCTTACAAAATTCAAACAGTTCTTTTACTTCCCTTTTGCAAGCACATTAATGCAAATTCATATGACATAGGTTTAATTTCTTGAACTTTCCTGTAAGTGTAATCTACACAAAATGACTTTGCCCAGTCAACAATGAGCCTCACACCTACTAGTAACTTCTAGCTTGGTCCAACGAAAGAGGTTTAAAATGAAAAATAGGAAAGACTGGGAAAGATGCAGATGCATTATAATAATCAAGGTTGGATGGAATGAGAGAGTGTTTTGTTTGTAGCAGGGGAAAACTGAGCAAAGTTTTGATTATTCAAACAGAAAATTTTTACACTGGGATGAATAAAAATGAAGACAAAACACAAAGAGGAAATCAAAAATAACTCTGAAATTTTGAACTTGAAGAGAGAGAAGTTCTTCTAGGCCTGTTAATGTAATGTTCTAATGCTATTATAGAACTTAAATGTAAAAAAATAAGGAAGGAAGACTCAATGAAGAATAAGGAGGACAGACCAGAAGTTCAGTTTTCAAGAGATTTAATTTGAGATAGTGAGAAGACATCCAAGATGAAATAACAGCTAAGCAGGAAGTAATATTAGCTAAAGGAAGGGTCAGATCAGGAGAGGAAATATGAAGCCGAAGGTCATCAGCATGAAAATGGTAACTTAATGCTATGTGAATAGATGTGGTTGCAAAGAGAAAAGTAAATAATGGAGAGGGAATGGACTCAGGATAGAATCTCAGGGAACTCAAACAAGGAGTGGAAAGGGAGCAGGTGACAGAAACGGAAAAAGCGATCAGAGATATGGAATTGAAACAGAAACAAAAAACAAGACATTTGTTCAGGAAAACCCGGAGAGTTCAAAGAGACAAGAATAATAGAATCATCAGTAATCATATATTTTTTAAAGCTGAAGAAAGATCAAGAAGTAGAACTGAGGAATGGCCATGCAACTGGGATAAAAGCAGATCATGAATAGCTCGTAACACTGAAAGCTGGACTTTTAGAATCAAATGAAAGTGATCTCCTTTGCCCAGCACCAAAGATATATAAAATATAAATGGGATCCTGTTCATGGATTTCTCAGGTCTCATATTTTGTTAACTCCTAAGTTATTAGTATAGTAGTAACCAATCTTTACATAATTTTACATTAAGGTTTTACTACTGCAATGATTGCTGCATTATACTGTACTAAATGAAAGTTCAAAAAAAGTTCTTGTAATGAACAGCAAACAGTAAGAAACATATGGATGCAAAGACTACTATTTGCAAACTAATATTGTTTTATGTATAAAGGGAACTGGAAAAATTGTTTATGTTAACAGGATATAATACAATGAAGACATTCAAAATTGAATGCACATAATCACAAACTGGCAATTACTGTATTATCAACATTAGCTACATTAACATGCTTATACAGTGAGAAGTTTACATTACATTGCATTGGTAAACAAAACAAGACAGCATATATATAATGCTTTCTTGGTTAAAAATACCTAGTCATTAAGATGCTTGAGTGACTCAATGCTAATTAGACTTTACAATGATTTCTCTTCTTCATAATACTCTGTAATCATTGCTGCCCAAGCAATTAGATTTCACTGTTTAAAAAATAAGGATCAGAGTGTTTGTTTTCAAGAATTGTAATTAAATCTGGCAAAAAATAGAAATAGGCTTGATTACTTTTGCCTTCCTCCCCTACAGACTCTTGGGCACATCATCAACAACAAAATTTAATTATTTAAACTGGAAATTTTTCTAGAAAACCCAAACTCTTTTTCTTTAGGATTTTAAATATCAGTGAATCTTTTAGGTAACCACAAGGTAGCAATTCAATTTCACAGATGTCCTGGAAAGCTCTCTCTAAAGAGAGATTGCTCTCTGTTACATCCAGATTCGGACAGGAGAACAGGGGTGAGGATTGGAACCATGAGTCCATTGGCCTCGTGATTTCATGTTATGTGCAAATGTGGCCATTAACTCACTTTAAAACTAACATTAATTGTGCATTACTCTACAGTGTCACTTAAGGTAACTGGACTCTCAGAATGAGAGGCCAGCTTTCCTATACTTTGAGAGATAGGGATGAGCACATTCCCTTCAGTCTGATTTGTCACTAATCAAGGAAAACCCTAACTCTAACCCTAAAACTATTCATTCCCAGCACAACATCCCTCCAGTGGCTATTGCTGGTGTTATGTTTCTTTTTTAGATTGTGAGCCCTTTGGAGACAGGAAGTCTATCTATCTATCTATCTATCTATCTATCTATCTATCTATCTATCTATCTCTTTCTAAACTGTTTTGGGAAAATTTAAAAGCAGCATAGAAATATTCTCGGTATATCAATATTTTTTGAATTCGTATTCTGCTTTAGAATAGGGTAAATAATGTGTCACATTTGCAGGAAAGGTGGGACAGAAAGCTATTAAATAATAAAAGAAATGTTTGAATCAGTCATTTCATGACTGCACTCACTAGGACATCATGATGTAAAATGCCTTAGGATCTGGCTTGTACATAGACTGGTATGTATGTATGTATGTATTTAAATATTCTTATATACTGCCTCTTCCAAAGACTCTAGGTGGTGGACAACAACAATACCAATACCAATACCAATAAAATAAAATAAAATAAAATAAAATAAAGGGCAAGCACCTTTATGTCACACCATCAAAACCTAGCTGAAATTTTAAATATTCAAAATTAAAAATTAAAAAAAATCATTAAAAATAGAAGTATAAAATACAAGCCCAACAACAAACAATACAGATCACTTCAAATGCAATGTCAACAGCTGTAAACATAAACCAATAAGTCTCCAGGTAATAACCTCAGCAGCCAACAGTCAACAAAACTTCCATTCAGCCACTGGCAAAATCTTTTGTCATCAAGGAAGCATTTTCTTTTCCAGCGGAATGACATCAGGGAAGCAGCCAGGTGGATGTCAGTCAGATGTAACCTCTTGCTGTGTGTTGTTTTTACTAAAATTGCCACAGAATTTTGCCTTAAGCAAAATTTGAAGCAAATGTAGGGCTTTGTCCTTAGGAGACATATTTCCAAAACATTGACATGAACCAAAAGTTTTGACTAGAAAATACCACCAGTGAGTTCTGCACATCACTAAAGATCTACACATTTCCTCATTGGTGTGTATATGCATGGGGGAGGTGTAGGATTGTGTCTGCTGGCCCACTCACTTTCCAACACTTTTACACAGTGAAGCTATTCTCATGATTGGCCAAAATCGGGCCAAGGGAGCCTAGCCCGATTTTGGCAGAATGTGAGAACCACTGGGCTCACAGGCGAGTCTGGTATCTCCAAAGTGGGTAACCCCCTAATTTACCCCTCCCCTTAGACGAGGTTAGTGGAGCGAGTGCTCCGCTAACTCCATCTTTTTTATTGTCTATTGCTGCGGCGCAGCTCCACACCACGGCAACGCATGAGGAGACCCCTGTTGGGAGGCTGAAACAAGCCTCCCAACCCTGGGGGTCTCTCCAGGATGCCCCGCGCATTTGCAAAGGGCATCCTGGAACTTCCAAGTGCCACACAGCCCCTGATCCCCGCAGCCCCCGCTGGCTGCATGATGGAACCGGCAGTTGAGTGGGCAGCTGATTCGGCCTCCCAGGGCTGCAGCCTAGATTGTCTGTGGGGAGAGCGAGCTAAGCTCACTCTCCCTGCAGAACTCCCTCCGGCGGGTCTCACTGATCGTGAGACTCACCTCAGTGTGATCTGAATGCTCATATGGCTCTTTGGAAAGCCTGATCACCTATGTTGCCCATTTGTCTCGATGAGCCCTCTTCATGTACAGCTGTACACATGTGGATTGCCTTATACACACATGGCTAATGGAGATAATGTGCAATGGGCACTCTGATGTTGGGAATGGGTTTCCACAATGGGCAGTCATTTTTCCTCTTCTAGGATGTGTGTGCATGTGATCATGTCCAGCTTTGCATTCTTCCCCCTATTTTACTTCTTATTCAGCCTAAAGAAGAGTCCTGGAGAACTTAGTTGCTCACAATTTTGAGACTTGTTAGTTGGTCCTAATAAAGGTATTGCCTTACTTTGTCTTTTGGATTTTTTCTAAGCAACCAAAATGGTGACGTATTATTTTGTATATTGGAGTGATAATCTTATCATAGTAAAAACTTCTCATGATCACAATTTCATGTCTGATTTGCTGTGCTGTCCTATACACATCAGTTTCACAGTGACTAAAATTTAAAGAGGGATCACCCATTTTTTATATGAGTTTTGATAAGTCAGTGGAACTCCTGGGAACTAGATTTCTCACCAGGGCAAATTGTGGTAAAGGAGGATCAAGGGGTGCCTCAACGGCTATTGAAATTGCAGTGGTTGGGGTGAAATTAAGTTACTGATATAATGCAATGAGATGTTCACTTAGGGCCAAACTACACATGCTGTTAAACCAGTTGTATGCAGATGAGTTTAAATCAGGAAGGGGACTGGAAGTGGTCCTTTTATCTACAAATATGTGGGTCCCCTGCAGCATAGAACTGCAGCATAAAATGTTTAAAAAAACAATGTCCCCCCTGAGCTGCTTTCATGCTGTAAATCTTCCCTGTGAAGTGGGTACCATATTTGCTTCTGAAATAAGGATGTGGAGAAAGTTCTAGAAAATCTCTCCTTGGGAGAAATACTGAAATGAGGAGATAATTTTCAGCACAAAAATGGGGCAGGGCAGAAGTGTTAAACCCACACACACAGTCTCAAGCCAGACCAGAACCCCACAGCTGAATTTGGATATTTGCATTTCCAGTCTAGTTCCTGGTTTAAAGCTACCTGTTCATACCAGGTCTAACAATAAGACAGATTGTTTGGCGTTCTAGAGCCATAGCAATGGCAGTGAAAAATACTTTTGGTTTATCAGGAAAGGAAATGACGAGTGCAGGTAACTTGAGACTTCAATCTGTCTAGAATTTTCAACAGAATTGGGAGCATATATCATGTTTTCTTCCATTTGGCAGTTTTGTAAGTTCCTCTCTGAGTGAACTGAGTGAGGATTTTTGAGAGAAGATAAAAGAATTTCGATAAAACTAATACACTTTCTCAGAGAGGTTTTACCCACCTTTAGTTCTGATTTGAAAAAGGAGGCATAAAGGACATCCCATGCATTCCAGAAAGAAAGTTAAACTGGTTAAACCGGTTTCGGTGCCTATTTGAGACATACATTGCTGCTGATAATTTTTGCAGCCTGGTCAACTGCTCCCTCCCTTTAGCTTGCTTCAGGGCATTCCTCAGAACTGGACATAAAGTGAGCAAAGCTCACCTTAATTGGGTAGAAAAACACAACTGTGAATTGAAGATGATCCCATAAAGTGTAAATGTTATTTTGATTTATCAAGCACTTGACTTGCATCTTTTTTACATAATTAGCAGTAATCATGTCATGCTAGGAAGTGTGGAGGAATAAAAATGTTACCGGGTCAAATTACTGTGTCGTCAGTTACACAAGCACCAAAATCACAGCATGTATCTGTGGATTACCAATTCACATAGCAACACACACCTCTATATGACCCCAGTAAAAAGAGATACTTGGTATAGTTGGTAAGGAGGCTGTTTGCCTGAGTAAACCTGCCCAGAGGATACAGATCATATGCTAGGATTCCATTTCCCTTCTTCTGTAGGAGGGAAATTAAGAGTGGCAGAAGGTGCCACTTCTCCTATGTAATATTAAAGCTTCATTTAAAGGGTATGTAAGTTTGCCAAGCAGTCTAGCTAATCTGCATTTGAGCATTGTGGTACTCATGGAGCTGGCACAATAATAAAGCAAAGGGAATTGGGCTTGGGTGGCAAATTTGCAGGGGAGCACTTTTAGGTAGTAAGGGTAGCAGCTAGTGGCTGTTGGTGGAAGGAGAGAAACTCTGGGCTGATGAAGGAGGAACTGTTGTGAGTGACAGACAGATCCGACTGATGGTGTGTGGAGCAGTTGGATGACAAGGATGCAGGCAGTTGGAGCAGCTGCATCCGACCCTTCTGCTTTGAAAATTGGCACAGAGAGGTGCGAACAGGTTGGGCAGGAACTCCACCAGTACCATAAAGTCTCATCACCAACCAGGAGCTCTTCTCCTGTTTTCCAAGCCCAAGAGGAGGATGACACTGTTGCTACCAATCCCCTTTTCAATAGCTCTTGAGTGGCAGGTGGCTTGATGACACCTTTTCATTAAAAATGACACAGCAATATATCATTTCAAGTCCTGTTCATGCAAACTGGATGATGCTCTCAGCATAGTATCCTGGTTAAAGTATCAGAACAGGACTGGAAAAATCATGAATTCAAATTCCCATTCAGCCATATAGCTCTCTGAGTGACTTTAGTTAGTTTAGGGTAGACCTGCTCAATTTAGGCCCCCAGTTTTTGTACTACAACTCCCATAATACTACAACTCCCATGTACTACAACCCCCCTGCTAACTGAGCAAAGAGGCACCTTTTACCGTGATGATTCTCTTTATTTAGCAAGGGGAGAGTAACTGGCCCTATCCACCCCCAGCACAGTACTTCCAGTGACTGTTGCTGGTGTCTAACTTATGTTTTGTTTTAGAATATGAGCCCTTTGGGGACAGGGAGCTATCTTATTTATTTATTCTCTGTGTAAACCACCCTGAGCCATTTTTGGAAGGGCGGTATAGAAATTGATATAACAACAACAACAATAATAATAATAATAGAAAAATCACCAAATACAAAGATCTACAAATTGAAATTGAAAGGCTGTGGCAGAAAAAGACCAAAATAATCCCAGTGGTAATTGGCGCCCTGGGTGCAGTTCCAAAAGACCTTGAAGAGCACCTCAACACCATAGGGGCCACAGAAATCACCATCAGCCAGTTACAAAAAGCAGCTTTACTGGGAACAGCCTATATTCTGCGACGATATCTATAACAATTGACAATAAAATTCTGGCATCCCAGGTCCTTGGGAAGGACTCGATGTCTGGATAAAACAAACCAGTCAATAACACCTGTCTGACTGTGTAAACAAGAAATAATTCCTAGCCACAGTGGTCAATAGCCAGGGATTATAGGAGCTGTAGGCTAAACAGCTGAAGGAAGGCCAAAGTTGAGTAGATCTGGTTTAGGCCAAGAGACGCTAAGCAAGTTCACATGATCAGAACTTGGGTAGGAGAAGCATGCTACCCAAGTTCAGAAGCTGTGCATGCTCTAATTTATGATGTGTACAAGGGAAAAACAAGGTAGGAGGCAACAGCAATGATCATCAGATAGCCTCTTACTGGGTAGGAGGGCCCTATCCTATCTAGCAGCTGTACCCAGCTGCTGAACAAAGTAGGAGGGAAAGACATCCTACTCAGCAGGAAGCTAGCTGACAATTACTACCACTGCCTCCTGCCTTGTTTTCCCCTTACACATGATCACAAAACAGGAGCATGCCCAACTCCTGAACTTGGGTAAGAAGCTTCTCCCACCCAAGTTCTGATTGTGGGAATAAGCCTACTAACTCACAAGGCAGTTGTGAGGGAGAACCATGTACACTGCTCTGAGCTCCTTGGAGGGAGGATGCAATATTGATGTAATACATGAACAAAATGTTATCAATAAATTACAAATATCAGAATTTGCCCCTGCTCATCCTACTTTTCTCTAGCAAAATGAATAAAATACTCCTTGAAGCTCTTCTTAGGATTCATGAGAAGAGCTTTCTCAAGGTCTGCAAGATGATCACTTACTCTTCCCTGGGTGGTTGTATTGCCCGCCCAGATGAGTGGGGGCTCTACTGCAGACCGCCTGCACCTCGCTTGGCCACTCTGGGGGTTGGGTGCAGGGAAGCACCGCCATGCAGTGCCCCACTCCTCAGAGCCACAATAATACACCACATGAGCGTGCAGTGCATTGCTAAGATCCCTTCTCCCCACCCCGTGCCAAGCAGCCATGACAGACACACAATTTAAAAAATGAGGTCAAGGGAGCGCTCGCTCCCTTAACCTCATTTTAAGCAGGAGGTCACTTAGGCGCGTTTGCCACCATGTGGCCACTGGGATCACCCACGGTCCCAGTGGTTCACACGAGCATGCAAAACCAGGCTGGACTCCCTTAGCCCAGTTTTGCATGCTTGAGTGAATAGCTTCCTCCTCTTTTTTAAACTATGGACCGGGTCTCACAATCCATGAGACCCAGTTTGGGGCGGTGAGCGGGAAGAGCGGGCTAAGCCCACTCTCCCTGCTCACGAGCAGGGAGGGAGCCCTGGGTGCCGGATCAGCTGCCCACACGATTGCTGGCTCTGATAGGCCCCCGCAAGCTCCAGCATGCCCTGCGTGAGCGCACAGGGCATGCTGGCAAGACCCCTGGAGCTGGGAGGTGGCTTTTCACTTCCCCTCTGGGGGTCTCCTCATGAGTAGGCATGGTGTGAAGCCACACCACGGCTACTCACAATTCTTAAAACCAGGTTTGCTGAGCGCTCGCTCCGCAAACCTGGTTTTGGGGAAGGGGTTCTTGAGCAGGTTACCCACTCTAGAACCACTGGGCTCGCAGCCAAGCCCAGTGGTTCTTATGATCTGCAAAAATCAGGCTAGGCTCCCCCAGCAGAATAGGCTAGGCTCCCCCAGTCAGAATAGCTCCTATTCCTTAAGGAAAATGAGAATACTGTGGTAACAATCTACTAATCAAAACAATTGAGAAATATTTGCAAATCGCTCCCTTAAGTTGCATAACTAGCTGAAGCAAGAGGAATCAAATGCTTTATTTTCCTGCTTCAAGACAACTCTACATATATCCTAGTCTGCTCTAAAATGGGAGCCAGTTTAATACCGTAGATGTCTGCTTTCTCCATCCCCCTTTTCACACATTTACATACTCTGTCAATGTTTTCTTTTTCTCATCCCTGTCCAACTCATCAAAAGGTACTGTAATGCGAACATTTGCAAAGAGAAGAACAATGAATAACCATAACAAAATTGGTGGTGGTGGGTGGGGTGTTAATCACAGTGTTAAAAAGAGCTAAAGCAACAGAAAGAAAGAGGAAAAAAGAATTTTATTAGGAGACTGAAAAAATTAATTCGAGGACATCAGACAAGTGAATGTATGTGGAAAGATAAAAATGAATAAAGTTGTAGGAGAAATGTGGGAAGACTATTACTTTAACCATTAATTCAGGGACAGGGACAGAAAGGGACAGGGACAGAAAGATTACAGAAAAATTAGCATTTCTATATATTTATAACAACTAATTGGGTTGCAGATGGTATTGAACATGAGGACAGGGTAGAATCAGAACCAAGACAGTTTACTTTCAATCAGGGGGTTCCCATCTTTGGGTGCCCTGATGTTGTTGAGTTATAACTGTCACACATTCTATCACCAGGAGAGCTGGTCTTGTGGTAGCAAGCGCGAATTGCCCCCTTTGCTAAGTAGGATCTGCCCTGGTTTGCATTTGATTACATTTGAATGAGAGACTATGTGTGTGAGGACTATAAGATATTTCCCTCGGGGGATGGGGCCGCTCTGGGAAGAGCATCTGCATGCACGCATGCAGAAGGTTCCAAATTCCCTCCCTGCCATCTCCAAGATAGGGCTGAGAGAGACTCCTGTCTATAACCTTAGAAGCCATTGCCAGTCTGTGTAGACAATACTGAGTTAGATGGACCAATAGTCTGTCTCGGTATGATATAGCTTCCTATGTCCCTATGTACCAATGTTTTTTAACATCAACATGTAACCACTGTGTGAAGTCATCTGGGGATTTGGTGCTGGGCGTTATTAATATGCTGGTGACACCCAAATCTATTTCTCCTTGTCATCAATATCAGGAAATGGCATTAGCCCCTTAAATGCCTGCCTACAGGCAATAATGGGCTGGATGAAGGATAATAAACTGAAGCTGAATCCAAGCAAGGTGGATTATTGGTGCTAATTGTTGGGGGTTGTAATCTGCAAGACAGAATGTCCTGTTCTGGACAAGGTTACATTCCCCCAGAAAGAATATGTTCGCAGCTCTTGGACCCAGGCCTCACCCTGGTGCCTCAGGTTGAGGCTGTGACCAGGAGAGCTTATTGTCAGCTGCGATTGATTTGACAACTGTCTAAGATTGGCCTTCAGTTCCTACAGACATTGGAATAACATTTATATCCGTGTGTGTGTGTGTGTGTGTGTGTGTGTGTGTGTTAAAAGTTTAGTTTAAAAGTAAAAGTCTAAGACTTCAAAAGCTTACTCAGTATTTCTTGACATGAAGAGATTTAGTTGGGGTGTGGCCTGAACCTCACAACAGTTTTTCTCAAGGCTCCTGTTTGAGACAAACATTTTCTTGCTGATCCAGACCCCATTTACTCTTAAACCTGTATACATGTCCCTGACTACTGTAAGAGATATAGGTCTGGCCCCTCATATTTTTTATTTAGATCCGTATCTGACACCCTGACTTTAAATCTATCAAGCTGAAAAATAAGAAAAACCTTCACCTATGCACATTTTTGAGAAATATAAATCAAACCGCAAACCTGACAGGATTAAGAAAATATTAATCTCTTTACACAGTAATGGAATCACATTGGATTTCATAAATCAATACTTGGGCAAACCTGAAGTACAGAGTTGAGCAACTGTCTCATACATAACCCACACATTACAGCACACTAGAAAATATATACTGGAGACGGGGGGAAATACACCTTAAAATGTCAAGAGGGAAATCAAATGAATGCACCAAACTCCCTAGCACCAGACACAGAACTTTACCGAAACTGGTACAACTGCTTGTTAATCAAGGAAAACAGTTGGATAAAAATGAAATTAATAAAGGGTGAAAAAAGCTGAGCTTGCAATCAAAGCTTGTGACAGTTGTCAGTGAATGTCATGCTTGCAAGACAGAAAGATGAGTATCTCCATTTACTAGAATCCATGGGTAGTATCGAGACTCGTACTTCCACAATTGGAATGCTCTGCTCAAGCAAGAGGGGGTGGTAATTCCGGCTGATCCTCCTTTCCTCCACAGCCCCCTTTAAATCTACTGAGGGTTCCCCAACTCACAGGAACATGTTTTAGGAAGCACAGGGGTTGCAGAAGGAAGGAGGGATAATTGAATCTGCTCTCCCCCTTTATATGAATGGAAGAGTTCTGCTCATGATAACAGCAATCTGGATGCTATCCCTTTCCCCATTAAAATGTATATACATTTCTCTATAGCCGTCTACTATGACAGAATCTACTACAACAAAAGCAGGGGGATACTAAAAGCCTGGTCATCTGCTCCCAATGCAGACATTTCTGTTAAGAAAATGGAAATATATACATTTGCAAAAAAGACACAAGCCCTGTTCAGACTATTCAAGAATTGAATGCTGTCCATGACTGCGGTGGTCAAAGTGGGTCCGGAAGTTCTAATCCCAGGGCATCACTGGCATATCACTCACCCTCCAAGCCCACAAGGCTGATGGTTATGGTGTTCCATCTGAAGAGGCGAATGCAGTAAGTACGATTGCTCCTGTTTCTGTGATCATCAGGCTGACGTGCCCTGAAACAGGTGTGATCATACTCTTAAGATGAACACTGCAACTGGGAACAGCATGGGCTAGAGGGTGAGTGATGCGCCAATGATGCACTGGGGTTGCGGCTATTGGGCGACATGGTGGCAAACCCACCTATTTAGACACCTAAACTGCTCCTCGGTGGGGAGCGAGCACTACCTTAACTTCATTTAATTGATTGTGATTCATTTAATTGATTGATCTGCCCCAGCTGCTTGCAGCCATGGCGGGCACACTCTGGCTGGGAGGGGGGATCCCAGTTATGCACCACACACAGTGCATAACTGGGATCAGTTATGCACAGTGCATTATTGGGGCTCTGGGGGGCAGGGTGCTATGTTGTAGTGCTTCCCTACACCCGACCCCTGGGGCTGCTGGGCGAGCCACTGAGGAAGCCACTGCGCATCTGGGCAGGCGATCTGCCCACCCAAGGAAGGGTGAGTGATCATCTGCGGAGAGGGTCAGAGAAACCTCCTCTCCCTGCAGACCTCGAAGGAGCTCTTCTCACAGATTGTGCGAAGAGCTCCATTGTATACAGGGTTCTGTTTTTGTACGGTTGGAACAGGGTTACAACCTTTGTGAGAAAAGTACGAAACAGTTGTCAGAACCTAGATACCAAAGATCTGCTGGAATAGAAGGAAATTTTTTACAAGCCACCTAAAAGCTGTATCAAGATACACACTGATGAGTCTCTAAAAGCAGAGAATGCACAAGTTTGGTGTCTACTCATTTTGGTTACTTGCCAGCTCGTCTTCCCATGGGTGAGGAACCCTTAAATGGTCTCCTGAGAAAGAGACAGAAAAATATATAGTACATTCTTGGATAATGTCATACTCTAGTGGTGCCAACCTTCTCTCTGCCAGACATCCAGAGCTATCCTGGAATGGGGCTTCTGCATCTAGGAGCAGCAGTAATCTTCCTTATTCCTTCAGATGCTTGCACTAGAGTAGAAGTGTAATTCTGGGGGATCTTAAGCAAACCCCTCCTTTGGTGGCTTCTCCATTTCTTGACTGTTAACAGAACCCTGTGAAATCCAGAATCCTAAGAAGAGCAGGAAACAGAAGCTTACAGGCAAGATTGGACCCTTTGAATTTAGCTGCTACTGGGCAATGCATATTCAGAGTTTATGGTGACTGTGGAAGTCGGATGCACAATTGAATGTTTCCATTTGCTTATTCAGAGGAAATGTCACTGCCATTGTGACTTGCATTTAAAATAAAAAGCAGAACCCTACATAAGTTAAGGATAAATAGATCAAATAATCTATCCCATAAAGTGATCAATGTGCTGCTGATTCCTTTAGAATTTCAACACAAGGGCTTTTTTTGGTCCATAAATGCTTCTACATTACAATTTTTTGGGGGGGGGGGGGGGACTTGCCTCAGTTGTGTGCTAAACATTTCCAAAAGTATCCTGCTGTGCACCAAATTCAGAGCCACTCACTAGGATGCCTTCATGTCAATTTGGTCTGTAGCTGAACAAGGACCTTTTCATTTCAACTGTTCCCTGGTGTTTAGCATCGGAGCTGAAAACTGCAGGAACAAAAAATAATTTAAAAAAGGAGTTCTGGTGGCTTGTATTCTGATTTTCAACAAAAGTGATTTGTCCTATTATGTTGCCTAATATTTCCAATAAACTCAGACTAATTTTGTGATTTCATGTCTAGCCTTGGAGAAATATCCAACAATGTGCCTTAAGACCACCATCAAAAGATCCTCATGCCAGCCCAGCAGTATTTTCTGCAGAAGGTATGCTAGCTTCTTACAGTCAGGCGCTATGGGTGTGCTTGCACTGAGTCTCTACCCTGCTTTTAATCCTAGAGTAGTTGAGACTTCCAATGCATACAGTGTATAGCACAATATTGTGCAAAAATCTTGAATTTTTATAACTCACTGAGGTCGTTCTTGTCTGAGAGTGCAGTCCGCACTCCCAGCAATGCCCCATGGCCTGTCCGGGTTGGGGGGAGATAAGATTCATGCAGCCTACCCCTGAACCAGACTGCTTCCCCACACTCCTGCTCATGTGAATGGCCCCACTGTTTCTTTATTTACAGCAATACTTTGCTATATACATTATCTTATCTCACCCACATGACTTGGGATAATCAGTGGTAAATATGGGATTCACAACCCTAAAATCTGTTGACATTCAGAGCAGTGTTTTGGAAGTGTGAAAAGGGCCAGTATGCGGGAGAGCTTCCCCACGATCACTCCAGCTGCAAACCCTCAGGCATGCAACAGGGGGGAGTGAATTTGGACAATCTGCTCTGGCTCTGGGAGTGCCCTCTGTCACCCCAAAAAAATGCCCCTGAAGGTTGTGTACCCTGCCGAAGCTAAGCAGCCCCAGCACAGCTCGTCAAGCTCTCCCAGTGCATGTACATCTTCTTTTCACACTACCGGAAGACTGTGCTGGATGCCAACCAGTGTCTGCAAAGCTAGAGTGGCTACAGGGGGAAGAAGCACCAACCTGCAACTCATCCACCGTAGACATTCCTCTCCTAGCCTGACTCTGAGTTTTCTTCTAGTCTGGCCAAGTGGGAAAAAGTGACTGCCAAAGCAGATGCAAAGGATATTCACACCCACAGCCTGGGTTGGGCTGTGCATGTGAAGCACCAGGATCCAAGCGGATCTTGGTGCTGCCCACCTGCCTGACCCAGCTTTTTACTCCAGCCTTTAGTGCGCCCTTAACCCTTTCATGTGCCCTTAACCCTGGCACCAGGATCGTGTGCATGCTAGGCCTGCTTGCAGCCCGAGTGCACCCACAGTGCATATGGGGGTGCACATGGGAGTATCCATCAATGCACCGCACTCATCATGTGGTGCATTGTGGGATATGTGGAATCAGGAGAATGAGTCCCTCCCTCCACTTATCCATGCTGCACGGTGGAGTGTGGGTTGTCCTAGCATGCATCAGTACACCAACAATTCAGCAGAAGATAATCTGGGGGGTGGGGAAGGAAGGTGAAACCCTGCCCACCCACCCCCGTGCCATGCTCCCTGCCCTGGCAGGGAGCATGCAAATAACCTTGCAGTGGGAAAGGACTCATCTCTTGTCCACTGCTTCCCAGTGTGCTGCAGCCACACTTGCTTTGCTCCTAAATGCCTTGTTCTGCCTCATGCTATCCATCCTCACACAGACACGTACAATATATACAACACACCATGCAGCCGCCCCCCCCCCAACACACACACATCACAGCTGTTGATTACTACTAGCCAGGCTTTTTCAAAATGTGCAACTAGACACAAAATGTGCAGTTCTTTCCCAAAAAAGGTGCAATTCTAAAAAAAAATTCATGCAGTTGAAAAAAAAAGCAAATGCTGCAAAAGCTGGTTTATATTAGATATAAAGAGTGACTGGTAACAATGAGAAAAATAAAGGGAGCAGCCCAAGGTCCTCTAGAACCCAGACTCTGATCAAGTGTTCCCATTTCTCCCCCTACTGCCTCATCAAAGATGCATCCCACAGAATCTTCCCCAATGTATACAACCCTCTTCTGCAATTGTGTCGTTACATTCCCAGTTCAGAGGATGTTCTTCCACTCTGTGTAGGTTTCCAAATGGCATGAAATGTGACCCTAGTGCCAGGGTGGTGCAGTGATCAACATGTCAGACAAGAACTGAGGAGACCCCACCCAGTCAAAAAGCTGTCTGGGTGACAATGGGCAACTCATTCTCTCTCAGCACTACTTATCCCACTGGCTCTGTGGGAGGATAAGATGGGGAAGATGAAGAGACCATCTACGCCACTCTGATCTCCTTGAAAAGGGGTGTGATTAAAATTGTAATAGCTACTGGCTGAGTAAGGATTTGAAACCAGATCTCTGCTGTCTAAATCTGACACTATAGAACCCTGAGTTTGTTTATATCAGCCAGATTTACATATATTGCTGAATGAGGTAGTTCAGGGAATTGTTCAGATTTACAGAGAGGAGAACTGGTCTTGTGGTAGCAAGCATGATTTGTCCCCTTAGCTAAGCAGGGTCTGCACTGGTTGCATTTGAATGGGAGACCACGTGTGAGCATTGTCAGATATTCCCCTTACGGAATGGAGCCACTCTGGGAAGAGCAGAAGGTTCCAAGTTCCCTCCCTGGCATCTCCAAGATAGGGCAGATACTCCTGACTGCCACCTTGGAGGAGCTGCTGCTAGTGTGGGTGGACAATAGATGGACCCCAATGGTCCGACTCAGCATATGGCAGCTTCCTATGTTCCTATGTTTGACTGTGGACTACCATTTTTTAAAAAATATTGCTCCTTTTTTTTTAATATTCACTCATGGCAGGTGGGGGGAGGCACAAAAGGTTCTAGCACAGCCACCCTCCCTGCTGCATTAGTTTTCTGACTGTAGGGATTGTTTTATTCCACAGGGCAGCTTTCATATTCCCATCCACAGTGGATGGGAATCCAAAGTGGTACCGTCCATTCTATCACCTGATTTTGTGCTTCCTATTCAGATTCAGCTGTAGAACATCAGAGTGAATTTTCTAGACGAGTATGAGAAGTCCTCGCTCTTCTTTGTTCATCAGTGACTATTCATTGGGGAAACATTTTTGTAAACAGTGGTTTGTCTATAAAAATAGCAATGGGGAAAGTTGTGAGCTGTATTTTTGTTCCCTTTTCCTAACAATAATGAATTTTTTATGATCCATGTTTTAATTCCACGCAGGTTTCTTCTCGCCGGTACCATGATCTATTGTTCTCTGAGCCATGGTAAGATTGCTATCACTTAAACAGACAGCACTTATTGGAAATTAAACCTCTACTAATGTATTATAATTATTACTTCAGGGTAATTTGGTGCTCCAGTAGGGAATCGGAGCTAATCTGATGGTAACGGCTCTTCCGAGGAGCTACTCATATTTTCTCTCTTTCTGTGCTGAAAATTCTTCCTAACGTATCTAGCCTCCGGCTGATTAATGATCTCAGTGCTGGAACAGGTGATTTGTAGCTAAATCAGCCTGCCACCAGTAGAGATTCGGGGTTATTTCAGTCAATACCATTAAATAAGTTTAAACAGAGACTTCTGTTAGCATAAAATGTAATCCAGTAAAGGGAGTGGTGATGGAGAAAAGCCAATAAAGAGAAGGAAGTATGGCTAATGTTGCTTTCATATGCATATGAACCGCTATCAGAAAACGAAATCAGTTCTAAAGACAGCCCATTTAAGCACAGAGATAATTGGCAGGGAAGTCAATTTCTTTACCAAAACTGCCATCCCCTAATCATGTGAAAGGAACACTTGAACTGGTTTTTCTTCTTTATTTTAATTAGACCACCCACTGCTTGATGGAGAGTCTAAAGTAGGAGGAAGAGTATTATATGAATAGAGGACACTGCCTTATAGCAAGTCAGAACATTGGACCAATTCTGACTGGCAATAGATCTGTAATAGATCTGTAACAGATCTTGTAGAGCTGGTTTTCACATCCCTGTGAAAGATTACAAGAAATCCTTTTAGCTGGAAATACTGAAAACTGAACCTGAGACCTTATGAAGCAAAGTGCGAGGTCAAAAACTGTGTTCTACCTGGGTTTGGGAGAAGTACTGCACGGGAAGTAGTGTGCATGTGTGTGCACACCACATGACGAGCATGACGCGCATGTGCGCTACTTCCGGTCACTTCCAGAATGAAGAGGGGACGGGCTGGCAGGGAGGTACGCTACCACCCTGCCGGTCCATTTTTCAAGGGAGCGCTGGCAGGGGAAACATGGGGGGGGGAGTGCACCCTCCCATCATTAAAGTTGTCCCTGCCCCCACATTTTAACTTGTTCGAACACGGGGTTCCTAACCTGTTTGGTGTTCTAGGAATAGAATGCCGAACAGGTTCATGCACAACTGCTGGGTAGAGCACAGTTTTTGATTGTGTGAATGTCCCCTGTGTGTGCTTCAATTGAACCAGAGGTGCTCTTACCTCTGAAACCTCTAGGGGCCTAGGTCCATGGCCTCCAAGGTCTGGGGGAACCTCCAATGTCCTGCTCCCCTGTCAGCAATATAGGGCTAATAAAATCCTAGCTTAGAGGAGTTATTGTATGGCTTATTGGGGTAACACATGTGGAAAACTTTAAGTGTTTTGTATAATACTAAACATGATGATCCAACACTAGACATAATTTTCATTTAAAAATCTGTCTTCCAGCTTCACTTTTTTCTACCCAGTATACCCATTTCCTTCCTTTAATAGACCTGTCATTTAAACTTTTAAGCACCAATTATGTTGTCATCACATATTTTGGACTGGCATTGGACAAGTTCAAATCTTGTTATAATGGGCCTGAGTTGTTAACTTTGCATTTTTTGGATGCATGGTGATTTGCTATGACACTGAATGGCTGAAAGCAGAGTTGTAAATCTTTGCTCTCTATCGATTCACTAGAAATTGTTCTAAGGAATGTGATCTCCTCTTTCATAGTTAATTGAAGACATAGCAAATGATGTTTGTGAAGTAAGATAACACTTTGCTTCCAGTGTTTACAGAACATTTGACCATCCAGAGGAAGGATCATTGGGAAATGGTCCTGCCTGTTACAGCAGTTGTGAGGAGAAAAACTGGATTACATAAATGTATCACTAGAAGGCTGGCTTATAGTAGTTTTTGTTTTTCAAAAAACATCAGGGCATCTATGAATTTAAGATGGGAGTGTTTCAGAGCATTGATTATTTTTGAATAAGTTGCAGAGTTATTTTTGAATAACTCTGTAAAGAGATCTTTCTTTTCAAATCTATTTTAAATAAGGTGTTTTTCCACACAGTGATCTACTTCTCTAGCTCCAACCTAATTTTTGTGTCATTGAAATCCTTCCGTTGTGATTGGTTCAGCAACCCTTTGATAACGCTTAGGCCAGGAGCACCTAGCTACTCAGAAAGCTTCCGGCAACCCTAATGGCAGGCCTCTGTGAGGTGGTCTGAAGGGCTAGATATGATAATATTAAAATGCAGAAGCAGAGTGTGGGGAGGTGCAGAGGGTTGGGAGAGTTATGAGACAAACACCCATGAAAATAGAGTATTCTGCGATGATCTCTCTCATTCCAAGGTAGTTTGGTCATTTATATCATCCTGCCAAATGATGAAGACAATTTATTTACCACACTTCAGGCCCAACTGTGTGGTCAAATGGTAATCTGAATGCAACCACACAGAGAAGTGAAGTATGAGGCACTTGGCATTTCCTTTTATCCCCACATGATCATTGTCATGTCTAAAACCTCTCTAAATAACTGTATTGTGAAAAGAGAGTAATTGTGATAGAGTTAATCTCACTGGAGAAGCAGTCATTCAGAAAGAGAGGGGGGGGGTAATTATGACTTCTGGTACATGCTTATTGTAAGGACAAAAATCTTATGAAATAGCAGAAGTGGATGAATGTAAAAACTCCCGGACGGTTGGCTCATTATTGATAAAAGGATAATATTTATTGGCCTGTAATAAGAATAGAGTTATTCATTTCTGAAAACGAGATACATTCCTGAAAAACTAAAGGGAGTTAAATGGAAAGAGAGTGAGTGGGATGGTATTTCCTTAAAGAGGAGTCTGGTTTTGTGGTCCTTAGCACCAGTTCTTGCTCCTAGATCCTGTATGAGTTTTTCTACAACCAAACTATAGGGAATTTTCTTTTCTCCAAGAGAACTTGCATTGCTTGTCAACATTTAATTGCACATTTTTTCACAGTGGAGAGAATGTTCACAAGCATTGCACATGGCAGCAACTGGATTGTGGGGGCGGTGGCTTACTGCCTACAGGCAGATGATGATGTAATCCACAAATTTTTGTAGATAAGGTCACATATTTTTCCACATATTTTATATATCTGAGCCGGTTACTATTTGAGAGATTTATCTCCCATCATCCCTCCATTTAGGTCTTCATGGTGGGCTTACAATCAAGTTTAAAGGCACACTTTTCAGTCTCAACAGGGACAGTTTTCCACATATAGGCTTTCCATCCTAGAACAAACCAACAGTCTCCTTTGCCCTATGCTTAATATCCACACCAGAGGGCCAATATCTTCCAGCATCATTGGGTTATACCACTTCAGCAGTGGGGGCAGAGCAAAGAGCAAGACTTTCCCAGAAACACCTATCTGCCCCCACTTATCCAAGAGAAGAACCGACAATAGTGGCCATGTGTGGGGTCAGCCTTTGTTCCTGCCACACAGTTCTTCCCATGGGCATCTGGCTTGATGTAAGTTGGAAATCTCATAAGGGGAGTTGATACCCTCTTCCCTCACTGATGCCAGTGGTCCTCCCCAGAAATACAGCCCCTGAACAACCTGGAAGCGAAGAAGATAATGAGGCTATTCCCATGATCAGCTGAAATCGGGCTAGGGGAGCCTAGCCCGATTTTGGATGATCGTAGGAGCCACCGGGCTCTCAGCTGAGCCCGGTTGCCTCCCGGCAGTTAACCTGCCTAAGTACCCCTCCCCTTCGTCCGGGTTTCTGGAGCAAGCGCTCCGCAAACCCGGGTTTTCTGATTGTGAGTAGCCATGGTGCGGCTCCACGAGGCTACTCATGAGTGGACCCCCAGAGGGGAGCTCTAGGGGTCTCTCCAGTATGCCCTGTGCTCTCGCGCAGGGCATACTGGAGCTTCTGGGGGCTGCATGGCCCCCAAACTCCCCAGCCCCCACCGGCTCCATCATGGAGCCGGCAATCGTGTGGGCAGCCGATCCGGCCACCCAGGGCTCCCGCCCTGCTCGTGTGCGGGGAGAGCGGGCTTAGCCTGCTCTCCCCGCTTCCGTTCCCAAACCAGGTCTCACTGATCATGAGACCCGGCTCTATGCTGCATAATTAGCTGAGGCATCTAAAGTGAGATCTGTATGGAATATAGCAAGTCTCCCAGTATGGCTTCCCAACAACAATGTAAGTTGCAGGGTGACAAAAGGAATTTCTATACAGAATTAAATCATCTTCACATCCATTTGCATAACATTGCATTCAGCTTTTAAAAAAGGGAATGGATTCTGCATCCTCTCAGTCTAGCTTCTGAGCACTGTCTTATGCTTCTTTCCTGCCCCACTGTCTAAAACCCTGTTCTGTTGCCTGCAATGCCAATAGAAGGCCTGAAACATCCAGATAAATCTTCAAAGTAATGCTCAACAGCTGCAAACTAGGACTGCACCAAGATTTAATTATGTTTCAGCTCACTTCCCACATGTAGTTCCCAAAGAAACTCACAATAAAACAAAACTCAAAAATCATATTAGAATCAAATCACAACAACAGACAAGCTACATGTTACAGGAAGCACAAGTATACCATAGCATTGTTTGCTTGCTTTTAAAAAATGGTACATACTGTAGCAGCCAGATCCAGCCATCACAGACTGGGATGACAGTGGGAAGAGGATGGGTCAACCTGCCGCAGGCCCGATATAGATGGAAGGAGGTAGACATGGGATATAGGAGCATAGGAAGCTGCCATATACTGAGTCAGACCATAGGTCTATCTAGCTCAGTATTGTCTACACAGACTGGCAGTGACTTCTCCAAGGCTGCAGGCAGGAATCTCTCTCAACCCTATCTTGGAGATTCCAGGGAGGGAACTGGAAACCTTCTGATGCTCTTCCCAGAGTGGCCCCATCCCCTAAGGGGAATATCTTACAGTGTTCAAACATCAGTTCTCCCATTCAGACGCAACCAGGGTAGACTCTGCTTAGCTAAGGGGACAAGTCATGCTTGCTACCACAAGACCAGCTCTCCTCTCCCTAGACAGCTGCTTTCTGTCCAGGGAAAGAAGCAGCCATTAGGGGCAAGAGATGCTTCCCCCCACATTGAAAAATAGCAGCCACAGGGGGCCAAATCTGGACTCTGTCTATAACAGAGGAGTCGGGTTAAAGCCCCAGCCCCAATCATGATCCCAGCCCCAGCGGATCACCTGCACCCTCTCACTCACGCTCCCTCCCACCCACTCACCATCCCACCCACACTCTTCATGGTTACAGCATTCATCTGAAGAGGCAATGATGCAAGCATGATTACACCAATTCCTGTGATCAGCAGGCTGGGGTGCCATAGCCTGCTGGTCATAGAAATGGGAGCAATCACTTCTTCAGACCAATGTCATAGCCAAGAAGAGTGTGGGCGGGAGGGTGAGTGACACACGAGTGATGCACTGAAGGTGGGACATCCGGGCCTGCTTTGGGCACTGTAATTGTGCACAGCATCCTTTTGAGGGGAACACTTTGCTCTTAATCTAGAACATCAACAAAGCCACATGGAGAAAGTAAACACTATCCACTTAATATGCAACCTCCCCCATGCCAGAAAAAGCTCTTTTAAATAGAAACAGCAGTGAGTCACCTAAGAGCATCAGTGTTGCTCGTACTGGGCGCAGGGCATATGTGCCCCAAATGTTTGGTTGGGTACTCCAAACCCCTTGCCTACCTCCTCCTAGCAACTCCCAAGACCAGCCTTATTTGGACAAAGCAGGAGGCAGTGGTGAGAGGGCATAATCTGGGCTGGAATTAAAAATGCAATTCCAGTAGGTGCTCCCTATCGCTGCCTCCATTGTTGAGCCTCCATCCCACCCTGTCTGTGTGCTTGTAATGGAATGGGGGAGGGATGGGGACAAGTGCCTTCTCCCCATTCCCCTCTCCATCCCTTCCCTTTTGATCTGCATGCATCTTAGGGGCTGTCTCAGGGTACTGGGACCTCAGTCTCGCACAGCAGCCTTACAGCTGCTGGGCTCAGTTTGGGTGGTGGCGGCAGATGGCCCTTGGGCCTAGCAGCAACTGAGGCAAGCAGGCTAGGTTCCATGGAGGGGGTGGCAGGTGGACCTCATGCCCAGCTGCAATTCAGCTGCTGGACTCAATGAAGAGCCCCGGATAAGGAGGTCGGTACAGTAAACAAACAAATAAATAAATAAATAAATAAATAAATAAATAAATAAATGTATGTTATGGGGTCATGCACAGTAACACACACACACCTGCAAATTTCACGTGGTAGCCAGGCCCAAGCAGTGATTGCAAAGGGGAGGGGAAACTGAAAATAAAGCACCTACTGACATACTGGAGGTTAAGTAGCCGATCCTAATTCCTAGCAATGCTTCTAGTCAAAACACACCAGATATACCAAGGATGTACTGGTGATTAATGGCTTCAAAAATGGGAAGAGAGTGTTGAATTCCTTTAGAGAGCAACAAAATTATCAAAGCGGGAGAAGGATGTCGGCTTAAGCCAGGCCCTGTGCTCTTTTCAGTACCTAGCAATGGCCCTGGCTATGCCCCTCATTAGACAGGCTGCTTGGTGCTGTTCTCTCTATGCACAGGAGCCCAAAAGGTGAGGTGTGGCATCTGGAAAAGCAGCAAGGCAGGTCAGAGCTACAGAACCTCTGGAAATTGAGAAAGAACGGTAGTAATGTGCAACACAAGTCTGAAAACCCTTGCCTTGTGAAAACTGAATAGCGGTTTTCATGAGGAAATGGCCTGAACATAAGAGGAAATACATGTGAATGTATAACAGGAGGCTTTCACATATACCTATTGCACATAACTGTGGATGCTTGTACAGCACATGCCACTAGGGTGGTCTAGCTCTTGTAATGTAAGAACAACCTTCCATTGTTCTGGCAGAGCCATGAGTTGCAGACTGGACTTTCTGTTTGAAACCTGGACATACATTTCATTAGCAAAGATTCCTTTATCAGGGCTTAAGTTCTTGCACAGAAAACAAGATCCATTTTTATTTCTGCAGTGTCATATTTGAGCACATTCATCATATTTAAGTCTTTTTAAATGGTTGTTTTATGTTAAATCCTCCAAATGCCATGGGGCTTGCTTTCCGATATTAATTAATATATAAATATAAATATAAATGTATTAACAAATATACTTCATGTTGAAAGTATTTAATTAATATTTAATAAATAATATTTAATAATTAAATATTTAAAGTATTTAATTGATAAATATACTTTGAATGAATGAATTTTTATTCATGGTCCTTGACCAAAAATTACAAGACAGTTAACAAGAAAGAAAAAGGGAACAAACTTTCCATAAAAATTAAAACTTTAAATAAAAGACCAGTTGATAACTAAAAACCAAATATAGGTACAGATATATAATATCCCAAGAACCATATAAACTCTATTCCTTTGAGGACTGTAATCTAGAAGGCACATAACAGAACTTGGCTACTACAGCAAAAGTTGATGTATCCTTGTCATCTAATAAATGCATTACCACAAGATCATCGGCTTTCCCCATCAGGTCTTTTAATAATAGACCAATTAATCGATGTCTTATATCCTGATAAATTGGGCACTTCAATAAGATATGGATCATAGTTTCAACCGCCTGACCACAAGGGCATTTCCGTTCTTCATAAGGTAACATTGCGTATTTCCCATAAAGTAAAGCCGATGGAAAGATGTTGAACCTGGCCCTAGAAAAGGTCCATCAAAATTTACTTAAGGCGATCGTAAATAAATATGATGCTGGAGCAAGATCCACCTCAGTATAAAGTGATTTGTAGAAAAGCTGTGCACTGGCCTTCTCGTTTTGTAAATCTATATCGACCAATCTCTGTCTCACCATTCTGTGGGCTGCACTTTCACCGGCCTCTAACAGTAGGGCAGGTGATAATCCACTTTGGCAAAATTTATCTGTTATTTTTCTGCACCAGGATGCTTGCGGCTCTACCGTCAGAAACTTAGGGATTAGTCCCATCGGGTGAAGATGGAGTTTAATCCAATTATTAGCCATGCCCTGGATTACAATTTAAGTAACCCAAATGGATCACCGCATTGGGCACACAGTTGGGTATGCCAAATAATGTTCTTTAAAAGCCCGTTTGGACTTTTTCGAGTTCGTTAAAGTTGGTATATGACCCCAATTGTGCCCCATAAAGAAGCTGAGGAACTACTTTGGCCATGTAAAGCTTAATAGCTGTAGCACTGTAGTTCCCCCTCCCCCTCCCCCGCTCCCGGGACCAGAAAAATCTCAGTATAGCTGTGGTACTGCACTTGGTCTTGTCTGCTACTGATCTTATATGAGCAGTTTTGTGGCCATTGAACTGAAAAATTACCCCCAGATATTTAAATTGTTTTACCTGGTCTATTCTATGGCCATCAATTGACCAGTTAAAGCATCGGTTTTTAATGCTAAAATGGAGGATCTTTGTTTTGGTGTAATTTATTGCTAACTACTTTTCTTTACAGTCATTAGCCAGCAGGCTCAAAGCTTTCTTAGGACCTATTCTGGTTTGAGACAGAATCACTTCATTATTGGCATACATAAGGATTGGTAGATGTTTATCAGCCAATTTAGGAGCATGTATCTCCATACCTTGGAGCCGCTGAATTAAACCGTTCATGAAAAATTAAATGAAAAAGGGGCTAGAATACAACCCTGTCTAACTTTTTTTGTGGATATCTTCTTTGAGCTGACCCACAGGCTTAAGGTGTACACAGAGAGTTGAATTTTCATGTAGTCTATAATAACCTCCTATCAATTGATGTTTAGAGTTATTTTGCCAAAAGAATACCTCTTGAAATAGAGTCAAACACCATCTGAAAATCAATAAAGGCAACATAAAGCAGTGTTTTTCTTATATGCACATATTTTTCAATTAAATATTGCAACACAATACAATGGTCCATCACTGACCTGCCTGGTCTGAACCCCACTTGTTCCTGTTCTAGAATACCCTCCTGGTCCATCCATTCACAAAGTTTAAGACACAGATGTTTTGCATACATGATAATGTGCCATGAATATGATATTTTTCAGAGAGCACATTGCTAACTTTGAAACGAGAACCTTGCCCATTTCCACTTATATTTATACAAAAGCTGCTAAAACCTGGCTTAAATTGAATTTTAGATTAACCTTCCCCAAAAGGAGGTTGGTCACAGAAAGGATGCTTGCTGGGTCAGGAACCCAGAACAAAGGAAAGCATGTTAGAAATTATCCTCTTTATATTTCTACTGATGTATGAGGTTCCTGAAAGCTGCAACAGAGATAGACAAAGAGGCTATTCACATGTGCATGCAAAACTAGGCTACGGAAGCCCAGCCTGGTTTTGCACACGCCTGTGTACTGCTGGGATTGGGCCTGATCCCAGCAGCACTGCAGCAGCAAGCCTGCCTATAAAGCCTCCATCTAAAATGAGGTTAAGGCAGCAAGCACTCCCTTAACCTCATATTTTTGGGCTCATCTGCAAACTGCGGCTCTCTCAAAGAGGGGAGGGAGATCCCCATTATGCACTGCACACTTGTGTGGTGCATTACTAGAGCTCCAGGGCAGAGTGACGTGTCCCAGCAGCCCAACCCTTGGAGCTACTGGGAGCAGCCAGTGCTCGTCTGGGCACTTGCCCAAGGAATGGAAACTGCTCATGTGTGGGGAGGTAGATTCTTCAAGGCTTCCTCCCCACTAACCCTATTGCCCTTTCTAACTGGTCACGAGAAAGGGCTCATAGTTGTAAAGACTCATAAAAGGAAGCAAAACTCACGATATAAAACCATAATCACACTGCATACAATTTCAGAAGCTCAACAGGAGCCGGGTCCATTAACTCATTTTATACTGCAAAATTAATCATGAGCATATAGTTTCTGGTAATACGTCTCACAGCAACACAGTTCAATAAATATATAATTCCATCTATTGTGTTCCTAATAGGTGTCCCCTGTTGAGTGACAGGCTAACATCACAATCCTAATGAAAACCCTCTGCAGGGGTGATGCAAATGCTGAAGGATCTGAACACAAACTCAGAACACTAAAACTGAAGTCCACAAACTACATTAAAACTCCATCTGGAAGACCTCAGCCATATGAAAAGGCTAATCTTCCTACTGAACCTGTCCCATAATTTGGAAACCCTTTAAGAGATTTGTCCTACACACACATGTGTATTCGTTCTACAACACACAAGAAATTTCTCAGCGGGTTACTGCACATCTGAAAGTATTCAAAATAGATGCCCAGGCATATATGGTACAGCCTTTTACAGGCCCAAGACAAGAATTCATGGGATGTGAAACAGAACCTTCCTCTAGAGTTTTGACATATATAGTAGGTATTAGCTATCTTCTCAACAACACTCAATACTCAATGAGGCACTTCACACAAGCAAAGTGAGGCACCTTGAGGTGAGTAGGGAGAGTGGGCTTTGCCCACTCTCCCTGCACACGAGTAGGTAGCCATCCCTGGCTGGCCAGATCGGCCGCCCACATGATTACTGGCTCCGTAATGGAACCGGTAGGGGTGGCAAGGATTGGGGGCCAACTGGGCCCCAGAAGTCCCAGGATGCCCCTCACGCGTGGGGCATCCTGGGGAGACCCCTGAGACCAGGAGGCTTGTTGTAGCCTCCAGCTCAGGGGCCTACTTGTGTGTCGCTGTGGTGTGGAGCTGCGCCACGGCAGCACACGATTAACTAGGGGTTAGTGGAGCACTCACTCTGCTAACCTCATTTAAAGGGTGGGGTACTTTCCAAGGTTTGCTGCCAGGAGCTGCATGGTTCCTGTGGCAGCACACGACTGTGGGAAAGCAGACTCGACTCCATTAGCCCACTTTCCTGTGGTCATGAGAATTGCCTCAATGTGTGAAGCGAGAGGGAGAACACATGAACTGGCCCTACCCTTCACACATTGAGGTGAAGGTGAAAATTAAGTTTCTCTGTGACTACAAGAGTATGCACAAAGACCCTCCTAAGAACATCCTCCTCCCGCTCATGAAGGGAGTTCATGTAGAAACACAATTCTTACCTTCTCCTCAGTGTACAGTTGTTGTGGATCAAGATAGCTGTTGCCCCAACATATTACAAGGAATGACTGATATTGCTAGAGTACAGAAACACTGAGGTTATTCACACAATCAAAAACTGTGTTCTACCCAGGTTTGGGAACTGTGTGTACTCCCAGTCTTTGATTGTGTGGAAGCAAGGTTAGAGGAAAACCTGGGTAGAAGTGATTGTGTGGAAGCAGGGTAGGAGAAAAAGCTACCCAGGTTTTCCTCTAACATTGCTTCCACACAATCACTTCTACCCAGGTTTTCCTCTAAACTTGCTTCCACACAATCAAAAATTGGGAGTACACACAGTTCCCAAACCTGGGTAGAACACAGTTTTCGATTGTGTGAATGACCTCACTGACTACAGAAGTAGTGTCTGTCCTCATTGTCCCCTATGGGTGGATGCATCAACAACAAATATTTCTTTTGCTTTACAAAAAAGGTTTCCAAAGATCACACACATCATATCCACTGTGTCCCACCTTCCCCCCAACAGAAATGCAATTGATCTACAAAGCAGTGTGAAACAATGAAATGCACTGCCCATGCTCCCCCCTCGCACAAATGCAGGATAACAGCAGCAGCCAGCATCAAGCAATTGTGATATTGCAGACACAGACTACTAGGAACAACATAAATGTCCTTCCTCCCCCAAGCATTTCATCAACAAGCAACGAACACAGCTATATCGGTGGCACCCAGCCATAAGTGGATTAAGTTCAGATCGCTAAATGCTGCAAAACAGGGCTGGCAGTGGCACAGCAAGTTTATTCGCCCCCACCCCCACACAAGTAGAAGAGTGACGACGACAACGGCACACATTTCAACAAAAAACCAGAACCTGTGGCACCAACAGACCCTATTGTAGATGCAAGCAATCTAGTTTGAATAAAAATGATGATGCTTCACGAGTCACAATATGACCCAATCTTCATTGCAAAGAGGTCCCGATACACAGAACCTGTCCTGTGCCTATCCATGAGGTTACCAAAATACAGGCACAGGCACAACAATGAACGAAGGCATTTGAATTGTATATACTGCTAGTGATTATGGAGAGAAACAACATATACCTGTGCATGCTGTGCAAAAGGGTTAGGGAACTTGCGGGGAATTGCAAAAGGGTTAGGGAACTTGCGGGGAAATGGCAGCCAGTCATTGTGCACTGTAAGCCACCAATCTGAAGCTTGGGAGGGTGGGATTTTTAAAAAAAATTATTGACACAAAATGGGGACAGCAAGCGAGATCGCCACAAAATGGAGGTTCGAATCTACGAATTTTTCAGGTACAAAATCCAGGCAATTTGTTTTGGACCGAATATGGCCAGCTAGCATAGGGGCAATTTGTTTTGTCCACAAATTGCCCGAAACAGGTAGATTCAGGTACAAATCATTTGGTACCCGAATAGATTCGCACATCCCTAGTCCTTAGTTTCCCCACATCCCTAGAGTGGTCTGCTCACCACTACAGCCTAACTGCTACCCAATCCCTGAATACATCTACTGCTATGCCAAGTACCCCTCTTCCCATTGCTAAGCAACAGCTCCTCGAGAAGTCTCAGGCAGCTTTGGACAAGAGGAACAAGATATCACACTCCTAATGCTGAAGTCCTACCATGTGCAATATGTTCATGTGCACTGGCCCTTACTCTAAGGTTGTGCCTCTCCACGATCCATGGCAATGCATTCAGCCATACAAATCCTTGCATGAAAAAGCCAGAAAAATCAAAGCACCATAACTCATTCTAATTGAGTGCAGAATGCATCCTTCTCCTAGGTATAGTTTCTTTCCACATGGCCAACCCAGAAGTCAGTGATAACAACAACAACAACAACAAAAAACCCTCCATCATTTCACCTCATAACCAAATAGTCCCTGTGCAAAGGAGGATGGAAGAACTAAAACAGGGTCTGCATCCTTTGTGCGTCACTCAGACTCTTGGCAGAGTTTCAGGTTTGATCACACATTAAGGTGAAGGCCAATGAAAGTTAATGACCCATATTCTATTGTCTCTATTAATTTCTAAAACAACTGATCACCAGTCTCAGTCAGTCTAATGCTTCAGGAGAAGAGTATTCCTCCAGGGTGAATATGTTGATAGAAATACTCTCCGAGTGATCCATTTTCTGTATTGTGGCTTCTCCTGTATGAAATTGCAAAGGAGATTATATTAAATCACCAGGAGGAAAATATATAAGGTGACATCATGTAAATGGGACTCAATGCATAACATTTCTTCCTCTGGCTTGGTTTAATCTGGATCTAGAATTTGAAAGTGTAAGAAAACAAGGTTCATATTCTTCATTATTCACTGAAAACCTATTATACTTCTAGATATTTAACATTAATCAGGGCCGCAAATCAAGAGATACTGTATTTGAAAGCCAGCATGGTGTAGTGGTTAGAGTGCTGGACTAGTACCGGGGAGACCCGAGTTCAAATCCTCATTCAGCCATGAGACTTGCTGGGTGACTCTGGGCCAGTCACTTCTCTCTCAGCCTAACCTACTTCACAGGGTTGTTGTGAGGAGAAACTTAAGTATGTAGTACACCGCTCTGGGCTCCTTGGAGGAAGAGAGGGATATAAAATGTAAAATAAAAATAAAGAAATAAAAATAAAAAATGTAAGTGATCATTCTTCATAATTAGCAAAGGATCTATCAATCAATATCATGGTCAATGTGTATGTGGAAGGAGAATTTGTGTAATGCTGAAATCTTGTGAGGGTGCAATGCAATTGTGCACTCTAAGCAAAAGGAAATACACTCCAGTTCACTTCAGAATCCTTGCCCTGAAGTTTTGGCTCAGTATTAGAGGTGGAGATCAAGCTTTTCTCTCACTACAGGACTCTCCCAAAGGGCAAATAGGGGCTAAATCTGTCCCTAATGATCCCAGCCATTAAGGTCTAAGCTTGTTCTTGGCTATATAGCCCTGTCCCTTCAACTGCACAGGTCTAGCTTATTTCAAGATCATTCTAGATTGTAATGGGAACTGGCTTTGACACTCTACAGGAGCACCAAGATATAATGCTGCATTTTTACACATTAATTGGAATATTCTCAAGTATGTAGTACACCGCTCTGGGCTCCTTGGAGGAAGAGCAGGATATAAATGTAATAATAATAATAATAATAATAATAAGAAGAAGAAGAAGAAGAAGCAACCTCCCCTTTGCCTTCACCTCAAAAACCCAAATGCCGTTTAACAGAAAAGCAACAAGAACTAAAGCAAAAAATAACTGAGCACATGAACCAAACTACCACCAGGGTTCGACTTCAAGCTCTAAAAACAGTTGCCAAAAAGCAACTTGCTCAGGCATTAAAAGATGTCAATGCTGCACTTGCAGAAATAACAACCAATAATTTGCAAGAAACAAACCAACTAATGTACAGTGCAGCAACAATAACAACACAAGAGCTCGGATATAACAACAGGTTGCTGCTTCTCCTCCTCCTCCTCCTTCTTCTTATTATTACATTTATATCCCGCTCTTCCTCCAAGGAGCCCAGAGCGGTGTACTACATACTTGAGAATGTCGAATGTATGAGAACTACATACTTGAGAATATTCCAATTAATGTGTAAAATAACAACACAAGAGATCAGATATAAGATCAGGGGACCTGTAAAAAAAGAAAGGAGTACATCACCTAAATGAAAGATTAGATTAGAAAATAAAATCTACAGGCTTAGATCAGATAATAATAAATTAATAATAATAATAATAAAAATTCAATTTCTATACCACCCTTCTAAAAATGGCTCAGGGCGGTTTACAAAGAAATAACAAATAAGATGGCTCCCTGTCCCCAAAGGGTTCACATTCTAAAAAGAAACATAAGACACACACCAGCAACAGTCACTGGAAGTACTGTGCTGGGGGTGGATAGGGCCAGTTACTCTCCCCCTGCTAAATAAAGAGAATCACCACGGTAAAAGGTGCCTCTTTGCCCAGTTAGCAGATGCTAGTAAATTGAAAGATATGAAAGACAAGAAGCTGACGAATGAAAACACCAAACAGTATCTGATACAAAAATACCATCTAGATTTAAGGAAAATTAGAGAAGTCCTGGAAATAATAAAGCAGCAAATAACAGCAGTGTCAAAGAAGATTAGCAGATACGAAGCCAGAATTACACAACACAGGCAGAATCTCCAATTCCAGTCAAATCAGAGACATTTCTAACAAAGCATGGAAGGAGAAACTGCAAGAAACATAGAAACAACAAAGAAAGAAGAAACAGTGCAATTCTGGGGGAATTTATGGGACAATCCAATAGATTATAATAAAAAAGCAGGCTGGATGAAAGAGGTCAAAAATGTAACCAACAAATGCAAGATCTAATAATAACACCAGAATTAATAAGTGAAAGAGCAAAGAAAATTAAAAATTGGATTGCTCCAGGCGACAATGAACTGCATGGCTTTTGGCTTAAACACCTAACAAGCCTTCATAAACAACTATCAAAACAGTTCAATCACATGTTGCAAGGAGGTGATATTGAACAATGGCTAACAACTGGGAAAACTCATCTCATCATGAAAGACCCAGCAAAAGGTGCAGTTCCAAGTAATTATAGACCGATAACCTGCCTGCCAACCATGTTCAAATTATTAACTGGAATAATAGCAGATGAAGTGATGCAACACTTATTAACTAACAAACAGCTTCCAGTTGAACAGAAAGGAAATTGCCTGAACACCAGAGGCACAAAAGACCAGCTGCTGATTGACAAAATGATTTTAGAAAACTGCAAGAGAAGAAAAACCAATCTAAGTGTTGCATGGATTGACTACAAGAAAGCCTTCGATTCATTGCCTCACACATGGAATCTGAAATGTTTAGAAACAACTGGTGTCAGCAAAAATATTCAGATATTTATTTAAAAAGCAATAAGCATGTGGAGTACACATTTAACAATCAATGGTGAGACACGTGGACAGGTTAGCATTAGAAGAGGCATTTTCCAAGGGGACTCACTATCCCCTCTGTTGTTTGTAATCGCCATGACCCCACTTACACAAATACTAAACAAAATAGGCCTCGGATACCAAACATCTAAAACATCAAGTCAAATCAGCCATCTGCTGTACATGGACAATCTGAAGTTGTATGGAAGTCCCAGTCAGAAATGGAATCACTGCTAAACACTGTCCGTATATTCAGTAGTGATATAGCAATGGAGTTTGGACTAGACAAGTGTGCTGCATTAATAATGAACAGAGGGAAAATAAGAAAAACAGAAGGAATAGAACTTCCCAATGGAAGCAAGATCAAGAACCTGGAAGAGAAAGAACATTACAAATACTTGGGCATTCTCCAGGCTGATAACATTGCACATACTGAAGTTAAAAGAAAAAATTGGAAGTGAATACATCAGGAGAGTTAGAAAAATCCTCAAGTCCAAACTCAATGGCGGGAACATCATATAAGCCATAAACACCTGGGCTATACCTGTTATCAGATACACTGCAGGAATAATAGACTGGACCCAGGCAGAGCTAGAGATGCTAGATCGTAAGACCAGGAAAATAATGACCATTAATCATGCTCTGCACCCCTGCAGTGATGTAGATAGGCTATACCTCCCTCGTAGCTCAGGTGGAAGAGGAATGCTGCAAGTCCATCAAACAGTAGAGGAGGAGAAAAGAGGCCTTGAAGAATATATCAAGGACAGTAAAGAAGATGCACTTCAAATGGTCAAGAACCAGAAACTATTCAACGCCAACGGAACAAAGCAGGCCTACAAGAAAGAACAAGTCAAGAACCGAGCAGAAAAATGGAAAAATAAGCCACTGCATGGTCAATATTTGCACAATATAAGTGGGAAATATAAGTGGGGAATATATCATATAAGTGGGAAATCAGACATCACCAAGACCTGGCAATGGCTTAAGAATGGCAACTTGAAGAAAGAAACAGAGGGTTTAATACTGGCTGCACAAGAACAGGCACTAAGAACAAATTCAATAAGAGCAAAAGTAGAAAAGTCAACAACAAACAGCAAGTGCTGCCTTTGCAAAGAAGCAGATGAAACCATTGACCACCTAATCAGCTGTTGTAAAAAGATCAAACAGACTGACTAGAAACAAAGGCATGACAAGGTAGCAGGGATGATACACTGGAATATCTGCAAAAAATACAAGCTACCTGTAGCCAAAAATTGGTTGGACCATAAAATTGAAAAAGTTGTAGAAAATGAAGATGCAAAAAATATTATGGGACTTCTGACTACAAACAGACAAACATCTGTCACACAATACACCAGATATAACTGTAGTTGAGAAGAAAGAAAAACAAGTCAAAATAATCGACATAGCAATACCAGGGGATAGCAGAATAGAAGGAAAAGAAATAGAAAAAATCACCAAATACAAAGAGCTACAAATTGAAATTGAAAGGCTGTGGCAGAAAAAGACCAAAATAATCCCAGTGGTCATTGGCGCCCTGGGTGCAGTTCCAAAAGACCTTGAGGAGCACCTCAGCACCATAGGAGCCACAGAAATCACCATCAGCCAATTACAAAAAGCAGCTTTACTGGGAACAGCCTATATTCTGCGACGATATCTATAACAACAGCAACAACACTGACAATAAAATTCAGCCATCCCAGGTCCTTGGGAAGGACTCGATGTCTAGATAAAATAAACCAGTCAATAACACTTGTCTGACTGTATAGATTAATAATAATAATAATAATAATAATAATAATAATAATAATAATAATAATAATAATATCTGTAATGTGCTAGATTCCAGTTCTAGTCTTATTTTGCTGTATGCAACTCGTGGCCCTAGCTGCATCAGATGTATCTATCAGGTCCAATGAGGACAATGAGCATCACAATGCATGTCCATAGCTGTGCATGCGAGACTTCTCTGGGGGATCAAGCAGAGTGGCTACAACATTTTCCTTCAGTGATGCATTTAGTAAATGAAATATTACTGAGCCCAGCATACATTTGCAAAGAAAACCTAGACACAATTCCAAAAATACTTCAGAGTGCCAAGAGAGAATGGATGATTGACAGCAGGAATATGTACTTTCTGTAGCCTTGACTCTTCTTGTCATTCACTGAAAAAGAAAACCTTCCTCAAATCAATGGCATTGACACCTACAGAATGTGCCAGCATCAATTTCCTGGAGAACTGTCTCCGACATGCTTTTTACCAATTGTTGTCCGACAGATGGTTGGTGTTTTGATGAAAATGGAGGACGTGGAGGGGAAAGCAGGGAGGGGGGATTCACAGTATTTCCATGTGGAATTATCTTTTCCAATGGGAAACAAGAGGGAGAAGAAAGGAAATTAAAGAAGGGAATGAAAGGGAGATACAACTTAAAATGTCTCTAGAGTAGCAGCCTCTGTTATTTATAGATTATTTTATCTTGACGTGCATTAGTGCTGGGTGGGAAATCAGAAGAGTGTATTCTACAGAAGGAAATTATTTATTTCATTATTTATTTATTTATTCGATTTCTATACCCCCCCCTTCCAAAAATGGCTCAGGGCAGTTTACACAGAGAAGTAATAAATAACATGTAAGATAATGAGGCTCTTCTCATGCACAGGCAAAATGGGGCTAGGGAACCTCAGCCCAATTTGCCAGCATGTGAAAACCACTTGGCTCCCAGTGGCAGCACCTCCGGAGCCCACCTTCAAAACGAGGTTAAGGGAGCAAGTACTTCCTTAACTTTGTCTTTCCGATTGTCTGCTTGCAGTCGGGGCTGGGAAACTGTGTGGCTCCCCGCAAGTGTCTGGAGGATCCCCATAATGCACCGTGCACTTGTGCAGTGCATTATGGGAGTTCTGGGGGCCTCCTGGCCCCACAAACCTCCCTGCTGCCAGCAGAAACCAGCAATCTTCAGGGTGGTGGTGGTGAGCCATTCACCCAACAAGGTGCTGGAGATCATCTGTGGGGAGGTAAGCATTTTAAGGCTCTTCCGCGAGACCTTTCTTTGCAACCGTGAGAAAGGGCTCCATGTATAACTTGACTTGTCAAACAATGATGCAGACATGGAAAGGGGTGCAAATAGCTGCATCCCCCCTTTTCTATACAAATCCTAAAGGTTTTAGGAGTCAAAAACTGTAACTCACAGAAATTAGCCTATCACAATTTTTAGGCAGATGCTTACATTCACAATCCACATCATAGCCTTTCTATTCTGCAACTTCACAGTGTTAAAACATGGAAGAACTGTAATAAGGAAATTAAAGGGCATGTCTTTAGGTTTAGGGACTGTGCAAGTGGCTAAACAGGAATCCCCTGTTGTATGACTGGGATTTATGTGCCTAGCTGAAGCTGGAAAATCTGTTTGCAGCATCTAGAAAATGAGCAGTTGCAGTCAAATAAATGGCCAGCAGTTCCCCACATTTACAACTAAGCTCATGCTAGCCTTTCCCCCATACAATTGTGGTACAGTATATAAAATGATCCACATACCTCATTTTACTGGTTGGCTGGACAGTGACACCTAAGTATTCCCTGTGCGGTTGGCATCTCAGGTGGGAATTTGAACTGGTGCCTTCCTCCATTGGAGCCCAACATTCAATTAGCTCCAGTATACTGAAAACAGGGGCAAAACTGATTGGAGGCGAAGCTACATCTCCTACAGTTGGCACCATCTATTCAGACCACATAAAAGCTTAGATTCAATGAGGTTTGTGCCAGTAGAACACTTTAGAGGACTGGGATATAATGAGCCTAATTCAGGAAAGTGCTTAAAAGCACCTTTATCCATTTCTCTGGCTTCATGGGAGCTCATGAGAAGTGCCTTTCAGGGAGTTCCTAAACTGCACACTAAAACAACTTGATAGGCAACTTCATCAATATTATATTATTGACAACATGCACAGAGATAAGCACATATTCTCCAGCTGCACCATCATGGACAGCTTTTGATTCCAGTTTTACACAAGAGTAGCTTTGAAGGGCCCTGCCTTTGAGTGCTGCGTGTTCAAGGGTCCACAAATATCAGCTTAGTTTCCTAGCCAAGTATCAGTCTGTTCCCCAGTACACACAACTCACTCCAAGGGAAGTTGGTTGCACATGGATTTGTGGTTCACAGGCTGTGTGCGTCTGAATTAAGAGCATGCTGTGCTGAAATTCTACCATTTAGCCCACAAGTCATAGACCCTACACAAGTGCAGCTGTCATTGGACTGCAACAATGATTTTAATTTTTGTTAAAAGGTACAAAGCTGTTATTCACAAACCTAACAAGTCACCTGCACAATACTGAAGGTCTTTCAGGCAGTTCTAGTATTGAGACTCAAGTCCCCTATTAACTGAACGACAGAAGCACCTTTTAAAAGTGGTAATTCTCTTTATTTAGCAGGGGGAGAGCAACTGGCCCTATCCAACCCCAGCACAGCATCCCTCCAGTGGATGTTGCTGGTGGCTGTCTAATGTTTCTTAGATTGTGAGCCCTTTGGAGACAGGAAGCCATTTTATTTATTTATTTATATCTATGTAATCGGCTTTGGGAATGTTTGATGAAAAGTATTATAGAAATATTCATCGTATCGTATTCATATTAAGTGCTGAAGGGGAGTTATGGGTGTTCCTTTCTCCCACCTCCCACACTGTAAGTGCTCTCCTAGCACCAAGGCATGGCTCCAAAATGTTCACAGCTGCATTTCACTTGTTCCAAATGGAGGCTGCCAGAATAACAGGGCTCTTCATGCCTCCGCTTTCAAGAGACAAAATTCATTTGGAAAGGAGAAGTATGGAAGGAGATTTAATTACTGATGATTCGGAGGTGCCTAAACTATTGAACTGCTTTTAACATCCTATCTTTAATAGGGAAAATAAGGGAAGGTGTTATAGACAATTAGGGAATAATGAAAGCTATATCCATGGAGCTGCCAATAAAGGCAGTTAAAGATCTCCGGAGTGATTGTTGGTGGACGATAGCGCTAGAGGCTCACAAGGTTAAGGGTTTATTTTTATCTAACAACTTTAGCAATGATTTCAGAGAATGACTGCATGGCTCATAAACTGCAGAAAACATTTGCATTTCCCTCCTCTAGACTGCGAATCTCAAAAGAGATGTAACCAGACAAAAGCCATTGTGTACCAATCTAGTCCTCCTTAGGCCCATTGTTCAAAAAAGGGTGTTGAGCTAGATAGGTCAGTGATATTATTATTATTATTAATAATAATAATAATAATAATAATAATGATGATGATGATGATGATTTTTTTATTTATTGTTGAATTTATATACCGCCTTTCATTAAAAACAATCTCAAGGCGGTTTACAAAAGTTAAAAAACATACAATAAAATGACAAAAAGAATATCAAGCTAGAAATATAAAAACAAACCAAATTGATGATGAAGAAGAAGAAGAAGAAGAAGAAGAAGAAGAAGAAGAAGAAGAAGAAGAAGAAGAAGTATATTACTATTATTATACAGTATAGTGCCTTCTGTGTGCATGTGCTTTACAGGTAATGAGATACTGAAGTGATCCTCACGATTGCTGCAGGAAGCAACCCTCTTCTGTGAGGAAGAAGCCTTCAAATGCTTACCTCCCTGCAGATGAGCACTGCCTCCTCTCTGGGCGGCTGGATCAGCTGCCCACACGACAAACGGCTCTGTTACAGAGGGTGGCAGGGTTTGTGGGCTTCCCAGACCCCAGAATTCCCAGGATGCCCTGCATGATTTAACCTCGTTTAAGGGGAGGGGTTGGTAGGTGGGCTAGCCGCCAGGGAACCACCCAGCTCGCCCACGAGCCCGATGGTTCTCAAGATGGGGAAAAACTGGGCTGTGCTTTCTTAGCCCGGTTTCCCCCCATCGTGAGAATAGCCTCATCAGGTCCCTGTTCTATTGGAGTAACAATCTAAAGCCAGCATAAGGAAGACAACAGAGGGAGAGGAGGGAAGTGGAAGTAAATTATGGGGACTAGTAGACAGTGAGGCTATTCTCACGACTGCAGGAAAGCGGGCTTAGGGACCCCAGCCCATTTTCCTGCGGTTAGCCCGCTTAAGTCCCCTCCCCTTAAATGAGGTTAGCAGAGCGAGTGCTCCGCTAGCCCCATTTGACTGATCATGTGCTGCCACGGCAACCATGTGCTCCACGCGTTGGCAACAAACAAGCAGAGCCATGACAGGGAGGCTACAAGCAGCCTTCCCAGAATGCCCCACACACTTGCACGGGGCATCCTGGGACTTCCAGGGCCCGGTGGTCCCCGATCACTGCAACACCAATGAGCTCTGTGACAGAACTTATAGTTGTGTGGGTGGCTGGTCCGGCCTCCCAGGGTGAGCACTCTGCTTGTGTGCAGGGAGAGCAGGCTATGCCCACTCTCCCCGCACACGACTTTGAGGTGCTTCACTTTGATTATGTGAAGTGCCTCAGTAAAATGAGTTGATCCCATTCACAAGCATATGAGGGCCATTTCTCATCAACCATCCCCCAAAACATACAAGCCTCCTATCTCTCGCTTCAGGATAGGCTGCCTTGTTTCACATGAAAGCAAATATAATTAGTTCATGGATTGGGGCTTATTTAGCTCAGCTGTGTTCCTGTGAGTCCCGGGCTCACTCTCTTCAGTTCATGACAGCTAGAAGATGTGGGCCAGTAATGGAGCAATCTGTTACCCTTTTCCCAATCTCCTGCTGTTTTTGCTGCCATGCTCTGCTCTATTTGCTGTCTCCTTGCAGCCAACTGCAGACCTGCACAAAGTATATTTCTCCCAGAAGTATGCCACCCTATTTCAGAGATGTATCGGCAAACATTTATCAGGTGCATCACTAGCAGCTGGATGTCTGTCTGGAGACATGCCACCCCTGCCCAATGCTGAGCTGAGAGGCCAAGGCAAACTATGAGGTGCTTCACATGATTAGTGTGAAGCGCCGTTAGGGTTAGTGCAGGGAGAGTGGGCTCAGCCCGCTCTATCCACACACGGGCCATCCCTGGGTGGCTGGATCAGCTGCCCACATGATTGCCAGCTCCATCATGGAGCTGGAGGGGCAGTGGGGATTGGGGGCCAGCCACCCCTTCCAGAAGTTCCAGGATAAGACCATCAGGGCTAGGAGAGATCCCCAGGGCTGGGAGGCTTGTTTTAGTCGCTCGACGGGAATCTCCTCATGTGTTGCCACGGTGTGGAGCCATGTCACTGTAGCACACGATCAAGCAAAGGGGGTTAGCAGAGTGCTCGCTCCACTAACCTCATTTAAGGAGAAGGGTACTTTTGGTAATTTGCTGCCGGGAGCTGCACGGCTCACATGGCAGCAGACGACCCGGAGGAATCAGGCTAGGCTCCCTTAGCCCAATTTCTCCTGGTCGTGAGAATAGCTTCTCTGAGTGCGTTGAGCCTCATTTGTAAAGTCAGCTTAATATATAAGGTAGTGCAAAGTCTTTAAAGTTTACATATTATGGAAGTTAAAACCTTAACTTACAATTCCATACTTTTTAGGGTATGTGAAATTGTGAGCACCTTAACTCTCATCTTAAATAAAAGGGTTTCAAAATATATAAAATATTTTAGACTATTCATTTTAAGTGCCTTTGACTGTACCATTCAATTAGTGTTCAGGGAAGTACTATTCATTTTTTTCACATCTAAAATCTGGAATGCTTTATACCACTCCTGGAAAGCACAGTGTGTTTACTTACTTACGGACAAAGCAGATACTGGGACAAATAGTCTGGAGAGACAAACCAATGTTGTCCCACCTCCACAGATAGTATGACTCTTCACACAAGCATCTAAACTTGGGTTATCAGCCTCTAACCCAGGCTTGCATGCTTGTGTGAACCAGGGTGAAAACCCCAGGCCCTGGTTTGAATCTGGGTTGCTCTGCTTCTGACCCTCAGGGGCGATTCTCGTGATAAAAAAAAAATCGGGCTAGAAGAGGCTAGCCCGACTTTTGTTGACCATCAGAACCACCGGGCTCGCAGCCGAGCCCGGTGGTTCTGGAGCGGCTAACCCTCTCGAGAATCCCTCGTAAAAAGCAGGTTTGCGGAGCTAGCGTTCCTACAAACCTGCTTTTTGCGATCGTGAGTAGCCGCGGCGCACCTTCAGGGTGCGCCTACTCATGAGTAGACCCCCGGCCGGGAGGCTTAAAAGCAGCCTCATGGTTCGGGGGTCTCCCCAGTATGCCCTGCATGCTTGCACAGGGCATACTGGGGCTTGCAGGGGCCATGGGGCCCCTGCTCCCCCCACTCCCCGCCGGCTCCGGCTCAGAGCTGGCCATTGTGTGGGCAGTCAATCCAGCTGCCCAGGGCTTCCTGCCTGCTCATGAGCGGGGAGAGCAGGCTTAGCCCGCTCTTCCTGCTCACTCGTTAAAACCGGGTCTCACTGATCGTGAGACCCGGTCCTCAGTCTTAAGCCAGGTTAGTGCACAACAGGGGCCCTGGTACTGGGGTTGGTGATCATGTGTCCAGTTTCTCCTGTGTTTTCAGGTACTGGCAGCAAACTGCCATGTTTGTTATAGAGCACCGCAACTGGAAGGGCTGTGATATGTGAATGTGCCACTATGCAAAGCCCACTCTATGATCCCTTGCTCAAAGTGGCTTGAATGTGGCTTGCCCTGCATCCTCCCCCCTCGTGGCTAATCAGAGGGTGGCTGAAACGTAATGAGGTTTTCCCTTCTCCTGGCAGCACAGTGCAATGTGGGAAGGTTCCCCAATTCTTGGTGGACTTCCTCGATCTGAGCTTGCTACCAAGATGCTCATCTGGGAGTGGGGGTTGAAGAGCCCAACAGAGGCTCTGCTCATCTGTTCTGCATGGGGTTAACCACGTTCTCCCCACCAACACCCCGTCTGGTGCTTCACGCAGGTCATGTGAAGCACCTCAATATGTGGCAAAAGGGACTTTCTAGATTAGGGTCACTATCTGAAGTCTCATTAGGCTAATTCTCACGGCTTCCACTATGTAGGCTCAAAATATAGTGGCACTAAGGAATGTCATGTGTGACCTGAGCTGTACATGCATTTTTATTTTATTCTATCATTTGACAAAGTTTTATCCAACCAAATGTCTTATCCCACATTCTTTGGCTCAAAATATGGCTTGTTAGCTCCACTTTCAGCATATAACGCTATAAAAACCTCTGTCAATGAAACAAAAATTTTGTGTGAAATATTGACCTCTTTTTGTGAGGAGTAGGGAGAAGGTGTGAACCACAGATAATCTCATTGACATATGCAAGTGAGCTATGTCCAGTGCTTCGTGTATGGACTTCTGCATGTTCTAAAGGGACAGAAGCTGTATGCCAGGAGACTGTTTGACTAGCCCTAATTGTTCCTCTTAAAGGAGTGTTAAAAAGGACCAAGAGGTCTGGAACAAGGCTAGGAGGTGATGAGTCTAACTTATCTTAATCATTAGCTTCTGTTTTGGTTTTCATACACTATGCTGAAAAGCCCTTTTTACTGTGGGACTATCGTTATTGTAGAACACACAATGGATACAATGATTCAGTGTTTATTTCTAAGGACGGGTAATTTTGACACACTCCAACATCCATTATTCAGCAACATGAATAATCTGAAAAACACTAATATGGGTAAATTTCAGGACTATTTACCCAACTTGCCTTTATCTGCTGGGCTTGTATGAATGAGAGGGGATCATTTAGTTATTAAAATATTAGTCATACAAAATGGCATACAGGGATATTATAACAGACTGGTTGTTTCTCATTACATGACCTTAATTAAATTAGCAGGCAGCCTTAGCAAGGAAAGAACAGCCTATTTTCGTTAATCAAAATCCTTCTGAATGTGAAAAGCTTATTTTCAAATGAGTCTGAGATAGTACACTTCACTTCAATTGGCAAAGGGTTCCCTTGTCTGCTGAGGAATGAAGCATTGTCTGTAAAGTACAATAGAGACTTTGGAAAAGGAGGCACTATAACTTGATGGCAGAGAAAAGGTTCTGCATCTACAGGTTCTCAGGTTTGAGCCCTGGTATCTTCCATTATGGGATGGGGACATCCCACAGAGCTGCTGCAAGACACACTATAAGCAGTACTGAGCTTGTTGGAGCAATGGTCTTCACTTTTAGCAATGCCTCTGAAATTCTCCTCATTCAGTCACGCCCCCCTATTTTGAAGTTTCAAATTACCAAATTTTGTTCCCTCCCCACACTGCCAATTTGTACAGAGACTTGATTAGCAAGCCAGGGGTGGCTGGTTCAAATCCTTGTTGGTATGTTTCCCAGAATATGGGAAACTCTTATATCAAGCAGCAGGGATAAAGGAAGATACTGAAAGGCATAGGGGCTATTCTTACAATCACAAAAATTGGGCTAGGAAAATCCTAGCCCTATTTTTGAGATCATTAGAACCACCGGGCTCGCAGCCGAGCCCGGTGGTTTCGGAGCGGCTAACCCACTCCTGTAGCCCACCTCTTAGCCTGGGTTTGCGGAGCGAGCGCTGCACAAACCTGGGCTAAATGCTTGTGAGTAGCTGTGGCGCTGCTCCGCGGCGTGGCTACTCATGAGTAGACCCCCAGCCAGGAGGCTTAAAAGCAGCCTCCCAGCTCGGGGGTCTCCCCAGTATGCCCTGCACGCTCATGCAGGGCATACTGGGGTTTCCAGGGGCCACGCGGCCCCCAAGCTCCCCAGCCCCCACCGGCTCCATCTCGGAGCCGGACATCTTGTAGGTGGCCGATCCAAACGCCCAGGGCTCCCTGTGTGCTCGTCTGCGGGGAGAGCGGGCTTAGTCCGCTTTCCCCGCAGTTTTGACAAAACCGGGTCTAATGGATAGAGAGACCCGGCTCATCATCTCATACTGCACGGGAGGAGGCAATTGTACACCCCTCCTGTATTCTACCAAAGGCAGCCACAGGGCTCTGTGGTCACCAGGAGTCGACACTGACTCAACAGCCCACTTTACTTTACTGTGCATGCACAATTTCACACTTCGGTCATTCACAGAATCGAAAACTGTGTTCTCCCTGGGTTTGGGAATTGTGTGTACTCCCAATTTTTGATTGTGTGGAAGCAAGGTTAGAGGAAAACCTGGGTAGCTTTTTCTCCTACCTTGCTTCCACACAATCACTTCTACCCAGGTTTCCTTCTAACCTTGCTTCCACACAATCAAAAATTGGGAGTACACACAGCTCCCAAACCCAGGTTTTTGATTGTGTGGATGAACTCTGTGTGTGTCCAAATTCAAGATCAAATTTAGAAATCCTTCCCATTAAACCAGTATTCAGGAGGAGCAGAATGCAGGGCAGAACAAACCAAAGAAATGATTAAGAACTGAATGGGGGAAAGAAACCACTTCTCATCCCTATTAGCAGTATGTCATGTGAAATGTGACTCATTTCCACATTCCCACCTGCTGGCACTTCATAATCAGGTCATCCACAAAAGTGGATATGGGCTTTTCACAATCCAGATGAAAATCATTGTTGCATCCTGAAATTGCATTGGATCCACAACGGACTTAAATGCATATTGAGAGTAAGTATTGTACAATAGAATATTGCTCTGCCATCAGGCCCATTAGATAGCCTTTGGTGAGCCACTCTCTTTCAGCCACACCAATATACAAGGAGCAAAGGGTACTGCCCAGATTACTAAGATGATGAGGCTCTGCTCATGAGTGAGCAAAACTGGGCTAAGAGAGCCCAGTGCAGTGTTGCTCAATCATGAGAGCCAGTGGGCTCGAGGACAAGCCCGGTGTCTCCACGGTGGCAATCCCGCCTATTTCACCATCTTCTTAACCTTGTTTTTCTGGTCATGTGTCTGCTGCAATTGCTTGCAGCTGTGGCGGACACATTCATGGGGGGAGGGGACATCCAACGGTGCATGACTGGGATTTGGGTGGGACACCACACAGCTTTACTTCACCCAACACCAGGTGAGGTGCAGGCAGCCGGGCACCTCTTTGCCGGGTGCAGGCAGGTGCAGGCAGCCTACAGGAGAGCCGCTGGAGAGGAGAGCTGGTCTTGTGGTAGCAAGCATGACTTGTCCCCATAGCTAAGCAGGGTCTGCCCTGGTTGCATATGAATAGGAGACTTGATGTGTGAGCACTGCAAGATATTCCCCTCAGGGGATGAAGCCACTCTGGGAAGAGCAGAAGGTTTCAAGTTCCCTCTCTGGCTTTTCCAAGATAGGGCTGAGAGAGATTCCTGCCTTCAACCTTGGAGAAGCCACTGCCAGTCTGTGAAGACAATATTGAGCTAGATGGACCTATGGTCTGACTCAGTATATGGCAGCTTCCTATGTTCCTATGAACCAGCCTACAGGAGGGCCAGTGTTATCTCTAAAGCATATGTGCGTGCTCACACATCTTTTTAATGTCTCCTCAGTTAATTTTGGATCCCGCTCAGGTTTAATTAGGAAGGCTCCATTCTGAACGTAAGCACATACTGCCATCGAGAACAAAATTCATTCCACACACTGATGGAAAAAAAATAGAGAGAACACTGGTCTGGGCGGGCGATCTGCCCACCCAGCAACAGGCAAGTGATCGTCTGCGAGTAGAATCGGTCAAAGCCTCTCTCCCCTCAAACCTCCCCTTGACGCTTCACACTGCTTGTGAGAAGCACCTCAGTATGTACTACCGAGAGATAGAGAGCCCTTTCTCATGAGCAGTGAGAAAAGGCAAGAGGGTTAGCGGGGAGGAAGCCTGAAGTAGCTTACCTCCCCACGGACCATCAAGGGCTCCCTCTAAGGGCCCACCCAGATGATTACCAATTGCTGCTGGTAGGTTGGGGGGGGGTCAGGATGTCTGGATGTGTCACCCCACCTCCCTGGAGCACCCATAATGCACCAGGCGAGTGTGCAGTGCATTATGGGGACCCTCCCCTCCCTGAAACTGGCCAGGATCCCTGCAGTCTGCTAGCCGTGGCTGTTTGCTTGGCAGACGATCACAGAAACAGGGTTAGGAGAGTGCTCCTTCTCCTAGCCTCATTTTAGAGGGTGGCTCCAGAGGCATGTTTGCTACAGAGGTGCTGCAGGGATCAGGCCTGATCATGTTGGTACACACGCACAGGTCGGTTTTGCCTGCATGTATGGAGAGAGAGAGGGAGAGGAGGTATAGATATCATGTACTATAAATAGATGGGGAGAGAAAGGGGGGAGAGAGGGAGAGGGAGAGATATTGATAGTTCATGATATCTCAATAATCCCATCAGTACTACAATAATTCCATCAGTACTCAGTAGTATTACATCATTTGATGTTCAAAAGCAGACATCTTTTTAAGCAGTACAATGAGGACCTGAATTGTTATGCATCATATCACACCCAACCGGCTTAATTGTTTTTAACTTTCACACCCAGGCATGCCTGTCTCTCTTTCCCACTGAACATTGGATGATCATATCCTGAAACCTTTTACCTCTTTGCCCTTCACTGAACTGCATCAGGAAGTATTGTACTGTATATGGTTTTGCATCAGAAGTAGACAACCATAGATACTTGTGAATTCTTAATCACACTCAGTATATAAATCAGCTCCTTATATCTTTATAACACTTGCAGTTAGTAAATTTAAAGTGCTAACTACTAAATGTTTAGAAAGATGTAGAAGATATGCAAGCTTCATTGAAGTTCTAAAGAGCTCTCCGGATTTAAGGTAAAAATAATTTTTCAGAACGAGATGTTTTCCAAATGCATTATGTAATATTGCTTCTGCATGTGGTCTATTTTTCAGATTAGAAGTGCTCTTTTACTGCAAATATTCCGCATATCATCAATACACATTCTGTAGAACACCAAGAATCAAGGTAAGATGCTGCTCTCTCAAATGCCACATATGTTGATTCTTTCAGGTAACCTCCAGAAATTATGATTAAGCACACTGTAAATTGAGAAATGTCCATGTAGAAGATGTGCCCCGGTCATGCCTAGTTACCAGGTGTGCAGCTAGGAAATTTTAGAGCCTGTACCTAGTGGGTGTACTAGGGGCCACCTTAAAAAATAAGCATTCTCTCTCTCTCTCTCTCTCTCTCTCTCTCTCTCTCTCTCTCTCTCTCTCTCTCTCTCTCTCTCACACACACACACACACACCATGCTTTCACACAACATTCTTGAGTGAACAATTCCCACTGTTTAAAAGTTTATAAAACATTCTAAAAATAATTCACAATCAATGTATAGATGGATCTGCTTCAGTTTAAATATACAGAGGACCCCGCCATGTCCTGCCCAACATCTTTTTCTGATATAAAAGCTGTAGGCCAAGCCAGGGGTGGAGCCATCATTGCGTGAACAGGTTCAAAGAACCTGGACCGCCTCTCTATAGGGGCCATGCCTTGTGCACCAGCCACACACCCTGCATCTGTTGTCAGATGCGGGGACGTAATTTAGTGCGGCCCCATTTGTGAGCTAAACTACTCCCCGTGCCTCTCTGACATCAGATGCAGAGGTGGTGGCTAACCTTCACTCCCTGCATTTGATACAGGGGATGGGGCTAGGGGGACCACAGCAGTGGGCTGAACCCAGGCCTCCACTGGCCTCCCTCTGTGCCTGGGCCAAGCATTCTAGAAAATCTAAAGGGTTGGGCAGAAAAGTGGGGTGCTTCACCCTTTTTTATGAAGGCAAAGGGCAGATTTCTCCACATGTGGGTGGAATGATGCTCCAAGGGGGGCTTCAGTTGCAGATCTATCTATCTATCTATCTATCTATCTATCTATCTATCTATCTATCTATCTACCTACCTACCTACCTACCTACCTACCTACCTACCTACCTACCTACCTACCTACCTAATTTTCAGGCATGAAATAAATCACATATGACTTTTAAAAAGTTTTTTTAAAATTCAAAAAATTATATAAAAATAAATGGATTGACCCAAAGCCCCCACACTATGCCCAACATCTGTGCCCAGTTTCAATGACCTATGTCAAGCCATTCCAAGAGATTTAAAGGGTTGGGCAGAAAGGTGCTTTATCTTTTTTTAATTAAGGCAAAGGGCAGGTTCTTCCACATGGGGGTGGGAATTATGGTCGGGGGTGGGTGGGGTTCAGTTCCAGAGGTTTTTGCAATTTTTGTAATTTTCTGCCATAAAACAAGTCACTTATAGGACTTTTTGAAGTTTAACCCCCCCCAATTTATTAAAAATAAAAGGATTGACCAATCTGCTTCAAATTAAATATACAAATTAAATTTCCCATCCTGCCCCACATCTGTGCTGACTATCAAAGCCATAGGCCAAGCCATCTTGGAAATACCCAAGTGGAGGAATAACCCATACAAGTCCCATAATGTCCCACCCACGCACTGGTGATGGCACCTTCTGGATGGTCCCATGATGAGGCGGCAGACAGCACACAAGCAGGCAGTGGCAGGAGAGGCAGAGCAGTGGGCTTGCACAAGTCTGGGGGCAGCCAGCACTGGTCCCCTGCCTCCCAAGCTCAGCATTCTGCTGCTGGGCAGCCTTCCATCCCATGAACAGCTGATCGGCAGGTGGAAGAAGTAGCAGTAGCCTGCCAGGAGACATGGAGAGAGTCAGCACCAGGCTTCTGGTATGCTGGGCAGGGAAGGGAGGTATTATATAGCCCGCACCAGTGGCCATACAGGGAGGAGATTCCCAGCACTGATCACTGACAGGCACACTGCTGGGGCCCTCCAGGGGAGTGGGGAGGCTGGGGCCTCAGACTTGCACTCCGAGGTCTGGGCCTAATGGTGCCTCTGCTGGTTACTGAATATGAGCCACCTCCTCAGATTATCTCTGCTCATACAAATATATTATCACTTGATGACTGAAAAAGCAAAGCAATGGCAGATACAGGACAAGAATTTAACAGGACAGGGCTCAGTTTGCAGAGAGGCAGAACTGCCAGTTTGATCTCTGCTGCTCTGCCCTGCAGATGGCCTGTAGCTTTTCAGCCTAGGAGGACCAAATGACTGGAGAAGTCATTAAGGTCCCATTTGGTCTCTACTTACTCTTGCCTGGTTCCTCAGTCTGTGCATTACTTAAAGCACGTTAAGCTGGCTTTGATTGCTTGGGAGGTCTACTCAGCTGCTGGCCTACCTCTTGGCTGCCAACCAACTCATCATTACAGACTCATTACAGACTCATCTACCACTCATCAAGTATGTGGCATTTAAGTGTAGAGAGATCAAGCAATTGTGCATGCCTGTGTGAACTACTCTTCAGTAACCCTATTTATGAAAATAATTGAACTAAGAAAAGTACCCTCATTGTGTTAGTTTATGTGTTTGCACTGTAATGTTCTGTTATTAGGATCTAGCCTGGAGCTCGCTCATGTGATACCAAACCCCAATTTTCCTTGAAAGCTCTCCCCATATACCACTTTTCCCGTCAAGCTTTTGGTGCATCCTCTTAGATCTCACCTCATCTGAAACAAAATCTAAGTTTACATAAATGTACTTGCACATATACATTCATTTATCTGTTCCTTCCCTCACTCTGTTGTTTCCCAGGGTTCAACTCTAGAAAAAACTAGTTTGGGAAAACAAAGATATGGTAAAGGCCAGTGTTAGGGGAGCAAGGATTCTGTACACACATTTAAATTTAGAATGTTTATACTCATTCTACCCTTATAGAATGGTGGTACATAATGTTGATGATTTATTTGCCTCATTAATAAAGCTGGATATTGTTGAGAAAACTATTGTTTTCTCAACAATATTTGATTGTTGAGAAAACCAGCAAATCTTTCTACAACTCTCTTCAGATCCAGAAACCTAGCCAACTGTTTTTCAAATAGACATATAAGCCTATATTATCCCATGTCTCTTTACTATCATATTTTAGATTGTAATCTCCTCTGGGCAGGACTTGTTTTTTTCCCTTATGTTTTACCTTTATGTGCCATTTCTATTGATGAGAGAGAAATAAATAATCCAAAATACAAAGGCAACAATGTTGGCAAAACACATTTATTTTTCTGCTTTAGGCCTACAATGCAATATGCTATCTTGTGCTTTGCTTTTATATATGCATTGTTAGCTTAGGAAAGAGTTTTTCTCCCTGTTGCTCAGCTCTTTCTGTCTGAAATATTTTATTTGCTTTGCAGGATAAAGACAGGTCGAAGGCCAGACTTTTCTGAATCTATGCAGCAATGCCTCTGTTATTTTAAAGAAAAGCCCTGCAGAAAGTAAAAGAGGTCAAAAGTGAACAGAATACTGTACTGAGGAGTTCTCAGGATTTTTTTCTCATTTTCAGTGCAGTGTTTCATTTCTTCAGTACCCAGCTGCATTAAACTTCCATGGTGACATATTGTGCTAAATACCATGAAACCTAACTTCATTCCAAGAAACAAAGGATATATACATACTCAAAATTTCAGGTGAACAGATATGCTCTTATCAGGGCCCTTCCACAGAATCAGCTTGTACAATAATGGACTGCCATTTTTCATTTGGTTGCATTCTACAAATAATCCCTCTTGTTAGTCTACTTTCCAGCAGGCTTATGAGATCACCTGATATTCCGTCTCTGTGTGTGTGTGTGTGTGTGTGTGTTTGTGGTGTGTGTCCCATCAATTTCTCAATGCCTGGACCAATATGAACCAAATTGGGCACAGCTGTAGGGACAAAAAAGGACATCTCAACAATGTAGTTTATGATGATGTCATCTACCCCATTTCAAGATGGCAGACATGTAAACATTTGAGGCACAAGTGGGCTAACTAGTGAACCGCTAACAGATTTGAACCAAATTTGCTACAGCTGTAGGAACATATAGGGATGTCCCAATGGTGTAGTTTGTGATGATGTAATCCACCCTGATACAAGATGGCAGATGCATGCATATTTTGTGGTGCAAGTGGGCTAACTTGTAGACCATCTAACCAATTTGAACCCAATTTTGTACAGTTGTAGTGAGTGACACACAGGAATACCTCAATGGTGTAGTTTGTGATGATGTCATCCACCCCAATTCAAGATGGTAGATGTGTAAACATTTGAGGTGCAAGTGGGCTAACTTGTGAACCGCCTAACCAATTTGAACCAAATTTGCTAGAGCTGTAGGGACACATAGGAACACCTCAGTGGTGTAGTTTGTGATAATGTCATCCATCTCAATTCAAGATAGCAGATGCACAAAGGTTTGAGGCACGAGTGGGTTAACTTGGGGACTGCCTAACTGATTTGAATCAAATTTAGTACAGTTGTAGTGAGAGACACACAGGGACACCTACACATTGTAGTTTATGATGATATCCTCTACCCCAACTCAAGATGGTGGACATGTGAACATCTGAGTCACAATTGGGCTAACTTGTGAACTGCCTAAGTGTTATAAATCAAATTTGGTACAGGTGTAGGGACACATAGAAACAGCTCAAGGGCATAGTTTGTAATGATGTCATCCACTCGGATTGAGGATGGGGACACATGAACATTTGAGGTGCAAGTGGGAACTGATTTGGACAAAATTTGGCACAGTTGTTGGGATACATAGGGATACCTCAAATGCATAGTTTGTGATGATGTCATCCACCCCAGTTCAAGATGGTGGATGCATGAATGTTCGAGGCACAAGTGGGCTAACTTGTGAACTGCCTAACTGATTTGAACCAAATTTAGTCCAGCTGTAGGGATAGTGAAAGGAAAGTAGGCGGAGTAGTTCTTTCTTGAATAACGCGTGTTTTCTTTTTGTGGCATGAACATCAGATTTTCCCAGCACTCACAGCTAGGGGTGAGCTGAAATGGGAACCCAGTTTTCATGGACATGTTTGTATCTTGCCCCCCATACCTTACACAAATAGTGTCCCCCTTTGGAGATGGGCTATAGCTCAGTGGTAGGGCACTCTCTTTGCATGCTGAACGTCCCAGATTCACTCCCTGTATCTCTAGGTAGGGCTGGGAGAGATTCCTGCCTGAAACCTTGGGAGAGCAGTTGCCAGTCAGTGTAGACAATACTGTGCTAGATGGATCAGTGTTCTGACTCTTATGACATTTTGCTGCCTAAAGCACAGCATCAAATTGTACTCCCTCCTTCCCCCGCTTTCTCTCTTTTTTTCTGTAGCAATCCCACCTCCTGTTCCTTCCTTCTTGCAAATCTCTCCTCCTTCTTTCCTTTTCTGTTGAGAAGAGAAAAAGTGCCATAGTGCAATTTCACCCTTCTTCCTCTGTAGGTCATTCACAACAACAACAACAACAACAACAAATATTTATATACTGCTTTTCAATAAACATTTTCAAAGTGGTTTACATAGAGAAACAATGAATAAATCGGATGGCTCCCTGTCCCCAAAGGGCTCACAATTTTAAAAGAAACATAAGATAGACACCAGCAACAGTCATTGCAGGTACTGTGCTGGGGGTTTTACCCTCCTTCTTCTGCAAGTCATTCACAAGGGGTGCTAGGTGAGCTGTTCTACCACCTCTGAGAACTGACCTGCATTCTGAAGCCTAAAGCAGTCCAGTTCACCCTGCTCCATGTTAGGGACCTGTTTACAGTTGGGCATGCTTATACCAAAACTGTCTTTAGCCTGTGGGAGCAATAGAAAGAATTAACTGCTGACATTTGCTCCGCTTGTCGGAAATTAAAAGGAAATTCACCTTGGATATGAAGGCTATACTTGCTAGTTCTTTTCTGAGTTTGAAATGAATAGATCTATATTCCCAAGTAGATGGCTTGGAGTAACCTTTCTGCCCACTTTCTTGCTTTTCAAGCCTCTTCTTAAATAACTCACTCTCTCTGTCTTCTAGTATCTGAAGTAAGATCTTGATTCCTTTGCTCATTTCGGGTTTGGTGCAGTAAGCAGCAGTGAGAATAACTTACTTTCTGATACCTAGAGTAAGATCCCAATTTCTTTGCCAAGATAAAGCATGCCTCACAGGAGAGTGTAGCATCCTTACAGCTCAGCACTTTACAATGCCAAAGCACAGTAGGTATGCGGAAACTATTTAATACCAAGCCCATCCTGCAATCCTGGTCAGTGGCTTCCCTGAATGAGGGATGATGGACAGGTTTTGTCCTCACTGCAGTACTGCCCTCACATGCAGTGCTCTAATTTTTCTTCACTAGAGTGAATGGGATGGTGTAAGCAGGTGCAAGAGGATATGCTGATGTCTACTATTGCAGTACTGAGTTAACTTTTCTGTCAGGTGGAGATACTAGAGTCTGGAGCAAGGAGCAGCTTTTTATTTTCTCAAATATGAGAAATGGGAGCAACTTAGAATTGGGCTTGCTGCATAATGTGGTCTCTTCCTTAATATAATGCGATCGTGGACTCCATTTATTTTTGTCATCTATGCCAGAACCTAGAATAAAGGATATATAAATATAATAGTTTGATGATTTTGAATATGTTTACATGGAAAAAAGAAAACAGATGATGTAAAAATTCCCCACTGCGTAAGAAAACATGAGAGTTTGTCCAAAGCTAAATTCCAAAGGATTTGAATTTTTTTCTACAAAATGTTCTGGGGTATTTTGAGAAAAGATAAAATTGTTTCAGACAGACTACATTTCAGGGTTGCTGCACATTTGTAGAAAATACAGAAGCCTATGAATTGCAGCGATCTTCTGCCTCTTTTCTGCCTAGTGTTGATATGCTGAAAATGAAAGAAAAAAAGAAAAGGGGGAAGGGAGAAATGGCACACTTATGTAAAGCCTTGAAGACCTTTTGCAGAATTCATATGCCAGCCTATATGCTAGATAATTATTAGCCTGACAGTAGCTTCACATTTTGTATAGAACTGACATGAATATTTCTTTTATTCAGTACATTTAAGGAGATCAACTTGTCCATCCCTTGCATGAAGGAATGTGCATGTGTGAGGGGGCCATCATGGCGGGGCATTAACTGTACAAAAATACCATCATGGCTCCTAGGCTTCCCTTGGAGAGCCTACAGTTCTCCTCTCTGGCCACCTTTCACCAGCAAGCTTAACTTTTATCTTCTGGTAAGCATTTCCTAATTGGTTTCATCCATTGTTTGATTGTAATTCTTGCTGTTTGTTTTTATTTTAAAACATGATTTTTATAGTTCCATTACTTTTAATAATTGTTTTATTGTACTTTTATATCTTGTGTACCACTTTGAGCTTTTAGGAAAAGCCATATATAACATACATGAATACATATGTATGTATCGTATGTATACTCTGTATGTATGTGTACATACAGAGCTGTGTGTCCAAGGGGATGCATCTGGAGAAATTCTGGATGATTCCTGATGTTTGAATACTCCTATTCTGCTAAGGCCACATTACAGAGTGTGTGTATGTGTGTGCACACGCACGTGCGTGTACGTGCATGTGTGTGTATATGGGCACATGTGCACAAGAGAGATCTCACAGGATTCAGCATAACATACATTTTGTGTCTGTCTGTGTGTCTACATTTATTTTATAATCTTGTTTATACATGTACTACACATTGAAGATGCAGGGCAATAAGCATACATTCATTAAGAGAATTCTCACAGTTTTCATAGGAAGAAAACTACTAGTTCTAATTTGTTTTAGATAAATGAAGGTGCCATTATCAACACTGAGTGTTCTATACCAAAAAACAAACAAATGAGGGAGAGAATGATTCTGAACAAGCCAACCCCCCTTAGGCACTCAAATGTGCCATAACTCCCCTGAAGGAACTGGAATAAGAATATTTGATACAGTTCATTGTTTTAATTACTTGCTGCAGAAGAACAGAAGTAACACTTCCTGCCCTCCAGGCCTTTGGTTTCAAACACAGAAAAGATCATTACATTTAAGCAAAGGTTATCATCTTGTCTCCACATGAATGCATATTTCTGTTGATTCTGTTGCTTATGGAGAAATGTCCATAAGGCAGCAAGAAATTAGACTTGTACCTTACATAGACAGGAACCGGGGCACTCCTTCAGACTCACAATATGGACTGAAATTCAGAATACAAAACCGGGCAATACGTTAATTAGGAAAAAGGAAAGATTGTGCTGTCGAGTCGGTGTAGGACCCACTAAAATATCACAGAATTGTGAGCAAGCTCTAGTACTCTTCCTCAGGCTGGATGTCAAACAAAAGGGTAAAGGCAAATTAACTATTCAGACATTACTGGAATGATGTATGGTATACATGGTAAGCAGGCGTGGCTCGTGAGCTCTCCCTCCGGGGGGGTGGCGGGCAGCTTCTTTAAGGTGAACGGAGCCGGTGCTCTGTGCCGCCCAGCAGCCCCCACGGCGGGGAATCACCTCCACCACTCACCTGGCTGCTGGCGGGGGCTCACCTCCTCAGGAGCCAGGTGACTGGCGGAGGCGATTCCCCGCCGCGGGGGCTGCTGGGCAGCATGGAGCACCGGCTCCGTTCACCTTAAAGAAGCTGCCTGCTCCCCCCCCCCCCCCGGAGGCACGTTCATGAGCCGTGCCTGATGGTAAGATATTTAAGACACTACCTGGTAAGCCCCACACCCTGCACTGATATTCTACATAAACCAACCTACTGCTGACAGTGTTTGCCTGAAGAGACAATCATTGTACTCCCCAACATTATGCATTCCTGCCAGGTGAGGTGAAATAGGGGACATGTGAATGGGAAAACAGGAAGATTCAAATGAATGGGGAAATAGGGACATGTTGGCAGGTATGCAGTAGGAAGCTGTGAGGCCCCAGAATTCCTAATCATGTCTCTTCAGACAAATGCTGTACTTGTGGTGAGCAGGGGTGGGGGTCACATAATGCATTAGTGTGGGGATGGGCATTACCAGGTGCCATTGTATCTGGCCGTGTACACTGTACATGATTGCCATGGCACCTTAATTCGACTAAAGTTGGGCACTATAGAAAAGCACTAAAGTCTGCCATTTATAACATGCTTGAGCTAAAGCACAAGATGTTTTAGGCAGACTTAATTAGATTAGTTTCCGCTAGGTGCAAAATAGATTTGAGATTGCCCACTTTAAGTTGTGCAATACATTTGGAATTTTACATGCAGAGTTTACTTTGTACTTCCTTGTTTTCAAACAGCAGCAAAGTCTCAATTATTTTTAAGTTATTTATTTCAAACACATTTTAAACACATTTATTAGCTGCCTTGGCACAGCTCAAGGCAACTGAGCTTTCCAGTAGCAATCAAAACAAATTAAAATATCATGTCACAACAGAAAACACAAGATAGGTGGCAGTCCACAACAAAGTCAACAGAGTAGTTAACAAAACTAAAGCTAGACAAAAGAAATGTGCCCTTTTACTGCCCTTTAATAAGGTGGGAGGGTGAATTCCAAACCCTTTTGGGGGAAGATTTTTTCATAGCCTTTTGGAGCAACTGATGTAAACGTGCTGCTTCTTCTAGCCATGACATGGGGAGCGGGTAGCACACAAAGCAGGGCTGATTAGGAGACAGGTGCTGGGAAAGTGCCATCTGAAATATGTGGTTTCCAGGTTACGAGTGCCTTTAAAGGTCAATGATAGAAGTCACTGAGGCTATTCCCACAATCACTGGAAAGCAGGCTAAGGGAGCTTAGCCCACTTTCCAGGGATCGTGGGAACCACCAGGCTCACAGCAAGCCCGGTGCTCCCAAGGTGGCTAACCCGCCTAATTCCACCTCCCCTTAAATGAGACTCATGGAGCGAGAGCTCCGTTAACCTCATTTGGTTGCTCGTGTGTAGCCACAGCATGCGGTGACACATGAGTAGACCTCCGAACGGGAGGTTAAAAGAAGCCTCCTGGGCTCAGGGGTCTCTCCAGGATGCCCCCCGCACTTGCATGGGGCATCCTGGAACTTCCAGGGGCTGTGCGGCGCCCGATCCCTGCAGCCCCCACCAGCTCCGTGATGAAGCCAGCAGCTGTGTGGGTGGCCAATCCGCCCACCCAGCTACGAGCATCTGCTCGTCTGCAGAGAGAGCGGGCTAAGCCTACTCTCTCCACAAGCCCGGAAGAAGCTCTACTCACTGATCATAAGAAGAGCTTCACTATCAGTCAATCAGAATGGATTTCTCCACTGACCATTCACAAAAGTCACTAAAGAGTCAGTACAGCTGTTATATTTGCCAGTTACATCAAATTATTTGTGCTTATAATATGTATGTATCTGTCTCTCTAGATCCATTTTCTCCTATCCACATAGTAAAGCACAAACGGTTCCAAAATGGTTCACAAAAGGGATGTGCACGGAACTGGCTTGCCCGGTTCAATTTGAATCTGGACCGGACGTGAACCTGACTGGCACAGTTCGGTTCGGCACCCCTTAGAACCCTTTGGTTTGGTTTGGTCTGGGGAGGTTTCACAATTAATTGTTTTTAACCTTTAGCCCCTTCGGCGGGCTTCCTCTAGGCCGCGGGGGTTGGTTTGACCCAAATGGCTAAACCAAACCGGTTCAACCTCAAACAGGTTCGGGGGTCGAACCTGTTTGTACATCCCTATTCCCTAGGCTTGAGAGGGAAGATGGCAGTATGAGAATTCATTTTCATATCCAGAGCAGAGCATGGGAGAGGCTGGATGTGGAAAAAGGTTGGATTGTTTTTTTATTAGAGTTCTTAAAAATTTCACTTGTGAAATTGTGAAGGTAGAGGCTCTTCTTCAAGCAAAATATTAGATTAATTTTAAGGAATGGTCATGAGTTTCAATATAAGTGACATTTCTCCAGAGGAACTTGCACATTCCAACTTGTTTTATCTTATAATAACTTCTGATCATGTGAGAAGGGCAGCACACAGAAGATCACTTCTAATTATCTCATCAAAAACAAGCAAGCAGACAAACACAACTTATCTGTAGATTGCCTCTAGTTTCTAGTGCATCTAGGCCTAGGATTCTTCCCTGAGGAGATCATACAGGCCCAACCATGCACACCTCCTTCTGAAGCAAAACCTGGGCTGTTTCCCCAATTCTCTCATATGGCCTCACTCATCCCCAGGCCTTCTAGGTTTTACTCTCAACAAGACTGCACAAACTAATGACAAAAAATGAAGGTGCTTTTGAGGAGGAATCACATGGGCCATAGAGGAGGGGCAAGTGGTCCTCCACAAATGGCACCCTTAAGCTAACAGTCCACCAGTCACAGACAGCAGTTCACGTGGGGCTCAGTAAACCTCCTTTATTTTATTTTCTTTCTTTTGTTGCTCGCTGCCTAGAACTACAATAAGAGGAGGCTAATGGGAAGTGAGTGGCTCAGTAGATCATAGGTTGTGCCGACTAAAGCCCTATTGGGGCATTTCCCTCCATGCTTACTGAATGTGGGGGAAGAACCACAGGAATGTGCCAGCTAGCTACTCTCCCCATACTAACACACACTTTAGCAATGGCCACTGGGCATTCCCATGTTCTGTACTAATCTGCAGAGGCAAAGCTGAACATGAGGAGAGTGCCTTCCCATGCCTGGGAACCACAACCAGCCAGGTTTCTTCACATGGCACTTGTAACAGAATAAATCTATCAAATACTATCTTCTTTGAAAAATATAGATAATGGCCGACATCCATACTAATGAAGCATCTGTGTAGTGAATGCTAGTGATGCTACAGCCTTGGGCAAAAAGTTACCCCTTCCATAGAGCTCACACAGCTCTCGGGGACATATTTTCAGGACTAACAGTCTACCTTTATTTTATTTTATTTTATTTTATTTTATTTTATTTTATTTTTATTTTATTTATTTATCTATCAAATTTATCAGATTATTTATCAAACTTCACAAAGAAAGGGAGACTGACAGAAAACACCCCTCCCATAACACGTGCACAGTATTGCATGTCAGCTTATATAAATAACTCGGGGTTTGTAAATGGTGCCATTTAGTTTGTATGTGAAAGATTGGGGTGTACAGTGGCTGTAGTTTGTATGTATGGCAGATATCCAATTACTTCCACTGAGAAAACATGGTAATGGAGTATTTAAGACTTGAATTGAGTTGTAGCCTTGTTATGAGAGAAGCAGGATGGAATTTACTACATGCAACATACATGGCAGTAGCAATATATATAAGGTAAAATTGTGGGGTTTTATTTCCTGTTGCTAATGCTGTTAACTTTATTAGGAAGGCTGTTTTTTTGTATAATGTTTTAAAGTAATATTTTGGTGTGTTCGTGTATTATAAGGATACAGTTTTACACTGGATGCAATATAAGGAGCAGTGTTGGACTATTGCTACTGAAGTCAACCCATAGAGGGGTGAAAGGTGTTTGGCTTTGACTTATTCATTTATAACTCCTAAATCCTCCTTTTTGGTCTTGACTCTTCATTAAGAACTCCTAAACCATCTTTGTGGACATTTGGATCCAGCTATGCAGAATTCTGTGGGAGACCAGCGTTGACTTGGAATCAGGGGCGTAGCAAGGTTGAAGTGGGCCCAGAGACAAGATTTTAAAATGGGCCCTCCCTCACTGAAGCTCAGCTCATGAAGTAAAGAAATCTTAAATGAGGCTGAATAGTGGTAACTAACAAAAAGCATAATAAAATTTATTCCACAATAGAACATCATCCTAAATTATTTTTTTAAAGGTTTTGTAAATTGTGGACGATGCAAGTCATTTAATGGTACTATAGAAAGACATGCTGTTCTGGTAGCTCCAGGTCTTAACACTCACATCAATTTCGGAGGATGACTACAACTGAAGGAAGCCCAGGAGAGTGCGCAGCTGGGGGAGTCAGTCATGTGACTTTCCTCTGGGGGCCCCCCAAAGCAGTGGGCCCCCAGACAACTGTCTCCCCTTGCTCTGTTATAGTTATGCCCCTGCTCGGAATATAAGATTATGACTTTTAAATGACTGGACTGTCTATCCCAACATACATGTACTTTTTATAGCATTGGATCTATTGATGCTTACTCATAGTATATTCTGCTATAAGGCCTTGGAATTAAGGATGTATTAGTGAATTCCTGCTTTTACTACATTTGTAATATTGTATTGTGTTTTTAAAAAATTATTATTGTATTTAGGCTGCATTGTCTATTGGAATTTATATCATAGTTGGTCTGAAATATTTTTGAGATTTGCATTATAATAGGACTATATAATTGATCATAAATACATATATAATATGAAATGATACAGTGGTTATTATTTATAGACTGGGTTTTGTTTGGCTTTCTGCATATACTGGTTGTAATGATGCCAGACATTTTTTAAAAAATCAATATATAAATAAGTTATTTGACTGCCTTTGTATTATTCTCCAAAGCCTATATAATTTTAAACAGTCACGCTTTTATCTTTCATGAGAAGAAAGTACATAGGTATACTATATAAACATTTATTTTGAAGTTTGGACCAAAAAATGTGATCTATTATGCACCTATCTTTAAACCCAATTTAGTTATATTATATTTAAAAGAGGAACTACACATAACAATAAGCATGGAAGCTCAGAAAACAGATTTTTCTCCACAGGAAACACTACATTTTTAATTAGCTTCATCCTAATTTGAGGTTAATCCTGGCTAACTGATTTACATATCCTTTCCCCATGGGCAAGAAAGTAGAAGCAAATATTGAATTCTAGATAGCTGAGTTCTTTGTAAGAAAAATGAAATGCAAAATATATTTTATTGGGTTAGGCAATTAGGACATAGTATTCCTTTTTGATAAAAAGAAAGAAAGTATACCCCAAACATCTCCAATCCAAAAGTTGTTTTAGGGATGGGGAATAAATGGCCAGATCTACAATCTTCTTTAAAAGAGCATTTATTTTACACAATATATTTATTACTATACAGTGTTAGTTTATGAGGCGGGTCTCACGATCAAGGAGACCCACCTCGGGAAGGTTAGTGGGGAGAGCGGTCTTAGCTTGCTCTCTCTGCACATGAGCAGTTAGTCTGCTCCGGGCGGCAGCCCACACGACTGCTGGCTCCGGAGCCGGTGGGGGCTGGGGGGATTGGGGGCTGCGTGGCCCACGGAAGTGCCAGCATGCCCTGTGCGAGCACGCAGGGTATGCTGGAGAGACCCCCGAGCCAGGAGGCAGCTTTTTGCCTCCCCTCCGGGGGTCTCCTCGTGAAGAGCCCTGGCGTGGAGCCATGCCATGGCTCCTCACGTTGGCCAAAACCGGGTTTGCAGAGCTCTCTGCTCTGCAAACCGGTTTAAGCAATGGGCTACTTAAGTGGGTGACCCATTTAACAACCACCGGGCTCGCAGCTAAGCCCGGTGGTTCTCCCATTGTGTGAATAGCCTCATTATGTTGCTTTGGTCCAAAAAGCAAAATAAGTCATTTTTAAATGCACAGTTCTTGTCTGCCTTTACAACAGCTCTGTTAGGGAGGCCCTTGTTCCCATTTTATCAGTGGGATATAGCGGCTGAAAGAAAATGACTTGCTCAAGGCCCCCATTGTAAGTCCACTATACACAGCAGGGGATAGAAGCTCACCATTCATTGTGTTTAACTAGATGATATTAACCCAAACTACCTAAATTTATATTACTCCCCATCTGGTTGTCATGGCATGCCACATTTTGTGTATGCAAACTATAGTTCACCAGACACCAAAAACAATCTCTCTGTACCATCATGTTCATCTGAGTGCATCATTTTCAAAAACTGATTTATTCTACTGTTACCATTTATAAGGCAATTTTACATACTACTCACCCACATAACAAAGGTGCGACTTTCTCTATAGATAGTAATCTCATTTCCAGGGATAGATCTACCATTGGGCGATCATTTGCAGAGCACACTGGCCACTCAATGGGGGAGCCATGCACCACCTCCCTCTTTCTCTTCCTCCTTTCACCCTTGTTACCAGTAGCAAAGAACCAGAGGTGATGGGGAGGGAAGCGGGTGGGCAGCTGAAAAGAGAGGAAGGGCCGTGGCAGGTAGATGGAGGCTAGCAGTGGCTGTGAGAGTCACCAAAAAAACAACCCTAGCTGTGGGCTAGTTGCCCACATCATTATGTTAGTCCATTTTACTCATGGGAAGTACTGAGAATTGAGCATTTTCCTAGAATTTCCTAGAGACCATGGTAGAGGTGGAACCTGAGATTTAATCTTTCAGATCACATCCAATTTCTGCTCTCTAGACCAACCCCAATGCTGACGGCTTCCAATCACCACTCCAATCAAAGTAGCTTTCCCATCACCACTCCTTGAGCAAGTTTACAACAGGGTCAATATACTGCTGGTCAGACCAGGCTTCCAGCCTCCAGTGCTGGCCAGGCCAAGCACTGTCCAGTGCTCTGCATGAATCAAAATGAAATGGTGCTGCAAGCTCCTGCATAATCCAGCAGAGGCCTGTAGGTTCAATTATATTTATCACTGAGTGTTCCTACCTTAAAAAGGTAGCTTTAAGAAGCCTTCCCTGCCACCCACCCACTGCCCTGGCCACCTGATTGTGAGAATGACAAGATAGATAGAAAGGATAGATATAGATATGAATTGTGATGTCATGAATGAGATGCATCTAGCTCCTGAACTGCATGGCCAGGGAGGATGCTGCCCTCCCACTGGCTGAGGAAGTTGGTTATCTCTGCTGCAGATGACACTGAGGCTATTCCCACAATCACTGGAAAGCAGGCCAAGGGAGCTCAGCCCACTTTCCAGCGATCATGGGAACCACCAGGCTCACAGGCAAGCCTGGTGCTCCCAAGACAGCTAGCCCACGTAATTCCCCCTCCCCTTAAATGAGGTTAACGGAGTGAGTGCTCCATTAACCTCATTTTTCTGCTCATGTGTCACTGCAGTGCATGGCAACACATGAGCAGACTCCTGACTGGGAGGGTCCCCACAGCCCCCACCAGCTCTGTGATGGAGCCGGCAGCCATGTGGTTGGCCGATCTGGCTGCCCAGCTACATGTGGCTGCTCGTCTGTGGGGAGAGCAGGATAAGCCCACTCTCCCTGCAGACCCAGAAGAAGCTCTTCTCATGGATCGTGAGAAGAGCCTCACTGTCTAACTGTGTAACAATGTGGAAGAAACTTTCCAGCAAAAGCATATAAACAATGAATGACTTACTGAAAGGCTACAAATTTCTCTATAGAGCTTCAAAACAAGAATGAGAAATCACTGATCCAAGACCATAAATAACACACTCTTTGCTGGTCAAATTCCTTGCTTGGCAGCATTTTAAAACAAATTAACCAGAGGTCCAATAGCTTGGCTCAAAAAAAGCATGGCCAGCAACATAATGAACCCACTTGTGGTAAGATTAAAGTGTGATGCTTTTGGGTATTAAGTGTGCAAGAAAGAGGAGAAAGCATGAAGTGAAACCCTCTGCTTTGATTAAACCCTTTTGAAAAAGTGAAACTTAAAACATCTTAAGAGCAAATCTTGTATATAGTAGCCGTTCACTCCAGAATATCTGACATAGCTAGTGTAAAGAATTCAGCACTTTCTAACTCAGCTTTATAACATGCAAAATCAGGTAAAGCTGGCCAGTCACTTGTGGTGGCCCTCTAAAAAAAAACTTCCCATCTTTGTTGCCTGTTTGGGCCTGCAAAATAAGGGCTTCTCAAGCACTTGACTGTCCACCATATTGGCTGTGTTAAGTTTGGCAGGCCACAAATTATGCAGGCTGCTATGGTCTGTCGCATATTTATGCAAGTTGGATGCAGGAAAGAGCAGATTTCCAGAGGTCTTTTGCTGCTTTATATACAGTACATTTTGTGTTCCGACTTCCTTGGATACATTTGGAACCATCACTATTCTAGCATACGTCTTGAGGTCACTATAAAATTTCATCATCTCACATTTAAGCATTTGTAAACTCACACATGGGATCATGCAAATTTAGCATGAACCTGCTAGCATTGAGTAACCTGGGCCTATCTCTGTCCGTGGGCTTACTGAACCAGTGACTGAATGGAACAGTCGCTGAAACAGTGGCTGAATCTCATTTACTTCCATTTATTTATTATGATCTCTACTTTCACTGTTTGTTTGTTCACTATATAATGTGGCTGATCACCTGACAAAAATGTGCAATGGTACTCCCATTGAAAATAATAGGGCAAGTTAGTCATGATGAACTTGTCCTATTCATTTCAATGAGACTTCCACTCAGTAATTTAGTCAGGATGTCAGCCAGCAAACTAAGGCTGAGATTCCAAGCTATGTGTTAGTCTAATAGGTCCCAGTGTCTATTCTGCACAGTTGCAAATCTCAAAATCATTTATTCAAGAAGAATGCAATGAATATTTACAAGGAATGCTAAATATTAATAGGCTAACATATCATGCATAGCCCCCCACTGCCTACAACACAATTCTATGCCTGTTTTTTCTGTGTTCCAACTCACTGCATTATTGGGCAAATGTCAGCTGCTTGCCATCCCAGAAAAACCTACCACCAGATATGCTAGCCTGTGGGCTTTTTCATGCCAGTGCTCTCTGAGTGTCTTTGCAACTGGAGGTACCAGTATTACTATTGCTCTGGAGTAATGTATTGTGAGGAGCCAAGCATTGTGAAGCAGGGCAAATTAAAATGGCACACCTTCAGCTGTGGAAATACTTAGAGGAGGAACATCACTGATACTGCTGCCACTGCCTTGTAAGCTCACCAAGTGGAGCTGACTTACAAGCTAGTGCACAGTAGTGGTGGTGAGTAGCACCTCTGCATCTCAGCAGCTCTGCAGTTGGCAGCATCCTTACTAAATTTCCCTGCCCTCTCTGTTACTGCTGTCTGGTAAGCCACATGAGGCCCACCCATGAGGTTGGAAAGAGTCAGGATGAGGCGGGTCACCAGGTGTACTTTGCCCAGAAACCTCTCAAACTTGAAGCAGCCCTGCCTCTACTTCCCCCCTCTATTATCTTCTCCATGATACCATACAAGTTCCTTCTACTTTCTACAGCTGAGTTCAGACGTACAGGATAACCACAGCTATAGCTGGCGGAGGATGTAACTGCAGTATGCCCGAACAACAACAATAAATATTTATATACCACTTTCCAACAAATGTTTCCAAAGCGGTTTACAGAGAGAAACAACAAATAAATAAATAACGCAGGGAAACCATGGTTATGGGCCAAAAGCTAACTCTGGTGTGCCTTGACAAACTCCAGTTGGAACCTTTGGTTATCTCTAAGTTTCACTGCCAACAACTGAAGTTTTGCCACCGAAGTGTTACGGCTGAATGCTGACTCAGCTATAACTGTAGTTTTGTGCTTATTCCAAACTCCAATTGTAGAGGTGGCAGGGATGTGCCTTGGCGGCCGGGCAGCAGGAAGGGGCTCCTGTCTCCTTCAATTGGAGTTTGGCTGGCCATGGTCGGTAAACTTCTGCAGTACAATTTGGAGTTAAGAACTGAAAACTCGGCCATGCTTAATTCCAGTTAATGTGTATATCTGAACTGGGCCTACATGTCTAATTTGTTAGTGATAGCATGGAATTTGAAACTGGGGCTAGAAATTAACTCCTCCTTGTAAAACAGTAGGCCATTACAAGCCATATCTAAATATACTCTCTAAAATTCAAGCCAAACTCACGGTGCTCTATCCCTGACAACAGTACTTCCTGTTACCAGCTAGTTTTTTCTCCCACTGGTCCTCCATTTCAATAAGCTTACCCATGCAAAGTAAGGGGGTCCAATGATAGGGAGTACTTACTTCAACAACAAATATCTCATCTTTAAGACCCAGATGCTTTTGTAGAACACCATGCTTGTCAACATGTCTCTATCTTCCCATTCACCTGAATGGGAAATTAGGGACATGTTGGCAGGTATGGAACATCTATTTCTTTTGAGGATTCTGAGAAATGAAGTTCCTAGTGCCTCCTGCTTCAATCTTCAAGCTGAAAGAGGTTTGAAGCTCCATTTCCCACTCTGCCTGGCAGCAATGGATGCCTCACATGAGCATCCAGTCCTCAAAACTCAGGCTTCTGTCACCGCTGCAAGCCCTTTGCACCAGACCTCCACGCCACCAGTTTCCTCCCCTTGAAAAAGGGGGAGAGTTGGCAATGTTCTCTTTCCAACATTATGGAAAAATTGAGAGCTCTTTGAATAATAATTTTAAAAAGTCTTTTTCTAAGACTTCCCTGAGAAACTCAGAAAAACCAGGCTAATTACAAGTTGAGCTGCAGGGAGCTTGCCCATCAACTGCTAAATTTAGATTGAAAGTTTGAGGCAGGGAGCTTATGTCATTTATGGTTTTGTTCAGCTGGTGAGAGATGAACATTTTCCTGAGAGAGTAGCAGGAGGTTTGTTTGAGTTTGTTGTTGCTCATGGTGTGTACCATCGTGCCGCTTTCCTTTCTGATGAACAGATTTTGTAGGCTTTTATTCAAAAATCTGCAAAACCTGTTTGACATGGCAAAGGACATAGGGCAAGAGGAATATGTGTATATACAGTACATGATGGGAAACAAAATCTCTTTCATATCACTTTCAGCTTTCTTAAAGAGTATGCCCTGTCTTCGGTTTTACTTTATAAACTATTATGTACAGGGAGGGCATTATATAAACACAATACTCAAGATATCCAACCAAGTTCAACAGTGCTTATTCTCATGTAAGTATACACCGGATCTCAACTGCACTTAACCAGACATAAGTCTCTTTGAAATCAATGGAAATGAATAGAATGGGATCTTCTCCCTCACAATTGCTGGGAGGAGAGCTTTGTAGCAAGACGTGTGAAGGGGTAGAGATTTGGCATTTTCTGCCTAGCTACAAGCCATCTGTCAAGAAAGAGTGGGAGGCAATGCATATCATCTCCCTTACCAGTATCCCTGTCAGGGATCTGGCCTATATTTAATGTGTGTACCTAAGTCTAGGGACCAGGGATAGACTGGGACTTCTGCTGGTGTATCGATCACCTCACTGCCCAGTGGAGTCCCTAATTGAGCTGACAAACCTGGTTACTGAGTTGGTATTGGAGTGGCCCAGATTGCTGCTGGTGGGGACTTCATTTTGGGATCAGGATGTTGGAAGTAGATCAAGAGTTAATAGCGGCCATGGTGACTGTGGGCCTATCCCAATTGGTCTCTGGACTGACACAGAATGCTGGTCACATGCTCAATTTGGTCTTTTGCTCTGATCAGGGTGGTGTTCCGTGGGTGGGAACTCCTGTCATCTCCCCATTGCCATGGACAGATCACCATCTGGTTAAAGCAGAACTTACAGCCACAACCTGTCTCTGCATTGGTGAAGGACCTATTAGATTGGTCCACCCAAGGAGGTTATTGAATCCAATAGGATTCCAAGAAGCCTTGGAAGGGTTCAGGGTTGCCTCTGCTAGTGATTCTGTCAATATTCTGGTGCAAACATGGAATAATGAACTCACTAAAGTGGTAGACATAATCGCTCCTAAGCGTTTTCTCTCTGATCTGCTTTAAAGACAGCCCTGTGGTATTTGGATGAACTGAATACGGGAACTGATGCGGCGAGGGAGACAACTAGAGAGCAAGTGGAGGAAGACTCAGCGTAAGTCTGATTGTGCACAACACAGAGCACATTTGAAGATCTATGCTGTGGCAGTGCAGGCAGCAAAGAAGCAGTTCTTTTCTGCCTTCATTGCTTCTACAAATTCACATCCTGCTGAGCTGTCTAGAGTTGTAAGGGGGCTAGTATGGAAACCACCACCACCACCCACAAATTTAAACTTGGAACCATCAGTCACTCACTGTGACATTTTTAATGACTTTTTTGTGGATAACATCTCTCAGATTTGGGCCAAGCTGGATTCCACAGCTATGGCAGAGTCTACTGTGGAGGTGTCGAGCAACTCATCTTATGGGATTAGACTGGATCATTTTCAGTTTGCGACTCCTGAGGAGGTTGACAAACTGCTTCGGACTGTGCGCCCTACAACCTAGTCTCTTGACCCTTGTCCAGATTGGCTTATCCCATCAAGTAATTATATTATCAGAGACTCTCTGTTAAATATTATAAATGCTTCTCTAAGGGAGGGCAGGATGCCTCATTGTCTTAAGGAGGCTGTTATTAGACCACTTTTGAAGAATCCTGCATTGGATCCCTCAGAGTTAACTAATTACAGACCTGTTTCCAATCTTCTATGGTTGGGCAAGGTGAATGAGTGGGTGGTGGCCTCTCAGCTCCAGGCAGTTTTGGATGATGCAGATTATCTAGACCCATTTCCAACTGGCTTCTGTGTGGGAAATGGGGTTGAGACTGCCATGGTCAGCCTGATGGATGATCTCCAACTGGCTATCGACAGAGTGGAAGTGACTCTGATTATCCTTTTGGATGTCTCTGCGACTTTCGATACCATCAACTATGGTGTCCTTCTGGACTGCCTGAGGGAGGTGGGATTGGGTGGCACTGTTATACCTAGGTTCTGCTCCTACCTCTCTGGTAGATTCCAGATGGTGTCACTTGGAGACTGCTGTTCTGCAAAGCAGGAATGAATGTGTGGACAAGGCTCCATACTGTCTCCAATACTTTTTAACATATACATGAAACCGCTGGAAGAGATTATCAGGAGCTTTGGTGCTGGGTGTTAACAATATGCGGATGATGCCCAGATCGATTTCCCCATGCCAGTATCATCGGGAAATGGCATATATTCTCTAAATGCCTGCCTAGAGGCAGTAATGGGCTGGATGAAGAATAACAAACTGAGGATGAATACAAATAAGATGGAGGTACTGTTTGTGGGGGGTCAGGACCCAAGAGATCATTTAGATCTGCTTGTCCTGGACAAGTTTATACTCCCAATGAAATACCAGGTACATAGCTTGGGAGTGCTCCTGGACCCAATGCTCTCCCTGGTTTTTCAGGCTGAGGCAGTGGCCAGGAGCACTTTTTGTCAACTTCAGCTGATACAACAGCTTCGTCCCTTTCTAGAGGTAAATGAACTTAAAACAGTGGTACATATGCTGGTAACCTCCAGGCTTGACTACTGTAATGCACTCAATGTGGGGCTGCCTTTGTATGTAGTCCAGAAACTACAATTGGTACAGAATGCAGCAGTCAGATTGGTCTCTGGGACAAATTGAAAGGACCTCATAACACCAGTTTTAAGGGAACTGCACTGGCTACGGATACATTTCCGGGTGAAATACAAAGTACTAGTTATTACCTATAAAGCCCTTAATGGCTTGGGTCCAGGGTATTTAAGAGAGCACCTCCTTTGTCGTGAACCCTGCCACCTGTTATGATCTTCTGGAGAGGTCTGGTTACGGTTGCCACTGGCTCGTTTGTTGGCGACCCAGGACCAGACTTTCTCTGTGGCTGCCCCAGGGCTCTGGAATATGCTCCCTGCTGACAGAAGAGCATCTCCTTCTCTGTTTGTTTTCAGAAAGACCCTCATGATCCACCTGTTCTCACAGGCTTTTAATTAGAATTAATTTTAATAATTTGATTTAATAGTTGTTTTATGCTACTGTTTTTGTTTCTGTTTTATGCTACTGTTTTAATTGTTTTATGTATTTTGATCTGTGCTGATTTTTAAATATTGCTTTTAATTTTGTACATCGCCTAGAGATGTATATCAGGTGGTATAAAAATATTATAGATAGATAGATAGACAGAGTTACTTTAATAAGATGTGGCCAGGCATTCTGCACCATTTATCCATATAGATCTGGGTCTGTACCTTTTAATGATTCTCGATGCAATAAAATGACTGAAATCTTATATATGTTTATCTGCAGTCAGTCCTCTGGAGCTCAAAGGGATTAACTTCTAAGTAAATTATCATAGGATAGGGCTATTTACAACATAGTTTAAATACAGAGAATGTTCAGCAACACTTTCTCTGCCACTGCATTATATTTTATTATTGATGAGAATGAATATTCTTTCTGGGTGCATATGATAAAAACCATAGTTGCAATTTGCTGCATAAGAAAAACCTAGAGGTTATTAACATTTCCACGGTAACACCTGCCGTTATGTCCCCCACTGAAGTTTGCAGTTGTAAATACTTTGTACACTGAGAGTGGAAAAGAGGTATTAAAAACAGACACCAACTGTGCCCAAAGGCTCTCACTTTATGACATGCAGGTTGCCTCGAGCAGCAGAAAAATGAATATTAGACATGTCTGATCACTTGAATGTGGTTTATTAACACTTATTGCCTTTGAAACAAAGTCTTCCTTCCTTTTTGCTCCCAGGAACAATGAATAGTCACCCTCAATTGCTTTCTTGTGCTTCTCTCTCACACATTCTATCAACAGATATTCTACAGAAGGGAATATTTCATCACAACTGGAGTGGGTGGTAGAGTATATTATGTCAAATGCCCTTCAGCATTTTCCTAATTGGAAAGGAAGGGCTTTTTTATTATTTTATTTTATTTTATTGCCCAAAATCATTTTCTAACTATTCGTGCTCACAAACAGAAGATGTAGTTGTGAACTTGTTTCAGGGCGATAATGCATTATTATGCATGCAACGGTGAACTTATTTCAGGGCTATAATGCCCCTATACATTATGGGGAACCATAGAGGTGCTGCTAATCCTTGGATTCTGGGTAATGTGTAGCTGGGGGGGGAGGTCATGTGATTTGATAATGCTAGTGTTCTTTCCTACTTCACAGGGTTGTTGTGAGGAGAAACCTAAGTATGTAGTACTCTGGGCTCCTTGGAGGAAGAGCGGGATATAAAAACGTAAAACAAACAAATAAATAAATAATACATTTTAGTTATTTTGAAGCTATACAAAATGAAATTAAACACCTGTTGTTAACACATTTTCTTAAGAGCTAAAGATATGCAATTGATTTAACAGAAATTGAAAATGGTTTCTTTCTTTCTTCGCTCACAAACCCCACTCACCTAACCATGCATTCAGTTTATTATAGGAGTTTTGATGATACTTTTTGATGTAGTAAAATACTGCCTATATGTAATTTTATATTAAAAAACAATTAAAATGCACACCTGCTTTTGCAATTTAACTTTTAATATATGCAAAAGTAGACCTTTGGGCCTTGTTGAATGTCATAATCTCCTCTCCGTACATGCACTGATATTTCTCCAACTGAAATATAAAATGGCAACCCTCTAATCCACTCATAAAAATCATGCATATATGTATGCTAACACTGGAATCAAGGAAGCTACATTAGGGGAAAAGCTGTTTTTAAAAAATCACAGAGTACATTTGTGGCAATATATAAACATGACATGAAATATTTGTTGAATAGCTGACAATTGCTGAATATCAGTTATGATAATGGTAGACAAGCTAGAGTGGCAGAGGAAAGCCTTCTACTCTTTGGTTTTAGGCCAAGCCATGGTCTCCACTGAGGCAGGAATCTGGGAGGAACATGCAGATTGGACAGTTCAGGCGCAGGACTGCAGCTAGCTCTGGGGAGGAACCCATGAGAGCTGGGTCCAGCTGCATAAGGAGTGCTCTCCCGTGGCTGCTCGGAGCAGTCTGCTCATTCTGATGGCTGCTGTCCAGGAAGAATGAATTTGCCTTGCCCCTTCCCTGGGGAAGGCTCTGTTCTTTAAAGAGGCCTTGCCTGCTGGTTCTGGTGGTACTGTGGAACCTCTACTAGGGACGGCAAGCCTTCAGGGGACCCCTCCAAGTCAATGAAGCCAAGGATGAAGGAATGGCTGTGCACCCAGGTCATGGTGGAGGTGCTGGTTTTCCTAGTTGATGGTGTGAGGTTGCCCAGGGTCTGGGTCATAGTGCTTTCCCAACTTGCCTTGTCCTTTGAACTGTCTACCTTGTTCCCCATTCAGGAGGCCCAGGATCTGAAATCATGACACCTACTAAATATTGCCTCCAGGTGCTCTTCTCGGGGGAAATATATGGCATTCCCATTATTTCCCCCTTGCAAGTAGGAACACAGGTAAGGGGGATTTTTAGCAGATAAATAGCAGGATGGAAAGTGTAAAGCACTCCTCCTCCCTTCATTCCCCAGATCCTGACTGCAGCCTTCCAAGACTGCTTTTCTTATATTTACTCATCATACTTTTCATTTTAAAAATTATCAGGGAACAGAGTTGAAATACTCCATTTCATGCCTAGTTGGGCTCTGAAAAAAGGGCAATTGAAGCTTAAAGTAGTCACTGAATGATCAAAGAAAATAGCTCTTCCTATAATAAAGCTTAATTGTTCGACAAGTATTTGATCCTGTACAGGAGAGGAGCCAGCCAAACGGTGGCCTGTGTTTGGCCCCACCTGGTGCCCCCACCACTGACGCCCTGTGCGTGTGACATAACTTGCACAGGGGTATGGTTCGGGCTCCAGGGAGTCCCGAGCGAGCTCTCCTCATCATGTTTCAGGCAGTGTTTGCTGCCTGACAGCATTTATTTCCCTTCCTCTCCCTCACTGGATGGAGAGGAAGGGAAATAAATGTTGTCAGGCAGCAAGTGCTGCTTGGAAATTAGAGGAGGAGGACTGGGGCAGGCCTCCAGGCAATTGGACCATGCCCCCTTGCACAAGATGTCACAAGCAATGGGGGCTACAGCGGCCCTTTTCATTGGCAGCCTAGGTTTTTTGAATCTGTTCGCTCAATGATGGCTCTGCCCCTAATCCTTTACTTGGCATAACACACAGTGAAACAAATAACTTTCTAACTCTTGTGAAAGTTTCAAACAAAAATGAGAGAGAGAGAGAGAGAGAGCATTCTGAAAATACTGTTAATCATCTGTCTGGAAAAAATGGAATTTTGAACAGGATAATGGTAATGCCCTACCTTCAAGAATTTATGTTCAGTGAATTTTCTTAGTAGCAATTTCAGTCATTTAACCAGAAAATGCTCAGCAATGTGTAAAACCAAGCAATTCCTGTCCTCAGCTGCCGGTGGTACATTAGCTGCTAATAGCATGGTAGTCTTAACAACATGACACAGCAAAAGGAATCAATACATAACTAAGAGGACATCTGCCTAACAACCATGGAATACCTGAAAAGACAATATGTACTAAAAGCCAAAGAATTGCCATTTCATCCAAATCAACACTGAAATTGAACCTACACCCCACCACATACACACACTCATATTAGTCCCTTCTTGCTGTTTCCTCTTCCCCTTTTATTGAGCTTTCTCCTGAGGATGTGCACAAATAGTGATTCAAAGGGAGATTCATAACACCCTTCACCTTTAAAATGGAGATAAGCAGTTGCATACCTGCTCCCCTGCTGCTCGCCACTACTTCCTGTCTCGGTGGTGCTCCTCCCAGCTATCTTGGAGCTCTGGCAGTGCTCTCCCCCAGCTGCCCACACGCTATGCCAGCATGCACGTTGCCAGCATGCATGTGCAGAGGTCACGTGCTCGCATCTTTCAGGGGCAGCTAGGGGAGAACACCGCCGGCGTGCCAAGATAGCTAGGAGGAGCACCGCCGATTCAGGAAGTGGCAGTGAGCGGCATGGGAGCAGATATGCACCTGCTCTCCTCCATTTTAAAGGTGAAGGGGCTATGTTATGACTCACCCTTTGAATTGTGATTTGTGTGCATCCCTACTCCCCCTGCCCCTTCCTTGTGTTGCTCTTTCTCTGGGCCAAGCTACTAATTCCATTGGAGCTGACGTGCTTGTTTTTTCCTCAGTATGTGATAACTGTGTGGGCTCCAATATGATTTGGTAACATGATTTGGGACCTTTAACTCTGTGCCCTCACCATGATCCGAACATGAATTGCCCTGCCATGGCTGGTATTTGCTCCAGAAGGTACCTGTTTTGTGTATTTTAATCTGTGCTGATTAAGGAAATGAACATAAACAAGCCCTACTGTATCAGGCCCAAGGCCCATAGTCCAGCATCCTGTTTCATACAGTAGCCCACCAAATGCCTCTGAGAATCCCACAGATAAAAGGTGAGGGAATGCCCTTTCTCTTGCTGTTTCTCCCCTGCAACTGGTATTTAGAGTCATCTTGCCTCCGAGGCCAGAGGAGGCTGACAGCTCCACCTAATCTGATGGATTCCCTAAATGTCCTAAACTAACTGCAGGCTAATGTGTTCCAGGATTTAGAGCAGATTACCAGTACAGAGACCAACCTGACTGGAAAAACAAGCAAGAGAAGCTCTTTGCAGCCAACTACATGGAGTAACAGAATGTAGAAGGCTAGCAGGTGCCACGGGATTCCTTGATTTATGTAGGGTGAATCATTCATTCAGGGAGAATCATTCATGCAGGCAGCAGGAGACAGGATTGTACTAACTGATCCTTCTATTGACCTCTGTGCATTCATCTGGCCTTCTGCACATAGTCTCTATGCATATAAACTGTAGAGATCTGTCTGCATAGCAATAGCAATAGCAATAGCAATAGCACTTACATTTATATACCGCTTTATAGCCGGAGCTCTCTAAGCGGTTTACAATGATTTAGCATATTGCCCCCAACATTCTGGGTACTCATTTTACCGACCTCGGAAGGATGGAAGGCTGAGTCAACCTTGAGCCCCTGGTCAGGATTGAACTTGTAACCTTCTGGTTACAGGGCGGCAGTTTTTTTACCACTGCGCCACCAGGGGCTCTTTGCATGATCTGGACCCTGAATAATGCACTATATACATCTCACTTACACAGCCTACACAAATGCAGCTTGTGCACTTGTAGGCTCTGGGAAGAAGGGCCAGTCAACATGAAGTTGTGGTGTGACCAGTTGGTGCAATACTGCTTCCCACCTTGATACATAAATTCAACTGACAGAGATTTATTTATTTATTCATTCATTCATTCATTCAATTTCTTTTTTTTAGTATCATAGAGAATCCTACTGGCAGTAATCATATATAAGATAACTCATTAAACTTGGTAGGAATATAGGGCCTAGTCATATTTAAAAAGAAAAGTTCTGGCAGAAAGGGGAATTTAATTTCCAAAATTTGCTCCATTTTTGAATGAATTTGCTTCCAAAACAATACTAAGCTAGATAGACCAATGGTCTGACTCAGTATATTATTATTATTAATTTGATTTCTATACCGCCCTTCCAAAAATGGCTCAGGGTGGTTTACACAGAGAAATAATAAATAAATAAGATGGATCTCTGTCCCCAAAGGGCTCACAATCTAAAAAGAAACATGATAGACACCAGCAACAGTCATTTGAGGTATTGTGCTGGGGGTGGAAGCTCCTCCCTCACTCTGGCTGCTATTGGCTGCCGGGGCTGTCCTTCATTAAAGAAGGAAGCCCCGTCAGTCACTTCCCCCTCCTCTCTGCAGTCAGCAAGATTGCAGAGAGGGAGCTCTCCATTTTGTTAGAATGAGATGGGAGATTGGGGGGCGGGGATTCCGCATAACATCCGAAGCCAACCAATGTTTCTCTGAAGAAACACACATTGTACTTAGAGAGAGATTCTCCCTGTGTTAAGGAACATTGGCCCCCCAACATTACAGAAATAATCTTTCTCTGTTTACAACATTCATCTCCTGACAATGCTCAGGTACAGCAGGGGGAGGGGCTAATGAGTGTGTTGGTGAGGGCGGGGCTTACCAATGTGCTCTTGTGGAGGCTGTTCTGAGGTTCAGTCTCCATGCTTTTGGAACAACTGAACAGGGCCAGTGATTTCCTCTTTTCCAGTGAATAAGGATTAAGTTTTTAGTACTTTGTGAGTAATGCTGTGCTGGTAACCCAAGGCGTTATGTGTGTATTCATGGTTCAACTCAGTTCCATTCATTTCTAGCAAACAGGGCGGCCATAATCCAAAAGGGATGAGGCTTCGAGCCCTTTCAGGTGTTTAAAGAAGATGACAGAAGCCTCCCCCCCCCACACACACAACTGTAGCATGGCTCAACAGAAAACTGCAGTGCAAATTACATTTTTCTGAATGTTAGCTGAACTCAAGCTCAAAAGGAAAGAAGTCCTGCCCTTTCAGGAAAATAGTCACCATTGTAATAGTCACCAGAGGAAAGTGTTATCCGATGCAGACTGGTAGTGTTGTTCTTCCTGGGGGAAACAATTTAAACATGACACACTTCTTCTGTGCTGGAAGGAAAGATGCTGCTGACTGTGGGCATTCAGTAAGAACCTGTACTTAATAAAATGAAAAGTTTATTTGCAAAGTATAGAGGTCGACAACTTAGGGAAAGGCTTTGAAATCGATCACACTGGTGGTACCAGGGGGAAAAAAGGTGTGTGTGTGCACAGAAGGGACAAAGTGCATTTGTGGTTTGGCAAGCTGTGTCTCACATGTTAAATTTATGAAACAGAAATGGGACTGGTGGGGGCAAGAGCCAATTGACTGCTGAGGGGCACTTGTCCATCCATGTTCCCCTCTGGAGTCACCCTATACCACAAAACAACTATACATTTTGAAAAAGACACTTGAACAAATATTGCTTATAAGTGCTTAACTCTGGTCGAATTCTTCTCAGTTTTTTTTTTAAAAGAGTGTACTGTATCCACAATGCAGCTCTGTTCTGCTAAGGGAATATAATGGGGTCATCCTATCATAAGGAGGTTGAAAAATAGTACATTCAGTGGTTCCTCTGCTACCTTAGCCCTGTTTGCTTTTTTTTAAAAAAAAAAACTATTAAAAGGAAAATCTACAGCAGCTTATTGATTTGGCCAGGCTTTATACCTTCCTACTCAATTTTCTTAAATAGACTATGAGAGTGTTAGAAATTATGCACAAATGTGCCAGAAAGCTTCGGGGGGGGGGGGGAGAGACTAATATGGACTAACCAATTCCATTCTCTGTACAGCAAATTCAAGAGGAATCCAACATGTGTAAGGAAAGGCAACCAGCAGTTTTCACATTTCATTCCAGCATTCTGATTCAGAAGACAGGCGACAAAGGTAATTTCTGCATTCTTACTTGCTGTGGGCAATTAACTATTTAGATAAATGATGAACGGTTAAGACCTAATTGCATGGTTACAGAAAAATCTGGTTACACATGCTGTGCAATACAAAGATGTATCCAACAAGGAAGAATGTGGTGTTTTTCTCACTCTTTATTCTCTGGATCTCAAGAATTTAAAATATTTTAATGGATATTATCCAAGGTGCTCTATATTTCTTTTTTTTATTCTGCTAGAAATATCAGTCATTGTTCATGTCACTTACATGCTGAAGACTTCAGCTTGTGCAAAAGAGAGTGCCTCTATTCATAATATGATGAATAAGATTCATCTGTAGTCACTGGTCCCTTTGGGAACTGGTTATTTATTCAATTGAAAATGGATTTCCCCCACACAAAAAAGAGTTGCCAGAAGAACAAATAACCCACCATCACTTCTTTCTTTTTTTGTTCTAAACCTCAGATGTCTATGACTCATCCATAACAAATTTTGCAGAAGCTTCTTGAATACATTTAACCCATTCATTCTTAATGTGCTCAGTTAACTGCCAAGCTGCAAGCTGCATCTGGGTCCAAAGCCATCTTTATCTGTGCGTCCCCCACCACCAAGTAAATGGCTCTACAGAAAATGAGGCGAGTCTCATATTCAGTGAGACTCGCCTCTAGGGGGTTTGCGGGGAGAGCGGAGCAGCCCTGGGTGGCCGGATTGGCCATCCACATGACTGCCAGCTCCATCATGGAGCCAGTGGGGGCTGCAGGGTTTGGGGGCCATGTGGCCCCTGGAAGTTCCAGGATGCCCCACCTGAGGGTGTGGGGCATCCTGGAGAGACCCCCAAGCCTGGGAGGCTGCTTGCAGCCTCCCTGCCAGGGGTCTTCTCATGTGTTGCCATGGTGCAGAGCTGTGCCTTGGCAACACACGACCAAAAAACCCAGGTTAGCAGAGTGCTCGCTCCGCTAACCTAAGGGGAGGGGGAATTAGTCCAGTTTGCTGCTGGGAGCTGCAGGGCTCCCGTTGCAGCACACAGCTGCCAAACAATCAACTGAATGAATCAATGGCTGAGTTCGGACATAAAGGATAGCCCCAGTTAATCGTGGCTGGGGTTACATTTCCTAAATCCAATTCACGTCGCAGACATTTTTAAAAAGCAACGAACTGGAGACAGCTCAACTGGAGTGGAAGGATAGGGAAGTCCCTCCCTGCCACTCAGCCTCCCACCCCGATCCCAGCAAACTCCATGGCCAGACTGTGGGCAAAGCGTCACTGCATTACTGGGGTGACTGTGATTGGCTACGATCTTGAGTGTGTGTGCCGAGCACGATTGTGCATTTTTTGGATATCTCTGCCCGCACTTGGCGGGGGAAGGTCACTGAAAGCTCTTTAAATGCTCAATACAATGAAAGCACCATGCAAATTCAAATTCCGTGGGGGGTGATGTTTGAGGGCCCAGGGGAGATGGACTGAGAGTGATAGCCCACTAGGCAGCAAGCTGCTTGCAGCAGGTTTGTGATGGGACTGGCTGGACTGATCTGCCAGGGTCTCCCCTTGCAACACCTTCCCTGGTCATGGTTGGACAGACTCCCCCCCCCCACACACACACCAGCATCTTTTTCCTTCCTCCATCTGTGTATCCCATTCCAGCGATGTGGGGTTTCCCCTCCCCTCCTGCACTGAAGACCCCTTCAGTGCAGGAGGGGAGGGGAAACCCCACATCGCTGGAATGGGATACACAGATGGAGGAAGGAAAAAGATGCTGGTGTGTGTGTGGGGGGGGGGAGTCTGTCCAACCATGACCAGGGAAGGTGTTGCAAGGGGAGACCCTGGCAGATCAGTCCAGCCAGTCCCATCACAAACCTGCTGCAAGCAGCTTGCTGCCTAGTGGGCTATCACTCTCATGAGAGAACCAATCTACTGTGGGTATGGTTATGCTCGCCAAGGTGCTATCCCTACCCACAGACTGAGAGCTCAAGGCTTGAGCCACCCACTTAACCACCAGGGATTTCAAAGGGGCCCCTCTTTAGTGGGGTCCCCAACTCTCTTTGTTAAAAAAAAATAGCAGGGGAACCCCACTACTTCCTTCTCCCCAAATCCCTCTGAAGCCTGGCATGCACCCAAGAGGACATCCTGACACCAAAGGTGGATTGGTTCAATGGCTATTGAGTGGCCCAACCGGACAGAACATTTACTCAAATTTTAAAGTTGTGGGTCCACTCCATCTTTGTGTGGTATGCAGATAAGCAAGTGTGTGGAATTGCAGAAGAGGGCAATTTCCTCTGCTCCCCCAGCTCTGGGGCAGCTGGGTTAACTGCAGGGGTTGTAAGTGAAGGCACACCTATGCATAAATGTGGATGGCCAGGCAAAGGGCTTGTTTCTGAGGTACCTCAGCCACCATCCCTGAGATCAGGAAAGCACTCTCTGGGATATGTTTGCCCAACACACTGCAACACAGCTTTATGTGGAGCACCCATGGCCTGACACTCTTGTGAGTGGGTGTAGTCTGTGTGGGCTTGGGTAGCCACCCTTATCACAGAGGAAGCATTGCTCCAATATCTGGGGTGAATCTCACTGGCCTTGCTCATGAATAAGCTACAACTGTAAGCCCACCCTGGGAAAGTGGCTGGGCCCCAGTTCCCCATCCTTTGTTTGTAAAAATTAGAGCAGATGCCCCTGAAACCTCCCCACCCTCTTCCCCTGTGCAAACTTCTGCACACCCAAAGGCCATCTAGATGCTCCCTATGTCCTTGACCTGACACGTGCATGGGGAGGAGGAAAGGGCTGACACCAGTACAGATCTTTAAACCCACTCCAAATGCCTGGTTCCTGGTCCGTCCTCACACTGTATGCAGACATCCTGCCATGGGAATTCCTGGGAGAAGGGGGGTATCCATTCCCTGGCCACTCCAGGACAGTGGGGTGGCCATTCCTGGGCATTGGCAAGGGTGCACAAGTACACATGGGTAGATGTGCTTGTGTGGGCACTATTTCACGGAAGCCAGTCTGCTATCCCCAAGAGAAGGGGAGGAATCATCAGGATAGCTCTCCCTGAGTCTCGCTTGCACACAGCAACTCAGCTCTATTATGAGCCCGCATGGCCTGACACTCTTGTGAGGGAGATCTTGTTGGAAAGGGGATGCATTGCCTTCTTTGATCAGTTATGATCAGTCCAGGTGCTTCTCTACCCCCACTCCTGCCCTGCAACGGTCTTTCTCATGAGTTCTCTGGGGGTGTCCCCATCAGTGTTCCCTTAACAGGGTTTCCCAGATGTTGTTGACTACAACTCCAAGAATCCCCGAGCAAAAGCAATTGCGGCTGGGGATTCTGGGAGTTGTAGTCAACATCTGGGAATTACTGTTAGAGGGAACATTGGTCTCCATAGTCTTTCCCTCTCATGCCTGGCCACACCCCTGGTGACATCAGGGATGTCTCTTAACACACTTTCACAATTCCCAGGCCAGGACTGGAACATAGGAAACATAGGAAACTGCCATATACTGAGTCAGACCATTGGTCTATCTAGCTCAGTATTGTCTTCACAGACTGGCAGCGACTTCTCCAAGGACGCAGGCAGGAATCTCTCTCAGCCCTATCTTGGAGAAGCCAGGGAGGGAACTTGAAACCTTCTGCTCTTCCCAGAGCGGCTTCATCCCCTGAGGGGAATATCTTGCAGTGCTCACACATCAAGTTTCCCATTCAGATGCAACCAGGGCAGACCCTGCTTAGCTATGGGGACAAGTCATGCTTCCTACCACAAGACCATCTCTCCTCTCCAAGACTGGTGTTGTGGCATTTGTAGACTGGCCACCACGGGGAATCTGTGAGGGGAGTTGGTATCTTCAACAATCCCTGCCAATCCGCATTCTTGCCGTGGGCACATGAAACCATGCATATGTGCTGTGGGGTGACCTGACTGTCAGAGGAGTGCTTTTAATCCTGCTGACCACCAGTCACCAAGACCAGGAAAGGTGTTGCAACAGGCTGGGGGTTTACAAGCTTCCCTGGGGCTTACAGGGACCTAGAAACCAGGCTGGGCAGGTGCAGCCCTCCGGTCAGCATGTGTGTCTCTATGGCCTGTCACTCTCATGAGAAAGCAGTCCCTGGGAAGATGTCTAAGATTTTATAGTGATACTTGGCTTTATTGCTAGGTTAATATAACCAATATCTAGGTGAAACCAGGGATGGTTCTTCTCATGAGTATTGCCAACATTGCTTGTGTGCATCCCAGGAGAAGCGGCTCGGAGGCCCCTTCCCCACCTTTTCAGATAAAAGTTACATGTTGATAGAAGTGATTGCAAATATGATGATAGCTATTGTGAAAAGGCTAATATTTAAAATAATTACAATTTAAAAAGAGGCAAGCTACTACTAAAAAGAAACAAGCTACAAAAAAACTAAAACCGCTAAATATACTTTCCCATAATAAAATGTACAGAAAAGATAGAAGGGGAATTTAAATAGTAGTAATAATATAGCTGGAAGTGATTTCATATGTGGCAAAAAGCTAGAATTAAAATTAAGAATGGTTAAAACTATAAAGAGCCCCTGGTGGCGCAGTGGTAAAACTGCCGCCCTGTAACCAGAAGGTTACAAGTTCGATCCTGACCAGGGGCTCAAGGTTGACTCAGCCTTCCATCCTTCCGAGGTCGGTAAAATGAGTACCCAGAATGTTGGGGGCAATATGCTAAATCATTGTAAACCGCTTAGAGAGCTCTGGCTATAGAGCGGTATATAAATGTAAGTGCTATTGCTATTGCTATTGCTAATGGTTACCATAAGTTGAACTATTACTAAAAATGGTAATGTTACACGGAATTGCACTAAATGGTAAAATACACTAAAATACGCTAAATGGTGAAGTTACACTGCATCAGTCTAATAAAATATTATGCTGCTTGGGTCTGCCTTTTATACAACCCCCCAAGCCATTTGCCCCCCTCCTGGCACCGTGATCAGGTGCCCTGTTTGTGCTGCCACTTGGAGTGTTTGTGTTTGTGAACATACATGACTGTTGCTCCCTTCTCAGGGAGCAAAACACTGGGGCTATTCTTACGATCACAAAAATTGGGCTAGGAAAATCCTAGCCCGATTTTTGTGATCGTCAGAACAACTGGGCTCGCAGCCGAGCCCGGTGGTTCTGGAGCGGCTAACCCGCTCCTGTAGCCCCCCCCCCTTTAGCTTGGGTTTGCAGAGTGAGCGCTCCACAAACCTGGGCTATCTGCTCATGAGTAGCCTCAGCGCGGCTCCATGTCGTGGCTACTCATGAGTAGACCCCTGGCCGGGAGGCTTAAAAGCAACCTCCCAGCTCGGGGGTCTCCCCAGTATGCGCCGCGCGCTCACGCAGGGCATACTGGGGCTTCCGGGGGCCACGCAGCCCCCGAGCTCCACAGCCCCCTCTGGCTCCATCTCGGCAGCAGCCATCATGTGGGCGGCCAATACGGCCACCCAGGGCTCCCTGCCCGCTCGTGAGCGGGGAGGACGGGCTTAGCCCTCTCTTCCCGCTCACCAGGAAAAACAGGGTCTCACTGATTGTGAGACCCAGTCCACTGAGTGGCAATCCTGTCATCACTACTGCTTTCCAGGCAGCGGGAGCAAGGAATGGAGTGGGGGTGCCCCCGAACAGCTGTGTGGCTCGACAGGCTGGCCAGTCCTGGATGGGGTGTGTCAGTTTCCCTGTAGCCTGGCAACTCCATATCTGCACAGCTGACATGAAGGGTGTGGCTGGTTTTCGGAGAGGCTGCAAGTGAGAAGTGCTGAAAGTATTGGACAGCCACCTCCTCGGGCGGGTCTGCATTGCCACCTCTATGACTGGAGTTTGGAAACGGGCATGAAACCGAAGGTATAGCTCAGTCAGTAGTTGGGTGTAAAGCTTTGGTGCAGAACTACAGTTGGTGGTGAAGCTTAGAGAAACCTGAAGGTTACAACTGCAGATTGGCAAGGCAAAACAGAGTTAGCTGTTGGCCTGTAACCACAGTTTTACACATTCAGGCGTACTGCAGTTACAAACTCAGCCAGCTATAACTGCGGTTATCCTGTACGTCTGAACTCAGCCAATGTAAAACAGTTGCTCAGAGTTTCATTCATAAGACCAATGATAATATTTTGCTATGCTTAACAGGCCTATGAAAACAAAGGTCCAAGAAAGGATTGGTCATACAGAGGTGAACAAAGACTAGCATAGCTATGCCTGGAACCTTAATTCAATGGCAATGCAGGATTTGAAGAAGTAGGGACACATTTTCAAAGGTCTGGGGCAACCAAAAGCAAAGTTAGCTCAATATACAAGGAATAATCCATCTCTGAAGTCATGAGATATTCCACACTTGGTTACTGCTCTGCTTGAGTTCTGAATGTACTTAAGTACACTGGCTAGTACACAGAGGAGACAACATAGCAGTTATAATGTATTGCCCTCTCATCATTCCAGGAGAGCAAGGAGGTCTTTTTCAGGAAGCCAATTTGTTATTCAGTGCTACACCCTGAGGCTATTCACACGATCCGCCCAACCCAGGCTAGGGCAGCCCAGCCTGGGTTGGGTTGCTCATGTGAAGCACTGGGATTGCTCCCAATCATGACACTACTGCCCCCCCCCACTAGCCCAACTTTCAACCCCTGCCCTTAACCCAATTTAGAGGATGTGAGCACACCCACAATTCCAGTTCCAAGGTCATGTGTATGCAGGCTTAGAGCCTAGAGCAGGCCTGCTCAACTTAGGCCCCCCAGCTGTTTTTGGACTACAACTCCCATAATCCCCAGCCACAGTAGCCAATAGGAAGGGATTATGGGAGTTGTTGGTCAACATCTGCAGGAGGGCCGAAGTTGAGCAGCCCTGGCCTAGAGCATCCAGCTAAAGGGGGAATCCCTCCATGCATCATGCTGCTCATGCAGTGTGTCTTGAGATTCCTGGAGGCCGGGACTCATTTTCCTGGCCTCCAGAGATCTGTGCTGCTTAGAACAGCATAGATAATGTGTGTGTGGAAGCTGCATGCTTCACAGGATTTGACCAATTATCTGGGGGAAGGTAAACTCTGTCTTGCCTTCCCCCCATACCTCCCCTACCTGCCATGACCTCCCTGTCTACTGATATCTTCAATATTGTGTGAGCTGCACTGATGATTGCAAGTTAACAGAGCTTTATTACAGAGGCTGACCATCTCTGAGAGGGTCAGATTGTGTAGGAACATATACTTCCAGCCTCCAGGTATCTGGAGAACAGAGTGGCCTCTGAGAATAAAGAAGCAGGTCATCCCTTCTTGTAGCCTGGAAAAGGCCCCAAGCTACATGGGTGTGGATTGCTAAAAGTGTGAAACAGCTGACAGTCAGTCTAGGATAACGGTTTTCAAATTATGTTCCAGGGATTCCCAGAGTTCCTCAGAAGCTTGCTGTGATATTCCTCTGAAAAACACAGCCACAGAAGAGTGTTGGATGTCATTAAGTTTGTTAAAGGCAACAGTGAGGCCTGTGAGTAGCATTGTGTATGCACTCTGTAATAAATTGGGTTCTATGCCAGATCAAGTGGTTCTAGACAAGTTGATTGGAAAAAGAGACCTCAGGGTCAGACTCTGCACTACTTCTCCAAGGAGGGAGCAGACACAATTGCAGTTTTGCAGTGGAAGCCTGCGTGAGTGTTTAGGCCTATATGATCTCCTTAGGGCTCTGAAGAGTCCTAAGCCCAGATGGATTGGAAATGAGAGACAATCAGCAGATAAGATGTGCTTGTTTTTATTAACCAGTCTAAATTTTCATGCACAGTTAGCAATAAATGAGTTATTTATTTATTTATACTTGTTTGTTTTTTCATATTTCTATATCACCTGGCATGTGCATTCCTAGGCAGTGTACAAAAGTTAACACAAAATATAAAAACAGGATAAAATGATTAAAACAATTATGATATAAAATCAATTATTTTAACTTAATGTCATTTATTTTAACTTAAGGAGGCTATTCTGACAATCACTAGAAACCAGGCTAAGGGAGCCCAGCCCATTTCCTAGTGATTGTTAGAACCACTGGGCTCGCCCGTGAGCCCAGTGGTTCCATGGCGACTAGCCCAGCTAGGAATCCCTCCGCTTAAACAAGGTTAACGGATCACTCACTCCAGTAACCACTTTTTTGCGGTTGTGAGATGCCGCAGTGCGACTTTGCGCCATGACAACTCTTGAGGAGACCCCTGCCAGGAGGCTCCAACATGCCTCCCAGCCTCGTGGGTCTCTCCAGGATGCCCCGTGCCATGCACTCACGCAGAGCATCCTGGGAGTTCTGGGGGCTGTGTGGCCCCTGATCCCCACCTTCCCTGCTGAGTCTGTGACAGACCAAAAATATAAGGGATTGCACGACAAGACAGCAACCAGATGGATGAAACCGTGCAAAAATAATGATAATAGTAACAATTGGAGTTGATAACACTTCCAGAACATACACCACTTTCAAAGCTCTTGTTCATGAGAAGAACCCACCAATTCGTGAAGCGTTCCATATTTTTAGCTCTGCTTCAGATTGACAATTGTGTACAGATTTGCTGACTAGCTATTGCACTTGTAATTTCTGCAATTGGAAATTTTGCAGTTTTTTTTCATGAATAACAAGACTCTCCTGTACCAATTGATTATTTGGATGTTCAGGACCTACGTTTACCATGTACTATTTACACTCATTGCATTTATGCAGTTAAAGTTTAAGTGATCTTTATATCAAAAACCCTTTGAGGTCTTTTTTCCCTATATATTCAAAAAATAATAATGGATATTTTCACAACATTGGAAGTGTTTTGATTTTGTCACAACAATGTATATGTTGGGTTCTTCTCATGAACAAGAGCTTTGAAAGTGGTGTATGTTCTGGAAGTGTTATCAACTCCAATTGTTACTATTATCATTATTTTTGCACGGTTTCATCCATCTGGTTGCGAGTCTGTGACAGAGCAGGCAATCGGCAATCATGTGGGTGGCCGATCTGACCGCCCAGGGTATATATATATATATATTGTGTATATAGTGTATATATTGTGTGTGTATATGTGTGTGTGTATATATATATATAAACACACACACGCACACATATATTTATATATATAGCCTGAGAAAACAGGTGCATCTTAATGGACTTTTAACAAAACAGCCAGAAAAGGAGAAACTCTGATTTTAACAGGGAGTGCAGTTCAGAGCCTCGGGGGCAGCCACAGAGCCTCATGAGTTACCGCCAAATGAACCAGTGGTAGCCATAACCAGACCTCCCCAGATAATCTTATTAGGTGTGAGGGTTCATGACAAGGGAAGCAATCTCTTAAATACCCTGGACCCAAGCCTTTATCGGTAATGACCAGCACTTTGAGTTTTTCTCAGAAACTTATTAGCAGCCAGTGCAGTTATTTTAAGATCAGTGTTATATTTTGCTCTCGTCAGCTTATCCCAGAGACTAGTGTGGCTGCCGCATTCTGAACCAACTGTAGTTTCAAAGGCAGCCCCACGTAGAGTGCATTACAGTAGTCAAGTCTGGAGACTATCAGCATTTTAACTGCTGTTTTAAGGTCATTTTGTTCCAGAAATGGTCATAACTAATGTATCAGTTGAAGCTGATAAAAAGTGCTCCTGGCCACTGTCTCAACATCAGAAACCACAGAGACCTTTGGATCCAGGAGCACTCCCCAGCTACATACCTGATCTTTCATGGAAAATGTCACCCCATCTAGAACAGTCAGATCTAAACCATCTCCCGAGTTCTGCCCTACCACACTCAGAACTTATTAGAAAAGGTCCTGTTTGTATTGCTGTTCTCATAGATTCAGAAGACATTATGATTCAGACTTTGAGGCTATTCACACGATGGTAGAAAATTGGGCTATCCTCTGCTAGCCCGATTTCCTACCAGCATGAGAACCACCAGGCTCGGCTGCAAGCCCAGTGGTTCTTAAGCGGGTCACCATTTAAATAGCCCTCCCCTAAGCCCAGGTGAGTGGAGTGAGTGCTCCGCTAACCCAGGCTTCCCGATCGTGAGTTGCCGCAGTGCGGCTCCGTGCAGGGCATGCTGGAGCTTCGGAGGCCATGCAGCCCCCAATCCTCCCAGCCCCTGCCGGCTCCATTAACGGAGCCGGCAGTTGTGTGGGTGGCTGCTTCAGCTGCCCAGAGCAGACTGCTGCTCGTGTGCGAGGAGAGCGGGCTCCCCTCCCTAGTCTCTTCTCACTAATCATGAGAAGAGCCTCATTATGTTGCACAAGTATACAGATGTCTATATACTTGTCCATGTTTTTGTGAGTATGACTGTCCCTGCATTCATTTCAAAAGTGAACTTCAATACAGGCCCCTCAAATGCATGGTACAGATTGGAAATGTGCTGCTGTGCCTGTATTCAGCCTAACATGTGAATAACTGTGCCTGTGTAAATTCTGTTCTCATTGAATGCGTGTTGAACATAACACGTGAATAGGGCTTTTTGAAAGCCACTGGTCTAGCAGACAAAATAAGAGACCTTTTAAAATATAAAAACAACCCCTGACTCATTGAGGCTATTCACACGGCTGCTGGGAAGTGGGCTAAGGCAGCCAAGCCTGCTTTTGAGCAGCCGTGAGAACCGCCGGAGTTTTGGTGATTGTGAGTCACCACGGTGCAGCTCCGCACCATGGTGATTCATGAGAAGACCCCTGACCAGGAGGCTCCAACAAACCTCCTGGCCTCGAGGGTCTTCCCAGAATGCCCCATGCACTCACATGGGGCATCCTAGGACTTCTGGGCATCGACTGGCTGGCCCCCGATCCCCGCTGCCCCTACCAGCTCCATGACAGAGCCAGTATTTGTGTGGGCGGCTGATTCAGCTGCCCAAGGATGGCTGGATGCCCAACTGTGGGGAGAGCAGGTCAAGCCCCCTCTCCCTGCAGAAGCCCTGCAGGCTCTACACATGCATCATGTGTAGAGCCTCATTAGTTCACACTTAGAATATTCTGGGTTTCAGCAGCTCATTTTAATGAATGACAGAAGGTGTCCCCCCCCCCCACTTCTTTCCTCAGGAATATCCTTCCTAAGGAATATCCTTCCTAATATCCTAAGGATGTAGCATCCTCTGCGATGCTACGTTTTGCCACATCATCTCTTGACAGTTGTCACATGGTTTCCGGAGAAGAAGATAAAGCTTTTATTGGATCAAATATGCTTCTTGTTCCAGTAAAAGATATACTTTCACCTTCTGTATATAATTTATAAATTAGATAACATTCATGTAATTTTCTGTTGGATGACTCAATTAACAAAAGTTTATTATTTTCTCTCTAGGGTTTTTTTCCTCCAAAAGTGGGGGAGGACGAAAAGGAAAGTCTGTATCTTAAAAAAATTAAAGAGGATACAAATAACCTCTGTCCTCCCCCTACCTAGCTGGGACCTACCATAGCAATAAGTATGCTGCATAATGCCTACAAATCTAATCTTTGCTCAAGAGGTTCCAGCTTGTAAATTGAAGAATTCATTACAACCATTGTAGAAAGCCCCATGGAGCATGCACAGACTCAAGTTCAATTATAATGTATCTCTACACTGCGACACCTCCCAAAGAAATGCAGTGTCGCACATAATTATACAGAAGGCAGAGATAACACAAAAGACCATCTGTAAGCTTTGAACAGATGTAGCTTTTGAATACTTGGGCTTATCTTGCACTTGAAAATACAAACCTCAAAACAAGTGGGGCTTACTAAAATATCAAAGGAGGAACCTTACTTCTACAGAAGCCTGCTATGAACGTTTCTACATGGCACAATATTATGCTCAATGTTTTTAGTGAAAATTCGATTCCACCCCCACCCCCCACACCAGTGCTTGGAATATATGTTTAAGCCCACCACTGGTGAGATGTTAGTCTGATAATGTAAATGCAAGAGAGATACGGTTGGAAGAGTCAAACCTTCAGCAGCTTCTGAACCAAGGAGATGTTAGGTGGAGATTTAGCCTATGTGCCACCACCAAGTTATGGACAAAGGAGGAAATGTCAGATAAACTAGCCAGATCAAGATCAGTAGGCTAAAGTAGGTCATATGGCACTCCCTGGCCCCTCTAAAATTTCCGTGTTGATCTGAGCAAGAACGGAATTCATGGAAGACAAATTTATCAGTGAATATTAGCTATAACTTATAATGGGTATGTGCTCCCTATTTGAGGTAAGCAAAAGGACCACTTGGTTCTGCCTTTCTGAACACTAGTTTCTGGGAGCAATGGCAGGACAATGATTTTACTTTGGAAGGGCAGGTGCGTGTTCACATATCACCCAGATTTATGTCAAAGTCCCAGCGAGCTATGGGGGAGTACTCCATACACAATACAGGTTTTTCATTGTGCGTTGGAGTCTGATTTATGTCCAGGGTAAAAAATTCCACTTTTTGTATTGGGTTTTTGGGCAAATTTGAAACATCTGATATGCCCCGTAATTCACAGTACTTCACCCCTCTTAATCCTGTGGTAAACCCTGCTGTCTGGGGGAGGCGCAGGAGAGGTATGTTGCCTTCATTTTCTGCTTTGGGATTCCCAGGACCATTTGGCTGATCACTGTGGGAAACAGGATGCTGAACTATTTAAGCCTTTGGTCTGATTCAGCAGGGCTCTTCATATGTTCTTGCTGTTTTGGTCCCTGTGATAAGCAACCTTTGTCTGAAACCTCACTTTCACCTTGGTCCTCACAAATCTGAGGTGTGATTCTCCCCTGCTGCTGCAATCTGTGCTTGGGTCAGTGCTCCCAACCATCAGCTATTTCTTGATTACAGGTGTGATGTGGCATCAGTGAAGTATTTCTTTAGCAAATAAACACTCTATTTCTCAATTCCACAAACCAGTCTGAAATTCTGGCAGAGCAAAATGTATCCATTCTACATGAAGAACGTTCCAAGATCTCTCCCTGAAGTAGCAGCCACTGAGGGCAGTATGGGGCGGGCTGGGAGGGCAGGAGGAGGCACCTTTAAAAATAAATCAGCAGGTGTTTACTAGCACTAGGGCAGCAACTGCAAGCTGCCTTAAGCAGCAGTACATGGCCCAGAATCCCATTCGGGGCAGTGGTGCTCTGCCAGGCATCCCGCAGGGTGGAGGCATGGCCCTGGCAGGGACCAAAAGAAGTGCACATGCACAAAGGCCAGTGCCATGCTGCAACCCTGCTGGGATGCTGGGTGGAGCACCACCATCCCACATGGAATTCTGGGTGGAGTGCTGCTGCTTCAGGTAGTTTGCAGGTGATGCCTTAATGCTGGTAAGCACCTGCTGATTTATTTTTAAAGGTGTCCTCACCGGCTGCTACTGTCCCCCTGGCATCCCTAAGATAGGGCTGAGAGAGATTCCTGCCTGTAACCTTGCAGAAGCTGCTGCCAATCTGTGTAGACAATACTGAGCTGGATGGGCCCATGGTCTGACTTGGTATAAGGCAGCTTCCTATGTTCCTATGTATACTCTTGCCCCAAAGTTTTGAGAACAGAACCTAGTGGTCCTTCTGTTTATCTCCGATTCACCTTTTGGTAAACTCTGGAAACCACATACCTGGCCCTGTTTCCATACAACTGAAAGAACCTCTACCTGTGGCAACTGCATAAATACTCCATGCATACATATGCAGGGATCCATGTGCCTTTTCCACATTATGATGAACATGTGCGGGGAAGATGGAGGGGAGCTGGGGCAGAATGAGAGTAGTTGATTCTACACTCACAGGCATTCTGTTCAGAGTTTGGCAAAGGCATATAGAGGCCTTGTAAGACTACAATGCATGTGGCTCTGTTGTTTGTCTGGAGTTTTGATTGATCATTCATGTACTATAATAATGCCTGTCTGTTCTCTAAGAAGAGAAAAAGTCCCTAATTTTTGAATGTGTATCCCCTTTTCTGCAGTGGGAATCATTCACGCCTCCAATTGCCTTTCATAGATTGCCTCTTCCACACCTCCACTTCCCTCTGATTTGGCTTCAATCAGTGGAACTAATCTTCCATTTGCCCTTTCCCCAATCAGGGTCTTCACCGAGTCACTGCTGTTGATTGAAGTAAATAGAGTTAACTTGCACAGGGAGTTTGCAATATGAATGGCTTCCATGGGACTCTAGCTGCAGTATGGATGAATATGACTCCATGCTATAGATCTAATGTCAGTAGGGCCATTATGGCAGAAAGATGTCATTGCCTTCATTAGGTTTGCCATGAACAGAAATCCATTTAGGATCCAACAGCCTTTTCCTCTTGAACATGGGCTTAGAAAAAGGTCACTGACTGGCATTTATAGTTTGAGGCTAATTTTATAGGGGAGTTCTCTTTGCCAGAAGATCAACATTTCTCATTCTTTTTGAAGAACCGAAAACTATTCAATCAGTAGCCAGAATTCATTTTCTTCATGAAGAACTTTTTACATTTGAATCACAGTGAAATTTACTATACATTTTATCAAAATTATCCCACTCCAATTGCATACAGTTCAAACACAGTAGAAAATAAGATTTTCCCTATTTATATGTGCTTAAACATTGAGCCTTAAATAGAGATTTTTATGCCAAGATCATAAATGATTTTTTAAAAAACCAACTCAATTTCTGCAACCTTCTTAAAAAAACTCCCCACTGAGTCACAGTTTTGAGCGTCAAAACCTTAAAGAAATTTTAATTAATTCTCTTTTATTAAATAGGTAGTTGACAATATTTTCTTCATGGTGAACAACTCCAGCAAGTAGTGCTGATGACTCACTCTATTATGTTGAAATGGGAATTAAAAGATGATCTATTTATAAACTCATTGTTCTAAATGTAACATCTGGGAATGCCAAGGAAACATGTTCTCCTCCTTTGGGCGGAGTGGGTTACAATTTGTGCTGCTTTGGGCAGTTTACAGTTATTACATCCAGCTTTATTTATGGTGTTGATATTACATCCCTATTCCATAGTTTGTGTTTGCACTAAAGTGAATTATTGTATTCATGTTAGTTACATTTTAAAGTTTTTAATGTATGTTTTATTAATGGTTTTATATAACTGATTGTTATATGGAGGATTTTTTGTGTATATTCTGGAGTGTATATTCTGGAATGAAGACCTTTTGGCCAATCACCTGACAAAAATGGACAAGGTGCTTTCACAATTAAAGCTAGGGGCCATTCACACGACAGCACGGGCGGGTGGGCGGGAAGGCAGGGCTCAGCCTACCTTCCCCAGATGATCGTGTGCAGCCCCTGCAGCATGCAAGCCATGTGCCTACATGACCTGCTCTGCTGGGAGCAGCATGGATGACTATGCCAGGATGGCTCTGCCAGGTCAGCGCAGATTACCTTCTCTGCCAGGAGTAGCATGGATAAACAGAGGCTGGGACTTGTTATCCCCACAAAACACCACATAACAATCACAGTGCCTTGGGGGATTCCACTGTCTCTAGGTGCACATCTCTGTGTCTCCTCAGTTCCGGGGAGCCAAGGAAACACATGAGTCCGGGAGCTGGGTTAAGGGAGCACTTGCTCCTTTAACCTTGACTAAGAGATGGGCTCAGTAGCAGGGTTAGGCTGGGTGGAAGCAATGGGATCCACATGGATCCTAGCGCTCCACATGAGCAGCTTAGCCGCAGCTAGGCTGCCCTAGCCTGGCTAGGCTGTTCATGAGAACAGCTGTTCATGAGAACAGCTTCCTAGTTTGCTTGTCAGCTCCATTGTGGTAAAGAGTTACACAAAAGATCCAGCTGTACAAATACACTTCTCCTCCACCCATAAATTTGGCTGCCCAGGTAGATTTCTGGTGATGGAGTGAGCTAGTTTCTTAATTGGAAAAGCCTGTGCTTGGTTTGATCTTAAAATCTGCCAAACTCACAAAGGAACTTGAACAGAATAGAGATAAGAAACTGAAAGGAATTTTCAGAGAGAGAAATAACAGAAATCTTGGCCATCAGAATATTGTCTGCCTTCCCAAACATAAGTTACCGAAGCTTCATCAGGCTCTCTAAAAGCTTCACCAGGCTTTCCACCAATGGTTTTGGCTTTTAAGGTTTGCATATGGACCTGCCATGAATACATTTTGCCTAAGGGTCAGTACTTAGGATTAGTGAGCTGATACTCACTCTTACAAGGACTGAAAAGAATTTATGTGGTTTTCAATTTCCGTTATGAAAATTGCCTCGTCTCAGCTATGAATAAACTATCCCAAATAAAAACAAGAGTGTTCTGATGCACTTTAAAAGACTAACAAATGTATTGTAGCATAAACTAATTGTTGCTGTGAGCGACAGTCCACTTCACCAGATGCATGAGGTGTTATCTTCAGTTGGTAGGTATATTATGCATGGTTACAGAGAAAAACATGTAAACAGTGTGGTCAAATGGCCAATCTGACATAGAAAAGAACAATATTCAGAAACCAGTGGGAGAACATTTCACCCTCCCAGGGCACTCTGCTGCTGAACTAACAGTCACAGATCTTTAAGTAAGAAACTTCAAAGGGAGACACCAACATAAAAGTACCGAATTAGAATTCATGATGAGGTTTGCTGTATATTCATTCAGGCTTGAACTGGAACAATTCCTGCTACATTACAGGTTTTAATTAACTTAGCAATTCTAGGAGGATTTACTGCTGTTGTAAATGGTCACTGTGCTTATTTTAGGGTCAAAACAGGTGAGACACTAAATGTGTCATTTCTGGTCCCATTTTTCTAAACTAAAATAGCATCTTCAGGTGGTCCTATTAGCATTAGATCATGCTACATAGGGAGAGGGTCATCTAATCCTTCCCCCTTGCACTGTGGTCCCAATAAAAACAACCCTCCAGCTGCTATAAAGCTCAGAAATGAAGATCTCTAAGAACTGAAGATTTTCTCCTTACAGCTACTATTTTAGTTAAGGAACAAATGGAAGTGACAATGAAGCTATTCACATGAGCAGCCCAACCAAGGCTTCCACCCTGCTAGCCCTATTCTGAAACTCAGGGTTCCTCCAAAGAAGAAATGTCTGAGAATGGCCTCTCCATATCCCTATGCATGAGTGCTTTCTCCTCCTCCTACTGTACAAGCTCTCCCTCACTCCCGCTAAGCCACTTGAGGGTCAGAGGACAACAGTAATGACATGGGATGAAGCCTGGGTGCTGAAGTGGGAGGGAGGAATCCCCAGTATCTCTTAGATGGCATGGCTATTTGGCTCTACTGTTCACATACCTTTTTCTCTGTACCCTGCTGGCAGCTGCATCTGCCAGCTGAGAACAACATTCTATGGCTGGGTTCACACATAATGCCAAACTGGATTTAAACAGGACAGAGGTTGGAGCTCCAGTATGTCCAAACGTATGAAACTTTGGTTTTGCAACAAAAGTGACTTCCGGTTGCCTGATGGCTAAATATCCCCTTCTCCCACATACCACTTTCTCACGTGGGCAGGCTATGGAAGATGAAGTCTCAAAATCTCCTTGGGGAGCATGCAAGGCTTCACAGGGAATTGGGGTGTGTAGTTTGCAGAGATTCTGTTATTTTACCATGGAGAGTTGGGGGCCCCACACAAGCGGGACCCCCTTTTATGTATCTGCTCTCCTCCATTTTAAAGGTGCAGGGGATGTGTTACGAATCACCCTTCGAATCATGATTCATGCACATCCCTATCAAACTGATCATTTACTGTAGCTAGTCATTTTCTTCCTGTTTTCCAGCCATAAGAAAGGTACCCAAAGGCAGATCACAATAATTTAAAACTGCAGCATAAAATCATTGATGATGCCACAGTGATCACAAGATTCCTTGTTGTTTTTGCTGCAACAGACTAAAATGTCTCCTCTGGAAGTTGTCCCAAAGAAAGCAATAAATTTCCAAACAATTATCAGAGATTTGCAAGGGAGGGGGGGAAATAGGGGAGCATTGATTGGTCATGCAGCACAATTCCACAAGTAAGCCAAATACGCAGAATGGAAAAGGATTTAGAATAGGCTGATCCTTTGAGAAAACAGCCTGGCACTCCATCCACAGCAAACCACTTGGCAGTATAGCAGAGAAGAACACTAAGGAACAGTATGCCAGCCACCACTTAGGTGGGTAACAATCATGAGCAGCAGCCTAGCAGCATCTGTAGGAGTCAGCTGATGCTGGTCAGCAATTTGAATGGGGAACTAACTGCTCTAAAACTCCCATCCTTGCATAAATTGTACCCCCCCCTTTTGTGGAAAAATGACAGTGATAAATGAACATGCAACTCCACTTTTAGCAATGTTGAAATATATACAGGTATGTGCATTCCTAGTACTGACTTCTGGCCACCAGTAGTGTTTCCACAACATTATCATCTGCAGGCTGATGCCATGTACAGAACTTTGCATGCTTTGACTTCTGGCACACGACTGCAAGCACCTGAGAAGCTTTACTCAGGGATTCAAAGTTCCTATGAACTGAGTTTCCCTTTCCCTTTTCTTTGCTTGCTGACCATGGAAACAGGAAGAAGGACAAACACAGAGAAAGGACAGCTCCTCAGACTTCAAATCCACCACCCCCAGAAGCTATGGATGAGAAGCCTTCTGAATGTCTGGATGCTCTGAAGAAGACCTCTCTGATTGTACAAACAGTGATTTAGGAAGCTTTGGGACACTGGCCTAGGCTGGCTAGGGAAGCACCAGGAGAATGGGAATTAGCTATGTACCATCCCATGGACATGTGATTTTATGAATTTTCAATTGAGCTCCAGGATTAAATTCAGGACGACAGATAAGAGATTTGCAGTATACAAATTAAGAATAGCATTACAAGTGGCTGGAGATCACAGGCTTTGCCTGATTGTGTTTTCCAGTTTCTTATACCATTCAACAATCTATATGTGAGAAAAGCACCTTTTCAAGTGTTGCAACACATATCTGTTTGGGCTGGCCTTTAGTGTTCTGCAGGAAAGAGTGGGGACATTTTCTTTAAATTGGATGAAATAGTCTTCTCACCTTTGCGGACTTTTGTTTTTGTAATTTCTATCCTCCTTTCCACTTCAAAAGGATCCCCAAAGTGACATTAAAAAAAACCAAAACACCACACTACTCAATTAAACAGCCCAAACAATTCAGTTATAGTATGCAATGAAAGGTATCTGTATATGTATTCCCTCTTTTTAAAAAGCCTTGAAACAGCTGTAATTCTTATTTGGCTCTTTCACCCAGCATTACCCATACAAGCACTACCCACACACATACTTTATTTGGGGATAGACTCACTCATTTTTTTACACACATCCTTAAATATCCACTTCCAAACATATTATCCCGTACATTAAATCATCTTTACCAAATATTAAACATACACTCTTTTTTGATTCCTCTGATACATATACAACTGTAGAACCCAAGGGAAAGCGCTATGGTATGCAAGGACAAGGTGGTGAGTGGAATCAGAAATATAAATAGATAAATGAAATAGGTATTATGCACAGAGAGGCAAGTGCAGATGGCTTTCCAGTGCTCTTGCTGCTGGCTGTTTTTTACTCCCAGCTCTACACCAGAACCGGAATATAAGTAACTAAAGCACCATTCAAAAACTGGCCTGGATCAAGGAATGGATTAACCAAAAACACCACAACACTTACATTTGGACACCCGTATTATACCACTTCTGTCACCCCAGATATTTCATCCCTTTTTGGAAAAACCTGTATCTTTTATACACATGCTGCCCAACTCCATCCCATTAACTAGGGCAGCCATAGGGGAAAGAGGACATGTCTCCTGTACCTTAGAACACTTCCTATCACCTCATCCACCTGAGCTATACCTCAAAATCCAAACCACATTTAGATTATTGCAATGCACTCTCTGTGGGGCTGCCTTTGAAGAGTGTTCCAAAACTTCATTTGAGTCAAAATGCTGTGACCAGTTTCCTGACCAGTTTTCTTTCTGACTAAAGAACATGTAACTCCCTTATATTAACAGCTGCATTGGGTGCCAGTTGATTTCTGGATTAATTTCAAAGTGCTAGTTGTGAACTTTAAAGTCCAATACAGCTTGGGACTGGGATAACTGAAGGTCTACTTTTCCCATATGAACTACCCACTTTTTAAGGATTCTCTGTGGACACTCTTCTCTATTTCCCATTGGCATTGGAATTGTCTTTGGCTGGAATGCAGGAAGACAGCCTTCTTGGTTGTCATACTCCAGCTTTGGAGCTCCCTATTGAGAGAGGTCATAGTTCCTCTCCATTTTACTTGTATTATTAGGCAAACTGTCTCTTTTTAGGCAGGCCATTGACTTACAATGGTGCAGCATTAGGAGGGTGAAGCAGGAGATGTTCTGAGCTCAGCTGAAGGCTTGTTGCACAACAGAGGGTGTGCTGTTCTCTCTTCCCTCTAAAAGTGCTCTTTGGGTTCCAGGAATATGTCCCTGATTATCATCTATCTATCTATCTATAAGATTTGGACATCTCCCCCAACCTTCATCTCTGGGCAGTTAACAATAACATAAAGACAAGTTAAAAACATACACAGAAAAATAATTTAGATAACTTAAAATCAAACACAGATTAAAACCTAAACATTTAAAAAGTGGAAAAAGCTTGGGTGAAGAGGTGGGTTTTCAAATGCTTTTAAAAAATGGTCAGAGATGGGGAGGATTGTATTTCATTAGGGAGCACATTCCACAATCATTGAGGCTGGGGAAGGAGCAACCCAGCCTCTGGAATCTCTGCAATGTGCTGCGCTTTTCACTCAGCGCACTGTGGGATATCTGGTAGCTGGGCATCCTTCCCCTGGCCTCTAGATTGGCACACATTTTACTGCAGTGCTGAGCATGGGTGCACAAGTGGCTGCACCTAGAGGATGATGGATCATGTGGTGGTGGGGAAGGTAGGTAGGTAGCCAGGTAAACAGTTGTGTGAATGGCCTTAATGTCTTTCATCTCTCTGGGTGATGGTTGTTTTAAAACTGATTTTTGGGGACTATATTGGTTCCTGGTACACAATTACTTAGACCTTTATAAACAAATCAATCAATCAATCAATCAATCAATCAAATACATAATTTTTACCTGTTTTGCTTGTTCTTGTTGCATGGCAGTTACTGTATATTTACCCATGCCAGTCATAAGCAAGTTGCAAAACAGCATGCCTTTTGACTGAAAAGACACCTGCTAGTTTCTTAACTCACTTAATAGATATCTAGTGCAGTGTATGGTTAAGGGACTGATCTATGAAACATAGTTTGCATCTCATCTCTTCCATAAACTCACTCACATTAGTGAGCGCCTAATGGATTGCTCACATTAGGCAATCCATTCCCTCACTAGAATATGGAAATAATACTTCCTTAGGTTACAAAATTGTTGTAAGGATTACTACAAGATAACTGACCTGGAGCATTTAGAACACTTGTAAGTGGTATACTGTACAAATGTGAACTACTGTATTATTATTCAATGGCACATTCATATATGCTCTGCTTTGTTACAGGAATCTGCAAACGTACAAGAAACATGTATGTCATTTATCATAATCATCCTTCACTGCACATGCTATATAGGATACTATTAATAACCCTCCTTCATCCAATTTGTTTGGTAAACAAATTCCCTTGGTTTTGTGGTTTTGTTTTTTTAAACCTCCCAAATAAAGATATGCTGTTCGCAGCTGAATCAAACCAGGTTAGCAAACTGTGGTTATACAAAGCTGACTGTGCAGCCTCTAGCCTGCTAATTGATCTTGCTGAAGCGGGGGGGGGACCTTGGAGAAGCTGCTGCCAGTCTGTGAAGACAATACTGAGCTAGATAGACCAATGGTCTGACTCAGTATATGGCAGTTTCCTATGTTCCTATGTTCCTAAATCTCTCTTGAAATTTTTTCAAAGATATGGCTCAGGCTCTAGTTCTATAGAGAATCTGTACCCTATACACTGTTTGCCATCCATCCAGACATTCACTGTTCACCAAAAACCCACATACAGAGTGCTGGCAAGATTTTATGGGGATACAGAGGGACTGGTGCAGTGAGACACACCTGAGAAATGTGTCAGGCAAAGAGAAACAGAAACATCACAAATCTGCTACAAACTGGCCCAGGAGAATTCATGGAGAGAGCAAAATCAGAAGAAATACTGACTTAGTGGTCAGGACAGTTTATGCACAAAAGTGGAAAGACACTAAAATGCCATCAAAAGAAGACTGGCTGATACAAATTTTGGAATATGTAGAGATGGCAAAGCTTACAACACTTATAAGAGATGATAATTTTGAATGCTTTAAAGAAGATTGGGAACCTTTTTTGCTTTATTTAAAGAATTATTTCCCAATATGGACTTTTCAGCAGGGTTTGAAATATAGTAAAAGCAGCAGGTCGGGTTGGGTAAAATCAAGCACTATCAATTGCAGTTTGTATACTTTGAACTATTATAGCAATGGCTTGTATGCATAGTTATCATGAACTGTGCAGATAGGTAAGCTGGAAGTCAATATGTATTTATGTGTAGAGTCAGGAAATGAATGTAATTGAATCTAAAAGTTATTGTAAAATCTAATAAAAATTTAAGAAAAAGGAAAAAAAGATAAGATCCCCTGCTATGGAACCGTGTTTTTGCAAAACCCATAAATATTATAGTTGTCTGAAATGTGCAAAATATGTTGGTAATGAATCAGAAATGATGTCCCAAAATGCATATTCCATTGCCAACATATTTGCATGTTTCATACACTATCTGTGGTATCTGGGGATTTTCTAGGAATGTGGCCTTTTAGTAGGAAATGTTCTCATTAGTGGGTATATATAATATTAACTTGGAAGAAGAAGAAGAAGAAGAAGAAGAAGAAGAAGAAGAAGAAGAAGAAGAAGAAGAAGAAGAAGAAGAAGAAGAAGAAGAAGAAGAAGAAGCATTCCAGCCAGAGCCCACATCCTCAGCACTATCTTGCTCCATCACACTCATTGCAAAATCGGTCTCAGTCATCTCTTCTTTGCTCATTTCACAAGCTCTTTCATCTTATGTACAAAGTACCATCACATCAGAGGTCATTTTTTAAAATGAAGATTTAGGTGTTCCTGATCTAGCAAAATAACCAAAGAATGTCAAGGGGGAAAACATGATATTATTGTTTCTGAGACAGCTGGGTGTGTCAAGGTTCATATATTCCTAAATTGCCCCCCAGTTTCACTTAAAGTGAAATTTGGAAGCAAATGAGGAAGTTATTGATAAAACTAATTAAATACATTTGTTAGGGATGTGTGAGCCAGCTTGAAGTCGAGGAGCCCCCGCTGCTGCCTTCGCCATTGTGAAAGCTGGCAGATGGGTTGGAGGAGCCCCCATCACCACAGCAGCTGCCTCTGAATCATTATTTTTACAGGCACATTAACCGGTTATCTTAATCCCGCCGCCACCACTTTCTCATTAGGGCATTCCCTGTACTTGTAAAATCCTCACCGGATTCCCCTTTGTAAGTATACCCCTTAAGCCAGCTCACAAGCTAGCTTGACTGGGCTTGATGCCAGACCAGAACCGGGCCTGGCTCATTCAAGCTCAAGCCTCAAGCTGCCCCAGGCAGCTTGGATCTGGTCCAGACTCGAGACGAACTGGGAAAAGTTTCCTGCACACCCCTAACCTTTGTGCCTTATGTCTCAGGGAGATCATTTTGAGGTGGCTACAGAGGGAAGGGGGATCACTAAAAAGCACCCCTCCTTCCTTTCCCTTCCCTCTTTTGTGCAATGGAAGAACCTGGCATGTCCATGGAAGATTATCATGGATGTTAACCACTGGCTGGGACCCAAAGAGCCATTTTAGGCTAGCCCAAGGGCTTGCTTTAACCCAGTGGGTTTTCAAACTGTTTTTCCTCGAAGAAAAGATCTCTTCTCCCATGTCATATCACAAATTGCTTTTCCAGCTCCCCTCAGTTTTGAAGATCTTTTACTATATAAGGCATGCTGAGGTGGCCTGGTCCCCAGAACAGGAGACAGAGCCTCAGGACTCAGGGCTGGTGACTGGTGGATCAGAGTTCGGAGCTCGAGAGCATCTGGTGGCTTTTAAAAAAATTGCCATAACTCCCAGTGCAGGAATATTGCCTGGGTTTCCATGATTTTTCAGTGGTTATATTGTTCCCTCTCTTCTCTGCCTCTCGGTGTCTCTCCCTCTGAATCACTCTTTCCTACAGACAGAAAGGATATCAAAAATCAAACTACATGAAGTAAATAGTTTGGCTCTGGATGGTTGTTCTGTTTTGTTTTGGGGGTGTTAAATAGCAGCTATGGGGAGGCATTTAGGACATGCGGGGAGGGAGCAATCCCTTCCAGGACAAATAGCAGCTTTGGGCACAACATTTGTTAGCACCACAGTATGGAAAGCTTTAAATACTCCCTCCCCGTGTGCCATGGTCCTGATTAAACCCTCCTGCACTGCTATTAAAAAGTGGGGAGGGAAACACCCCGAGACACACTGTTGACAGCTGGGCGCTGATTAGGTGAGAAGCCATGCAGTTGGCCCTGCCTGCTTTGCATTGAATGGCAGTGGCATGGAATGAACCCATGGCTTATACTCCAAGCTTAGAGGCTTATATTCTGCTCCTGTAACATACAAACACCCATAGCACTGGGAGAATTTATCATATGGGAGCAGTCCATTTATTCATAGCTTTTTTCTGGCTCTTTGCTTCCACCAATCACAGAGATATTTCACCGATTCACTTAATATCACTTTGGGGCGGTTTCTATGCTTAGATAAGAATACTATAAATGGGACTAAACCTTCAAACTGTGGCTGTGTGCAGTTTCTATTAACCTTCAGAGATGACCTTCTTTACCCATAAGCCTCCCATTTATTTTCTGTAGATTTACCTGTCATTTTCAACTCCCGTGTCCTTGACTATTCTATCTTTTTCATCATACTTAGTTTTCCTATAGTACTCAATAATAGTCCTGAAATTTCACGGAGGCCTATAGGACTACTTAAGAGTAAGCAGTTGGTAAATGGTAATATTTCTGGCAGGAAGTTATCTAAATTGTATAGGTACGAACATAATTTATTACTATGGCTGCAACCCTATGCATACTAGTCAGTAAGTCCCTCTGAATACAGTTGTATGTTCTTCCAAGAAAAAGTTCTTCAGGTCAGGCTTAAGTTCTGTCAAAATAATTCAACTGTATGCAGTGCTCTGAAAGCACAGATAATCTGTCTGGAGGGGAAGAAGTACCAGACCAAGTCCAGTTGCCCCATATCCAGACTGCCGAATAGGCAATCAGAGCTCATACTAGTGGTCATCTGATCAGCAGGGAGGGGAGATGCTCTGGTGCTGGAGTGGTCTTTGGCTGCACTCAAACATCACTGCATCAGGGCACAGTTGGACAAGAAAGCTAAGAGCCTTCACTGTTTCAGTCTAAATTTTCACTCAGAATCCTTAGTGACAAACGTATGATGGAGAGTGCAGAAATCAACATGAGAACCATGGAATCATCTATAAAGAATCTCACACATCAAGGAGGAAGCACGGGTAGTAAAGTTTGACAAAGGGATTTGGTATTGGTTAAAATGAAACAGCCTATGAAAACTACTACTACTACTGAGAGGTTAAAGTTTGTGCTGTCAAGTTGGTGTCGACTCCTGGCGACCCCAGAGCCAAGTGGTTTTCTTGGTAGAATACAGGAGTTGTTTACCTTCTGCCTTCCCCCACACAGTATGAGATGATGCCTTCCAGCACCTTCCTATATCGCTGCTGCCCAATATAGGAGTATCCTATGTTCTGGGAAACACACCAGCGGGGATTCGAACCAACAGCCTCCTGCTCTCTAGGCAGGTTGCCTCCCTGCAGCACCATTAGGTGGCTTACTACTATTACTATTACTACGACTACGACTACTATTACTATTTTTATACCACTTTCCATGAAAGTTCTCAAAGCAGTTTACACACAGAATAAGAAGAAGAAGGATCCATGTCCCCAAATGTCTCACAGTCTAAGAAGAAACACAAGGAAGACACCAGCAACAGCTACTAGAGGGATGCTGTTCTGGGGTTGAATAGGGCCAAATAGAAGTGGGGTGGGGTGGGGGAGACAGTCTTAAAAAGCCTTCAGACTCACTTTATGGACTATCCCAATAATAATCACTCCAAAATAAGTCTGCCCCTTAGTACTGGAAGCATGTTACTGATATTTTAGATTAAATAACAACTATTTAGATGTAATTTAATTTAATTATTTAGTGCATTTATATACTGCCCTATTCAAAACGTCCCTGGGCACTTCACAATTATTTATCGCCTGGTTGTCTACTCTGTTACTAGGAGGGGCCCCTTTAATAGGACCAAGAGATGGAAGGCTCCGCCCCATCTCCCACAGCTTGCACAGCCATGCCAACCTTTTTGAATATGTTGTTGTTTCTGAAGAAGAATTTACTTCCTATACTTCTTTGATAAGTAATTGGTTGTTGTTGTTGTTGTTATTATTATTATTATTATTATTATTACATTTAGATCCCACTCTTCCTCCATGGAGCCCAGAGCGGTGTACTACATACTTAGGTTTCTCTTTCACAACAACCCTGTGAAGTAGGTTAGGCTGAGAGAGAAGTGACTGGCCCAGAGTCACCCAGCTAGTTTCATGGCTGAATGGGGATTTGAACTCAGGTCTCCCCGGTCCTAGTCCAGCACTCTAACCACTACACCACGCTGGCTCTCTGGTTAAAGTTTGCCAGCATTTCTATTTATTTATAAACATTTGTGAGGCACCTCTCTACGAAAAAAATATCCAAAGAGATATGCAGTTCATAACATACAAACAGCCATTTGTTAAAAGGAAATATTAAAAACAGAAGCACCAAACATTTCCTCTTGAATTCAGAATTCCGACTATCAGCAATGTCGGGTGCGGGGGTGTAGGGGTGTGGGATCATTCGTAAATTTAAAAAGAGCCCTGGCAAATCCGTCATGGTAACACATTCAAGTATGTAGATGGATGTCACAGCAGAGAGAGAGGCCTAACTACATGCCCTCAGTAGCAAGGGATAGTTGGAAAGCCACATGGCATCCATTGGGGCTGTCAGCTGCCAATCCTTATGTACGATAGGCTATTTAAAATGATTTAGCCCAGCACATGAAATTTTGCACCAATAGAAGTATGATTTTAGAGCTAATAAAATAGATAATTTCCAGAACTGTCCCCATATACTCCAAAGCAAAGACCTTGCACAAAGCAGACGTAGCTGGCCCTCCATGGTGGATCCTGCTGCAATAGTAATCCATCTGATTTTCAAAAGCTTCGCTTCAGTTCAGTTCCTCCTGGAGCAGGCATTTAATTCAACCTAGGCTGATTTAATACACGACTCCCTATTGCTAATTAGTCTTTAGAGACTGTTCGAAGTATGTCAATTATTTCCAGTCTAAGTTTCATAACAACAACAATGAAAAAGAAAGGGGGAGGGATAAGGTCACCTTGCTTCTTCATTAATGAGCTGTGCTGAAAAGTTTCAGCTTAAAGGAAGCTCCAGACTACATGGTGAGATCTTTGGACAAAAGGCAGAAATATGGTGCAGCTGTGTGGCCTATAACAAGTGCAAATGCCCAGATATAGAATGGGACCTGAAGGCATTCTGATCAGATTGTTCTCCCTGGGAAATAAGAGAATCTTGATAAAGGGACATACCACAAAATGTCAAGATGTATTATGAGCCTCATTGCACAAATGAAGTTAATTCTTTATGATATATAGAAAGGTACATGGAGTTTACTAACACAGTTGTTAGAGAACTTCCCCCATTATTTAGAAAGGTGAAATTTGGTACATGCATGGACAAAGTCAAACGAGAAGAGATGTTTACTACATTCTTAACATTTATGTTTTTCATGTTTTCTTTTCTGAATAGTAGTTGTGGAGGGGCAATCTGGATTGGGATACTGGTAGGGAGGAGGAGAAGCCACCTTATGGCGCAGCTGGGAAATGCTTGAGTAACAACCAGAAGGTTGCCAGTTCAAATCCCTGCTGGTACTATATTGGGCAGCAGCGATATAGGAAGATGTTGAAAGGCATCATCTCACACTGAGCTGGAGGAGGCAATGGTAAACCCCTCCTGTATTCTACCAAAGAAAACCACAGAAGTCTAAATCGACTTGACGGCACACTTTACCTTTAGGGAGGGAGAGAGGACTTTAACTATTTCCCCCACTGTAGCATCCCTCTCCCATCACAATGGCTGGATCAGTGATCTTCTCCACCATGGCTGCTTGTGGTTTGCCTAAGAAACCTTTTCTAGGTTGCCTCAGAAGTAGGGATGTGTGAATCGATTCGGATACAAATCAATTTGTACCCGAATCTAGCTGATTCGGGTGATTCGGAGACAAAACGAATCACCTCTGTGGTCCATTGGCTAGTTTCGAGTACAAATCGAATCGCGGCTGATTTGATTCGAACCGATTCAGGTTTTGGATCTGTCCTGTTAATTTCCCCCAGATTCCCAGCTTTCATTTAAAAAAAAATCTAAGCGCTAGCCCTTATAGAAGTGGAGTTATGGAGCAAAATGGTGGTCACTATTTTTCAAGTGTTCGGATTATTTGGTGTATAATAACTTTCACTCTTTATGAGGATTCGATCCTTATGAGGATTCATTACACACCTTCATTTCTTCTATTCATTTTGACTGTCTTTTAGACAGTGTCAATTGTCAACTGCCATGTGCCAACTACCCCCCACTCCCACCTGCAAGGCAGTGAGGTACTACTCAGTTTAAGTTACGCGCCTAATGGGTAGAGGCTTCAACAATGAATTCATTGTTGAAGTTTTCCATAGGAAATCATGTAGGTTTCAACAGCCCCATAAGTGCACTGGGGGGTGCTGGGGTGGCCCAGAGTGAGTGGTGGTGTAGTGAACAGAGGGTGCCAGCCACCCCCATGGGTTTCTAGCCCATGGGGTTCAGGGTTCTGTTGTTTCTGAGGTGTTCTGAGTGTAGATTCTCTGGTAGCAAATGAGATTTTCAATACAAACCATGAATCCACTCTCATTTGCTACCATAGAATCTACGCTCAGACCACCTCAGAAACAACAGAACCCTGTACCCCATGGGTTAGCAACCCAATGGGAGTGGCTGGAACCCTATGTGCACTACACCACCACTCACTCTGGGTCACCCCAGCGCCCTCCAAGTGCATTTATGGGGCTGCTGAAACCTCCATTATACCTTATAGGGAAAAACCTTAAAGATGAGTAAACTTCAACTACTCACCAAAAACCAGCCCTTTGCCCAATCCCTCTGCAATTTGGGTGGTAGCCTCCACCCATTAGGCACTATCACCTCACCACACTCTTCCACCCCAGATCCCACTTTATGCCCCAAATCTGCCTCAAAGACACTAAACCTTCAACTAGTCTCCAAAAACTAGCCCTTTGCCCAATCCCTCTGCAATTAGAGAGCCAGCGTGGTGTAGTGGTTAGAGTGCTGGACTCGGACCGGGGAGATCCAAGTTCAAATCCCCATTCAGCCATGAAACTAGCTGGGTGACTCTGGGCCAGTCACTTCTCTGTCAGCCTAACCTACTTCACACGGTTGTTGTGAAAGGGAAACTCAAGTATGTAGTACACCGCTCTGGGCTCCTTGGAGGAAGAGCGGGATATAAATGTAATAACAACAACAACAACAACAACAACAACAACAACAACGTAGGGGCCACAGAAATCACCATCAGCCAATTACAAAAAGCAGCTTTACTGGGAACAGCCTATATTCTGCGACGATATCTATAACAACAGCAGCAACATTGACAATAAAATTCAGCCACCCCAGGTCCTTGAGAAGGACTCGATGTCTGGATAAAACAAACCAGTCAATAACACCTGTCTGACTGTGTAAACAAGAAATAACAACAACAACAACAACAACAACAATAATAATAATAATAATAATAATAATAATAATAATTTATTATTATTATTATTATTATTATTATTATTATTATTATTATTATTAGGGTGGTAGCCTCCACCCATTAGGCACTACTACCTCACCACACTCTTCCACCGCAGATCCCACTTTATGCCCCAAATCTGCCTCAAAGACACTAAACCTTCAACAATTCACCAAAAATCAACCTTTTTTCCAATTCCTCTGCAATTTGGGTGGTAGCCTCCACCCATTAGGCACTTAACTTAAACTGAGTAGTACATCACTGCCTTGTGGGTGGGAGTGGGGTGTAGTTGGCACATGGCAGTTGACAACTGGCACAATCTAAAAGACAGTCAGAATGAATAGAAGAAATGAAGGTGTGTAATGAATCCTCATAAGGATTCATTGAGTGAAAGTTATTAAACACCAAAGAATCTGAACACTTAAAAAATAGTGACCACACATTTTGCTCAACAACTCCACTTCTATAAGGGCTAGAGCTTAGCTTTTTAAAAAAAATGAAAGCTGGGAATCTGGGGAAATTAATAGGACAGATCCAAAATCCGAATCGATTTGATTCAGATCAGCCGCGATTCGGATCTGAATCGAATCAGGGCTGTTTCGATTCAGTTACAAATTGAAACAAAGAAAATCTGAATTGCACACCCCTACTCAGAAGGTAAATTCCCATTGGCACCAATAAAAGCTTTCCTTCTACAGCAAACAGCCCCAAGGCTGCGAAAAATTATTCATTTCTACCTGAAGGGAAGGGGATCACAGAACCACAAGCTGTCACACTCATACATGTGTTTAGTATTTTCCTTATTATGTATGCCTTTTGAACGAATAGTATGCAGCATCAGCAGAGCCATATTTATTTATATAAAGCATGAATGTGTGTGTTAGGAAATTGTGGCTGTTATCCAAGGAAGCTATTTGTAGCAAGGGGAAACTGGGAATGTTCTAGGACAGTGGTTCCCAACCTGGGATCCTCAAAATGTTTCTGAACTGTAACTCCCATCATCCCCAGGTACAATTTATTGTGGCTGGGGATGACGGGAGTTGTAGTTCAGCAACATCTGGAGGACCGCAAATTGGGGACCACTGACTGTGAAATGATGGCTGAAGATTAATTGTTGAGATGTTTTTCAGCTCTGAGGCCACCCTGACCCCAGAGTGATGAGGACCACACATAAAGAACACCTGGAGCACACAGATGGCATTGGGACAGGAGACAGTGGCTGGCTTGAGAAGATGGCAAAGATCTGTTTCCAACAATTATGGTTCAGTGCTAGCAACTTTTGCCTATATGCAGTGATCAGCATAAAGTTATTCTGGGTGAAGCTCATGAATAGTGCAGTCAATAGGAACAAGTGAGTGTGTAAGTCCTGGCAAAGTTGGAGACAGATTGTGGTATTACACTGAAGATAACCCTTTCCACTGCTGTAGCAGCAGCACATGCCTGCCAGAGACGTCAGCTCCTCCCTTAAGACTCTTGATCTGGTCAGTCACTGAAGCCACTTAGCTAACTATTAGCAAGGTGTGCATATAGCAAGGTGTAATATCATAAACACATGCAATGTTTATTGAAGTTTGCAGCTGAATAAACCTTACACCTTGTCCCTCACATAAAGTCTGGACAATAAATCCCTGACACCCCCCTCCAAATGGTAAAAGTACCTCCATACCACCCCAAAGTGGAAAATTAGTACACATATAATTCAAGACATCCTGATTACTATAAAAACCTGGAAGTGTGGGATTTATACTCAGGACATGAAAAGGGGCATTATTCTAGTACAGACCAAACCAAGCCACCTGTGGAACTAAACATAGGACTGTGGGAATTCCAGCTACATTATATCACTGATAACACACTGAGATCTAAGATCCCTTAATGAAAACTAAGATGATTGGACTAGCACCTTTTCCTCATGAAAATACAAAACAGCAGACTTTACTCAGACTTTCAGGGGCATAGCTAGGGAAGAGGGGGTCCGTGAAAATAGGGAGGGGTGGAACTGGGGGGGGGCTTTTGGAGCTGGGGGCCCCAGGTTCTTTGAACCCACCGACTCAGTTATAGCTACACCCCTGACTCAGAGTGTCTCAAAGCCGACAAAAGCTGCCTTTTGTGCCAGCTGCTCCATGCATCAGCCATAATACATTGTCTGGCCTTGGACAATTTCTGAGATGGGCTGAAGCTAGGGGCCTGGTTGGTTTCCAGTGCAGATAAACAAAGACAAAAGGGGGCTAGAGGCAGATGTCATTATGATTAAGATAGGCCAGGTCAGGTTCCAGAGCAGGTAGATCTGGATTAAAGGGGCAAAAGATACAGTTGAAGATGGTTGTGGTCTGGTGCCAGAGTAGACAGGCAAGGTGAGGTGAGAGCATTTGCAGTGGTCAACAAGCATTCCTAAAAGCCCAGAATACCCATCACCACTAGCTTCCCCTGTAATTTGCAAGAGCAAGAGACAGTTAGGTGCATTCTCAGGAATTATGAAGGGCAATTATGAAGGTTTCACCTGGATTGAGAGTGCACTCTAGAACATGTCCCAAGATTTTGCAGGATATCAATTGGAAACAAATTGATGCAGTAAGTTTTCCTTGAAAGTAGAAAATCTGGAAACTACTGGTGAAAGCAATAATTGAATGAATGGCATTCAGAAGTGCATATTTGAAATTACCACCCCCCCCCCCAATTACACACACTGCATTTTCTATGCCCTAGCTGCTGAGAGAAACTGAGTTAGATGATTCTCATCTGATATACTGTGTATGTGATGAACAGGGCATAAAATGTCTTTGGAGTTTCTAGTAGCTTACTTCATTTCCCCCCCTTTCAAATCTTGATGAGCACTTCCTTTACTGCAATTATGAGTTATTTTAGTCAAGAAAAGCTGTAGTATAGGAAAGAAGAAAAAGCAGGGGGGAGAATAATGAAAAGACATGATGTCAGGACCAAGCACTAGTTGACGACTAAGGCCGGAAAGAAATTTTAGAGTATTCACCATATTCTTTTTCCTGAAATAACCAGGTAGGCTTCAAAAAATTATCCTCATCCTAAGAAAAAGGGGAAAGAAAACATCCTTTTAAAAATCAAGCCACTACAGGCAGCTACTTGCTTCTTCTCGGAAGGAAGCAAAGAGGGGTGGACTCGGGGCTTATCATCTGTCCCCTGCTGGTCCCAGTAAGAAGTTTAGGATGGTTGAAGGCACCAAAGTGATACCGCAGGGATGAAGGTTTCAGCCTAGTTTGATTTGCTTTAACTTCACTTTATCTCCCAACATATATCACTTCAATTTGGGCTGAAGGGGGTCAAAGCTGAATAGGTTCCCCAAACTGGATTGACTTTGCTCCTTACCTATGATATTGCCCTTTGTCTGTTTAGTTGGCCTTTATCTCCAGTAATGGAGCACATACACTTCTCTATAGTAGCAGGGGGGAAGTTTTACTCGTACTGGAGATAATGGGTGGGTTATCGACAACCAGTAAACCATGGTGATAGAATAAGGCAACAATGCCTGTTTCAAAGGTAACGAGTGAAGTAATTATCCAGTTCATAACTGTGAAGATCCTGTGAGAACCATCTTCAACATCAATGGCAGATTACCACATAGGCATCTTGGTGGGAAACTTAATTCTTTCCCCCCCAACCTGCGTGCACAGAGGCCCGAAATCGCCTGCTCTGTGTCATTTGCAACTAAGCCGGGCTGAGTGTGGAGCTCTTTTGCTGCTGTCCTCCAGTGCCTGACCTCACCTCCTTTGATGGTTTAGGAGGTGGGCGGATCCTCCTCTGCGGCTACACAGCAGCATTTTTAAAAGTTGGGCGGAGGGAATTAAGTTTCCCTCCCCCCCAAGCCCCCTTACTCTTATCACTAAGGCAACAAATCTTTGGCTGCCTATGGGCGGCAAAAAGATTAATCCACCCCCGTCCTGCATACTGTGAAGTCCTCATCTCCTGTGAGAACCACCCCAGTCAGCACTTAGGGAAAGGGAAGTGCATTTAGGTATTTCAGGAGAGAACTGGGTTTGTCCATTAATGGAACACATACACTTCTCTATAGTAGTAGGGCGAAATTTTACTCATACTCGAGATGATGGGTGAGTTATCGACGGCCAGTAAACCATGGTGATAGAATAAGGCAACAATGCCTGTTTCAGAGGTAACAAGTGAAGTAATTATCTGGTTCATAATTGTGAGGATCCTGTGAGAACCACCTCCAGCATCTAGGTATTTCAGGAGAGAATTGGGTTTGTCTTTCTTATTGTTTTGTTGTATCGAGCCATGTCAAATAACACAAATCCTGTTTACAAAATGTTATCTTAGCAATATTTACATTGGCCACAGCATGTATCTGTTTCTATTAAATCTAAACATGCATTTAAAAAAACTACAGTACCAAACTGATTTTTGGTTTTTAGGCTTTGTTCTCATGACCCCCCCCACCCCACCCCCAATAGTAAGATCCATGTCCTCCCTGGATACTTTACAAATGAACTCAAGTCTGAAGACTTTGCCATGCATTTAGCTGTCAATCATCACAGACATATTCTGTTCAGGCACTATAATTAGTATGCAGCAGTGGGACCCTACCTGTGCCATGAATTACATCAGCATGGATCATGGTGGGGAGGAGGATCTCCCAACAGATTTTGCCATGACAGGCTGCACAAATCAATTTTCATTAATTCTGCCTCTTTAAAACTGTCTCCTCCTTTGGAAAGATAGTTATCTGCATCAGACAACTATGGCAAGATAATTAACAAAAACACTGCAGAATGCTGATAGTGCTGGTGGCCAATTTACTTGGCAATAGGCTCCGTTTCATAAGTGAGCTCAGTTAGGAGTAATACAAGGGAGCATTGCAGGGTGACAAGAGGTATACAATTCCAATACTAATCCAAAACAATACTTTCTCTCATTTTAATTAGGTGGCTTCAAGGAAAGATTAATAGACTAAAGTTTCTAATGAACAACTGTAGCATTACTTGGACACACACACTAAAAAAAAGAATGAAAGAAAAAGAAATCCTGGTTCAACACAAGATGACTGATGGCTCAAAACCAAAGTCTTGTGGCTGCTATAAAGTTCTTTTGGGAACCATGAGCTTATGAACCACTGTCTTTTACACACTACTTGGCATTCACTTCAAGCCACCCACTATATAACCCTAATTCCATTGAAGTAGTGATGTCACCACTTCATAATGCAATTTCATTTCTATCAATGGCACAGGCTCAAAAAAGTACAGCAATGACAACTCTATGTGTTGACATCACCAATAATCTGGCATTTGTTGGACATATTCCATTAGTAGTTAAAGCTCATATAACGAGTGTATGCTCAGCAAACAGAAGCTTCTGTCTCCCTTTCCCTGTGTTTTTATATGTCTCAATTGCAGCTAGGAAGGAACCTGTTTCAATAATGTGACAAGGGACAAAGGAATCAATATACATTTTCAGGGCAAGACCAAGGCAATGATTGCTTCTACATTTCCCTACTCATATTTTAACTCTCTTGTTCTTGTAAATATACACACACACACTAGGACCGGGGAGACTCGAGTTCAAATCCCAATTCAGCCATGATACTAGCTGGGTGACTCTGGGCCAGTCACTTCTCTCTCAGCTGAAGATCCTGAGTCCTGTAGCCCACTTGCTACCAGATGTCCAGGGACTCCAGCACCTGATGTGGTCCTTGTTGACCCGGGCGACGACCAATCCGGTATAGATTTATTAAAGTTACATCTCACCATATTGTTGATGGGAAAGGCACTCTTTGACCAGGAAAATAATGACCAGGAAAATAATGACCATCAATCATGCTCTGCACCCCCACAGTGATGTCGATAGGCTATACCTCCCTCACAGCTCAGGAGGAAGAGGAATGCTGCAAGTCCATCAAACAGTAGAGGAGGAGAAAAGAGGCCTTGCAGAATATATAAAGGACAGTGAAGAAGATGCACTTCAAATGGTCAATAATGAGAAACTATTCAACATCAATGAAACAACGCAGGCCTACAAGATAGAACAAGTCAAGAACCAAGCAGGAAAATGGAAAAATAAGCCACTGCGTCGTCAATATTTGCACAATATAAGTGGAAAATCAGACATTACCAAGACCTGGCAATGGCTTAAGAATGGCAACTTGAGAAGAAAGAAACAGAGGGTTTAATACTGGCTGTACAAGAACAGGCACTAAGAACAAATGCAATAAAAGCAAAAGTAGAAAAATCAACCACAAACAGCAAGTGCCGCCTTTGTAAAGAAGCAGATGAAACAGTGGACCACCTAATCAGCTGTTGTAAAAGGATTGCACAGACTGATTACAAACAAAGGCATGACAAGGTAGCAGGGATGATACACTGGAACATCTGCAAAAAGTACAAGCTACCTGTAGCCAAAAATGGGTGAGACCATAAAATTGAAAAAGTTGAAGAAAATGAAGATGCAAAAATATTATGGGACTTCCGACTACAAACAGACAAACATCTGCCACACAATACACCAGATATAACTGTAGTCGAGAAGAAAGAAAAACAAGTCAAAATAATCGACATAGCAATACCAGGAGATAGCAGAATAGAAGAAAAAGAAATAGAAAAAAAATCACCAAATACAAAGATCTACAAATTGAAATTGAAAGGCTGTGGCAGAAGACCAAAATAATCCCAGTGGTAATTGGCTCCCTGGGTGCAGTTCCAAAAGACCTTGAAGAGCACCTCAACACCATAGGGGCCGCAGAAATCACCATTAGCCAATTACAAAAAGCAACTTTACTAGGAACAGCCTATTTTCTGCGATGATATCTATAACAACAGCAACAACACTGACAATAAAATTCGGCCATCCCAGGTCCTCGGGAAGGACTCGATGTCTGGATAAAACAAACCAGTCAATAACACCTGTCTGACTGTGTAAATTAACAACAACAACAATAATAATGACAAAGTTCTAAAGTTAGTCATTACATTTTAAAATTACTCTGTTTAGCGTGAAAATAGGAAACAAGGAGGCTATTCTTACAATCAGGCGAAATCGGGCTAGGGGACCCTAGCCCTATTTCACCTGACCGTGAGAACCACTGGACTCGCAGACGAGTCCGGTGGCTTCCAAGTGGTTAACCCACTTAGATAACCCTTCCCTAAGGCCAGGTTAGTGAAGCGAGTGCTCCGCTAACCCAGGCTCTATGATCATGAGTTGCTGCAGCGCGGCTCTACACCATGGCAACTCACAAGTAGACACCCGACCGGGAGGCTTAAAAGCAGCCTCCCAGCTCGGGGGTCTCTCTAGCATGTCCTGGGCACTCGCACAGGGCATGCTGGACCTTCCATGGGCCACACAGCCCCGATTCCTCAACCCCCGCCAGTTCCATAACGGAGCCGGCAATCGTGTGGGTGGCCGATCCAGCCTCCCAGGGCTGCCTGCCTGCTCGTATGCAGGGAGAGCGGGCTAAGCCTGCTCTCCCCTCTAACCCTCCTGAGGCAGGTCTCATTGATTGTGAGACCCGCCTCAAGGAGTATGGTTTCTAATTCAGTTATACAATGATATAGATATGTGTGGATATCTGTAATAACCCTCAATGTTATTGACACCCTATGGGTCTCAACTCAAATTCTCATGCTGGTCTGAATTAAAAATATATATACCAACTAGCTAATAGTCTCAACTGCTGCATCAACCGAGATTTTAGATTGTGAGTCCTTTGGGGACAGGGAGCCATGTTATGGATCATGGAGCTAGGAATAAATAGGGGAATGAAAATAAAAATGCTAAAAATGAATAATAGGGGGATTAAAATAAAAATGCTAGTATTATAATCCCATAAACAAATCTATGGTGCAGCCACATTTGGAGTACTGTGTGCAGTTCTGGTCACCATATCTTAAGAAGGACATTGTAGAACTGGAAAAGGTGCCAAAGAGGGCAACCAAGATGATTTGGGGTCTGGAACACCTTCCTTATGAGGCAAGCCTCTGGGTCTCTACAGCATCTGGGGCTCTTTAGGTTGTAAATGCAGTGACTAAGGGGAGACATGATTGAGGTGTAAAAGTTATGCATGGAGTGGAGAGGGTGGGCAGAGAGAAATTTTTCACCCTCTTTCGCAACACTAGAACCAGGGGTCATCCCATGAAACTGAAGGCTGGGAAATTCAGGACTGATTAAAGGAGGTACTTTTTCACACCATGCATAATTAACTTCTGTCATTCTCTGAAATTCTCTGTCATGGGATTTGGTGATGACCACTACCTTGGATGGCTTTAAAGGGGGCTTAAACAAAGTCATAGAGGACAGGTCTATCAATGGCTACTAGTCTGGTGGCTATAGGCCACCTCCAAACTCAGAGGCAAGATGTCACTGAATACCAGTTGCAGGGGATTAACAGCAGGAGAGAGAGAGAAAGCCCTTACCACTGCCTGTGGGCTTCTCAGATGCATCTGGTGGGCCACTGTGTGAAACAGGATGCTGGACTAGATAGGCCTTGGGCCTGATCCAGCAGGGCTGTATGTATGTATGTATTTATAAATTGCTTTGAGAACTTTGTTGAAAAGCGATATATAAATATTCATCATATTCCTATTTGTGATGCTGATGGGATTCTCAGGACTCATTCTCCTCAGAATCACCTCCCCGCAACCAGAGGTGTCTGAGTGGTTAGTAAAAAACATACACCACTATTTCATGCTAAGTGAGTGCCCAAAGAGGCCAGATTTGAAATTTGCTGGGACACATCCTCTCAGAGAATATGATATACACCTGTTGCTAACTTGAAGAAGTGCTCTGCTCTTTCAACTCCATCTAGTCAACAAATGTTTTGTGTTTGCACAGTTTAAGACATGTGTAGCACAACCCTATGCATGTTTACTCAAGTAACTTATGGAACATTCTGCCTAGTAAGTGAGTTAGGAGTGTAGCCTTAGTAAAACTAACTACTGAGCAAAATATCTCCTGCAACTTCTCAAATTTCAAAATATCGTGCAACAAACCTTGTATCATATTATATTGCCACCATATATGTATAAACTCAAATTATATGGATCGACACCTCATTTATTCAAGCTAAAAGTATATATGTACTTAATTCTTGGTGAAGTATAGTACCACGAGAGTAAAACCGTGCTCTCAAAAATTAAAAATAAATGATGACTATTATTGGCAATTCAGATGCTGGCATGGTTAAAGGTTTCTACTGTTTTATACTTATGTGTCACAGGAAATAGTTCCTGGCCTTTAACAAAAACACATCACTCTGTTCCACAAGATTCCAGATTTCAGTCACTTTAATAAGAACCCAAGATGTTTTCTGAACACAAGCAATATTGCCTCAAGATGTCCACAAATCTGCACACGGCAAAAAATGTTTCCGCTTCCCATAACACAATAAGAGGAATAAGCAAACCAGGAATCACACCAGTAGTACCAAACACTCCTTAATGTCTCTTCTTCCTCCAATAGGGCAGTACTTGGTTTTTACCTTTAGGACTGTTTTCAAGACATGACAAAAGGCCTTTGTTAAACAATAGCCTAGATTTTACATATTTGAATGAAACAGATAAGGAGCACTCTGTCACACAATCTCAGTCTCTAAATCTTCTAGGGATGTGTTCAAAGCATTTCAGCACCTCTATTTTGAGGCAACAAAACACTTCAAGCTGCCGCAGACAAATCATTTCAGCAGGGGCGAGCTGGTCACTTTAACTGGAGGAAGTCAGCACCTGCCCCGCCATTGCTCCTTCTCCTCCCCATGCTGCCCCACTGTTTTTGGATTAAGCAGCCAGGCTGTCTGTTTGGAAAAGCCACACTGCTCTGGCTGCATCAGTTCCTTGTTCCCAGCAGGCTTTGGGCAATGCCTGGAAGGAAATGACGTATCAGCATGTGTTGAAGCCATGCTGAATGGTCTACAACACCATCCTTAAACAAGTTGTTTACATTTTTGTTATATTCTATCATTAAATATTTGGCATCTTTTTTTCACCTTGTCTTCAACAGTGGATCTATGTTAATGCTTAGAATTTCTGATTTGGTTGACAGTGGGTTGTATCTTAAGGGCATTTGGCATGAATAGAAGACAGAACTGCATGTTCTGCATGTTCCCTTGTTCAAGGGAAAAGTTAATGTTCCTGATTCCATCTCTCTTGGCATCTTCCAAGCTGCATCCCATAATGCTCCAGAGGACCCTTGACCCTCAGGAATGTATCTTCCCCAGTCCTCAAGAGCCACGGAGGATTGCTGTGGGGAAGGGGAAGAATTTCCCATTTAGGAACTTCCTTACACATGCACTAGGGTCAGTATACAACTTTAAATATCTAACAATAATACAAGACTTCCTCAGTATATCCATTAATCTCTCCATAGGCATGGTAGGGTTGCTTAATAAAAATACAGTGCTGTCTGTATTACTCTTTTAGATGCATTTCCCCCTTCTATAATTCCTTGGAATTATATAAATGCAGTTCTTGATATAGGAGACAAGAAAAACTGCAAAACAGCTTTCTCCAACTATATATTCATTCATTTACAAGGTTATAGTCTCTTCTTACTTTCTTCTTAATTTTATCTCCCTAGTTATGCACTATATTTTCTTCAAAGTAGCTATTTCTCCTATTTTAGCTCACTACTGATTTGTTTTATTTTTACTGTTTTTAACGCAATGCCCATTATTTTATTGCTTCTGTTATTGTAAATTGTTATAGTAAATCTCTTCATATGGAGAAAATGCTCATGTTCAGAATAGAGTATGGAATTCTGAGGTATTTGTCCATGGTGAGGAAAATTTATACTTGAGGAAGATATAAATCCTTTCCCAAAAGAACAGAAGAAATTGCATCCTGGAGAAATATATGGCCTATTCAGATCTACCCTCCACCAGATAATAGAAATTATGGACAACACAAAAGGTTTTTCTCAGGTGGTGGTTGGGTTTTTTTGCTAGAGATGCTACTGGAAGTAGAGATGTGCAAATTGATTCAGGTACAAGTTGATATACACCCAAATTTAGGTGATTCGGGAGATTTGGAGACAAAACAAATCACCCCTGTGGTCCCTTGGCTAGATTCGGATACAAATTGAATTGCACCTGATTCGATTTGAATCAATTCAAGATTCAGATTCCTCCTATAATTTCCCCAAGATTTCCAGATTTCTTTAAAAAAAAAAAAAAAAAAAAAGCTAAGCTCTAGCCCTTGCAGAAGTGGAGTTATAGAGCAAAATATGTGGTCACTAGATTTCAGGTCTTTGGATTTGGTGTATAATAACTTTTTTCCTCAATGAATCCCTATGAGCATTCATTACACACCTTCATTTCTTCTATTCATTTTGACAGTCTTTAGACAGTGCCAACTGTCAACTGCCATGTACCAATGACACCCCCTCCCCCACACAAGGCAGTAGGGTACTACTCAGTTTATGTTCTAGGAATTGTTTCAAGTATTTAGATTCTTTGGTGTCTAATAACCTTTCCTCATAATGAATCCCTATGAGGATTCATTACACACCAAAGAATCTAAACACCTGAAAAATCCCCCCAAATTAAACTGAGTACCCAGTAGCTTGTGGGTTGGGAGGTAGTTAGCACATGGGATGCCACTAATTCCCCACCCCCACCCACAAAGAGTGGGGTCAAAATGAACAGAAGAAATGAAGGTGTGTAATGAAGACACCAAAGAACCTAAACACTTCAAAAAATCATAAAAAATTGAACTGAGTACACCAGTGTGTGTGTGTGTGTGTGTGTGTGTGTGTGTGTGTGTGTGTGTGTGTGGTGTAGTTTACACATGGCAGTTGACAGTTGTTGCTGTCCAATCACTATCAAAATGAACAGAAGAAATGAAAGCATATAATGAATCCTCATAGGGATTCATTATGAGGAAAGGTTATTAGACATCAAAGACTCTAAACACTTCAATATTCCTAGAAAATAAACTGAGTATCTTACTTCCTTGCATGTGTGGGGGTGTAGTTGGCACATGGCAGTTGACAACTGGCACTGTCCAATGACAGTCAAAATGAACAGAAGAAATGATGATGTGCTATGAATCCTCATAGGGTTTCATTATGAGGAAAAGTTATTATGCACCAAAGAATCCAAACACTTGAAAAACAGTGACCGCACAGTTTGCTCCACTTCTGAAAGGGCTAGAGCTTAGCTTTTTATAAAATTAAATCTGGGGATCCATGTTAGGATTAGGATAGGGCAGTTTCGAATCCCCATTATTTCCTATGGCAGAAATATACAAAACTAAAAAAATCATTACAAATCAACCAAGTGCCCCACTGCCTTAAAATTCAGGCAGTACATGGCAGCCATGGGCCTAGGGGTGTGCAATTCGGGATTTCGGGTGATTCGGCTCGGACCCGAACCGAATCACCCCTGTTCTGTTTTGTGCCCGAATCTGGGTCACCCGAATCACCCTTGATTCGGTTCGGATTCAGATTTAATCTGAATCCGAATCTGAATCGATTCGGGGGGGTAAAAAGGGGCCCAGGGGCAAAATTTTGGGGTGGGGTGGTAGTGCCCAATGGGTAGAGTCTACCACCCCAATTTCGGGGGGATTGGGCAAAATCCTGATTTTTGGTGAATTTTTAAAGTTTTAGTGACTTTGGGGCAGTTCGGGGGCATAGCATGGGATCTGGGCAAAAGGAGTGGGGTGGGATGGTAGTGCCTAATGGGTGCAGGCTACCACCCCAATTTCAGGGGGATTGGGCAAAGGGCTGATTTTTGGTAAATTTCTGAAAATTTCATGTCTTTGGGGCAGATTGGGGCATATTGGGGCAGAAAGTGGGGCCTGGGGCAGACTAGTGGGGTGGGGTGGTAGTGCCTAATGGGTGGAGGCTACCACCCCCATTTCAGGGGGATTGGGCAGAGGGCTGATTTTTTGAGAATTTTTGAAGTTTGGGTGTCTTTGGGGCAGATTGGGGGCAGAAAGTGGATCTGCCCCAAAGGAGTGGGGTGGGCTGGTAGATAGTGCCTAATGGGTGGAGGCTATCACCCATCCCCAATTTAAGAGTGATTGGGCAGAGGGGTGAATTATGGTGAATTTATTTGTATGAGGTTTGTCTTCATAAGGTGAAGTGTGCTAAATTGATTACTTCCTCATATTATTCATAGTAAAGGAAAGTGTGAAAAAGTGAAAGTGGGGTCATGAGAGTTGTTTAATTGAAAAAAATCTCATTTGCTATGATAGAATGAGAATTCACACCTCAGAAAAAACTTCTGAGGTGTGAATTCTCACTCTATCATAGCAAATGAGATATTTTTCAATTAAACAACTCTCATGACCCCACTTTCACTTTTTCACACTTACTATGAATATGAGGAAGTAATCAATCATCCAAATTTGGTGCCCCTAGGACCTTTATAAGTGGTCCAAATCAATCCAAATCCAAATCAAATCTGGGGTGATTCGGGGGGACAGATTTGTACACAAAACAAATCGGGGTGATTCAATTTGGGCTCAAATCAAATTTTAAAAAATGATTTGTGCCATCCCTAATTGAAATGGTTTAAATTTCTTCTTCAGCTGACACATCTGAAGAATGTTGAGGGAAACCAAAACCCTTTCACTAAGAGTTGTAACATTTCTTAGGAGATTCTCACTGGATTTTGCCTTAAATGAAAATATATTTGAAGATCCCTTCTCAGGCTAACATATGAAAATTTTCCAACACAAGCAAAAAGTGTAAGAAATGTGTGTTTGGTGGGGGTGGGGAGTGGGGTGTAACCTGACAGCCTCCCATCCATTTTGGAATGTAACATTCAGGAAGAGCAAAACTGTTGTAAGCACACAAGTCTCATAAGGAGCTTCCATTTAGGTTCAGGAAAGTCTTGCAACCAAGAGACTGCCCCTACAGTTTTTATATTCTAATTGTCCATTTGGAGAGTTTTTATAAGATCTTGAGAGACTGATGAACCACATCTGAAAATGCAATCAAAACATGCTTCCAGACAGCTAACTAGGTTTAACAAAGGCATATGGTTCTGGTCCTTCCGCTTGAACAGCAGTATCCTCACTCAAACATCTCCCCTAGGGATGTGCATTTCGATTCGGGTACAAAACATTTTGTGTCCAAAAATGGCGTTTTGGGGTGTTTTGTACACCTCCTGAAAATGAAAAATGTCTCAATGAAGATTTTTGTACCCAAATCGCAACGACCCCATTTCGGAAACGAAGATTTGTATTTTGGTAAATTATTTCGGACCTGTTTTGCTATCGCTGCTAGCAGACTCCAGAGTCTCCCTTTAGTTCTCCTTCTGATGTCTCTTTGAATTTCCTGCCCTTCAGGCCTGCAGATTGGCAGGTGAAAACAGGCTGGATGTGTGGCAGAGTGGAAGGAAGTGGAGGGAGCTTGCTGAGCTCCTTCCTTGGGCGGTGAAGCAGCGGCAGGCACCACAAGGCACTGGGCACGGCCGTGGTGGGGAGGCAGCAGAGGAGACAGATGGCTGGGTGAGGCGGCGGTGGCGGACACTGCAAGGCACCGGACACGGCCCTGGTGCGACGGAGGAGGCTGATGGCTGGGTGAGGAGGCAGTGGCGGCAGGCCCTGGCAGAGAAGTCAGGTGGGTGAAAGTGGCGGGGAGGGAGGGAGCTGGACAGGGAGAGAAAGCACAGCCAGTGCCGGGAGGAGGACGGGGACCTTCTTTCTGCATATATGCAATGTATGATGCTCCTTTTTGAATTTGTGTGATACTAAATGCACTAATAAGCGGCAGGGAGAGTTTTAGCCAGCAATTTGGTTTCGGATGCAGAGCAAGACGGCTACGAAACGGAAAATGGGGGGCTTTGGGAGGGTTGATTTCGGACCCTCCCCAAATGGGGGGGGGGGCTTCGGATTCGGCTGAAGCTGAATGCACAAAAATACAAAATGCACAACCCTAATCTCCACTCGATCTCTCAATCAAGACTCCTAGTTACCAGATTTTCTCAAGCTGGAAATACCCTCTATTCCTAGTTTTTTCTTGCATTTGCAAATTGTGAGCAGGAGGGCATCTTGTCTTGCTGGCTCCCCAATAATTCTGTTGTTGTATTGTTTATTCTATAGTTTTATTGCTAGCCATCCAGAGAACAATGTGTTATGGGGCGACTAACAAAGTTATTATTATTATTATTATCATTATCATTATCTCCCTCTTGAGATGACTGCTTCACTTCACAGGCTACCCCTGTGCAGAGGCTCACTTGGTGGGGACACAGGGCAGGGCTTTTTTGGTAGCAGCACCCAGATTCTGGAACTCCTGTCCCTTTGATATCTGACTGCCTATAGCCCGATTCAGACATTATGCTGTACAAGTGTTCAGGTGTCTGTGTGAATGACTGTATATATTTAAAGTGAACCTGGATACAGAACCTTCAAGTGCATGATACAGATAGGAAGTGGACTTCTGTACCTGTGTTCAGCATAATAAACGAATGACTGTACCTATATACAGATTTGTACCTGTGTGCATTGTACACTTGTACGAGTGTTGAACATGACATGTGAATGGATCTTATGTCATTGCAAACTTCCAAATCAATAATAAAAACATACCTATCTCAACTGACTTTATATTGATTTACATACCCTTATGCCTTCTCTCTGTTCTATGTCTCTAATGCCCTGAACTTTTTACTGTCTTAGGATTGTGTCTTGTCCCTGTTCACCCCATTTAAATTGTTCTGACTGTTGTTTTATTGTGAAATTGTTTTTATTATCTGTTGTCAGCTGCCTTGTTAAGTCCCTTCAATGGGAGAAAAAGATGGACTATATATATTTTTTTTAAAAAATTAAGTAAATCTACAAAACAAATGGAAACTAATTCACTCTCACATCTGTTTCTATGCTTCTATAGATACACACTCAATTTTTTCCAACCTATTTACACAAATTGCTTCTGTCGGTAACCAATGGTTATCTGGGGACATTCTGTAAACAAATTTATGCATATTGCTTTTGTTACTACATGGTGGCATCAAGACTCAACAGAGCATGCTTTATTGGTCAATTAAGACATTTTTGGTGTCAATGTGTAACCAAATGCTTTTAGGCAACAGAGGTATATAATAATGGGCCAATAAAACACACCCTACAGTTTCCTAATGCTATTAAACTAAGGATCTTTACGCTTGAATTAATCTATTGGAAATGTCTTTTTAAGTATTCTGCAAATTTCAGGTAATTTATTGGGAGCTTCTTTCTTTTAAAATGAATTTCTCCCTTTAAAAAAAAACTTTTCCCATGTCAATTTCCAGTGGATTACTAACCAACTGTTCAAAAGACTGAAAATACATATTTTTGCAGCAGTAGCATGGGACACATTTTAAAATGTTTCCCTCCATAAAAATTCTCTACAAGTAGAAAATTAGCCTAGCAGGGAGTAGATAGGTAATAACTTTTCTCCCTGATTTGTGTGTTTTTCCGGCAGATTGTTTTAAAATTAATTAATGAGCATTTAAAATGGCATTCCACACCCATAGAATACAGGTGGGGTTTACCATTGCCTCCTTCTACACAGTATGAGATGATGCCTTTTAGCATCTTCCTGTATCGCTGCTGCCCAGTATAGGTGTTTCCCATAGTCTGGGAAACATACCAGTGGGGATTTGAACTGGCAATCTCTGGCTTGCTAATCAAGTCATTTCCCACTGAGCCATTAGGTGGTCACTAGCACCTCAGAACTCTGCCACCTCATTCTGCTGTATTTGGAGACCAGGCCTAAGGGCTGAGGAATCAAGCACTGAAAGATTAAGTGGTGACATACATGTATAGACTAAAGAAAATTGTCTAAGTAGGAAAGAGTTTTGGATGGGCATAGTGGTGGCTATATATAACCTACCCCACTCCCAAAGACCAAATATCAAATATCAAAATAGCCGACTTGAGCTGTCTGAACAAGGGTCTTATCGTTTTCATGATTCGATCAATGCCTTTGCACACTGTTCTGCTGAAAAGAAAGTTTAACAGTAGTTATATGATAGCAATGCAATGACTTGTACATAAGACAAACTGATATGGAGGTGAAAATGCACATGCCCTATAGTTCTGATTTCAAAAAGGAGTTCATCAATAGATATTGCTTTTGCAAATGTTGCTCTTTAAAGAGTATGATTTTTCCCCCTCCAGAAAGCTGAACCAGGAACCCCTAAGTTACTGTCAGGCTAAGTAACCCAAGGCTCTGCATGTGTGCGCATACACACACATACACACACACACACTTTGCCATCTCTGAAATGCTAATGACTGAAGTGGGCAAACTTCAAAGGAACTGCCATATAGGTTCAAGTGTTCACTAGCTGTAGCAGTTCACAGGCAGCAAATTTGCTCAAAGGCTTGACTACCACAGAAGGTAAATTAGTTCTCTCTGAAGTGCTACAGCCAGGTAGGAAGGGCACGTTCCCTTTGAAATTTGGCTACTAGCAGTTCTCAAGTAACTGAACTTCAAAATAAGAGGCTGGAATCCTCCTCTGCTTTTTGGCTTCTGATTTCCATTGTAAAGCAGAAAGGGCTGGGTTATCAAGTTTTGTCTTCTTTTTAATGCCATCTTCATATTGAAAAGGAGAATGAGAGAATTTCTCCAACCACGTCAGGTTTCAGTGAGAGAAGGCAAATATTTGGAGGAGGGGTGCAAAATGTTCCACAATATTTATTCTTAGACGTATTGAAGATGCAACAGTGAACAAATGAACAGTCTGCAGCTTCAACAAAACTATACTTTTAGTTGAAAGTCTAACATACTTTATTTACATAAATGAATAAAATAAAATTAAAAATATGATAAATAAATACTGACCTTCTTTGAGCAGAGGGATCTGAACCCTTGGAATACAGACATCATACATGCAATTGTTTATAACATCAAAGTATAGTGAATTGGTCTGAAAAATATTGATGATTAGATGTCTCCAAGGAATAATTGCATTTGGTCTTAAACAAAAGATGGATGCTCTTCCTCAATGGTACCCTTGTTTGGAAATGATCTGTGCCATATGAAAGCACATATGAAACTTGTTTGGCAGAGAAACATTAAATAGAGTGCTTTGTCTTGAGCATTATGCCTAACCCATGTTGCTTGAAGACAATTTAGAAAACCCTCACGAGCATGCTCAGTGAATTTCATTATGTTGGATTAGGACTGGTGCTTCCAAAATATCTGCCTTGCAGACACCTAATGGGAGCTTACGGTAACATGGAGAAAATCACCAGTCTGTATGATGCACACAACGAGTTGGCTATTTAGAGGCAGTTGCCATGGTGTGATGTAACACAGTTTTCATGTGGTGGCTCATTTAAGGGATTCAATGCCTGCTTTGTTGTGAGGCTCTTTGGTTTGCAATTGTGGTCCCATTCAAAATGAATGGCCTTTGATTGGGGACCGTACCCCTTTTGTACTGACCTGTAGATGTTTGGGAATTGCTCTTTTGCTCCACTCCTGTAAAAGAGAGTGTGTTCTTGAATGTTTTCAGCATGAATATTAAGATATGTGAGATAATTTAGGATACATCTATATATAGCTATCATATTTTTAAATCAATCTGTGCTGATTTGGGGGGGAACTAAGGTGGTTATCTGACTGCTAGTCAGCAGATGCAGAATTCTGCATGCATTGAGTTTTGCACTTGTTCAGAAATTGCTGCTTTTGAGACAGTTGTGCTCCACCTGCGTAAATTAGAATGAGTAGTACATCAGAATAGAATTCGAATGAGGAATAGATCAGAATAGAATTAGAATGAGGATTAGATTTGAATGAACTGGGAAGTGAGACAACTGATTTCAGAATATATACTATTTTGAGTTTTCGATGGATCTATTTTGGTAAACAGAAGTCTGTCATGGAATGATTCTTCCACAAGTTCAAGACATTCATCCCATGATGAGTGCTGTAGTTCTTATGTGCAATGAGCTCTCCTGGCCAGAACAGCTTTTCTGTTCATTTCAGTGAAGGAAGCCATTCCATACACGTGTTCTTTTGGGTCCCTCTGAAAGACAGTGGCCACATTCCAAGCTAATGCAGAGTTGTGGGTCCAATGGCTCTGCTACCCCTCCCCCACTCTCCCATCTGAATTTGGATGTCTCAGAGAGCTCCCTCTCTCCAGTCAGTGAGACTGCAGAGAGGAGGGGAAACTGGCTGCTAGGGCTTCTTTCTTGATTGAAGGACAGTCCCAGCAGCCAAAGCGAGGGAGGAATTTCCTCCCTCAACTTTGGTTGCTGGACAGCAAGATTGTGGTGCTGTGTCTGGATGTAACGCTGGCACCGCAAAACCAGATATACCAGGAATAGAAACTGGAAGCCCCTGTACCTCCTCTTTTGTGCCAAAGGGGCCTGAGAACTGCATTGGCACAGTGATCATACAGTATGTCTCTGGACCAGATTTAGTATGTAGGGATTTCTCAGTTAACAGTGTATGAAGATCTATGGATTTGTCTGTGTTTAAATGTACTACTCCAATGTTTACTTTACTGTGTCCTAAGCAACACTGATAGTAACTTTCAAAAGCACTACAAACATCCACAAATTATTATGCACAAATCATGAAAATTACATTAGAAATTTCCACTCCAAGAAAGTAAAGAGAGACTTATGGCATCTCATTATTGGGGAAGATCAAAACATTCCCATCAAAGCCAGATTTTCATAGTGTTTATTCTGACCCTTAGTGAAACAATGAATATCTCTTAGCAAAAAAAATAAAAAAATAAAAATCTAAGTCTCACTAGAACTCTTACAGATCTGAATAAAATTAAATAAGGACACCGTTCATAATCCTGCATAATGTCATCTCACTAAAATATATTTCCCCAACTGTCATTAACTGTCATTCATGACAAGCACTGGAGAACTGAAAAAATATCAGCCATTTCACCACAATTATTGAAAATATCAAGAGAAGGTAATGGAACGTGTTTTTTAGGGATGTGCACGAAGTTCTTTCAGCACCAGCGGGGGTAGTCCTTTAAGGGCGGGGGAGGGCGCACTCAACCCTCCTGCCGCATATCCCCTGCCGGCGCTCTGTCACTTTCAAGCCCCTTGGGGTGGCAGCGTTCCTCCCTGCCGCCCCGTTTTCGTCATTGGCCGGAAGTGGCCGGAAGAAGTAACCACGCGTGCACCCATCGTGCACGTGCACCCGCATGGCAGACGGATGCGTGCACACCTGCAATGGGTGCACGTGTGGTTACTTCTTCCTGCCACTTCCGGCCGATGACGAAAACGGGGCGGCAGGGAGGAACGCTGCCGCCCCAAGGGGCTTGAAAGTGACGGAGCGCCGGAGGGGGATATGCAGCGGGAGGGGTGAGTGCACCCTCCCCCGCCCTTAAAGGACTACCCCCACCGGTGCCGAAGCACCGAAATCGCCCCCGGAGCCGAAACGTTTCGGAGGCCTCCATAATGGCCTCCGAAACATTTCGGGCACAAGCCTAGTGTTTTTTTAAAAACGCTCATATGGGATCCTATCTTATGATGCTGTTCACACACAGTTCCTTCCAGAACTAGTCGACTTGTGTGCACAGCAGTGTGTTTGAGTGATGCTGCAATTTCATGGAAGAGGAACTGCACTCTTTGTTGTCCTGTATTTGCCCAATATCCACCCCATATTTGACAACATGCAAGTATACCACTTGCACATAATCTTTTTTTTAACTTCCTGTGAACTTATTTTTTAATGTATCATTGGAATTGATTCTTTGAGGCTCATGTGTGCATTGAAACACTTATGAAAGGAAGGAAGGGTTCAGTCCTGGCCTCCCCGCTGCCTCCACATCTGAGCAAGTACAAAGTACCTATCAACTGTGGCTATGCACACTTTGTCATTCTTTTCTCTCTTTTCAGAGATTGCTCCTTTAGAACGGCAGCTATTTACAACAGGGGGAAACAAAGATTAAAAAGCAGTATCGTCCCCCTTCTCATTGAACATAACTTCCATCTGCTTGTTACAATAAAGTAAGAACAAGCATGACTGAATAGCATGGGGAAATCTAGTTTTGTGGTAAAATGAAGGAATCTGTGGCTGTTGGTTCATTTATTTAATCCTCAGAATATTATTTGATGTGTTTGTTTCATTTATATGAATACCAGAAGAGGGGTAGACGGAGGGGCTAGATTCTGCTTAAGACTGGCCAGGAGGCTGAACCCCTCCCAGGTTTGTCTTTGTGAGTGCAGGAAAAGTGGCTTCTTTCTGTGGCTTCTTCCTATATAGCAATAGCAATAGCAATAGCACTTACATTTATATACCGCTTTATAGCCGGAGCTCTCTAAGCAGTTTACAATGATTTAGCATATTGCCCCCAACATTCTGGGTACTCATTTTACCGACCTCAGAATGATGGAAGGCTGAGGCAACCTTGAGCCCCTGGTCAGGATCGAACTTGTAACCTTCTGGTTACAGGGCGGCAGTTTTACCACTGTGCCACCAGGGGCTCCTGGTGACATTAAACATATATGTATGTACACACATACATCCTTGATCTTCTTGTGAATTTGGGGTCATAACTAGGGATGTGTGAAATGTTTCAGGTACAGAATGATCTGTACCACAAACTGCCTGTTTTGGGTGATTCGTTGCTGAAACAAATCACCCTCTTGTCCTCCCGAAATGTTTTGGAGCCAAAACAAATCACCCACATTTCAGATCAGAATTATTTGTAGTTTCAGCCCTCCGTTTTGTGGCCGATAAAGTCCTTCTTCTTCCTCCTCCATTTTGAATTCTGATGTCTATTTGAATTTCCCACCTTTTTTGCCTCCTATTGACTTCAATGCAAAAAGGTGTGATCTTATGTCTACTTGATTTTTGGGTCCCAGGGCCAAAAGAGTGGAGTGAGGTGGTAGTGCCTAATGGGTGGAGGCTACCAATGGGTGGAGGCTACCAATTGCAGAGGGATTTGGCAAAGGGCTGATTTTTGGTGAATTGTTGAAGTTTTAGTGTCTTTGGGGCAGATTTAGGGCATAAAGTGGGATCTGGGGCAGGAGGGTGGGGAAGGGTGGTATTGCCTAATGGGTAGAGGCTACCACTCAAATTACAGAAAGATTGGGCAAAAGAGTTTTGGTGAATTGTTGAAGTTTACACGTCTTTAGGTTTCCCCCCCCCCATGAGGTATAATGGAGGTTTCAGCAGCCCCATAACTCCACTTGGGGGGTGCTGGGGTGGCCCAGAGCGAGTGGTGGTGTAGTGCACATAGGGTGCCAACCACCCCCATGGGTTTCTAACCCATGGGGTACAGAGTTCTGTTGTTTCTGAGGTGTTCTGAGTGTAGATTCTTTGATAGCAAATGAGAGTGGATCCATGGTTTTTATTGAAAATCTCATTTGCTACCAAAGAATCTACAGTACCTCAGAACACCTCAGAAACAACAGAACCCTGTACCCCATGGGTTAGAAATGAAATTATGACAGCTAAAGCAAGAAACTCTGCAGTCTTTTGGAGACTGATTACCTGTCAGTTACGATGTAATACTATTCATTTTGATTATGTAATTCCTCCATTAGTCTGGCAGCAACATTTCGTGAATTTATTCCGAAAGGAGGATGATTTAGTCTTCCATTCAACAGACACTTCGGCCCCATCATTGGACTGGCCTCCAGTGTCATGCAGCAAAATTAATGCTCTTATTACCCAGTTGAAATCAGGTAAAGCCCCAGGTATTGACCATATTACCGCAGAGATACTTAAGAGTAACATGACTTGGGGGTGGTCCCCTGTTTTAGCTTCCCTATTCACCTTTATAGACCAAACTACTCAGATTCATTATTCCTAGCTACAAAAAGGGAGATAGGAGACTCCCAGTAACTAATCCATGTTGTTTCAGTCCCCCTCCTATTGTGTTTGTGTGTGTTTAATGTAAGGGTCTCACTAAAGGCATTGAAGCCAGCCAAATCCCAATTAAAGTGAAGGGGGGAGTAAACCCTGCAGTATCAGGCATTGAAATGACCCCTAAATTATCCTCATTTGAATTTTTCTGCAGAATTTTTTAATTTCCAAATAACTAGGTATTTTTCTTACAACCTGGTATGGATTCTTTCTGTTGCTGTTTTCTAAAATTTCCAAATCTTGTACAGGGGACAATGCTTCCTCAGTTCTCCACCTCCATTCATGTATTTATCCCATTCTATCTTGCTGGTGTACATCCATAAAATAACACAAAACGACAATGTGATTGCAGGTATGATGCCTTGGATCCTTTTCATGTGATGGTTTACAAATGAGCATGTGCAGTTGTGTGCATCAGTAAAATATACCACAGAAGAAGAAACCGTGCAAGTGATCACATGCCCAATCACGTCAAGATCACATCAAGGTCACAGGCTTGCAATGACCTTTTTCTGAAGTGCGCAGGCGCGCCTTGCATTCACAGCAGCCGCTGGGTAGAGAGGACATGCCCAGCAGTTGCTCCCCCATCACCACCACTGCTGGGGGGGAGGAGGAAGAGGTTGACTAATTGGCTCCCCGCCCCCCTCGGCCGTGTGGTGACTTTGTTTTTTTCTTTTAAAAAAATGGCACATAGGTTAGCCACAGGAGGAGGCCCCCCCAAATTAGGTTTTGGGTGGGCTTTACAGCAGGGAGGGGGTGCCTGGTGGGAGGCCTCATGGAAGGGCTGGTCCGGGTGCCAAAATTATCTAGGTGCACTGCTGGGCCTTCTGCATGGAAACAGATGTTCTACCACTCAGCAATGGCCCTATTCCCTAAAGGGAATGTCTTACAACAGGCACTGCTCACAAGTGGTCACCCATCTAAATGCAAACCAAGGTGACCTCTGCTTAGCAAAGAGGAGTTGATGTCATCTTCCCCCATCAGGGCCATGACTCCACCATTCAGAAATATGCCTCATGCCTCCAGGACTATTAGCCAGTGATCTCCCTAAGAAAAGAGTAGCCCAGCTAGCATTTATGACAAGGAGCCCAGAGTGGTGTACTACATACAGTACTTGTGTGTTCTCCTCACAACAACCCTGTGAAGTAGGTTAGGCTGAGAGAGACATGACTGGCCCAGAGTCATCCAGGTAGTATCATGGCTGAATGGGGATATATAAAATATACATTTTCTTTTGTTTTTACTGTGAATTAAAGTTATTTATGGTATATTTTCCATATAACTGTTGAAATAAATGGTTTTAAAATTACATCATTTTATAGAAAATAAAATGTTCTCGTTATCTAAAAGAATACCAGGCACTCTAGACTATAAAGAAATTTTTTGGATGGGAAATACTGATGTGTAGTTCAGAAAAAAGTGAGTCCTATACTCAAATGGCCTCAGCCTAAGCACAAATAAACACAGGAATTTATTATGGCTTGTTCTTACAAGCTGGTACTTGTTGATTCTATTCTTAGTGGAATGTGTGTGCCATTACTGTTCAAAGAACAGTGCAGTAGACAGGCCTTTGGAGATAAAAATTATTAAATCTTAGCTTCATGGCAGCAGGGAGTTAGCTGAAGAGGGAACACCTTTCATTAATATTTGCAGGAGTGCCGAAACCTCCTTCCTTTCCCTGATATTTCAGGGATTATATCAAAAAAAGGTAAAAGTATCCACTCATGTGAAATGAGGGCAATTTGTGGTTTCATTGGCTGGGATAACCTATGCAACTAATGCAGGAAGTACTGTTCTGCTTCACAATTGGCTTTGTTTGCTCTCAGTGATGTTGTCACACAGCCAGATCTGATTGATTTAATAGGGATGTGAAATCATCCCATTCACTACAGGACATCTAGTTGGTTGGAATCACTTTCATAAGAAGCCCTAACAAGAAAAAAAAAGTTACACGAAACAGCAGGCAGGAGAAAATATGACCATGAACTAGGACAGGGGTTCAAAAAAGGTGAACACAGGTATATTTTCGAGAAATATCCCCTCCAAAAGCTTTTTCTTCAGCCCCCACATTTGGTATAGCCTAACAGCTACCTTATTTTGGTCTTTCCTTGTCTCTAACATTCATCATTTTGTACAATTTAAGAAGTGAATGAGGGAGATGTTTTGTTTTTGTTTTCACTTGAAGAATTTTTTAAAAAAAACACTCCTAAGTTTCCAGTGTGATAAATTCACATAGTAAGCTTTCCAGATAGCAAGGAGAATATGAATCTCCACCCCCTACATCTTAATCTAGAAGCATTACTTCACCTCAAGGGTGTTTTTATTTATTTTTTATTTTTATTTATTTATACATTTATTTTTACATTTTTATTTATTCATGTTTTTATTCCTTCCTTCATTTGGTTTATTTACTGCCCTTCCTAAAGTGGCTCAAGGGTGGTTTACATTAAAATCAAATACACATAACAAAACTATTAAAATAAAATTAAAATTAAATCAGACTAAAAATAAAATTAAAACTCGGTATCATTAAAAGCCAGGCTAGATTCCAGATGGTGTCGATTGGAGACTGTTGCTCTTCAAAATCTGAGCTTAAGTATGGTGTCCCTCAAGGCTCCGTACTTTCTCCAATGCTTTTTAACATCTACATGAAACCGCTGGGAGAGATCATCAGGGGATTTGGAGTTGGGTGATACCAGTATGCTGATGACACCCAGATCTACTTCTCCATGCCAACATCTTCAGGAGCTGGCATATCTTCCCTAAATGCCTGCCTAGAAGCAGTAATGGGCTGGATGAAGGAGAATAAACTGAAGCTGAATCCAGATAAGACGGAGGTACTTATTGTGCGGGGTCGGAACTCTAGAGACTTTTGATCTGCCTGTTCTAGACAGGGGGGTTTAATTTCTGGTTTATTTTAAAATTCAAAACCCGATATTGGGGTTTTTAATCACCGTAATTGTTTAATTGTTGTTTTAAAATGTTTTTAAATTGTTAATTGTTATATTGTTTTTTAATTTGTTTTAGCTTTTTACTGTTTTAGTGGTGTGTTTTAATTGTAAACCACACTGAGCCATTTTGGAAGGGCAGTATACAAATCAAATCAAATAAATAAATAAAATAAAATAATAAAAATATGGGTCTTTAAGGCTCTCCTGAAAGTCTCCAATGAAGATAATCCTCTTATATCTGTGGAGAGTGCATTCCACAACCCAGGGATGACAACACTGCCCATTGAGATCATCAGGAGAGGTTCATCTGCAGTTGCCACCAGCTTGTCTGGTGGCTGTTCAGGGACGGGCCTTCTCCATTGCTGATCCAAGGCTTTGGAACACGCTCTCTACTAAAATAAGAGTCTCACCATCTCTTACAACTTTTTAAAAGTTTTTTAATTTTAAAATAACTTAATTTGAACCTAATAATGATTGTGGTTTTTAACCTGACTTTGAACTTGTTTGTTCAGTTTGGTTAATTTTATTACTTTTATTTTGTCTTGAATCTATTTTATTGTTGCAAGCCACCCGAGCAGTAGTGCACTGCAGAGTTGCTGGAACCTAAGGGGTATACTTGTGGGTCAAATGGGCCGTAAGCCAGAATTTGGCTTTTTAAAAGCCAAATCTGGCCACCTAGGTGCACTGGAGGGGTGGGGTATAAATATTTTTAATAACAAGAAGAAGCAGCAGCAGCCCAATCCCAGGTCACCACCAGATGAATCAGTGGCACCCGAAGATAAACCCCTCCTGATGATCTTAATGAGTGAAAGGTGTTCTCTCAGACCCAAGCCATTCAGGGTTTTATAGGTAATAACCAGCACTTTGTACTTTGCCCAGAAACAAACTGCTTAAGAAGAGGCATAATGTGGTCTCTCTGGGATACCCCAGAGGCCAATTTGGCTGCCACATTTTGAACTAACTGAAGCTTCCAAACTACATACAAAAGCAGTCCTCCATAGAGTGTATTGCAGCAGTAAAACCTGGAGGTTACCAGCTGGTGTACCACTGTTTTCAGGTCATTCTCCTCAAGGAACGGGCAGAGTTGTCAAACCAAATGCAGCTGGTAAAAAGCGCTCTTGACCACATCCCCAATCTGAGGCACCAGGGTGGGACCCAGGTCCAAGAGCACTTCCAAGCTGTGAACCTGTTCTTTCTGAGGGAGTGTAACCTTGTCCAGAACAGGACATTCTATCCCATCTTGCAGATTATGCCCCCCAACAATGTGTACTTCTGTCTTGCTTGGATTCAGCTTCAGTTTACTATCCCTCATCCAGCCCATTACTGCCTGTAGGCAGGCATTTAAAGGGCTAATGCCATTTCCTGAAATGGATGACTATATTACACATGGTTCCAAACTATAAAAACATTGTACCAATGTGGCCTTGTCACCAAAATCGCACAGAGAGAATTGTGTCTCCAATTACGCTTTTATAACCCTGTTAAGGAAACACGATGTCCTAGGTTTCTGACATAGTGTTTGGGAAATCATTTCACAGTCTATTAGCCTGGCTTGACTGTGTCATTTTGTCCAGCCTTTTCTTTCTCAAAGAAATTACTTATTTCCCTGTCTCATTTCCCAGAATTACATGCAATGAAAAGTAGGGTATACTTGTCATTCTGTTTGGGAGTATGGTGTGTTTACCTTTTGTCTGTGGAGCTGTCAAAAAGTTGTCTCTGCAAGAGTAGTTTGCCTTCCTTTTCTTGTGTTTCTTCACTGTGAATAGTTTGAACCGAAGGTGGAAATTCACAAGTTTCATTTTTTTTCATGTACTTCCCTTTTAATCTCCACATAGCTGAATTCTTGATTTTACCCCATTATCAGCCTCTCTGCATTCCATCACTTTCCACTTTATTGCTGCTCAAAAGTCTCATAAAAATCATGTCTCCTGGTAGCAGAACTGGGACAGATAAATACCTAATTGCAAGCAGTTCTGCACCTTTACAGGTACGCTTTGTTTTGTCAAAATCCATATTATCTTATCGGAATGTGCACGAACTGGTCCGGAGGCCATTCTAAAAGTTTCTGAACCAGTTTGAAGGTAGCGCCAACTCAAAGTTTCGATGCCGGGGGGGGGTGCCTCTTTAAAGGTGGGGGAGGGTGCACTTACCCCTCCCGCTGCTTTCCCTCCACCAGCGCTCTGTTTTTAGCAAAATCCATGGGGCAGCAGTGTATCTCTCTGTCACCCCTTCCCCCGTTCTTTGCCGGAAGCAGCCAGAAGTATCACCTGTGCATCCGCCCACTGCACACGTCGCACACATGTTCACGATGGGCACATGTGCAGGCGATACTTCCAGACACAAACAGGGGAAGGGGTGGCATGGACATAACCTGCCATCCCATGGATTTCGCTAAAAATTGAGGGCTACCCGGGGGAAAGTGGCGGGATAGGTAAGTGCACCCTCCCCCGCCATTAAAGAGGCACCCCCCAGCATCAAACTGCACCTCCGTGGTTCCGTGCACATCACTATTAGCTTATCCAAAGGCTAAGCTAAGACTCTAAAATGTTTTCATACACTTAAACGTCAATCCAGAAGATCATAACAATCTTCTAAAGCCTGCAATAATATACACACAGACATGGGGTGCATTTTATAACTGCTCCCCATGTAAACACAAAGCAATTTCTGCTGGCTTAACTAAGACTTTATTCAGAAACAACTCAATTTTTTTCCTTCTCCTTTCCTATAATTTTCTTTGACTCCCTCCCACTCCAGGATCCTCACTGGGACAAACATCCAAACAACAAAAATATTACTAGAGAGAATACAATAGTGCCCCAAGCCATTCTGTTGCCTGAGGCAATCTAATGGCCTCCACCCCACCCATTCCACCTACACTTCAAGTGGAAAACCTTTTCTTGGATTATGCCCCTTAAATGTTTTCGATTTTAAAATATTCCTGCATATACAGAAGTACCATGCTAGGCAGAGGAGTTCAGCTGGCAAAATCTATTTCTATGTGGAGGCAGAAGAAGCTTCTGCTTTTGTTTGTAGAGGAAGAAATATTCAAACATGGAACTTTACCCCTGCCTGAGAAGCAGAGGCGTATCTATGGAGGGGGAGGCAGGGCACGTGTCCCGGGCGCCACTTGAAGGGGGTGTGCCTTTTTAATTTTTTTTTTAAAAAATAGCTGCCAAAAACAAAATGGCCACCGTGCATGCTCAAATGGGCTATGTGAGGCCCTAGGCCATGCCAGGCCTCACAGAGGCCATTTGAGCATGTGCGGTGGCCATTTTGTTTTTGGCAGCTATTTTTTTTTAAAAAAATATTTTTAAAGGCACACCCCCTTCAAGTTATTTTTAAAAAATGGCCACTGCACATGCTCAAATGGTCCATGCGAGGCCATAGAGGCCAGCAGGGGTAGGGGGAACCTTTGCAGACCTCCCCCACAGCCTTTAGGAAGCCCCCCAAAGGGGCTAAAGGTAATTTTTTTAATATATATATTAATATAATATGTCACTGTACACACATGTAGTTTGGCACTATGTACAGAGAATCAGGGCTTGTGAATACTGAGCTGAAGCTTATGAGCTAGGATTGTATCCATTTGCTCTTACTTTGCTTCTTGTGATAAGTGAGTTAAATGTGATGTCTTAATAAGATGCCTATTAATGGTGAGTTTGTCTTTGAATCAGTGTGAAATCCTTTGTATTAAGGCCCACTAGGAGTTTCTTTCTCTCATTTTACCAGTCTTTCTGAAATACTAGAATATATTCCAAGCAGTGACACAGTTTACTCTGCATATCCTTTAATTATTTTCAGAGTATCTGGGAAAAGTCAAATTCTCCATTTATTTTTAAAACTTATGTAATAGTGATGCTACAATGCATAGTAGATAATTAGACGGGCACTTCTGTTTAGTTTTTCAAGTACACCTCCACATAGTATTTGGGTATTGCATGAGCCCCAGCATACTGGAATTGATAGTTTTCAAGCATTTTTTGGTCTGGCTACGTCCACTGCTAAACAGTTTTTGAAATATTAAAAGATTACCAAGCTTGACTTGTATTTTTGAGCTGATATTATGGTAAAGTTATCTGAAAGATGGGTGTCAGATGTTTGGACAGGGGGTGCAATTTCAATGCTTGCCCTAGGCGCTATTTTCCCTAGATACGCCTCTGGTGCCAAGGTGGAATCTAGAAAGGGTGCCGTGTTTTGGGGCTTCTGCAACACTGTAGCTTTTTATTATTGCTAGCAAATGGGAGTGATCAGTGCACAATTTAAACATTTAGGGGTTTTCTTTTCCAGTTCAGAAGCACAAACATTTCTAGGGCTTTTAAAAAAAGTTTTGAAACTTTATATAGATGTACACATTCACTGTATACTAGGGATGTGCAAAACATTTCAGATACAAAATGTTTTGTACTCAAAAACAGGCCATTTTGGGTGTTTTGTAGACAAAACAAAACACCCATTTTTCAAATCAGAATGTTTTGTACACTAAACAAAATGTCCCCCTTTTGGCTACAAAACATTTTGTTGTTTTGGACCTCCATTTTGTGGCAATCTCTGAGTCAGTCTCCATTTTGGGTTTGACATCTCTTTGAATTTCCCACCCTTCCAACCTTCCGATTGGTGACCTAAAGCATGGGCTGACCTGCTGACGATTCCCTCCTTGTTCCCCATTGGCTCTTTTGCCTCTTGCCACTCTTTACTGACCCCACATTGGCCAGGGGAAGGGTCAAAGAAGGGGCAAGGGTGGGGGGAGTTCAAGGAGGGGTTTTCAATTCATTCAACAAGCTGGTTACTCATTCGCCATTCTGCCTTTCTGCTTCATTGAAGAGAGAGAGAGAGAGAGAACTAGTCTGCATTGCATGGCATGCCTCAAGTTGCCACGATGATGCCATGCCATTGCCTATACCTGCCTGCCTTGTTGCCAGCATGAGCCTAGCCTGCCAGCCTGCTATGGCTACTTCATGACAGCCTGGGAACGGATTTATCTGCTGCATTGCTTTTTTGTTCCAGAAGAATTTTTTCCCAACCTCTTGAGAGATGCTATGCCATTGCCTGTGCCTGCCTTTTTGCCAGCCTGAGCCGAGCCTGTAGATTCTCTGGTAGCATATGAGATTTCCAGTGACAAATCATGAATCCACTCTCATATGCTCCCAGAGAATCTACACTCAAAACATCTCAGAAACAACAGAACCCAGTGCCCCATGGGTTAGCAACCCATGGGGGTGGTTGGCACCCTATGTGCTCTACACCATCAATCACTCTGGACCACCCCAGTGCCCCCGTTATGCCCCAGTTGGGCTTCTGAAACCTCCATCATTCTCTTGGGGAAGACCCTTAAAGACGCGTAAACTCCATTAAATCTTTAAAAATCAGCCCTCTGCCGAATTCCTTTGAAATAATTCTGGCAGCTTCCTTGCCCCCACTGGGCAATACCACCCACTCTACTCTGCTGTGGGCCACCCCCTTCCCCCTGACGTGAAGCTATACTTTTGCTGAAACCTCCATTATGTGAAAAATCTTAAAATTCTAAAATTCACCAAAAATCAGCCCTTTGCCCAATTTTGGGTGGTAGCTTCCACCCATTGGGCACTACCACACTTACTCACTAGTTTTGCCCAGGTGCCATTTTTTCAAATCCAAAACATTTCAGATTTGGATTTTGGAATTTCGAAAAAAGAACAAAATAGGCATGTTGCGGATTGGCTGATTTCGAACAAAGAACAAAATGGGTGTGTTTCAGATTCGGGCCAAAAACAAAACAGAAAAAACAAAACGCACAACCCTAAACCCTACCCTATACATACACGTACTCAAGAAAACACATACATGTACAAACACACAAGCATCCAGAATACACATGTATATGATGTATATGTACACACACACACACACACACACGATTCATGCATAATGCTTTGGTGGATCTTAAATCATTCCCAGCAAAGCAAACAGCTATGCTTTTTCCTGCATTTTATCATTCCAATAACTGATGAAAAGGGACCAGTTAAGAATTCATTTTCTGTTTGTCTTCCTTCCCTTGCTCTGATATAACAGTCATTTCTAGTTTTAAGTTCTGTTGCCAGTCAGCGTAGGCAATACATACTGTAGCTGAATAGACCAATGGTCTGATTCAGTAGAAGGTACGTTCCTAAATTTCATACCCTCCCAAACAAAACACTTTCCTCAAAGAAACATAAGAATTCCCTTGGCAACAGGTGCACTGAAAAAGGACATGCACACACACTCCGACTAAATTAAAGCACAGTAAGATAGCTTTAAAATAAGATTAGACAAATTCATAGAAAAAGAGAGTTCTGTCACTAGCTGTTAGTCATGATGACTATGAAAAATCCTCCATGGCCAGAGGCACTATACCTTTGAATACCAGTTGTAATCTCAAGAAGTTATTCAAATTCTGTCTCAAACAAGTGGGAAAATGCTTAATTCTCGGTTTTGCAGTCTGCAATCCTTTCCAAAGAATGTAATAAGGTAAGTATTTTATTCCCCTGCAAGCTTGTAAAACCAGTCTGTAAACACGATATATGTATGGGCAGGTGTTATAAACATAAAGCAAACATTTTTAAATCTCACATTCTACACAGTGTTAGAAGTGCAGACCAGGAGCTGCATCCATGGAAGAGCCTGCACTGGAGCTCAGCCCAGAATGTTGCCAAGCAGCCCAACATACATAGAGGGGGAACCACGTTTGCTGCTCTCTCTTCCCTCCAAAAGTACTTTTTCACTTCAGAATTATGTCTCCGAGGCTTACACAGCTCCTATTCCACACTTCTAATACTGTGAGCCATCTGAGGCAAAACTGCCTAATTGCCCTCCCCCTTAAATGAGGTTAATGGGGGGAGCGTTCTGTTAACCCCATTTTGTTGGTCATGTATCTGCTGTGGCTGCTTGCAGCCATGGAGGACACACTTGGGGGGGAGGGGGACCCCAGAAATGCACTGCACACTTGTGTGGTGCATTACTGGGGCTCTGAGGGGGTGTATGATGCCACATGGGGGGAGCCTAACCCCTGGCACTCCGCATAGGAGCGCCCAAGTGAAGCCACCGCTCATCCGGGTGGACAATCCGCCCATCCAGCAATGGGCCAGTGATCATCTGCAGGGTGAGCAGGTCAAACCCACCATCCCCCTTACAGCTCTTCACACTAATCGTATGAAGAGCCTCATTTTCTCATTCCTTTTGCTATGTCAACTGCTTACGGGTTTTCTTGTTGTTGTTTTTGAAGAGCAGAATATAAGTATATTGAAAATGGTGGACATGCCCCTCAGTCTTACAAGCTGGAACAAGAGCTCCATCTTCACAAGGTGCCAGTAAACTAAGTGAGTGAGAGGCTTGCTCACAATGCAGCATGTGGGAAGGAGGAGGGGAAAGACATTTTTTGCTTCTTTCCCTTCTACACAAAAACCTTAATTTTTTGCATCTAGGAATATTTCCAGGAGGGCTACACAGCCTTCATAGACATATTTCTGGATACAAAAAGGACTTTTATAGAGAGGGAAAGGAAACAAGAATCATTTTCCCCTTCCCACTCCTGTACATTAATGTCATTCTTACGACCAGCCAAAGCAGGGTAGGAGTGGGGAAACCCAGGTCCCACTCCTTCCCTGCTGCTCCAAAGCAAGGCTACCCTCTCAGCCCCCATGTTACCTCAAGGACCCGACTGTGTGTGTGATCGGGACTGTTTGCAGCAGCTCCCAGCAGCCCAGCTTGCACTCCACCATAGAGTGCCGCCTATAGTGTACCATAGAGTGCACCATAGGAAGTCGGGAGCTGCTGCACTGATGCAGGCAACCTCTCCACTGCCCATGCAATGCATTGTGGGATAGTGGAGGACATCCTCCTCCAATTCCCTCTTCAGAACATTGCCACTGTGCCAATCGTATGGGCACATGGTGAGTTGCTGTCCAGGTGAGCCCTTGATTGTGTGGGGCAAAGCAGGTTGAGTCCTGCCTCAGCTCTCCCCAGCCCCAGACTTGTGGGTCATCTGAATGACCCTATTGTGTTGTAAGGCAAGTTTCATGGGCAGTTACTGTATTTGCTCCTTGATGACACTTTTGCTCTCCCTTTGTACAGCTGTGGGGAATGTCAGCCAATAAACAAAGGCACATACTTGAGAAACGGAGACAAGATTAAAACCAGCAGATAATCTAGGAGTCACCCCGGCCACCATATTAGCACATGTGGTAACTAAGGCAAGGGGAGAGAGAGAAAAGACAAATTTTGCCAGACTCAGGGTTTGCTTTCATCACACACACACACACACACACACACACACACACACACACACACACACACACTAGGGGAAGGAGTTTTAAAGTGACACCAGGCCACTTTTACCAAAATAATATTGATTCTCAGTCCCTCTTTCCTCCCTGAAACTCGGAAGCTAATGGGGAAATTCTCTAGTACACAAGAGAGATCACCTTCAAGAGAAAAGGTACTACCCCCATACACACTCAAAGCCCTCACTCACCTCTCTCTCATCTGAGGTTAATTCTTTGTATCTTCCCTTAAAGGGAAACACCCAGCAGCCAACTCATGCCTTCCTCACTCCTCTGCATTCAAATTCTGAGTGGGGATTTGGAGACAAGCTAAAATCACACACAAATGGAGCATTAATTTTTATAAGCCAATTGAAACAAGTTACACATGTACACAGCCAGCAAGACACATAACCAGTTTTCCTCAAAAAGCATTTTGCTAATTTCTACACTGCTAAGTGAGCAAAGAGACACCTTTTCAAAGTGGTAATTATCCTTGTTTAGCAGGGGGAGCGCAACTGGTCCTATCCATCCCCAGCACAGAATCCCTCCAGTGGCTGTTGCTGGTCTCTCTTACATTCTTTTTAAAGATTGTGAGCCCTTTGGGGACAGGGAGCCATTTTGTTTGTTTATTTATTTATATCTATGTAAACAGCTTTGAAGCCACCTAATGGCATGGCGGGGAAATGACTTGATTATCAAGCCAGAGGTTGCCGGTTTGAATCCGCACTGGTATTTTCCCCAGACTATAGGAAACACCTATATCGGGCAGCAGTGATTTAGGAAGATGCTGAAAGGCATCATCTCATACTGCATGGGAGGAGGCAATGGTAAACCCCTCCTGTATTCTACCAAAGACAACCACAGGGCTCTGTGGTCGCCAGGAGCTGAAACTGACTCGACAGCACACTTTACCTTTAAACTGCTTTGGGAACTTGTGTTGAAAAGTGGTATATAAATATTTGTCATATTAATCATATTTGTACATAACAACAGCAACACTAGTGTCTTTTCAATTCAGATCCTTACGCAGTCCATGGAACTGCTGTTGGCACCATGGGAACAACAGTTTGTTGCCTTTCCTCAATAGACTGGTGATCCAAAATGGTAGAAGAAAAGCATCCCTCTAAACCAGACCTCTTCAGCTTAGGCACCCCAGCTGTTTTTGGACTATAATTTCCATAATCCCCAGCCACAGTGACCAATAGCCTGGGATTATGGGAGTTTTAGGTCAACATCTTCAGGAGGGTTGAAGTTGAGCAGCCCTGCTCTAAACTGATTCCACATACCTCAACAGCAGTTCTAGAAAACAAAATAACTCAGACAAATCCCGAGTCAAAAATTGCTCACTGAGCATGTGCAACTTCTTCATACCTTAAAGGACCACACACACACGGATTACAGAGGCATCTTGGGAAGAGGCAAGGCCATATCTTGCCTCTTCCCAAAGTTTTTGAGGCTGGCTTTTTGGGGGCTCACAAGAGTCCAGCTGAGAGCCAGGCAACATGCTTGTATGTCTCAGCACTAACGATGTGCACAAACCAAGGTCCGTGCATTGGTTTGGCACCATGGGGAGGGAAGAGGCAAGCGGGATCTTTTAAAAAGAGGAGAGCATGCCCTTACCTGCTCTCTGCTGCTGCATACAGCTTCCTGCTGTGACAACACTGCCCCCAAGAACCTGCACATGGCACTGACATATGCAGATGCCATGTGCATGGTCAACATGGTGTTGCTGACCATGAAAATTATGGCTGTGCATGCACAGACACCATGTGGGTGCTAGGTTCTTGGGGCAGTGCCCCTGCAGCAGGAAGCTGCTCGAGGCAGCAGGGAGCAGGTAAGGACCTGCTCTCCTTTAAAAAAGAAATCTGCTCACTGATCCCTTTCCCGTGGCACCAAATCAGTGCATGAACCTTGGTTCATGCATATCTCTATTCAGGGGAATGATTGCCTTGTGTTTCTTTCCCCAACCATGAAAATTCACACCATCCTCTCCCCACCCATTTTCTGATTGATTTCTTTTTCTTTCTTTCTTCATATTGGTTGCCTGTGATTTTGAGGGAAAGGTCTCCTTTGTTGAAAGGGCAGTTGCTGATCCGAAAACTGAAACATGCAAAGCTTGAATATTTTAAGTGTCACCTTCTTAGCCAAGCTTTTTCTTTCCCCCACTCTTGCCTTTTTTTAAAGTCATATTCATCATTAGTTCTTTATCCCCACTACCAGCTGCTGCCTCTTATGGATTTCTATCCAGATGCACCAACAGGTACCAGGTTAATCCTTGTTTATTAGCAGAGTTCCAGCCATCTGCTCCGTATGCAACAGCTTGTGCTCCACACTCATCCCCAGCAGATCTTGGCATTTCACAGTCTAGTATTAAAGCAGCTTTTAAAGGAACATCTTCATTGCAAACTTGTACAAGCAAAAAGATTCTCTTTTCCCCCTGTGTGGTACAGGGGAGGAAAAGAACTGAAGTAGATGTGCTTCTCAGATTTGCTTCATTTAGTCTAAATCCCTGGTATGAGCAAGGCATTGAACTGGTTCACATTCCTTTTTATTTTAAGGACACCAGTGTTCAAGATGAATTTCCACTTGCCTGTACTTGCAGAACCCAAATTTAATCAACTGCTCCTAACAAAAGCCTTATGCTGCAGTACAGTGAAATTTCTGAAATCCAATAAAAACTCAGTGAAGGATACCAACTAAAAAAAGAGGGAAAGAAAATCATTCTTCATGCAGGGCTGGCATTGGAGGTTTGCACCACAGGCCCAGCAGCTCAGGGGCCCAGAAACTGCTTTATAACATGGTATGGAAGACCAAGCTGACTTGGGGTTAAGGATATGGGTGTTGACTTGGGGTTAAGGAGATGGCCTATCAAGAGTATGTTCATGAGGCCTCCTAAACTGGAACCAGGGGTGTAGCGACTATTGAGCAAGGGGGAGACAATTGTCCCAGACCCCCCATGGCTCCCCCTCCCCCTCGGCCAGGGCACGCCTTGCCCCTTTCTTCACCCAGCCGGTGAGCAAAGTGCTCACCAGCTGGAAGTGCAAGGCACATCCCTCTCCTTGCCCACTAGGCATTGACCCCTCCTCTGCATCTGACATCAGACGCAAGGGAAGTAGGGCCAGTGCTGAGAACGGGACTGTCACAGCCCTGGCATAGTTTCATTTCCTCATTTCCCCTGTCAGTTGTTGGTGGAATTGCTGAAAGGGAGCACCTTTCCCTTAAAAAATGAAATGAAACTATGCCGTGGCCCCACCCCCTTGTGTGGGCATGGGGGGCATGGCTTGGGGAATGCATGCACTTCATTCACACAAATGAAGACCCAGGGGGCAGGGTTGCTGCTGGTCAGACTTTGATCCCCAGCCCTGCAAAGCTCCTATGCCCCTGCCCAGAACCAACCCTGTCTGTATACATGAGAGGGTTTTTTTTGGGGGGGGGGGTTCCCAGTATTTTCAACCCAAACTCATCTCCCTGTTATCCCCTTTCACCCCCTTTCTGAGTCCCCCTTTGCAAACTTAACCATGGTTTCAGGGCTGGTCCCAGAGTTGAATGAAGCCTTGGAAAAGTGTCTTACCTTATCCTCCTCCTACCTGGGGGATAAAGTAAGGTTCATGAGGGGCTTACCTTGACTTTCTTTAGGTGTTGTTTTGTTTTGCAGAGGTGATGATGGAGCTCTGCCACCTCTAGTCACTGGCACTTTCCCCCAACAAAGACACGGGGGCACTTTGAAGAAGCATCAGTTTGTGGATGGAACCGGAGGGAGGTTGTGGCAACAGTACAAATGTCTCAGTTGACAGGCATTCTGTCTCTGCTGCCACAGAGACTGAGGCAATCTCTCCATCTCTCACCTTGCATGGTGACCAACTAGTCTGGTTGGCATCTCCCCATAACTTCCAGGGGCAGGGCTTAGCAGCAAAATAAACCATGGCTCTGCTGTATGTTTGGAATCTTAACTGGGCATAAGGCAACAAACCAGGATTAGTGCTAATCATTATTAAATGTTATGCCTGTACTAGGCCTAAATTAATATGTTTTCATTACGAGGTCTTTAAGAGATGTAGACCCACATCCTATTATGCCTGAACTCGGCCTAAATTCATATACTTTCATCATGAGGTCTTTAAGAGACGTGGGCCCAAATCTTAAAAGAGATTTACTTAAAAATAAAACTCACATAACTAAATGGTAAAGTAAAGTGTGCTGTCAAGTTGATTTCAACTTCTGGCACGCACAAAGTCCTGTGGTTTTCTTTTGGTAAAATACAGGAGGGGTTTACCATTGCCTCCCCTTGTGCAGTATGATTCGAACCAGCAACCACCTGCTTGTTAGTCAAGCATTTCCCCGCTGTGCCACTTAAGGTTAAAAAGCTCACATAGGGTTGCTGCTTAAAACTGATCCTGGGGCCATAGCTGTGTATGCATTTGTTGCATTTAATTCAATGTACATTATCAAATTTTAATTCCATTTTTCCTCATGGCAGTGTCTGTACAAAACAGCTTATCTTGGGACTGCAAACAGCACCCCTCTATATGATTTGCATCTGTGGGACCACAGTTTCTATTTTTGGGAAACCTGAGCTCACGGGATTGTGAACTCTGCACGTGCCCACATTTGGCAAATGATGCAATTCGGTCGCTTAGCACAAGCAAAGGATGGGGCAGTAAAGCCCTAGGTTGCCCTAACAAAGGACTGAAGGGAATCATCCCCCAAACCATTTTTTCCTGACCTTCAAAGAGAAGGAAAAGCTGGCAAAGTAGACCTCAGGTTAAAAACATACTCAGAGGGAAGAGCTAACTCCGTCCTGCAAGAGATAACTTTGCTCCGCAGTAACATGGCACATCCCCACCCCACTGTCAACAACCTAATGAGCTGGTGAGGACTCAGGAGAAAAGTCATTAAGACTTTAGAAAAACACATTATTTAAATAAATAATTTAATAAATTTATATTCTTTCTCCACTTGGAGAGACATCCTAGTTAAGCTTTCCTCCCCCTCCCCCCGCATTCAAACTTCCACATACACTTCACCCAAGCCATTTCCAGCATTTTGTTCAGTGGGTCTACACCCAAGTAGACTAGTCCCTGCATCCATGAACCTCATTGTTCTACCTGAGTTTTAGCCCCTCCAGGGAGGGAGCATGACTTATGCATTGTCTCCAGGCATGTTTTGGAATACAAGTACTCCTGGCCAAGTCACATGGCCTCAGGATCAGAATTGGAATCTGGAACTATACAGATCTTTACCATACTGGTTCTCAAGCTTGTGAATAGTAGCTTTATGCCATTTGCCCTTTCTTCTTCCTGCTTTTCCGCTGCCTTCCCCCTGCAAGGAAATCTGCTCAGGTGCCAATCTACAAGTGCACTGGAAGCACCACCAAACAATGATAGGTAATACTAACCTTCTACCTCCTAAATCTCCTGACTCCCTCCTCTTTCTTTTCAATTTCAGCATCCAAGCCCTTTCTACAGCAATCCTTAAGCTGATTTATTTACAGTTTGGACCATAAGATAAAATTTCTCTTTGTGAGATTCTTGTTAACAATATTAGTTAAGATTTTATTACTTTGCCGAGCCAACCTTTTATTTTCTGTACCCTGTTTTTCCCCAAATAAATCTTTAAACTACATATACACTTCTTCATCATTCCCAGACCAGAGCTTTTTTCAAGATTAGTACTGTGAACAAAGACTCTTGAGACCACAGATGAGATATGTGTGTGTGTGTGTGTGTGTGTGTGTGTGTGTGTGTGTGTGTGTGTGTGTGTGGTGGTGGTAGCCCTTCCTGTGAGAACTTCCTTGGAGTGTGACACTACAAGTTCTGACCTAGAGCTGCTCTAGTAACTTTGTAAAGCAATTAAGAGTTTGGACACCTGGAGAAGGCATTGGTTAAAGCATCCCTTTGTCTCTAAAGACATTGTTAACACTGGGTGAATATCTTAGGCAAGTGAAACAAGCAAGGTTACATCTTCTGAAGGCAGTGCAGATGAAGCTGTTCTACGTGGCTTGCCCTGTGCATGCTAGAAGTCAAGAGCCAATTTAAATGAGCTGTTCAGTGCATGAAAAGCATTTACTTGTGTTCTGTGTGGCCCTGCATCACATTTGAAGGATTCTTAACCATGCACTGAGTGTTATGTATGTAGCATGCATGCCAAAGATCTATGGCCCAGTCAGAAGTTGAACTAGCAAGCAAATACTATGTGCATAGCAGGCACTGGAAGGCACGAAGTAAGAATCCTTGAAATGCAATGCTGATTCTTGGAATCCTGCCCTGTAGAGATGTGCAAAACATTCGCTTATAAAGTTCTGCTTCAAAACTGGCTGTTGAGAGTGTCCCAACCCAAAATGGAATGCCCTTCAAATGAAGGGCATTTCCAGTGGAACACTGAAGGGCATTTCCGTTGGCATTTCCATTGGCTCAACTGGTTGTTTCTATGGAACATTCTGGGCATGAAATGCCCAGAATGTTCCATCGAAACAACCAGTCAAGCCAGTTCATTTGAAGGGCATTCCATTTGAAGGTCGTTCCATTTGGACTCAGAACACTCACAACAGCCTGTTTTGAGGCAGAAACAAAATTGTTTCCAAAATTGGAACATTCTGCACATCCCTACTACACTGCTAATTCCTTTTCGTATGCCCAGCTATATCAAATCAGTTCGGAGTCCCAACTCACCACTGTAGATAATGATGTACTGTCTTCCAACATTTATACTGGGGCTCAGAAAAAGTGCTGTCTGAACTAGAGTTGCAATTGAATTTCACCTAAAGCAAAAGTCAAGGTGGACTTGGAGAATTGTATTGAGACAAATCTGTAGAAGGCTACCAGGTGAATATGAACTCCAGGGCCTTCCCGATTCTCATTGAAACCACTTCCTTTATTTTGGCTTGCCCACATAATAAAGTTGTTCATAGCAAACTACTTGGAAGTCATTTCCTAAGTAAAGGGTCCATGTCAAAAATATATACAAAGGCAACCATCATCACAATTGTGGTGCTTCTCTGGGCTGCTAGAAAACTACCAACCAACATTCAATAGGATTAAAAACTTTAGGATGGCTTTGCCTTCCTTCCTTTTTTATTCAATCCCAAAAGGCCTTACTCAGGAACTAGAGAGTGGCTCAAAGACAAGAATCAAGAAGGATAGCTTAATGACCCCTCTTTTATTCTCTTGAATTTAAGAGCGAAGCATCTTTCTGTCCAAACCTTGTTTCCAGCACTTTAATCAATGTTACGGTACAGCTACTCCTGACCTTTCATGCCATATGCCCCCGTGCCACAATGTACATTATAAGAATAGCTACAATTGGCTCATTAATCACAAGGCTCTACATAAATATGGAGCTTTTAAGGAAGAGGCTGCAAGGAGGCTGGAAGAATGAGGACCACAATATTGATAAATTAGATATGTGTGGCATCACCAAATTAAATAATAGTTGTGCAAAATAGAAAAAAGATAGCAGATTTTCAACACCTAACTGATATAAAGCAAGGGTTGGGTCAGAAAACAAGACAGATCACGGAAAATAAGTTATCTTACTTCTTCTTCTTCTTCTTCTTCTTCTTCTTATTATTATTATTATTATTTTATTATTAGGGATGTCATTCCTACAATTGAAAAGTGTGAGAAATTTGAGCCTGGTAATACTTCTTGATAGTTGTAAAAAATGCAACTTCATTTGCTCTTATTTACTTCCCTTGTAAATATATGAAGTGGCTTTATATGGAACCACTTAATATATACTATTGGTCCATCTGATCCACTAAAGCCTTCTTTTACCAGTAGTGATTCTAGGGTGCTAGATGCCCCCACCCGCCACCCCCCACCACCCCAGCATACTATCTGATAATTTAACAGCAGTGCCAAGGACTGAACATGGGGGCTTCAGCTATCAGTATATGTGTTCTACACCTAAACAATGGGCTCTTTCCCAAGTCCTTTCCTCAATCTCTAGTTTTGCTAAGCTCTATAACCAGATTTTCAATTGTAAGCTCTTTGGGGCCGAGAATTATCTTGTTTCCTTATGCTATGAATTGTCCTGTCTATGATATTCTGTATCATGGTCCACATAATAGTCTGAAGGCAAGGAATATATTCAAGATCTAACAAGTTTTGGGCCTGAACAGTACCCAAATAGGAGACAGTTTAATTCTTATGCCCTCCTACCATCATTTCAAGTATTCTAGAAAATGTCAATTGAGAGGGTGTGCAGAATTCTTTGTTAAAGAACTGTAGCTCCCTTCACCAAACCACAATTCACAAGCGTCTTTAGCTACAAGAAAGGACCAATACATCACAGCTTTTGATTGATTAAGTGCTGTCAAGTTGGTGTCGACTCTTAGCAACCACATAGACAGATTCTCTCCAGGATGATTTGTCTTCAACATGGCCTTTAAGGTCTCTTAGTGGTGCATTCATTGCTGCCATAATCAAGTCCATCCACCATGCTACTGGTCGTCCTCTTCTTCTCTTTCCTCCAACTTTTCCCAGCATTATGGACTTCTCAAGGGAGCTGGATCTTCACATAATGTGTCCGAAGTATGATAGTTTGAGCCTGGTCATTTATGCCTCAAGTGAAAATTCTGGATTGATTTGTTCTATGATTGATTTGTTCCATTTGTTTGTTTTCCTGGCTGTCCATGGTATCATCAAAGGTCTTCTCCAGCACCAAAGTTCAAAAGTATCAATACTTTTTCTATCTTACATCTTCAAAGTCCAGCTTTTGCATCCAAAGTCCAGCTTTTCTGTCACAGGAAAAACCATTGTCCGAACGATTCTAATCTTTGTAGGTGTAGACACGTCACGGCATCAAAATATCCTTTCCAAGGCCTTCATTGCAACTCTACCAAATGCTGTCTGCAGCATATTTCTTGACTGATGAATTCTTTACTGTTGATGGTCGATCCTAAAGGCAGAAGCTATCCACCACTTCAATGTTCTATCTATCTATCTATCATCTATTTAGAAATAATATTTCTATACCACCCAAAACTTGCGTCTCTGGACGGTTTACAATTAAAAAAATTTAAAACATTAAATCAATTAACAATTAAAATCATTTAAAAGATTCAAAACATTTAAAACCCAGTATTAAGATTATTTAAAACAATGAATCTAATTAAAAGCCTGGGTGAATAAGTGTGTCTCCAGTGCCTTTTTAAAAGTTGCCAGAGATGGGGAGCATCTTATTTCAACAGGGAGCACATTCCAAAGTCCAAGGGATTGCAACAGAGAAGGCCCGTTCCCGAGTAGCTGCCAGATGAGTTGGCAGCAGCCGCAGGCGAACCTCTCCAGATGATCTTAACAGGCAGTGGGGCTCATGGCGAAGAAGATGTTCTCTTAAATACCCAGGGCCTAAGCTGTTTAGGGCTTTATAGGTAATGACCAGCACCTTTTATTTTGCCCAGAAACCTATCGGTAGCCAGTGTAGTTCTTTCAACACAGGACTGATATGGTCTCTCCTAAATGACCCAGAGACCAACCTGGCTGCCGCGTTCTGAACCAACTGCAGTTTCCGGACTCTGTACAAAGGCAGTCCCACATAGAGGGCATTGCAGTAATCCAGCCTAGAGGTTACCAGCAGATGTACCACTGTTTTGAGGTCATTCATCTCCAGTAATAGACGCAGCTGGAATATCAGCCAGAGCTGATAAAAAGCACTTCAGACCACCGCCTCAACCTGGGACAACAGGGAGAGGTTCAGTTCCAGAAGCACCCCCAGACTGCATCCTGTTCTTTCTGGGGGAGCATGACCCCATCCATAAGCAGCAGATCAAAATAGTCTCCCGAATTTTGACCCCACACAATAAATCTGTTTTATCTGGATTCAGCCTCAGTTTGTTATTCCTCATCCAGCCCATTACTGCCTCCAGGCAGGCATTTAGGGAGTTTATGCCTTCTCCTGATGATATTGACATGGAGAAATAGATTTGGGTGTCATCAGCATATTGATAACACCCTGCACCAAATCCCCCGATGATCTCTCCCAGCGGTTTCATGTAGATGTTAAACAACTTCAGAGACAATACGGAGCCCAGAGGGACACCATAGGAAAGTTCAGATTTTGAAGACCAACAGTCTCCAAGAGAAACCAACTGGAATCTGCCTGTGAGGTAGGAGCGGAACCACTACAAAGCAGTGCCTCCCACTCCCAATCCCCTCAGACGTTCCAGGAGGATACTTTGATCAATAGTATTAAAAGCTGCCGAGAGATCCAAAAGGACCAACAGAGTCATGTTCCCACTGTCAATTCCCAATTGAAGATTATCCATCAGGTCGACCAAGGCAGTCTCTACCCCAGGCGTGGGCCGTGAAAGCGCCTCCGGCGGGGGAGCAGCAGGTGGCTTCTTTAAACGTAAACGGAGCCGATGCTCCATGCCGCCCAGCAGCCCCCACAGTGAGGAATCACTCACTCAGCCACTCACCTGGCTCCCACAGTGGGGAATCACTCACTCAGCCACTCACCTGGCTCCCACAGTGGGGAATCACTCACTCAGCCACTCACCTGGCTCCCACAGTGGGGAATCACTCACTCAGCCACTCACCTGGCTCCCACAGTGGGGAATCACTCACTCAGCCACTCACCTGGCTCCCACAGTGGGGAATCACTCACTCAGCCACTCACCTGGCTCCCACAGTGGGGAATCACTCACTCAGCCACTCACCTGGCTCCCACAGTGGGGAATCACTCACTCAGCCACTCACCTGGCTCCCACGCAGGTGAGCCCCAGCCAGCAGCCAAGTGAATGGCAGAGGCGATTCTCCGCCATGATGGCTGATGGGCAGCACGGAGCACTGGCTCCATTTACACTTAAAGAAGCCTCCCACCCCACCCCCTCCGGAGGCATGTTCACAGCCCGCACCTGTCTACCCCATAGCCAGCCTGAAAGCCAGTTTGAAATGGGTATATCAATTCTGAGGCTAGTTGCTGTACCTGTTGTAGTTAGTTTAGTCTTCTTTACATTTCGACTAAGTCCCATTTTTTCACTGTGCTCCTTGACTTTCATTACTAGAGTTTACATATTATCTGCATTCTCAGCTATCAGATTGGCATCATCAGCATAGCGCATGTTTTTCTTCCTCCAACCTTAAAACCACGCTCATCTTCTTCCAATCCAGCTTCTCTTAGTATATGTTCAACATATAAGTTGATTAAATAAGGAGAAAGTATACAGCCTTGTCTTACTTTATTTTCCGATCTGTAACCAGTCTGTTTCATCATGTTGCGTCTGGACTGTGGCCTCCTGTCCTGTGTATAGGTTTCTCATGAGAAAAAGGAGATGTTCTAGGACACCCATTTTCCTAAAGATATTCCACAACTTGGCATGATGGTTGAGGCAATCAAAGGCTTTTCAGTAGTCAATAAATAGCACTTACATTTCAGTAGTCAATAAAGCACATATTGACTTCTTTTTGATATTCTTTGGCTTTCTCTGTTATCCAGCATGCGTCAGCAATGATGTCTCTTGTTCCTCAGCCTTTTCTGAAACCAGCTTGAACTTACAGCATTTCCCTTTCCACGTAGGGCTCTAATCTGCATTGAATGATCCTGAGCATTATTTTGCTAACATGTTAAATTAAGGATATTATGTGATGGTTTGCGCAGTCTGTCAAATCTCCTTTCTTTGGTATGGGTATGTAGACTGACCATTCTATTGGCCACTGTGTCATTCTCCAAATTTGCTGGCATAGTTTGGTTAGAGCCTTGACTGATTCTTTTTCTGTTGCCTGCCATATGTCTGTAGGTATTCCATCAATTCCTGTAGCCTTCCGACTTGGTAATGACTGGAGTCCTGATCTAACTTCATCCTCCCATACTAGAGGTTCTTGCAAGTCAGGAATCTTCTAGAGTATCTTGGATGTTGACGTTCCTGCTGTACAGATTTTCAGTATACTCCTTCTATCTCTGTTTGATCTTCTCTGAATCAATTACTATCTGTCCTTTGGCATCTCTTAACATACCAATTTGAGGTGGGAGCCTCCTTCTGATTTCAGAGATCTTTTGGGAAACTTTCTTTGTTTTTCAGTATCTATTTCCATCCTCAAGGTCTTTACAGATGTTGTAATACTGCTCATTGTCTCTTCTAACAGCTTTCTGAGAAATTCCGTTAAGTTCCTTCCTGAGGTCTTTATCTTTCATGACTTTGGCTTTTCCTCTTTTCCTGGCAATTTCCATCATCTGTCCTGACATCCATTTTGCTTTCTTCTTTTTCTTGGTTTTTGGCAGTCTCTTTTCATGTTTGTCCTTAACGACTAATTTGATTTCATTCCACACAACTTCAAAGTGGTTCCTGATGTTCTCAAGATCATATTGTGGAAACTGGATAGCTTTGTTTTTCTGCTTTAGCTTGACTTGGAACTTGCACATGAGCAGTTTGTGATCTGATCCACGATCGACCCCTGGCCACATCTTTGCTGTTATAACTTACACCAATAATGTAATCAATTTTATTTCTGTGTACTCCATCTGGTGATGTCCATGTGTATTGGCGCCACTTTGGTTGTTTGAAGAATGTGTTTGCAGTGAAGAAACTAATAAGTCATTCTCCTGCTTCATTTCTGTTTATTAGTTGGCATCCCAGTCTCCAACCACCACCAGCATATCTTGCTTGCATGTTCTGTCAATTTCTGACTGAACTTGAGCATAAAACTCATCAACTTCCTCTACTTCTGCATCAGTCGTTGGGGCATAGATTTGAATTACTGTCATGTTTGAAGAGCTGTCAATTCAATTGAAATTGAATTGAATAAATAAAAATAAATAAATGTTAAAGGATTGTGCATGAAATCTAATTGATATTAATTGGTCACTGATCGCATTGTACCCAAGTACTGCCATTGCTATATCCTTCCTGACTATGAAAGCAACACTGTTCCTTCGTTGTTTTTCATGTCCTGGGTAGTAAACGGTATGATTTTTTGACTGAAAGTGTCCTATTCCAGTTCATTTTAATTCACTGATGCCCAAGATGTCAATCTGTAGTTGACTTTCACTGTGTTCATCTTTCACTGTGTTGAGCTTTCCCATACGTTCCATGTTTCCATGCTTCCCATACGTTCCATGTTCCCGTTGTAATCCTGTCTTTGCATCTTTGGATTTTCTTTTCCCGCATGGCAACATCAGCCACTAGATGTCCAAAAGGCTTTACTCTAACCACGTCATAAACACTATCGGTACTGTGAGAGATCCCCAGCTCTTTCTCAGTAGCATGTTGAATACCATCCGACCTGAGGGCCCATCATCTGGCACTACACCAAGAATCATTCTATTTTGTCTATCTGTGTGGTTTTCTCCTACAGGAATGGTTTACCATTGCCTTCTCCTATGCAGTATGAAATGATGCCTTTGTCATTGTCACTGAAGTGATCAGCCACCTCTAGCACCTTCCTATATCACTGCTGCCCAATATGAGTGCATGCTTGCTCTAGCTGGGCAGCTGGGATGACCTTCACACTTTGGGTGACCCTACTGGGAGTATACCTCCCGGCATACTTCGCTCATTCCTCCCACGAACACCCCCCACCCCCGCCACGATGAAGCAGCACAGCAGGACATGGGGCGGGGGGCATCACAGCTTTAGGACTGGTAATATATTAAGATTTTTAATCTTAATATATCCTTGTATACTTTACTCGATCAATGCCTTTGTGGGTGCATTTAGACCACTGGATCCATGTAGCTCAGTAATGTCAATTCTGACTGAGCTGGTCTTGTGGTAATAAACATGAATTTTCCCCTTTGCTAAGCAGGATAAGCTCTCATTTGAATTTGTATGGGAGACTACATGTGTAAAATATTCCCCTTAAGGGATGCGGCCTGCATGTTTGCATGCAGAAGGTTCCAAGTTCCCTCCCTGGTATCTCCAAGATAGGGTTGAGAGAGACTCTTGCCTGCAACCTTGGAGAAGCTGCTGCTAGTCTGTGCAGACAATACTGAGTAGATGAACCAATGGTCTGACTTGTTATATGGCAGCTTCCTGTGTTGTTCCTGTGACTGGCAGAGGCTCTCCAAAGTCTCTCCAGGCCCTGCTGCTGAGGTCATTTTAATTTGTGTCACAAAGATTGAACCTAGGACCTGCTGCTTGCAAAGCATGTGTGCTACCTCTTAGTGATGGGCCTTCTCCATATAGACTGATTTGTATGAACTGGTATCTCCATGGCTAAAGCCATAGTATTTGTTTACATAATTGTTCTGGCTCCGTTTTCAGCCACTGTGGTCAAGGAAGTCACCCCCTTGAAGAGGTACCTATGGTCATGGAAACCAGTCTTTGCAATGTTGTCTATCTAAATGCATCCTCTGAAAGGCAGCTTTGTGACTAGCCAAAGAACCCTTGACATTTCAAAACAATCCTTATTCCATAGCACACCTTTTGTTGAATTTAATGAAGTTGGACTGAACAGTTCCTTAAAAAAAAAAAGATTGAAAGATAAGACGTGCAAGGCTCTGTGAAGACTCCACAGGCTGCACAAAAGAGACCATGGCTATTATTTAAATGCTGTCTATTCCCAAGCAATGGAAAAGAGGTTATTAATTTGATGGAATTTATACTGCACGTTTCATGAACAGTAAAGTTCTCGATACAATGTCTCCTAGAGAATGAATTAATTTAAATTGGAGGCTGAAAGTTTCTTGCAAGATGGATTCCCACCATGTTGGTTGGTTTCAAATTAGTTCCATAAGCTAGGTTGCACCCCTAGGACAAATAGATATGTGTATAGAAAAGCACCTTCCATTTTAAATTAGTTGATGATATCCTTATATATCAAGACCAAACTTAAGAAGGAAATTTAAGAATTTGAAAGAGATGAAAGGGAGAGGGAAATAGGAAGATTTGGCTATATGTCATGTAACCCAACTAGATTTCTAGAACTGCAATGCATCATGTGCCCATATCCAGAGACTGTATTTGTAATGATGTAATGCTGGTTCATCAGTGCTTGTTCTGTTCAATAACAGAATCACTCTAATAGGGGTAAAATCCCTGCCCCTCATTGTTTTATTTTAAAAAGTTATTACAATAATTGCTTAAAAAAGAATGCTTTCTTGAGAATGTGTCTGTGTTGACGTTTATAAAATGCTCTTTGAATGTCACTGGATTTTGTGGGGGGCGGGGCTGAGGTGAGTCTTTCTCTATCGATATGTTATTCTAGAGAGACTACACAAACGTACCAACCATTTGCCGTGCAAGCTTTTGAACGTCTCTCAAAATGGCAGAGCTTAGTGCTGGCTAACATGTGCATGAATATCTCTTGATATCTCATATCTTTGGTGAGAGACGATTGAAACCGGGTCTAAGGATGCAGCAGAATGAGGTGAGCAAATCCTGAGGGACCAGAGCTGATTCAGGGCTAGCAGTTGCTCAAAGATGCCTTGTGCTGATGCCAGCCCTGAGTCAACTCTGCTTCCTCCCCTGACCCTTTGAGGAGGATTGAGCCCAGCCAGCAACCGCTGACTGCCAGCTCAGTAGACCCTTTCCATGGATCCCTTCCCTTACCATGGAGGAAGACTTGGGCTTCTTTCATTCTTGGTGGGCCAGCAACAGCATTGTAGCCAGTGGCTGCTGCCAACCATGATTTCTTCTCCCACAGAGTCCCACATAGCATAGGTGGCAGCTGCCAGCAAGAAGGATGTTGTTGCTGCTAGCTTGCCAAGAATGAAAGACACCCATGTCTGCTGCCACATTATGATCAAAGGGAGAGCCCAGCAGGTCCTCTGCCAAGTGCCAAGTTATGAACTACACCTACTTCAGGCTGCAGATGAGGGTGACATTTTAAAAATTATTATTCATGAAAATAGAAATCATAAAAATAGATACCGCAGGTTCAGAAATACACTAACTTGATTATATAGGAGATGCCGTTTCTTGCTATGGCCCTGACTTTGAGTGACAGCCAGGACTCATAGCCCAAGGAGGAAGATCTGAATTGCTGAACTGCAGGATTCAGGCCTCATGGTGGGGATAAACTGGTGGCTCTGATAACCCAAATGTGGATGCACAGAGATCGTTCTCCTCAGGTCATACTCATTAGAAGGGTTAGACCCAAACAAGGGAAACCTCTTGCCTTCCAGTGCCCACTCACTGATGCAGGGAATGGAAGAGTGCTTGCCTTCAGGTTCAGGAACTGCCCTTTGAAAGTTCCACATCTACAAGAGATGGGTGGAGCCTTAGAGAGGAAGTCAGGACATGAAAGGGCTCTCCATTGGATCAATTTCCTTCCAATGCTAGGCTTCCATTGGATCAATTTCTTTCCTGGAGCTCTCTAAGGTGTTGCAGATCTGCCTCGCATTGCAGGCAAGGGAAGGACATTCCATGAAAAAAATTCCTTTTTCAGAAAAAAAAACTTAGCATTGGAGAAAGAAAGTTTGGTATAGGAGAAAGGCTCGCATAGGAGAATGAAATCAAGCTCTGTCTGCTCTCAGAATGGTCTATTCTCAGAAAGCTTTTAATGTGGCAGAGAACTCGGAACTGGGATTCTCCCTGATGTCTGAAGCAGTCAAGTCCTCTTGGTTCTACTACTTCATCCCCACATCATTGCCTCATATGTAGATCCAGCACTCAGCTGAGTGCTTTCAAAAGTATTGGGCATAATTTTGCAAACATTAGTTGTGATTAAGGCTTGTTCTATGTGGCATGGTTGCTGTCACTTCTGTGGTTACTTCCTTGCAGATTCACTGGAAGGATTAGATCAGGACACAAGAGCGGGGGAATTCACCCTTCACTGCCCATTCTCTACCCAAGAGCTGCACAATTTGTGACTCAGCATCCTGGATTCAATCAATAGACTAACCATATGTGAGATACTTCTAGCTATATGTCTCTCACCCTGTAGGGACTCCTTATACTTCCTGGGTTTGCTGATGCACTGATAGCTGATCACACTTCTTTTGGATTATTATTGAATATGGAATGATACATTTGAGGGGGGAAGCTGAAAAGGGAGGCTAACCTTACCCCTATCTAGCATTTCTTATCCACAAGCCCTCCCTTCAGCCACTTGTCCTCACTTGTATGGGTCCCCAGCAGTGTTCCCTGTAAGAGGGATTCCCAGACATTGTTGACTACAACTCCCATAATCCCCAAGCAAAGGCTATTGCAGCTGGGGATGCTGGGGGTTGTAGTCAACAACTTCTGGAAATCCCTCTTAGAGGGAACACTGGTTCCCAGGTGCATGTGGGGCAAAGTGGACAAGGGTAGGAGTTGCAGATGAAAATCATCTGACATGGTTTCACCATCCCTGTCACTTCTCCCCAGCAAATCTCTCCCCACCACTATTCACTTTCCACATTCGCTTTCCACATTACAAACCACAATACAGGTTTGGAAATCTGTATTGTTAAAAATATTTATATATCACTTTTCACCCCCAAAAAAGTTGTCAAAGAGGTTTACATAGCAAAAGAATGAGAAGATAATCCCATGTCCTAAAAGGGTTCACAGTCTAAGGAACAAAACACAAGAGAACACCAGCAGTAACAGCCACTGGGAGGGACACCATGCAGGGATTTATATGCTAGGGAAAGTACTATCTCCTGCTAAATATACAATATGTGAGCCATCATGCTGAAAGGTGCCTCTTGGTCTCCTTAGCGGGGTGTTTGCTGATGCATGCATAGTTCCACCTTATGGTGCCATGGAAAAGAGCCAGGTAAGCATTTACTCACAGTTGCTTTTGAGACAGACTGCTAATTTCATGCATGCCATTTCAAAAAGCTTAATGATTTGCTAAATACACCACCAAACAAGGTTCCCTACAGGGACAATATCGTTCCACTGGGGATACTGTTTACCCACACTGATTCTGTAATGGGTATGATCTCTGCAATGCACAAACACTACATTTGCCACTTGCAGGGAATTCCCATTGACAGTGACAGGAGAGCAGCAAGTGAAAGAGTCTTACGATGTGCCCCCAAGTACTTAGAGACAGGTTCATTCCTGCAGTAGCTTCACTGTTGACATAAGAAAGTGGCAAGCTCCAGATTTTCCTTCAACTGCCCTGACACTGCAGAGGAAAAAGAATGCCACAAGTGTTTCTCTTTAATTTATTCCCAAAAGGATTCCACTGTCTTCCTACTGGTTAGTATTTGAAGTTGATCTGAAAATTAAATTATTATTGATTTGCTCCCTTCTACATTCTCTGTTCAGACTAAAATTAAACAAGTATTTGCTCTGGAAAAGATGGTGGCGGGGGGAGCCAAGCCCTTTCCTCCTTGCCCTTCAGCCTAGAGGCATGTATGTTTGCTGGCACAATGAGCCTATATTAGCTCTATCAGTTCATTGGCTCATGGTCCGATCTTTCAAATCACAACTAATGAAGACCCAGTTGCTTCCATTTCACAGGTGCCCTCCTCCAGCAAATTTATTGCTGCTCTCATTGAAATGAATGTCCTTATGAAGCAGTAAACTGTTTTTAAATATCATTTCTTTTATTCTTGTGCCTCAGTCTGAAAGAATTGATTGGTTTTTGAAAAACACATTTTTCAAAGTGGCATCGAGCTGTCAGCAGGCTTTTTACAAACTCAATGAATCACAGGCGGGGTGCAGTTTTCCAACTTTGGCACCTAAAATTAGACGCCACGGCTGACAATAGAAAACTGCTTACCACGTCGCTGCCGGAGCTGGGCAGTACTGGCAATTTGTGCATTTGAAATGCACATCTCAAGCACAATTTAAATTGCATCTGAAATACGCAGGGAAAATGTTGATGTTCTGTATTGGAATTACCTTTTGCTGTATTTGGTAATTTTGTCATTTCTAGGAAAGACACAAGAAATACAGCAGATCCCTTCAGGATGATAAAAGCAAGCCCAGAAGCCTCACATTTTAGCAGGGCGTTGAAGCAGATTTCTAATTCAGTGTTGTTCCCTGAACATAATGAGCTGAGTTTGATAAGTGAACTTCCTTGTGTAAATGAGTTCATAGTCAGCTGGGCATAGAGAGCACTTCCTTTGCACGACTAGGCCAGTGGCACCCAGTGGCACTGGGGCTGGGCAGGAGTAGAGGTTAGGGCAGTGCAGAATGAACTGTGGCTGCATTTCTCTCTCATCCCACCCATGCCCGGCTGCTTCTCTTTATGTCTCCTTGCCCTGTTCTGGATTTCACTTGAGCTGTGTGAGTGAATGACTAACCTGTGGAGCTCAAGCTAAATCCGAGATGGGGTGAGAAGAGAAGCAGCCAGGGTGGGGCAGGGCAGGGTGGGAAGAGAGAGGGAGAAGCTATTCTCACGAGAAGCAAAAACTGGGCTAGGGGAGACCAGCGTGGTTTTCACTACATGTGAGAACCACCAGAAGCCATGCGGCTCCTGGCAGCAGTGAGCCCTCTTAAGTAGCCCGCCGCTGAACCCAGATTTGGGGCACGAGGATGCCCAAAAACTGGGCTAAGTGATCATGTGTCCGCTGCGGCTGCTTGCAACTGTGGTGGGCACACCCGTGGGGAGGGGTTTCCCAGTAATGCAATCTTACTCCAATTGGTATTGGAGTGTCCTTGAGGGACCCGCTGCAGCCCTCCGGCTGAGCATTACAGGCTCCAATCTTCGTGGGGAGGGGTTTCCCAGTAATGCACCATGCACTCATAGTAAGGGTGCCCCTCCTTGGGTAATCCACCATTTGCATTTTGCATAATGCACTGTTGCATAGTAATGCACCCCTCTTTGAGTAATGCACCATGCACTCATGTGTTGCATTATTTGGGCTCTGGGGGGATGGGGCACCACGTGGCAGCACTTCCCTGCAGCCAACCCCCGGAATGTCCGAGCAAGGCACGGGAGTGCTGCAGGGAAGCTGCCACTCATCTGGATGGACTATCAGCCACCCAGAGACCAATGGAGGATCATCTGCAAGGAAGGTAATGTTAACTCTCCTTCTCTACAGTTAGCCCCAAAGCTCTTCTCACTGATCATGAGAAGAGCTTTGAAGAGATGCAGCTGAAGACTGACTTGCCATGACCTCTGCCCCCTACATCCCTAGTTACACCTGCCCCCACTGTATTAGGAATCAGTTTGAATATGAACAAGGAGGATAGTCACATGTTCAGACAATCCAACAAACTACTTCTCACTTTTCTTGGAAAGGGTAGCCAGACCAATTATCCAGTTGAGACAATCCAACAAACCATGGTCTGTTGGGTTGGGAATGTGAACTGAAGGAGGGCTGAGCCTGCATGTGCTGTCCTCCCCCTTCTTTCTCCTCTTCAGGCACACAGCAGTGACAGAAGAATCCTGATTCGTTACATTGTCTGAATCCAGGAGCTGTGGTTTAACTGTAGCTTACAAATCATCAGAATATCAAACCAAGTTCAAATCCTGGTCTCATGCACAGTTAAAGCACAGCTCCCAAGATCAGACAACAGTTGGAACTATGGTTTCACAGGTCAGGATTCATTTGCATTTGGAGTGAGGGGTAAGGAGTGTGCAAGCTCAGCACTCCTACTGCTTATATTTGTGAGCCAACGAACCATAGTGTGTTTGGTTGTCCCTGGTTGTCCCTGGTGGGCCCCTTCCAACGAAAGAGAGAAGCTGGTGATATACTAGCACCATCTATGGATATAAGAGGAAGGAATATCATTATTGTTATAGATATCCTTGCAAAATATAGGCTGTTCCCAGTAAAGCTGTTTTTTGTAGTTGGCTGATGGTGATTTCTGTGGCCCCTATGGTGCTGAGGTGCTCTTCAAGCTGTATTGGAATTGCACCTAGGGTGCCAATTACTACTGGGATTATTTTGGTCTTCTTCTGCCACAGCCTTTCAATTTCAATTTGTAGATCTTTTGTAGAATTTTTTTCAATTTGTAGAAATTTGTAGATTTGTAGGTATAGCCCAGGTGTTTATGGCTTATATGGTGTTCCCACCATTGAGTTCGGACTTTAGAATTTTTCTAACTCTCCTGATGTATTCACTTCCAATTTTTCTTTTAACTTCAGTGTGTGTGATGTTATCAGCCTGGAGAATGCCCAAGTATTTGTAATGTTCTTTCTCTTCCAGGTTCTTGATCTTGCTTCTGTTGGGCAGTTCTATTCCTTCTGTTTTTGTTATTTTTCCTCTGTTCATTATTAATGCAGCACACTTGTCTAGTCCAAATTCCATTGCTATATCACTACTGAATATATGGACAGCGTTTAGCATTTGTTGTTGTTATTATATTATTATTATTCAGCATCTACCTGTGCAAATAGGATCTCCAATGCATGGAGTTCAAGCATGTCAAGGGCCTGGGTAAGCAGGTGCAATCCTGACATACTTATATACATTTGTTCATGCAACGACCATCTACAATCTAAGATAAACATTTGATTGCTAATCTGGTCTCCTTTAACCAATGCTTTTAGCCCTGCAGAGCCAATTATGAGATTTACAGCTACAGCAAATTAAACATGGGCATTGCTCGGTGGAACAACTACTTATTGACTGCACTGGAAGGAGTGACAGCCAGATTGAAATTGTTAGATGAATGGAGTCCTCAAGTCAATGAGGCAGTAATTTCTGTCCTTTTACACTCAGCAAGTAAGGTGTGTTAGCTGTGGCTCAGCCCTGACAAAGAGGCAGATCACAACTATAAAACCATAGTGAAGGCTGCTGCAGAACTGGCCCTTCTATCATAAACAAGTCTTCTGACTAAAGATGACTTCTTGAGTTTTGAGAATATCTGTACTACATTTAAAATTCTAAATTCTAATTCAACACAACTGTAGTGGATTGTGGGTAGTGGGAAATTCCTTTCCTGACTCAGGCCAGGTTACTGAATAATCTCCCTGACTGGTCTAAACCAGTTCTGAAACAGAGGCAGACTTTAGTGCTGAGTCATCCCTGTCCTGTGCTGTGACACAAACTGTCTGGTTTAAAAATCTGTAACTTTCAAGACTTGAAAGTTGAGAAAAAGTTTCTGGGGAAACCCAGGAGTTCTGGTAGGTTCCTGCTGCCACCAAGCACTCTCAGACTTGCCTAGAACTGGACCATTGGATTGAGTGTTTTAGACCAAGATCCCACTATAGCTGGGTACTAGGCAAATGCCAAAATCTGCTCCCCCCTTTTGATAACAGGCAAAACTGAAGAAAAGCATTTCCCTACCGTGTGTTTTGCCTGCACATGGAGCTAATTATTAATTTGGCCACGTTCTCTTTGAGATGCATTTTGCACCAGAGAAATCCCCCTTATGCACCCCCTGCTGGGTTAATAACCACCCTTGGAGGCTTGTAAAAGGTAAAGAACAAAGAAAAAAACTTCTGTTCAGTTACTACAGACTGGTTCCGTCTGAGGCTTTTAGCTTTTTAGAAACACTTAGAAATACTTAATTGTTTACAAGAATACATTAAAAACACCCCAATGAAACTGGGGTGGCACACTTTAAAATTTAGTTATTTAGTTGCAAATAGATATTTAGGAAATGCAAAGCACACACAAATCAACATACATTTCCTGAAGCAAAGTCTGACTACACAAACTGTTCCCTAAGCTGGGTTCCCAAAGCTACAATGTCCTGGCTTCCCCTTTTCTTGACTCACCAAACTCCTGATGAGAATCAAGCCTCCTGCAGATCTCTCAGCCTGAGAGATTATCCTGCAGCCCTTCCAGCCATGAGGCATCTGACCTCATGCTAGTCCGCACTCTCTGCACAACTTCCTTTCTTGTTCCCAGAATACCACCCTGCAGCTCTCATGTCCCACCTGCCTGTTGGACTGTTTGGTTGAACCCTGGAGGTCACTAGCCTGTCAGTCAAGACAGGGTTCACGTCCTATTAACTGTTAGAGGGAGAGGAGACTGGTCACTTCAACAATTTAAAAAATCCTCGTATCAGACTTGAACCAATTTCAGTACCCATCATGTCCTTGGTGCATGACCCTACCATTTATTGAACTTATCCTGACAAAATGATGTCTAAATGAACCTTGATCTTGAATTAAAGGTAAAGTGTGCTGTCAAGTTGATTTCAACTCCTGGCACCCACAGAGCCCTGTGTTTTTCTTTTGGTAGAATACAGGAGGGGTTTACCATTGCCTCCTCCTGTGCAGTATGAGAGGATGCCTTTCAGCATCTCCCTAAATTGCTGCTGCCCGATATAGTCTTTTCCCATAGTCTGGGAAACATACCAGTAGGGATTCGAATCGGCAACCTTCTGCTTGTTAGTCAAGCATTTCCCTGCTGCACCACTTAAGGTGCTTGATCTTGAATTAAGCTTTGCTATAACTCATTTCACAAAGAGATGGTTACCAAGATCTTACTTCTTTGGTTCATAAGCAGAGTATGAAAAGAGTTGCTGGATGTGGCCATTTCCCCCCAGTAATGCTCTAGAGAAAAGACATAAAACATTGTGATGTTGCTTTCTTTCTCAGTGCATTGTAAGGTAATTCCAGAGAAAATTTGAGGCATTTTAAATTGTTTCTGCTGTGGCTGACTGAAATTTAGCCAGTTTCCATGCAAAAGTCATGCAGAAGGGACGGGAGCCCACTTCTTGGTTTCTGGTAATCCCCCGTCCCGATACAACTCAATATGGTTAAGTGTGATATTGTATTGGTGAACTGTATGTTTTTATTGGAGAGATTTTTCATTGAACTGCATCCCTTGAAAAATTGACTGATAAGGCTTGCATTGCATCGGTTTTGGTTTTTAGCCTGATACAATATACAGCCCTAATAAATGGTTATTTTTGCCATAATTTTAAAAAATGAGTATGCCTTCTATTTATGTTTAATTCATTCTAAATCAACAAAAAATATATACACGTACCATTGTATGGTTATATCCAAAGTGGCTTTTGCATGAATAGAAGGCACTTTGTTCTCACAAAGGAGAATAATCCACACTGATCACTTCTTCCCTCTGAAACTCTCTGTGCCTCACACGACCCCATCCCCCATCCCATGCCACTGTTCCACAGTGCTCCCCAGTCCTCAGGAGGAGATTTTCAGGGGGCACAGGGGGATACTGTGTGTGGTGAAGAGGGGACAAAGAAGTTTGCTTGCATGAGATCCCTTCTGCTTGCACTCCTTATAATTGAAGCCTTGGTGTGCATGTTGTCTTAGCATTAATCAAACACACTGTCAAATGAACATATTTTGCGTTTTATGGAAATACGTTATAAATTCATGGTTTGTCCTCCATATCTGAAATGCTTCTCAGAGAAAAGGCTTGTTCACATGACCAGGTTTAGTGTACGAGAAACCTCCTATCCTAAATCAGGAGCTGAGCACACTCCTGTTTTCCAATCTTCTGCAACTTTAAACCAGAGCCAGAGGGCGAGGAAGCGATCATGTGGGATGCAGCACCTGGGTAGGAGAGGTTCATCTTACCCAGTGGATGAAAAAACTCTCCTGCCAAACTGCTGCTTCCACATGATCACTTCCTCTCCTTCTGACCTTGGTTTTAAGTTGCAGATGATGAGCAAATGGGAGCATGCTGCACTCTTGATTTTAGGGCAGTTGACACAACCAGGGTTAGGGTAGTAGGAGCCAATCTAGTTCAAATTGGATGTTTTGTAGTTTAGATTTCAATGGCTCATATTTTGCCCAGCTTTGTCTATTGCTGCTTAAGAAAGAAGATCCCATAGAGAAGTTCTGCTCATAAGGGAAGGCTCAATGGCCAAGCTCATGCTTTGCAAAAAGGAGATCACAGGTTGAATCCCCAGACCTCTTGTTGAAAGTGTCTCAATCCTAAGAGAGCCCTCGGTCACAGACCTTGGAGAGTAGATTGCAGTACTGCACAGACCAACGGACTGACTCAGTAGAAAATAGCTTTATGGAGAATTCCTGCTCCTCCGTGTGTTCCCTTATCAAAGGGGAAAGCATTAAGAACTAGCCCCAAATATAAATCCACAGACTTCTAATCTTTTTTTGTAAAGCATGGTATAATGTAAGGTCAGTTTTGTTTCCTGGGAGATTTCTTGCTGTAGGAATGGAAAGAGCTCCATGGACTTAATGGAGTAAAACTATCCATTTATACCTGCAGGGTTTTTGGCACGTAATTGCAATCAGGAAATTACTATAGTCACCCATCCTGACTCAGTGTTGTCAAATAAATGTGACCACTCCAAGCTGAATCTTTATCTTCTTTTCTCCATCCACAGTCCCTTTTGAATAAATTCCACAACTGGGGAAATCATCCAGCTATTTCTTTTGAGCTCATCCTAGCTGGTATTAGCTAAGCCGTCACATTGTGTTTGTTTGCCAAATAGATGCACTTCACTCTAGTGGGAGATCTGCTGCCTGAGGTGATAGAGATGTAAATAGGGACAACATTGCAAGCATGAAAGGACATGCAGCACATTAGCCAAGATATGAAAGAGTCAATTAAGATGGTCCAAATGGAAAGCCGGTAACAACAATTATGAGATTGGTTCAGAGAATGGTTGGAACCATTTTCTCTTTTGGTGGAGCTGGAACTGGAATGGAAAGGCCATTCTGAAACAGAGGCCAAGATTCCAACATCTCAGCCTTTGCTCTGTCAGTGACAATGTAACATGGCCTTCAAAAAAATCACTTCTTTGACATCTGTATATATAGGAAACTGTGGTATGCTCACAGTCACACATATATTTTCATCACTTAGAATCACAGATCCAGATCCAGAGCAATGAGACTTTTGCGGAAAGGCTTCACACTAGCACAAAACTGCTGTTTTAGTTAGTAGTACTACTTGCGTTTCAAACTAGTGTTGCGCTACTGGAAGCATGCAACAATTGTGCAACTGTGGCATGCCTCATTTATTTCAATGGGAACTTTTGCTCTTGCACAGTCTCCATTTTTAGTACAACTCAGACATCCTTTTGTGCTAGCACAACAGGGCTGACTCCACATGCAGTTGATTGCTCAGGATGTTGGCCACCATCTGTAGCTTCAAGTGAGACCTTGTATATAGAGAAGAACACTATGGTCACAATCACTTGGTTTTCCATGTCAGCTACTTAGCAGCTGTGTGTATGTGTGTGTGGTTATATGAAGATTATAATTATTACTATAGCCGCAATGATGTAATTGCCAGTTTACTGAGTGACAAAAGCATAACAAACAGCCTATACCAGGGCAATTACACTCTAAATTTCAATGTTCTTCAGAGACAAAAGAGGCAAAGGGAAGAGTATGGCAGAACAGAGAGATGAGAAGAAACAAAGGCCACATTGTCAACAAATGACTCATGCTTCTCTTTGGTTGATCTTTAATGAAAAGGCTGATTTGACAGCTGCATCCATTCCTTGAAGAGAATGATCTCAAATCCATGACAGTAATCCATCAGTTGGTAACCTCCAGGCTTGACTACTGCAATGCACTCTACATGGGGCTGCCTTTGTACATGGTTCAGAAACTTCAGTTAGTTCAAAACGTGGCAGCCAGACTGGTCTCTGGGGTAACCCAGGGAGACCATATTATGCCTGTTCTCAAACAGTTGCATTGGCTGCCAGTATGTTTCTGGGCAAAATACAAAGTGCTGGTTATTACCTTTAAAGCCCTGAATGGATTAGGTCTTGATTACCTTAGAGAGCACCTTCTTCTGTATGATCCCCATAGCATGTCAAAGAGGTCTATCTCCAGCTATCACTGGCACATCTGGTGGCGACTCAGAACCAGGCCTTCTCTGTAGTGGTTCCTGGGCTATGGAATGCATTCCCAGCAGATATCGGTAGTTTGGGCTCATTGTTGGCCTTCAAGAGAGCCCTAAAGACTTACTTGTTTGGACTGGCCTTCCAAAGGTTTTAAAATAGCGTTTAAGTATCTTTAATTGGTTTTAAATTGCTCTGAATTGTTTTAGATTCATTTTCATATTGTTTTAACCTGTTTGTTTTAAATGCTGTTTCTTGTAGTATTTTAATTATTGTGCACAGAGCCTTTGGATGGAGTGGTATAAAAATGTAATAGATAGATAGATAGATAGATAGATAGATAGATAGATAGATAGATAGATAGACAGATAGATAGGTGTTTCAGGAGAGACTTCAAGGAAGAGAGTAAGGCAGCACTATGCAGTTTTTCTAGGAAAGTGTTCCAGGCATCAAGGGAGAGGTATCAAAAGGTGCATTGAGGCAGAGAATAGGTGGATTCATCTAAGAGAGCAGGGGACAAGTGGAAAGCTGAGGGTGGTAGAGATGGAGGAGATGGGCAGCAAACCATCCTTTCAATTTAAGGGTAGGGTAAACTAGAGAACATAAGTATACCCTCAGAAACAACCCTCTATAGTACCAATCTATCAATCTGGCAGTAAAAGCACCTCTATACTCAATAGCACGCTGTGATGTATTTGCATAGTACTTTGAGGGTAAAGTAGCTTGCATTCGCCACTCAGTTGTATCTCTCTTTTCCATCAGAAGCATGCAGGTGAGGCAGTGACTGTCCTGAAACAGTGCCTGTATGCAGTAATGGACTGGATGAGGGTGAACAAGTTGAGACTCAATCCAGACAAGACAGAAGTACTGTTGGTTGGTGGTTCCTCTGCCCGGGTGAATGATGTTCAGCCTGTTCTAGATAGGGTTGCACTCTCTCTGAAGAACCAGATTCACAGTCTGTGGGGTGAGTATTGATCACGCATTGTCACTATAGGCTCAAATGGCTTCTGTGGCTCGCAACACTTTTTATCAGCTTCTGCTGATATGCCAACTGTGAACTTACCTGGACAGAGATAGCTTGGCCAGTTATTCATGCTCTGTTAACCTCTCACTTAGCTTACTATAGTGCATTGCATGTGGGGCTGCCTTTGAAAATGGCCTGGAAACTGTAGTTGGTACAAAATAGGGCTGCATGTTTCTTAACTGGAACTGGGTGCTTTAATCATATCATGACAGTGCTTCATCAGCTGCACTGGGACCCAGCCCATTTCTCGGCCCATTTCAAAGCGCTAGTTTTAACCTTTGAAGCCCAAAATGGCTTGATATCTGGATAAAACAAACCAGTCAATAATATCTGTCTGTCTGTGTAAACAAGAAATAAAAATAGGAAACCAGTTGAATTTAGGAAACGGATGGTGAGCTAAAGACATTTGCTTCAATCTAGTACAGCATCCTGTTTCACACAGTGGCCCACCAGATGCCACTGGAAGCCTACAGGCAGACATTGAGGGCATGCCCTCTCTCCGGCTGTTACTCCCCTGCAACTGGTACTCAGAGGCATCCTCCCTCTGAGGCAGGAGGTGGCCTACAGCCCTCCAACTAGATAGAACTCTACTCCATGAAGTTATCCAAACCCCTCTTAAATAATTCTTAATTATTCTCATAATGTAACCAAGAGGGAGGAATTAGACAACCATCCAGAAGATTTATGAAAAAGCAAATTCTTTATTCTTGCTCTTTAAATGAATCACACACTTGTTTTTGCCTACTGCAATTTATCTCTTTTTAGATCCTAGGTGAACCGTTTCATTAAGCAGAACACTGCATCCTATGTAGAAAATTAGTATTTATCAATCCACAGACTGAAGCAAGTAAACTTATCAAAATGCCCTGTATGTATTTACACACCATTATGACAGGGTTTAGCAAACAGCTGGATGTTTACCTTCCCAATTAATTGCATTCCCAACCTCTCTAAATGGACAAAAAAAGAGAGAGGCAAATATAAGTTATGTGACTCTATAATGCAAATTTCATTCAACAGCTTGGGTGGCAGTTAAATAAGTGGCATAATAAAAGATTTTTATCTAACTTGCTTAGAGCCATTAAGCATACTGCAATTACCAGTTCCTTTATTATGCATGATCATGTCCTAGTGCAGTTATCTTCACTCTTTTCCAAGCAGGGGGTCATTCTGGCAAAAAACCCCAACACCCTTCAATGTGAGAGCCATTTTACACTGTGCTGACCTCTGCACAGTACCGAGCCTTTCTCAATGCTGTGAGGGCTCTTTAAAAGAGATGGAGCCCCTCTTTCTAGGAGGAACACACTGGAAAGGGCTACGCTTCCCAGCACTCTATGCATGCCTTCTAAGATGGTGCAGAGACTCAAAAGGGCTCCATTTCCATTAAAGGAGCCCACATCACTGGTCATCTCTTCATGGTTCCAGGGGAACCATGGAGAGTATTCAGCTTTGTCTGAAGCTTTATACAGGCCTAATAAACAAATAGTCCACACACAGGTTGATGTGGGCTGCCAGTGGCTTTATAATGGAGAACACTATCTTAGTGGCATGATACATTTCAGAAGACGTTGCAGAAAGAAACCTTGCACTGGAAAAGAGAGAAACATTATCAACTTCGCAATAAACTGCCACTGACAATAGCCTTTGAATGGCCTAGCATTCTGCACAGGTACAGAGCCAGTCAAATGGTGGCCTATCACAGGCCCCACCCGGCAGCCCCTCTAGTGACACCACATGCACATGATGTCATGCATACAGGATGCCAAGAGAGGAGGAGGAACAATTCATCATTTTGGAGCAGTTCTTTGCTGAGTCGTGATTGTGCCACCACTTAACAAGAGCTGCTGAGATGGTGGGAAGTGGCAAAGGAAGGCAGGTGTCCCAACAATCATCTTGCCTCATGAAAGGACTGCCCCTGATAAAGCTCTTAAGATAACTAGTTATTGCACAGGACATCAACACAGCATAGAGTGAACAGAGTAGATTCTTCAGCAACCTGTCATGTTGTGTGTGGGTAGATATGGGCAGTGATGCTTAATATAAAGAGATGAGGGGTTAAAAGCACGTCCCGGCTTGCATTTGCCGAATTATGGAGGCATGCCAGCTGTGCAGTTACTAAGGGCATAGAAGCCTTGCCCAATAGGGTTGTGCGTTGTTGTTGTTTTCTGTTTTGTTTTTGTCCTGAATCTGAAACACTCCCATTTTGTTCTTTGTTCGAAATTCCAAAATTCGTATCTGAAATGTTTTTGATTTTTAAAAATGGCCCCGGAGCAAAACTAGTGGGTGGGGTGCCCAATGGGTGGTAATGGGTGGTAGTGCCCAATGGGTGGAAGCTATCACCCAAATTTCAGAGGAATTGGGCAAAGGGCTGATTTTTGGTGAATGTCTTAAATTTAAGATTTTAACCATAGGGAATAATGGAGGTTTCAGCAAAGGTATCGCTTCACGTTGGGGGTGGGGAGGGGGTGACCCAGAACAGAGTAGGGTGGGTGGTAGTGCCCAGTGGGGGCAAGGAAGTTGCCAGAATTATTTCAAAGGAATTGGGCAGAGGGCTGATTTTTAAAGATTTAATGGAGTTTATGCGTCTTTAAGGTTCTTCCGCATAGGGAATGATGGAGGTTTCAGAAGCCCCATAACTGCACTTGGGGGGCACCAGGGTGACCCAGGGCGAGTGGTGGTGTAGAGCACATAGGGTGCCAACCACCCCCATGGGTTGCTAACCCATGGGGTACTGGGTTCTGCTTTTTCAGAGAAGTTTTGAGTGTAGATTCTCTTGGAGCATATGAGAGTGGATTCATGATTTGTCACTGGAAATCTCATATGCTACCAGAGAATCTACAGGCTGGGCTCAGGCTGGCAACAAGGCAGGCATAGGCAATGACATGACATCTCTCAAGGGGATGAAAAAAGTTCTTCTGGAACAAAAAAGCAATGCAGCAGATAAATCCATTCCCAGGCTGGCATGCAGTAGCCATAGCAGGCTGGCAGGCTGGGCTCAGGCTGGCAACAAGGCAGGCAGGCATAGGCAATGGCATGGCATCATCATGGCAACTTGAGGCATGCCATGCAATGCAAACTAGTTATCTCACTCTCTTCAAAGAGGTAGAAAGGCAGAATGGTGATTGAGTACCCAACTTGTTGAATGAATTGAAAACCCCTCCTTGAACTCCCCCCACCCTTGCCCGTTCTTTGACCCTTCCCCTGGCCAATGTGGGGTCAGTAAAGAGTGGCAAGAGGCAAAAGAGCCAATGGGGAACAAGGAGGGAATCGTCAGCAGGTAAGCCCATGATTTAGGTCACCAATCGGAAGGCTGGAAGGGTGGGAAATTCAAAGAGATGTCAAACCCAAAATGGAGACTGACTCAGAGATTGCCACAAAATGGAGGTCCGAAACAACAAAACATTTTGTAGGTGAAACAGGGATGTTTTGTTTTGTGTACTAAACTTTCAGATTTGGAAAATGGGTGTTTTGTTTGTCTACAAAACACCCAGATCGGTCTGTTTTGAGTACAAAATGTTTTGTACCCTAAATGTTTCGCACATCCCTATTGCCCAACACAGAAGTGGGAATTTTAACCATTAATTGGTTATTTATATTAATTGGTTATTTATATTAATTTTAACCATTAATTGGTTATTTATTATTGGTCTATCCCAATTTTCACACAAGAGGATTTCCAGGGAAGTCCACAAAGAGTTCATTTCCTTTCCCAGTGTCATCCTAACAACCCCCTGAGGTCTAGAGTGAAAAATCTTGACCAGCCGAAGGTCACCCACTGAACTTCATGAACTGATCAGAGATCTAAAACCAAAGCTCCCCACCATCCATTCTCCTTCTTATCAACTATAATTGTTGGTTATTACCAAGAAACAAGTAGGGACCCTCAAAAACAACATGTTAGAATGTATTCTCAGCCCCTAACAGGAGTATTCCAGTCCAGAGCTAAGTCTTCCTGGGACAGAAACTTTATAGTGCTGTTTGGGGCTCACACAAAACACCCTTTTCCTTCTCCACTCTTCTGAAACCTTCCTCTGCTATGTTGTATAGGGCTCCAGATCATAGCTGCCAGCTTTGAGCCTGACTGATATATTGTTATTGGTTGGTACATCATTGTTTGTGGTGGCGGTGTGTGTGGGGGGGCAATATGGCATGTGGAGGAGTGTTGGATACAGTATGAGGAGAGGGTTTTTGTTTTGTTTTTAAGCTCATGGCATGCATTCTCCCAGTCCTATTACTCATATCCTGTATGCTGCTTTAGTGAAATGCCCTCACTTTTCTCTGTCCCATTTTACATGAGGCAAAAACTGGGAGCCATTTTGGAAATCTTTCTCTGGGATGGGGGCTTGAAAATTTCACTGAATAGTGCAGGGGGTCTTTACCAGCATAAAATACTATACAGCTTTTATCTCTTTTTCACTGCTAAAGAGACAGCAGGAGATATTCTTACAGCGGATGGCAGGTGTCATTTTTCTTCCCAGCATGCCCCTGGAATGACACTAAATCATGAAATAGTATCTTTCTAAGGAGACTTCTGAGTACAAAAATTCCTCCACTGGGGGTGGAATTCTACTAAACTATAAAATGTAATGGAAATGAGTCTTACTGAAACATATAAAGATGCAAAAAATTAGTTAGTTATGGGGAGGCTTCAGTGTGAATGAGTGCATTTTGGGCTAGGCGCTAGGGGAATATCATGGAGAATGTGCTACTTGTGGATAGTTAGGCTAGGCCACAGGGCTCTCTATCAATTGCAGATAGGACAGAAACAGCTTGCAGCTGCATATCATTAACACAAAATTATTAGTCACATGAGCAAGCTTTCTAGACGTTGCTCTTTTCTTGAACCTCATTTCTACTTTGAAAATGGATTCTTCTTGCTGTATCTTCCCTGCAGCAACTACTTCAGACTTTTTAGCTTCTCCATTTACAAAAAGCACAGCAATGAAGGGAGCATTTTTCCCCTTTCTAAAATCTACACAGCAGTTTCCGATAGGCAGGGAGATAAGTGGCAGGAAAATCTTCACTTACATCATTTCGGTGTGCCATAGAGTTGCTCAAAGACTGATCAAGTTCCCAGTTTAAATCTCATCTCTGCTTTGAACTTGTGAGATGGACTTAGGCGAACCACAATCTTTCAGTCTCAGCCTCCCTTCGCATGACTCCACAATATAACACTGACTCATCCAATCATATCCTCCAACATTTCATAGATGGGAATGCTAAATAGGGACACAAGTGCCAGTAACACCTGTTTTCACATCAGGGATCACTACACGAATCTCCTGCACTATACCATTGAAGGCGCATCTGCCTACTACTGATATTTGCATGTTTATTCTGTTTTTCATTTAAGTAGCTGAGGGTGGTGTGTATGGTTCTCTCCCCTTCCATTTTATGCTCACAATTTTGTGAGGGAAGTTTGGCTGAGGGATAGGGCGAGTTCACATGTCACATCAAACCAGGGGTTCGGCCAAGTTACTAGAGCTCTAAGCTTATATGCAAGCCCTAATTCTGGTGTTGGGAAGAATATGACTAGATTGCGCATGACATATGAACCCATCTGTCTTGCATATTCTACCTACCTGAGGTAGAGAACCTGACATCTGTAATGTCAGGTAAAGAACCTGACATTTATTGGGTGCTGCAGCACAAGTAGGGTAGAATATGCTGAGGTTTATGGGGTTGTATGTCACACCTGATCTCAACATAACCTTCTTGACACCAGAAGTAGGGCACATGCGCATGTCTAGGGCTCTCGTGGCTCAGGCAAATTGCCAGCTGGATGTGCCATGAAGCTGGCCATGGTGACTGGGCCAAGATTACCCAGTGAGCTTCATGGTTGAGTGAGGATTTGTGCCCTAATCCTAGTCTAACACTATAACCACAAGACCACACTGGCCGACATGTTCTGTAGTGTAACATGGGCAGTTCTGAATGACTGTAAACAAACACTGTAAACAAATCACATCCTACCTTCACCATAACCATATGCTTAGGTGAAAGTGAGAAAAACGGTAGCTCATAAGTCGTTAAGAGTATAATTTGTAGAATTCATTTTTGAGAGCAACTTTGAATAAGGGCTACCAGAAAGTGGATGGGACCAAAAGAGAAGAGATGTATAGTATGGTATTTGGTCAAACCAACTTTTCTGGACTAGAAACACTACAAATCTTGCAAAACCTGTTTGAGGGGCATAGCTATAATTGAACAAGTGGGGGAATATGTTCCTGGGCCCACAAAGTAGCCTTCCCATAATGCTGTGGTGCCTAAGGAACCACAAGCAGTCTTGTGCAAGAGTGCAAATACTTAAGTAGTGCTTCTGCAGTTTGGGAACAGTATCTAGATTATTTACAATGTAAGTAGTACTCCAAAAATGCAGGCAAACTACTTTAAGTATTTGTGCTCTTGCAAAGGACTTCTGGCTCTTCCATGGGAGCCAGCAGCTCTTAGAAGCTCATAAACACCCACGCTATGTTGTGGTAAATGCCGACCATCTGCTCTAACCAGCACACCACACATCATTTTTAAAAATGCACCCTCAAAAGACAAAATAGGAACCATTTTTCACCAGGGTCAGATGCCAGGAAATATGGGCTATCCCTTAAAAAAAACAAAACACACACACACAGAGACGTGGCAGCTGTTAAGTCAAGCTCTCCCCACTGTACACTGAATGTGTGGAAGGGAAAATAAGATTGTGCTAATTGAGTAGAGGGGAAAAGAAGATCATGCTAATGATGCCCCAGGTGTTAGTATGCCTGTTGCTCCCAACCCCAACCTACCCACATACAGGATAAGATCTGAAAGGGGTACCTATGCATCTTGAGTTGTATGTGCATGGGTTCAGGCTCCGCCCAAGTGAGATCCCTGATCAAGCAGAGGCCCTGATTGAGAGTCTACTGATTGGGAACAGAAACCCTGCTAATGGAGCAAAGAGGCATCTTTTTCAAAGTATTGATTCACTTATATTTAGCAGGGGGAGAGCAACTAGCCCCCCAGCACAGCATCTCACCAGCGGTTATTCCTGATGTCTACCATGTGTTTCTTTTAATTGTGAGCCATTTGGGGGCAAGGAACCATCTTACTTTTTTCCCCTGTGTCAACCCTTTGAGAACTTCTGCTGATAAGCAGTATATAGATATTTGTAGTAGTAGTAGTAGTACATGCATGCAAGCTGTCTATATGTAGGCACACCTTTCTGATGCTTTGATGCACATACAGGGGTTGGTGATTTGGACTGTGCTGAAATGGTGTCTGGGGCTAGGGTGTGCAGACCCTTTTCTCCCTCCATGCACTCTGGATGGGGTTCACCTGAACAACCCTTGGAGTGCATGCTGTGTATGGTTATTTACTGGGATTATACGTGAAACATTTTTAATACTTGACAGACTGCTCTTAAAGGCACAGGACAGAGAAAAAACAGCAACCCTACACTAAACTGCTTATTTTACATAGACTGGACAGAAAGTGTGCAGCCCTGCCTATCTATGGCTAAAATCCTATATAGACTTACTTAGGAGTAAGTTCCATTGAAATCAGGGAAAATGTACTTATGAGTAAACATGGCTATAGCAGACTCTAAGTGCCGTGCTGGCTTTTCCAGAACTGAATTTCCCCCTGCTCAATATTTTAGAATGCAAAAAGGATCATTATAATATGTAATGTTTTAATGTGTTCATCTGAACTGAATAAAGAGGCAGAGTTGCAAAATAAAATCCTATCAGTATCTCAGCAGAAATCTAATTAGGCTGTTGATTACATGTATACAGAATGTCCTATCAACCTCCCTCCCTCTTCTCCCTTCGCCCCCTCAGTATTTCCTTTTTATCCCGAGACACAAAACTGTCTATAGCTATCTACATTTTACAAAGGATGCAGAAAAAAGCACTGTAAACAAATCCCATCCTACCTTCACCATAACCATATGCCTAGGTGAAAGTGAGACAAATGATAGCTCATAAGTCATTAGGGTGTAATTTGTAGAATCCATTTTGTAAAAAATCTCTTTATCAAAACAAATTTACAACACTAAGCAACATTGATCCAAACACAAACAGCGAAATACAACAAACCCTGATTTATCAATCCATCCATTTTTGAGAGCAATTTTGAATTAGGGCTCAGGGCGATCAGAAAGTGGATGGGATCAAAAGAGCAGAGATGCATGGTATGGTCTTTGGTCAAACAAACTTTCAGGATGGGAAACACTACAGATCTTGCAAAACTTGTTTGAGGGGCATAGCTATGATTGAACAAGTGGGGGCAAATGTTCCTGGGCCCACAGGGTAGCCCTCTCCACTGGCTGGTAGCCCACCCCACAGCCCATTCTTCATGCTTCTTCCCATCTTGCCAACTCACTGGTAAACTGCTGGCTCCTGGTCAGAGTATGGGGAGTATTTGATATTATTTGCATGGGAGTGAGAGAAAACACATGCTAAGGGTGTTTTGTTTTTCACTATGCCCACATAGTTATTCTGCAGCAAAGACACAGGGGAGTGAGGAAGGGAGAAGGAGGAGACAGGAGGGGGGGAATGGTGTCCATGGCAGCCAACAATACTGGCTTTGTTATACATCCTTCGATTCTCTTGAAAATTAGTGTTTGTACAAAGAAAAACTGGCATCAAATAAAAATTGGCCAAGCCAGATTGGCAATATATAATTGAGTGTAATGTTTAAAGTTTGCACTCAGCATTAAGATGCCACAATTTGGAGGTAATAATCTTGGAGACGTGGCATTATCGTCATCCATTTTACCTATTTATTGTGTTTTCATGTTAAGCAAAGTATGCAGAATATATTTTACACAAGCCAAAACCAAGATAAATGCCTTGCTCTCGAGTACAGTATTGATCTATGCTGTGCTCCAAAATAGCATATGCATAAATATTAGATACTGGAAAAGTACTCTGTCATTGTACAGGAGAAGCATTTCATTTGCTGCAATAAATTACTCACCTGACAGACTGAAGATGCAGGACTGTTTACTGTATTTTTAAAAATCCTTAACTTTTCATTTTTATCCCCCCACTTTCCAAATGTTCTGGCATTCTATGATAATTTTTACTTCCACTTTGCCTTGTTGCAATAGTGAGTTACAATAAATTACATCTAGAACCCCTTTAGCCAATCAGGGGGTCTGATTAGTTGCAGTCTAATTACGGGATAATAAATGGAGAAGTGACAAATTTCCTCTTCCTCATTTATTCCCGTAATTAAATGGCATAGTGAGCATCAATCAAATAATCTATGTTATTAGGATTCACAAACTTTTTGGGGAGGGAGCTCACATTTTGCTTTGTTGGCAGGGGGCATTCATCAAGGTTTATAGCTACCTGTCAGATAATCAAGGAGCACTAACTAGCTAATAATGACCTCCAGGTAGGATGGAAAATAATCAGCCAGACATCTTGCTATGAGATGTCAGTACAAATACATGGAATGTGTAGTGTATTCTCTGTGGAAGACAGTTAAGGTTTAGATCACGTGTCCTTTTCCTTTCCTTCTTTTTGAAACCCCCCTGTATAGTGTTTGGAAAAGAGTATTTTCACAGTGGTATGTATCTTCCCAACCTTAGTCTCTCCCCCTGCACCCTGCTGCTCCACAATGCTTATTATAAACTGCTTGGTGCTTGAAGCCTTCAGTCCCTCTATTCCTCATACCATCATTGCCCCCTTTCCTTCCTTTTTTAACAGACAACCTCAAGAACCCCAAAGTTTCCATAATGCCAGCATGCTCAAGTCTTGGAAGTTCACAGGGCTATTTATATATTTTTAAGAACATTTCTTTTTCTTTTAATGTACACATTTACAGAGTATGCTTCTATATAACTAGGCACTCCCCTGAGTATGTAGAAGACCTAGTTTGCTATTAAAAAGAATGGTGCCTGACTGGGTAGAATTCTAGCCCTTACAGAGGTTAAAATGAACACATGTGAAGTTGGGATTCATGGCGGCACTCTGCATATATTCAAATAAACATACATGGGTCTGATCCACCCAATCCCTCGGAGTCTGCCAGTGCCATCTAATCCCTTTCCTTCTCATACACAATTTTCTGAAAGTCTGTAAGTCTGTCCATATTTTCCCACATATCTCAGAAACTGAAATTTGCTACAGGGATCCGGGCAGAATTCCAGGGGTGTAAGAGGGGAAGGAATAAACAGGGCAATTTCAGAAGATGTGAGCAAATGACCTTGTTGCATCAGCAGGCTTACTTCTAGTTAATGGTGGCAGTTTTTCTTTTTCTTTTTTGTTCTTTAAAAGTACTTCCACTGCTAGTTTGTGTCTTCTGTGTTCTGTCCTGTTCTGCCTGCCTACCATTCCCCCCTCCCCGAATGCTCCAGGAATATGACATCTGATATCGTGCCATTCCTGGTGGTTTCCAGGGGGAAAGTATGAAAGTATGAGGAGAGCTGGTCTTGTGGTAGCAAGCATGACTTGTTCCCTTAGCTAAGCAGGGTCCACCCTGGTTGCATTTGAATGGGAGACTCCATGTGAGCACTATGAGATCTTCCCCTTAGGGGATGGAGCCACTCTGGGAAGAGCAGAAAGTTCCAAGTTCCCTCCCTGGCTTCTCCAAGATAGGGCTGAGAGAGTTTCCTGCCTGCAACCTTGGAGAAGCCGCTGCCAGTCTGTGTAGACAATACTGAGCTAGATAGACCAATGGTCTGACTCAGTATATGGCAGCTTCCTATGTTCCTATGTAACCTCGCAAATGGCAGAGGCTATTGTTTGTAAATGTTTGTTACAGAAGCAATTGTGAAGAAATTCAAAGTCTGAGGATGCGGGGTCAAGTCAGTACTGCTTAAAAAGGCTACAGACTTACTTTGAAAAAGAATGCTGTATTTTCAGGGAAGGGGTCTAGACTATCCATAAAGAGATATGACCAATCCCATTCTCACATGACTATAACAACAACAACTACTACAAATATTTATATACCACTTTTCAACAAAAGGTTTCAAAGCAGTTTACATAGAGAAATAATAAATAAATAAGATTTATCTCTGTCCCCAAAGGGCTCACCATCTAAAAAGAAACATAAGACAGTCACTGGAGGTACTGTGCTGGGGGTGGATAGGGCCAGATACTCTCCCCCAGCTATATAAAGAGAATCACCATGTTTAAAAGGTGCCCCTTTGCCCAGTTAGCAGGGGTGGCTTGGCCTGTTCTGACTTGAAGTTACTTCTGTTCCCAGGGTGGCTGTATCTACGTGATGCCATTGGCTGGCTGAATTTGACTTCTGGGACAGCTTGGAGAGCAGCCTATTAATCAGCCTATTAATTTGAAGTAGCATCTCAAAAGTTTTATCAGGACTAAGTGTTATCTCTGGTGAGGCATATGCAAAACTGGTCCAAAACAGTTTGAGAGCAGCTGCCATATGCTTTTAGGGTACAGCGAATCAACTTTAATTATTGGGGAGTGAGTGGAGTTGCCACTGAATTCAAGAAATGCCGAGGATCTGTGGGGTCTGTGCCATAAATTTGAGGAGGACTTCAGAGACACTTTCCAGATTCTAATAGAGATCTGAAAATGGTCTATTTAACTATCTCCCCCTCCATGCTGGGCCTAATGACTTGCTTTGAGGTCTGACAAGCCAATGTGGGTCAATAATGTTATCAGCCTGCATTGATGCACACAGCTTAGCCCAGACATGGTTGAGCCATTTCTGCCTGCAGAACACCAGTTTTCAAATGATGCATGAAAGTGAGAGATGACTATGTTGAGGGACTTACAATGTCAAAGCCTTCAACCAAACGAAGTGTGCAAAACTTTCTGCAGTAAATTATATAGCAAATGTTTCCAAAGCTGTTCTTTTCTCAATTTTCACAATAAGTGGATTTTAGAATGCAGCTGAGTTAATGAGTGTTGAAGACAGCCTCAAAATTGGTACAGAAATACAATGTTGATGAGGCAAATGCTCACAGTTTAATGAAATACTTTAGTCATTTCCTATTGTCCACATGCTAAGCTTTGGTTACACCCTCAAAATGGTCACCATATGATTTGATCTTAGAACATTTCTCAGGTTTTGATTTAGCTCACAGTTTCTCAACAGCTGGTCCGTGGACTGGTGCCGGTCCGTGCCTTGGGGAATTAAACCCCACCCCCCTGCTGCGAACCTCTGTGCTTTTTAAAAAAATGTTATTCCAATTCCAGCCGCCGCATGACCAAGGGGATGCCTGTGGGGCTGTATGAACCAGTAGTCCTTAACCCAGTGCTTGTGGGCAGATCCTCCAGTTCTACTTCCTCCCTTCGCTCCAGAGGCACGCTTCGCTCGGCTCACTTCCTATTCTTCGCTGTTATTGCTTCTCCTTCTCCAGCCTTTCATTCCCTCCTTTTGCCGTGTGTGCTTTACTGCCAATCTTCTCCTTTTCCCATTTTAAAAAAAAAAATCTTTTCCCTCTGTGTCCTGTCGAGTCTCCTGTGCTCCCCCATTCATTCTTTCTCCACCCTTCCTTCACTCTTTCCCTGCCCGCCTGCCTCTACCCTCCTCCAGATGGCCACAAAATGCCTGTTCAGCACCCTAGCCTTCAGGGAGCATTCCAAGCAGCATCAGCAAGGCCTGCTGAAATCATGGGAGAGCAGATGGAAGCCATGCAGGGAAACCTCACTAGCACCAGAAGGCCACAGCAACTCACCTGAGACGTGCCAGGAAAAGTGTCATGGAGAACCCTGGGGCACTTTGGGCGACTGGTCCTCCCCAGCATCAGGGAAGCAAAAAGCGGCACAAATGGCACAAGAGCATCGAGAATGGAAGCCCGCCGGCCTCCGTCATGTCGCAGATGAAAGCCGGAAGCGGGCCAGCCAGCAGCGGGAGTGGGCGCACTGGCGGCTTCACCCCCGCCCCTTCAGTCCCTGGTGGCCCAGCACACCAAAGGAGAGGCCCAGCCCCTGGCACGAGCTGTGCTCCAGTCAGAACAGCAGGCGACCTGTACCACCCTTGCCTGATAGGAGTCCGAGGAGGACCCCATGGAACGTCTGGCAGAAGAGGAGGATGGGGACGAGGACGGAGCCTTAAGGCGAGAGCTGCAGGAGTGGATTGGGAGCCCAGTGCAGTGGACGGCGGTGAGATCGGGGTCTCCTTGGGGGAAGGAAGGTCTGGACCAGCTGCTGCTAGGGGAGTATGCTCCCAAGGGACTCCCACCGGTAGGAGCTACCACCACGGGTGTGTGCCCTCCCAATCCAGCCATCTGGATAGGCTGGATACAAGAAGCAGTCTAAAGGTCGGTCTCAGCACCCCTACAGATGCAGGTGGGCACCAGGCCCCGAAAGATGGCAGAGGAGACTACTGGCTCACTCTCCACCCGGAAGCCATCCCCAGCCATCCCCTCGGTCGCTTGTTGGCTGGCATTGGAATTTGTAAAAAATACATGGAGGTTCACAGCAGGAGAAGGCAAGCGGCAAGTAGAGTGAGGTGTGGCGTGGTGGGGTGGTTCTTTCCATTAGTTTCATTTTAAACTTTATCTCCCTCAAGCCAAACCTACCTATCCTCTTTCCATCTCTTTCTTTCTTTCTTTCTTTCTTTCTTTCTTTCTTTCTTTCTTTCTTTCTTTCCCACTCTCCCTTCAAGCCTGCCCCATCTCCTTTTCCTTTTTCTATCCCTATGTCTCTCTTTCTCAAGCCAAGCCTGCCCTGTTCTTTCCCTTCTTCTTTCCTCAACTCGCTTATCTTTTTCCTTCTTATAAAAGCCTGTGTGGTGAAGGATCAAAGTATAATCTTATCAAAAATTAAGAGAAAAACTTCTCTAATTTTTTTCCTAAGAAGAGCTCCATGTTAAATGTGATGATTTGGCAGAGGTGGAAAGGAAGAACAATGCATTTTATTGTTATGTTTTTTTGTACAGATTGCATTGTATTTATTTTATTAGAATTTTTAATTCAATTTATTTTATTTTATTTTAAATAATCTTGGCCTGTCAGAACTTCAAAAGTTAAATTTTGATTAAATTCATTTTAATTAATTTCACTTTGATTTAATTGATTGATTGATATCAAGTGTTACTTTAATAATCAGCACCATAAAAATTGACCTCAGCCCCCATGAGCTAAGTCACCGTCAGTTTTGGCCCATTTACTAACTGCTGGTCCAGGAAACTGCGCATGAAGAATGTACTGGTCCTTGAAACTCAGTACGAAGAATTTAGCGGTCCTTGACTCCAAAAAGGTAGAGAAACACTGATTTAGCTGGCCAACCTCCATCCCCTAACCTTAAAAAAAACAAAACAACAAGAACCTTGAACTTCTTTCATAGAAGAGGTATTAAATGGATTTTTAAAAATATCAGCTCTTTGGCCTGCCATTGATGACCACTTGTTGGTTTGCTGTAGCTCCATTTATCATTGTCTTCAGACACAGAAAGTTAAACAACAACGTTAACAGAGCTTTCCCCCCAGTTTGAATCTTTAAAGCACCAAGCCGCTTTCCTCTAGAATGAATTCTTCTATCCCATAATCCTCAGGTCTTTTGCCAATGATAGAAACTGATGGAACATCTTTCAGAAACAGTGGTCAATCTAATTCCCTCTGAAATGCAGGCTTCTATCAGTCTTTTTTATCTGTTACTTGTGCAGTTTGGTAACAAAAAGGCTTGCTTTAGATTTTTGTTCTGTAACTCACTAGACCATAAATCTTGTAATTACGGAATCCTAATGAATCTGTTTCCCAATGCCAACATATTTCAGCTACGTAGGTTTTCTATAGATGAGAAATGTTTGATGTTGTCAGTTCTACAGAGCAGTAGAGGTGTGAAACATTCATTTGTTAAAATCATATTTTCTCACTATTGTTTCATTGAAGCTATTCACACGATTGGAGAAAATCGGGCTAGCGGAGGCTAGCCTGATTTTCTCCCCTCGTGAGAACCACTCGGCTCGGCTGCAAGCCCGGTGGTTCTTAAGTGGGTCACCCGCTTAAGTAGCCCTGCCCTTAAACCAGGTTTGTGGAGCGAGCACTCCGCAAACCTGGTTTTTCTAATCGTGTGTTGCTGCGCCGTGGCTCCGTGCCATGGAAACTCACAAGTAGACCCCCAACTGGGAAGCTCAAAAGCAGCCTCCCTCCTCAGGGGTTTCTCCAGCATGCCCTGCACGCTCGCGCAGGGCATGCTGGAACTTCTGGGGGCTGCGTGGCCCCTGATCCCCCCAACCCCCGCCGACTCCATAACGGAGCCGGCAGTCATGTGGGTGGCCAGTTCGGCCACCTGGAGCAGACTGACTGCTCGTATGCGGGGAGAGCGGACTAAGCCTGGAGGTGGGTCTCCTTGATCATGAGACCCGCCTCATTTATTTATTTTTACTCCCACTTGTTTTCATTTCTCATTTCTTTCAGTGGGAGACCCAGACCCTGCCTGTAACCTCTGTGTTTTCCATCATCTAAGCATGGAATCTTCAGGAATTTTCGACATCTTCAATAGATTATAACCTCCAACTATCAGATATACAGGAAAATGGACCCTGGTTTAAAATAGTAGACACTTGTGATGCATTGTGGTGGAGATGGGGGAGGTCCTTTTTAAAAACTCAGAATGCACAGACATCACTCCAATGTCAGAACATAGCAATGTTCCCCAGTGCATACCAGGTAAACAAATGGGAATATTACCAGCATTTTAAGTGCTGCTGCAGCTACTGCTGCCCACAGAGATACTGCATGACATAATAAAAAGGAGACCCTACCATCACTAGCTTGCAATAAGCCCCCATCTCCAGAATTTCACACACCCCTACCCTTCTGAATTTTACCCCAGGAATTTTCACCCTTTTGAATTTCACTCCTGTTTGTCCCTGCCCCTGAGAATCTCCCGCTACACACAATCAGGAAGAATCTCAAAAATCAAATTTCATGGTGTTGTAACTGAACTTCCAGTTCCTGTAATCTTCACCATTGAACAAAACCTACTTCTGCTGAAATGAAGTTAGATGGGTTTATTTTAACAGACTAAAGAATACATACATAGAACAACTGAAGCTTCTGATCCCCTCAGCCATCTTGGGGTTAAAACTGATTAAAGACCACAAGGAGGTACTTCTCCCAAAACACCTCCTACAACTATTAACTTTTCAGTTCCCACATTTCTGTTAAATACACTTTATTACACATTGAAAGGATGCATTTATTTAGATTCAGATCAGCACTATTGAAAAAGCAAAATTTAAATCAACAGACTCTGCCTGTTGATTTAAATTTACAATCTAGGAAGCAACAGACAAAGATTCTATTGGCAACGTGTAGGGGCTTCTCTGAAGATCAATGGGTGTGGGAAGAATTCCTGCCATGGAGGCCTATGGTAAGCTTTTTGGAAGGCTGAAGTGTGGAGACTGAAATCAGACATGCCAGTTTGTGCTGTGGGTGAAAACATGGATACAATATGGAACACCCCAACCTGGGTCTAGAGAGGAACCTTGCAAACATTCAAATGCATTCAGATCTGTCACTTGCCCATGCTTATCATCTCAGTTTCTATCAGAATAAGTGTGCCTCTTTGCAGCCCTCCCTGCTGAGTAAATGTAAGCTGGCAGGACTGAGAAAAGAAATGTGCAAGTTGACTTTGTAGCAAGTTCCCAGCTAGACAAGGCAGCCTCCACCCCCTTTCCCTTGATTCTGGGATGGCCCAAGTCAGGCTGATGTGACATCTGCAATCAATGGAAATCCTGGGAGAACACCAATGTGTTTCCTAAGTGCCACATTGGCGGTATCTGCATGCAGGGCCCTCAGTGGAAGGAAGAAAAATTATGGGCAGCTCTTGTAAATAAACTGCCATAGCAGTTCAAGTCAGCTAGCCTTCCCCACTGGGGAGAAGAAGAAGAAGAAACAGCTGGGAGCAGAAAACAGAGGGGAAGTCAGAGGTCTAATTTCTGATAACATATAGGCCTGTCTGTTCAACCAGATGGCCAAATGGTGCCACAAGAGGCAGGTGTCACACAAGCGCTGAGAAATCTGACCCTGGCCTGCTTTTATCATCCTCTGACTGCAGCATAATAATTGATCAGCTGCCTGCAATGCTCAGAGCCTCTTGGTGCAGCATACCAAGTTTTCTGGTAATCACTGGCTATCTCCAGGAAGGGGTGGTGCGACTCATTATTTAGATGGAATGGCCTGACCCACACAAACATGGGGGGGATTGTAATGGGCTAAATGGCACGCTGCAAATTGTATCGTGCCCTGAACCATCATTAACCTTCGTGAGCCATTGCATTACTGGAGCAGCCCTCTAAATGAGTAGGTCACACTCTTTAAAAGCTCCAAAATCTGTGTTAATGCTCCAAGGTCTTATATTCGATACAGCTGAAGCATAAGATAAAGAATTATAAGTGATCTCAGTATGGGGAATACATATGGTTGATTTCTTTTATTGCCCTTTGAGCTCATGCACTAATTCTCTTACATATATGGAGGCTGTGCCAAATATTCTCCAGCTTCTATTCTGGGGAGAAAAAATAAGAGTAGAAATATTTACTGGAATATTTGTGTGAATATTCCCCTATTGTGTGAATATCCACTTTCCCCTCATCCTTTTTGGTGTCATTTTCCGCCTGCTGGCACTTCCCTGATGGCTCACTGTTCCCCATGTTAATTATTATTTCTGTGTCCTGCATTAGTGACATGGGTTACCCCAGCCCATCAGAGATCACATAGTGAGTGAAATGATGTACACTATGTGGCGCAGCGGGGAAATGCTTGACTAACAAGCAGAAGGTTGCCAGTTTGAATCCCCGCTGGTATGTTTCCCACACTATGGGAAACACTTGTATTGGACAGCAGTGATATAGGAAGATTCAGTCAGCCAGTCAGTCAATTTCTATACCACCCTTCCAAAAAATGGCTCAGGGTGGTTTACACAGAGAAATAACAAATACATAAGATGGATCCCTGTCCCCAAAGAGCTCACAATCTAAAAAGAAACATAGGATAGACACCAGCAACAGTCACTGGAGGCAGAGGCGTATCTAGGGAAAATAGCACCTAGGGCAAGCACTGTAATTGCGCCCCCTGTCCAAACATGTGACACCCATCTTTCAGATAACTTTACCATGATAGCAGCTGAAAAATACAAGTAAAGCTAGTTAATCTTTTAATATTTCAAAAACTATTTAGCAGTGGACGTAGCCAGACCAAAAAATGCTGGGAAACTACACATTTCAGTATGCTGGGGCTCATGAAATACCCAAATACTATGTGGAGGTGTACTTAGAAAACTAAACAGAAGTGCCCATCTAATTCTCAACTATGCATTGTAGCATCACCATTACATAAGTTTTAAAAATAAATGGAGAATTTGACTTTTCCCAGATACTATGAAAATAATTAAAGGATATGAAGAGTAAACTGTGTCACTGTCTGGAATATATTCTAGTATTTCAGAAAGACAGTTAAAATGAGAGAAAGAGAGCAAGAAACTCCCAGTGGGCCTTAATACAAAGGATTTCACACTGATTTAAAGACAAACTCACCATTAATAGGCATCTTATTAAGACATCACATTTAACTCACTTATCACAAGAAGCAAAGTAAGAGCAAATGGATACAATCCTAGCTCATAAGCTTCAGCTCAGTATCCACAAACCCTGATTCTCTGTACATAGTGCCAAACTAAACATGCGTACAGTGACATATTATATTAATTTTTTGTTTAAAAAAGTTTACCTGTAGCCCCTTTGGGGGGCTTCTGAAAGTCCATCGGGAGGTCTGCAAAGGTTTGCCCTCCCCCCGCTGGCCTCTAGGGCCTTGCAGGGACCATTTGAGCATGTGCAGTGGCCATTTTGTTAAATATTTTTTTTTAAAAATGGCCGCTGAAAACAAAATGGCCACCACATATGCTTAAATGGCCTCTGTGAGGCCTAGCGTGGCCTAGGGCCTCACATAGGCCATTTGAGCATGCACGGTGGCCATTTTGTTTTTGACGGCCATTTTTTAAATTTTTTAATTTTAAAAAATGGCACCCTCCTTCAAGTGGCACCTGGGGCACATGCCCTGCCTGCCCTACCCTAGATATGCCCCTGACTGGAGGTACTGTGCTGCGGGTAGATAGGGCCAGTTAGCTGAAAGACATAATCTCATACTGCACGGGAGAAATCAATGAGAAAGCCCTCCTGTAGTCTACCAAAGGAAACCATAGGGCTCTGTGGGTGCCAGTTTTCGGAATCGACTTGATGGCATACTTTACCTTTATGAATGGATCATTAAATTACTTTAAATACTTACTTACATGTAGCCAATAAGGTCAGGTTGTGTGACAAAATAATGGGGGCATTCACCTACCTTCACAAGAGGAGCTGAAAAATCATCAAACGAGGAAGGCATTTTTCAACAGTGACAAAAAATGTTCCCCCAAACGGTGAGTCATTTTGGCTCAGCCTTATATGCAGTATGTACATAGAACACTGAACTTCTAGGTAGAAATGTTTATCATCTGAGTTTGTTAAAAGAACACAGAAGGAAGTCACTGTGAAAAAAGTTTCAAAGCCTTGCAAACAGCTCAGAGGAGAGCCTGGCAGGGATGGTACAGAAATTAGAACAGCATCAGCTAATGCGAAGCAGCAATTCATGAAGAATTAGCACTGCCCTTCAGAGAAGATCTACTGAATTGAACCTAGGAGGGTTTTAAGATTAAGCCATTTAATTGCTGCTTTAGGAACTCCGGATTTTGCATAGACATGAGTCCAGGTGTTAATACTGATTCTTCTCTGTTCAGTTCTGATAACAGTCCTGAATCTCAGAACCAATTAAGAGGAACCTTTCAAAGATTTCCTCCCAGTTTTTAATACATCCTGAGGCTTTACTTTAATTGGGGACACTGCAGGAATTTGGGGATGTTGCACTGTGAAGAAGCCAAACATTACATTAAAAAGGAGGGGGATTACTTTCTTGTAAGTTGTCCCAAACTGACATTTCTGTCCAGACTTATTTCTCTGCTGTCTTAGTATGTTTTCATTTTAAAAGGCCTAATGCAAAACATGGATACACTACTGATTCTGAGAAAGGATGGGAGCTTGACACCCTTTGATGACTCCCTTCTAACTATGGAGACATGAACACTTCTCTAAGATATTACACTCGTCTGATAACACATTTACTTGAAGGCAATAGATTTCAGCCTTAGGACTCAACAGTGTGTGACAGGAATACTAGCCTTCCAGCCCGGGTGGGTAAAGCCAATATCCAAGGAAGAGTACCAGGGGAATTGTCTACACAAGAATTCACAGAGTAGGTTATCACATTATTTCAAATGCCAGCATCTGATCTAGGTCATTTATACGTCATTAAGAGTGCAACGGCATTCCAACCACATTATATTATGGCCAGCCTGAAGTGCTCCCAGGTCAGCTGGCATCGTTCAAAAATAGCATATAAAATTACATGCTCATGATGCTCTTGTTGGGGGTAATTAGTAATATAGCAGAGTATTTCTGGAGCTCACTCACTCCCATTACAGCTGAAGTTAACAGAGTCTCAAGGGCAACAGCTTGTAACTGATAAGCATGGAGATTTATGTAAAGTAAAACTAATCTACTTTGCTCAAAAGTTCATGATGATAGGAAAGACCTATATCTAGCCACTGGCTACATGGTTGTCATAGAGATACCTATAGAAGCATGGTGCTCAGAGAGAGAGCTAGAAGCATTTTGTGAAGAAGAAGGACGGGGGGGGGAGTAACTCTCAGGAAGTTCCGGAGTACATTCTATCAACAGAGGGGTCATAGAGGTAGAGATAAATAGGGAAGAGAAGGAGACCCTAACTATCTATCTCTGCTCCCAATGCCCCTAGTGGTCATTAGGGTAACTGGCACAAAAGGTCGATGCCATCTGGAGCTGAATCTCCAACAGTTCTATGTGAATGACTCCCTGGCATTTTTTCACTCACAGCAGATAGATCCCAGTATGCTGTATTTTCTGCTCATTGGATAGTCTGGTGGGGGATCTTTTTGGTTCTTTTTGTGGTATTTTTCTCCACTCACAGCAGATAAACCAACACAATTTGCCTGTTTTCTTTGCTGGTTGGCACCTGATAGAGAGGCAGATGTGCTCTTACCCCTGGATTTGGGGGCTGAGGTCTAGGACCTCCACCCCCCCATGGGCCCCCAAATCCTCTTTAGTCTGTCCTAGGTGGCATGGTGCCCCACTGTGCCAGGTGGCCGAGTGTGATTATGACCAGTGCCAGTTACTTTAAAGACAGAGTGGGAAGTGGGGAACAAAATATGTGGGATGGGGATATGTTAAGTAGCATCTTGAAATGTTTCTGCTAATGCATATTTGCATAAATATACCTATTTTATATTCTTACATTCTTGTGAGTTCAGTTGCTGTTTGGTCCCTCAGAAACGCACATGTTAAAAATACTGTGTCCTCAGGGACATTTTATTTGAAGGGTGGGGGAATGGCTGTAGCATTGGGATGGTGGGATTGGCAAAAACCTTTGAATGTGCATACTGTTCTAACACAAGGGCAGTGGTAGTATTTCTGGATGCTCCTCACTCAAAAGACAAAAATCCAATTAAAACAATAAAATGAACAAAAGTGTAGTACAGAGCTCCAGCTGTGAGCCAGAAAGTCCCATGTTCAAATCATTCCTCAGCTATTATCTTACTTTGGTGCCCTGGGCAAGTTACTTTCATAGTGGTGGTAAATATGAGAGAGATAATGTTTTAGGAACACTTTAGAAAGGAGGAGGGGAAGGGGAGGGGGAGAGGGAAGGGGAGGAGGAGGATGATTCCTCCATTCAACTCCAGAAATAATATGGGGAAAGTGAATCGGTTCCCCAGAATCTTTCTTCCTACCCCCTTCCCTTTCTCAAATTACATTTTTCATTGTTCTCAGAGGATCTGGACACTGCTGCATACAATCACCAAAGTTTCTAGACCTAACAGGAACTACTGTAATGCTTGCTGCAAGTTGTTCTAACCACTGCTGCATCCATATAAATGTAGGCAAGGAAAGGGGAAATGAGGGTGTTGCCATACAGATCTATTTTGGGTCAGGTCCAGATTCTACTTCCCAGTCCAAAATGGATCCAGAGAACTTAAAAAATCCAATGCCCAGCCTAACCCCCTGTTTTCATCTCCACTTCATCATTAATTAAAAAACCTATAATAATCAGCCTATAATAAAGATACAGCCACCCCTGCTCCAACTTTGTTCTAATATGGCATGTGGCTTGCCTCAAATACTTGAGCCATCTGGATTGTTTTCCTAGACTATATTTAAAGGATTTGGGGCAGGGGGGTAGGCTCCGCTGGCACGAGGTTTGTTCCTGTTCTCTGTTTATGGCACATTACTCAGAATGATAAGGATAAAAAGCAAAGAACAGTAAGGCTAGAATAAAATGTATCACCCATTAGAAGATTGGGAAAGGGATTATTTTTACCTGGCAGTTAATGGCTAACAGAGTACATGCCAACAAAGCATCTTGAAGAAGTGTCCCACAACCGAGAAGCCACCCCTGAGAAGGCCCTATCTCTGATCACCACACCTAACCTCAGAAGGAATGGGCACCCAAACAATGAAACCTATAGAGGAAAGTACAATAAGCGGCCAATAACAGATGTCCCATAGATAGTCAGGAAGTGTTTGGCTCAATAATTGGGTTCAATGAAAGTCATATATTTGATCCTGGAAGGAGACTTTACAGATGAAAGGCCATTTGTCCATAGAAGCAAAACAGTTTAAAAGAGAAAGAAAGGAAAGGAAACAGTGGGGAATGTATGAGTCATAAACACAGCCGCTACAAAGTTTATAGGGCTCCAAAGAACTTTATATGAGAATTTGTATATTGGATGCCTTGTCATATTTATAGAAAGATCACTGCAAACACTAATGAACTGTAACCATCTCTAGGGTGAAATATATTAATGCTGTTAAGTATGCTGAATAACAACTTAAACTAAAACGAGAAGAGTCTTTAACCATCTGAATTTGTGGACAGTAGAGCTTTCAGCTATAATTCTTATGGGACCATAAGAGCAGCCCTATAGTTAAGGTGTGAGCCTTTCCCAATGTTCTATCATTACACTGTCCAAAAACACTGTTCATATGATTGCAGGTGCTTAATCCCTCCTCTCTTAACCAATTATTGAAGTAATTAATCACCTTTAAATACTACCCTTAAATAAATGTTCATATTTCAAGAATCTCAGTACAGGTATCTTTTTTGAGATCAAGAAGAAAACACAAGCCAGTGTATAGTTTAATAATTAAATCATTCGCTATAACAATTTAATGGTAATTAAAACCATTAACTTTTCACAATGAAAAGGAAAGCCCATCTAGTATTTTTTACCCATTACAATAAACCACCCAAACCAAACTTGCTTCAAGAAAGGATCTCTCTCCTTTATGGCAAAGCCCATGGCAAAAGAAGAGGTGCAGAGGGCCCCATACAGAGAGACTCTAGTCTGGAATCAGCTGAGGTCTAATAAGTCCTGGATTTGGGGACAATGGTATTGCAAGAGCTAGGGAAAAGAGATGCAAATAGGGCCTGCCAAAGCTGGGTGTCAACTGCGGTCAGGCAGACAATACAACCCACCCATTTCAGCAAAGGAGCACATTGGGCTTTGACTGTTCACTTTTAATGGGGCCAGGGAAGGAATATCTGGTTTTAAAAAACTGATATATTTTTATGCCTTCCCTGGGATGTTCTCTTCTCTTGAGTGTTCTCGTACGAGTTCTGACTTTATTTCCTGTTTGCAGTTGTTTCTTTTTCATTACATGGCAGAAGGACCAGTGTGGACACGGAAAATGCCACCAATAGGGCTACAGTGGGAAGGTGCCCAGGAGGTCCATCCTGACAGACTGGGACTAGTAGGACACTCATAAGGCTGGAGTGGCTGAAGGGAAGGGCTGCTGTCCATGGTCCTGAAGGTAGGATGCCACCAAATGCTTAGACTCAAATGGGGAACTTACTTCATACCTGACTCTCTCCACAAGGGAAATGGGTTAGAATCCATCAGGTATAGCTCAGTCTTGAGCCTTGTGATACCAGGGAGGCATTGCTACTGGATATTCATGCCAGTCTCTCAGAAATGCCTTTTGGGAGAAATTAGAACTACCCCTTCCATATTGGTCTTAGGTGATGTTTGTGCACCATGTTCTTTCAATAAAGCTATTGGCTATTTTAATCCAGCTACTGGTGTCCACCTCTTTCTTTTCTCCTCTCTGGCAAATGTATGCAATTTTTCCCAGTAAAATGGTCCCTTCCTAAACGTCTGCTGAAAATGATTTAAAAAATTGCAGAGCAATAGGTTTTGTGGGGTTAGGAAACAAAATCAAGACAAAATCAAGATAATCAGCATTATAGGTTTTATGTCTTTGGCTTTTCCAGTGAGTTTTTAGCAATAAATCATTAAATTATTAGAACAGGTCTCCTGTGTGCTACTGTTCTCACATATCAATAGCCTCTAATGTTCTCTACTCTACCTCAGAACTGTGTGTACTGCAATGAGACCTCACTTCATAAGGCCAATCGTCTGCTAAATTCTGACAGTAGAAAATGTGGGAGAGCAGGGGGAGGGAGGGAGGAGTTTAACTTGTGCAATTTTTCATACAAGACGCTGAATCCTGGTTTACTGTGCCTTTTGTAGCCTGTTAGTTGAGTAAAAGCTGAAGATCACAAACCATTCTCCAAAAAGAGTAGTGGATGACCCTGGTGTTTGGGGCTATATTCCTTCTTAGAAGCATTTGTCTATGCAACCATTTTTCGTGGCATGAACAGTAACTCATACACGTGACAAACTGCTTTGCAATATCTTGAGTATGATATATAAAACCATATAAAACCAAATTCAATTTTCCTTTAAAAATGGCTCATAAAAATGGTGTGTGTTCAGAACAATGTTTGTGTATACATACCCTTAAAGTGGAGTGGATTGTATGAGCCATTTATAGCATGAAACAGAATGAGCCCCTAAAAGAGAAGCTTTTGTGCTTAAGACCTCTCCAAGTTCTTTGCAAATCATTTTGTTAGAAGCTGGCAATGCAGTGACTACAGGCAAATATATTTAAATTGTGACTTGCTTTATTCATGAGCAGAAACCCCATAAATAAATTATGGGATGTTGCTAGATTGATATTTGTGGATTTTCTCTCTTGCTTCTCTGTACCTTCTCAATCACCAAGACTCATTTTGAGCTAGGCCTCTAAGTATGGTCTGAGGGCACATGTTATAATCTAATCACCTTGCCAAAGCTAAGCAAGTCTGAACTGGTCAGTGCCTGGATAGGTGACCACTAAGGAATTCCATGTAAGCGGCCTTGAGTTGCATGATGGAAGAAAGGAGGGATATACATATAATGAATAAATAACAACATCGGAGTGGGGGGGGGGGGCAAGGCAAACATCAGTTATGCATGGCAGCCCACTAGTGTTGCCAAGCTCACTCTTTTTGCCCATTTGGTCCACCCCAATGTACCCCTGGGCAAGAAGCTTGGCCATTTCCCCCCCACCAATATGGAAGTGAAGTTTAGCCCGCTGCATTCCGGTAAAAACAGGTCATTCTGATTTGGTGTCTCCTGATGCCCGCAGGTCATTAACATGACTGCCATGGGACTGGGATTTTACACTTTGATTGCACCTGAGCATATGCAGAGAGTCATGGCACAGCAGCCCAGGTGCACAAAGGAGACACAAAGGCAGCAGAATGCAGGCTTCCTTCCCACTTAATGAGCCTCTGCAGGGGCAAGCCCAAGGATACGCTCCCTCCTTTTCCCTTAACAGTTTTGGTGAGTAATGCTAGAGAGAGATCTTTCTGCTGCCCCCATTTCTATTCATACTACTATTTGTAGCAAAGTACCTGATGAAGAGCTCCTTTGTTTAAAGGAAGCACATAGGATGTACTGTATGATCAATACAGAATCACACAGATGGAACAGGTTTGTTCATCCCCAAGTCCATCAAAATCTTGTCTCCAGGCTATGTTTTGGACTATAAGATCCTCTCCCCTGAGGGTCTCTTTTGGACACTTGCCATCTTGCTCCCACCACCTCGATCACACACCCACGGAGAGAAGGATCTGGCCAGTAGACAGGTAGGTATGAAAAATACCTTTTTTCTATCTCTTTCTCTAAACTCTTTCACCCCAAACCTCTTATTTTTGTTTTTATTGTTAAATTTATATACCGCCTTTCATTAAAACACTCCCAAGGCAGAAACATCTATCTCTTTTCCTTAGTGCTAGGACACGGTAAATGTGTATTGGGGTAACCTAAGCCATTATCAGAGGTTCTGTTAACTAGTTATGAGAGGGACCACTTTCAGCACACCTCCTGGGCACTAATTTCTGCTTTGCTTTTCTCATTCTATACCCTTATTACCACTTAATAAAGCCACTGTTTTCAAGGCACATATCTGTGGTCCTTCACTTCACCTATCCGAAATTCCAGTGTGTTTATATTGCTACCAAACATTCCCTGGTACCTTAAGGTGACCAATTAGAGCTACTTTCCCCCACTTTCAGCAAAGCACAGTCACAAAGCGTGGTTACTACCACATTCCAGAGCAAACCTGGTAACATTAGGGACTTAATATATTTCTTGAGGTTGCTGCCCAATGAGAAATACAAAACAAGGGGAGGGACCAACCACACTATGTGGCTGGTGGGCCATGTTTGGCTAGATATGCCATGTGTTGAGCAATCCTGTTTTAAACAAATCTGCACATGACCTGCATGCACAATTTCACATGATAAAGACCTGAGTAAATGTTCCCATAGTAGCATGGAGTTACCTAGTATGGGTATCCCAGTACTTCTGGATATCAAATGGTCCCAGCATGGTGGTCATAGAAGGTACTGCCAGAAGTCCGGATCTCACTCTGCTGTCTTTTCCAGTAACACTGAAACTACTGAACCACATGTAATGGGTGATTCTCCTAAATCAGTGGCATCAGATGCAGGTGACATCTACATGGGATCTACGTGCACATCCCACATAATTCATTTATTTGAACATAACTCAAATAGCATGGGGTCTAGTTAGAGCAGGGATTCTCAACGTGTGGGTCCCCAGATGTAATTGGACTTCAGCTCCCATAATTCCCAACCAAAGGCCACTAGGGCTGGGGATTATGGGAGTTGAAGTCCAATAACATCTGGGGACCCACACGTTGAGAAACCCTGAGTTAGAGGGATGCACCTCACACACTTACAATGGGTGGATCAGGTCTAAGTATAAGAGAATCAGGTTACAATAGCAGCTCAGCAATTTTGGTTCCCTTCTATGAAAGTGAGTTATTGAGGCGATTCTCACGATCGCCAAAAGCGGGCTAAGGGAGCTTAGTCCTCTTTTTTGCAAGTGTGAGAACCACCGGGCTCACAGGCAAGTCCAGTGTCCTCAAAGCAGGTAACCCGCTTAACTAACCCTCCTCTCAGATAAGGTTAGCGGAGAGAGCGCTCCGCTAACCCCATCTTTTTGATCGTGTGTTGCCGCAGCATGATAAGACCCCCGCCGGGAGGCTGAAACAAGCCTCCTAGCCCTGTGGGATCTCTTCAGGATGCCCCATGTGCTCGTGTGGGGCATCTTGGAACTTCCGGAGGCCGTGCGCCGCAGCCCCCAATCCTTGCAGCCCCCGCCAGCTCCGTGATGGAGCCAACAGTCATGTGGGCGGCCGACCCAGCCACCCAAGGCTGCAGCCTGGATTGTCTGCGGGGAGAGCGGGCTTTGCCAAACCCCCTCCTGCGAGTCTCACCAATCGTGAGACTCGCCTCATTAAGTAGCTACCTAACTGGGTAAATAGCCAATTGATAAATAGCTATTTGAAAACAAAAATATGATAATAAGCATCCAGAGTGGCTTTCATCCTGTTCCAAGAGTGGACGCCATTTCCCTCCACCCTTTCTTCATATCTGCATCCTCCAGAATAGCCAGTAAAACCATTTCCAAGGGTCAAAGGCATCAGTATCAGCATGGGTAGCTGCAGGAGGCAGGAAAATTCAAAGATGGGGGCGGGGCTAGCATGGCTGCTCCAGCAGCTCCCCACCCCAAACATTCAGTCCAGCATTTGCTTTCTCCTCCCTTCCTTCCCTAGGGGTAGAACGGGTCTATGGGCTGGTCGTCCTTTTGGGGGCCGAGTAGGAGTTTTTGGCTTCCAGCGCATTGGCCTTGTTGGTTTTTTTTGTTTGTTTGTTTGTTTTGCCTACTCTGTTCTGCTATCCTGGCCCTTGTAGATAGTTAGGTCACAGCTTGGCAGGGACAGTGAGGGCTGGGTGGTAAGGGAAAAGGGATGTGACATCGGTGAGCACCCTTGGACAGTTAAATGGGTAAATTGGGCAATTGAGCCCTTGAGGTTTGTGTGCAGCCCAGGGATGATGATTTGCCATGAAACCTTCTTCAGGACTTCACAAGTCCTAGGGCTGAGCAGTCCAGGGTGTGTGAAGGCCTAGAAGTGTCCAGACCACTGCTGGGGTTGACTATGAAGGGAAAGGAGTGGGTTTTTACCTGCTTACGTCCGGAGTCAGGGTGTGTCGCCTATGGAAGGCACGGGGAAGGACTGTGAAGTTTGAACCTGGTCTTTTCAGGCCTTCACTGTCTGCGGGGTGAAGAACCTACCCTCCTACAGTCCACTAACAAATTAATTTGATTAATAAAGTTGTGGCCCTTTATACCCACTATTTGGTTGTCAGTGTCTTTTTGGGGCTGTGGGCTGGGGACAATTGGGAGTTCCACTAACTGGATTTCTGGGATCTATTATTTGGCCCATTTTTAATGTCTGGCTTTATTCCAGAAAAGGCTTGGGTCTTCATGAATACTCTGCATCCCTTCATATGCTTGATACCTTTGTCCAATACATGCATAGGCCCAGTGACATCCATGCAGTTTGTGTCACTCTCCACATGGATCAGATCTTTTATCACCCACACTTTGAGCTACATAAAAGAGGAAGGGGAAGGGTTGCAGAAAGGCTCTAATTCATACTGAAGGAGAGATACAGGATGCAGAAGATGAGAGAGTGGGCATCATGGGAGATGGCCCAGAGCCACCATGGAGCATGATGATGTAATTGGACATATGAAGAGGCCTAGGGGACAAGCTGATGCTTAATTATTATTTTTTAAAAAACAGATTAATGTTTTGATGTCCAGCAGATATCCTCTTAATTGTTTAAAATAAATTAGTTACAAATCAGATAACAGATGCAGACATTGATAACACAGTGATATAGAAGCAACAAAGGCTGGGGCAATTCTTCAGTGACAATCACAGCAGAGTGCTAACATGAAACCTGGGCTTCTGGAAGGATAAGAAATGCTCATTAACACACCAAAGACATCTCTTATTCATCTCGCTCAATTTTTCTGGGCATTCATCTTCATTCCCTTATTCTGTTAAGTTCATACCACTGCTTTTTGAATGCATTCCATGTCAACGAAAGAATCCAGAGAGAGTGGGGTTCTATGATTAAATGTTATACATATTTTGCCAGCATTGTATTCAATGGCTTATAAAGGTTTTTACATAAGCAACAATAAATCTATTATCCTATGGTAAATTCATCACAGAAAGCTGCTTGATTGAATTGTTTGGGATGAACTAACAGGTATTTTTCAGTTCACATTTGTTCATATGAATTAAATTCATAACTAGTGGCTGATCTCCAGGGTTAAAACCCGATCTGAAAAGATGAGAATCAAGGCATATTTACTTGAAAGTAATTCCCATTTAAAAGCAGTGGCAGTTACTTCAGTGTAAATGGGTTTAGGATTATGGCAAAGGATTATAAGCAAACATATAGACCATTCTGACATTACATTAGTGGTTTGAGACTTGCTACTGCTGCCTGTGCCATCCCCATGCCATCCAAGGAATCCACCCCCACCCTTTACATATGCCTGAGCAATGTGTGTGCCATCATGTCTGTACTTTCTCCCATTCTAGAGCCTGGATGAAACTTTCCTTACATGTGGTTCCTTTATGAGTGCTTAGCATACCACACAGGTGATATTTGGTCCCTTGAGAAGAGCACCACTTGTGTGTTTTGAGAGACATCATAAAGATGGCTGTAGTCACACGACTAGGGATGCATGTAAAAGGGATCTCAAATGCTCAAGGTCATGTGGGAGGACCCACAATGTAGCTCCTCCCACATCAGCGTTGCCCTGGTTTTCAGAGGGGTGATATTGGTATGGGACGGAGCCATGTCATTGGTTCCTTTTATAAGACCACGGAGATGATGTTGCCAGGGAGGTTCATGAAAGACACAAACTGCAGTGGCTCTCACACTTCAGAAGTAATGTCAGATGGCAATTACTTGCAACTGAACTTCATTGCAAGTGAACTCTACTGAAAGTGTGGAATTCTTTTTCAAGTAAATTACTATTAGGACTGCAGAGCTGAGGAACAGACCTAGCAACCCAGAATTGGTTTTTTTAAAAAAATTCAGTACAGACAACCATCAAATTAAAATATTTGAGATTCCTGATCAATATGAGCTTGGTTGAAATCATTTCGTGCCATTGATTGTTGGGAAGGTTCTCCTTTTTGATTGGAAAGAAAATGACAGCCTCATCCAGGAGGCAGGCAACAAACCTGAATGGAATGGCATCGCTCATCAATGCATTATGTAGCTATGATAAATGGTCATTGACAATTACCACATACAGTGGAGCTTTACAATTAGCCATGTGGCTGCAAGAGCGGATGGGCCAGCAGGACCTGAGTGCTCTTGTTGAGCAAAACTTCCTTCTGCTGTGGTGAATAGAACATAAGCTGTGGGAGAGCTTAGAGTCTCAAGCTGCTCCACAGCACAGTTCAGCCAATCAGATAAGGAACACCACAAGCTTGGCAAGAACTACAGCTATTTTGCAAACTAATCCAAAATACTGAACACACCAACAGCAATGACAAAGGCACAGCAGAACATATCATGGAATGATAACTGTGTGGGGATGGGGGGGGGCAGGAAGCCAAAATTAATTCTTTTCTGGTATAGCTTCCCATATCAAACCATTGTCTGCCTTACTACATAGAGCAGAGTGAATACATTACTGTACTGTCTCCAGACGACCCTTTGATCTTGGTACAGGGGAGCATAAAGCAACTAGTTTGATCAGTTAAGATGTAAGCCTGTAGTTCAGGTGCTGATTTGTTCCGGAAGACTACAAATCAATTCAGCAATTAACTGCTTATGACTTTGGTGGTATAACCATCTGGCTTCCCTTTCCAGGGACACATTTGTAAAACTCCTAGAAACCCTCTTGACAGTCAGTAGCAACCACTGAAACCTCTAATAAGGTCTTAATGAGGAAGAAATTAAGACCTCCTGACCAGTTCATGAATTATATCAGAGACTGGATTCTAAACACCTTTCTTCCATGCATAGCATTTGCCATTAATAATATTTTGCCTTCTATCCAGTAAGGTATACCTTGAAAAAGTACATTGCTTGTCATTAACACCTGCTCAGTATGCTAAAATTATTGTGCTTTTGTTGGGTGTACTGGAAGCAGAAAACGGCAGAGCAAAGGAAATTCAAATGGCTTTTGGTTGTCATCCAGCACTACAGCAGTGCCTATTTTCCTCATAAGCATCCCGTGGATATGTTTTACAATCCATGGAAGAAAAAGGAACTGAGTATGATCACAAAATATCACAGAGCCAAGAAACAAATATCTATTGGCCACCTATTCCTTCACTGTGGGAAACACTTTAACTTGGAAGAGACATGTGCCCCTTATTTTAAAAAGATCCGGCTACAAAGCTACTATCCAAATCACAGAACAGTGAGTCACATTTTTAATTTGGCAGATTATATGTCTAGAGAGAGAAAGCAAAATATTCCCCTGCTCCCATCCCAATATCTTCCATCCAGAGGACAAGGGCTCCAAGAAAGGTTTACAATTCAGTGCTAAATGGTTCATTTTAAAGCTGATTTAAGAATAGTGTATATTTTCCCTATCACCCCATGGTTAATCTGGGATCATTCAGGAAAAAAACTAGCAATAATATATCCGAGCTTGCATTGAAATGCCTTGTTTGCTTCTGTTGAATTAGATCCTTGCTTGGGAATGCAACCTGTAATCTACTTAGCAGGCAAAAACAACAGGTAAGAGGTTTACAGTGTGGGGGGGATAGGAACAGTTGTTTTTCTGTGCTCTTCTTTTGAACACAAAGAAATAAACCCCCCTCTTTTAAAAAAAGTCACTTTTGCAGAAGCTTCACCACCAGCCTCCAAATTATTATTATTATTATTATTATTATTATTATTATTATTAAACTTAAAACTGCATCAGAAATCTTCCCTCATTCAAGTTCTGCATTGGATCTTATTCATGTATTTGAAAGAAAGCAGGAAAATCCCACTGTTTTCTACTGCATTCCTTCATATTTGCCATCACTGCATTCTGGTTCACCAAAAGTTAAACAATTGATAGTCATACCTATGCATTTGCAAGCTATTGGGCTCCTTTTTTGTTGTTGTTGCTACTTGCCCATTTGCAGAGAACTACTGCCTTCCAATCCCCTTCCTCATTTCCACATCTCTTTCAGCATCCCAAAGACTTTGCCACTCTCTTGAGAAGTTATTCAAGTTTCCCCCTTTCACTGTGTATGGGACAACCTTCTTCAGCAACAAACAGATGCCTGAGGGGGGTACTTGCCTCTGGGTAGCAAATCCCCTCACCATCCACTGATGCAGTGTTTACAAACCTTGTAGCCCACTGGATCCTGGTTCCCAGGACACAGAAACAATCCGATGACATTTAATCCGATGGCATTTGATGGTTTTGTTTTAAGAGGCTGACTTACCTGCTATGTGAAACTGAAGCAGCAGCAGCAAGAGCAGCAGCAGAGGCAGCAGCAGTTCACAACAGCAGCTTATACTCGGGGAAAATCTTGTCTTTACCCCACCGTCAGGACAAACTGCCCTCTCAGGCGTCCTCTTGTTCATTCACCAAAGGCATGACAAGAAAGGCAGACAGGTAGACACCACTTTCTTACTGGCAGAGGTCGTCTTTCTTCTCAGAAATGACTGGATCTCAGGCTCGCTCGCTCTCCCTCGCTCTGTAGCTCTCGCTACACATTTACCCTTCAGATCAATACAGCTCTTTAGCAGCAGCTTGAGCTAAACTGCAGCTGATAGAGCCTAGCCAATAGGTACTGAGGATTCCCCTTCTACCACCCTCCCTGAAAAAGCACACGCAGCGCATGCATTTGAAATTGTATTAGTTGTGGAGGAAATGGGGGGGGGGGAGTGTACCGTTAACCCCTTACTTGAAACCTAACCTGTCCAGTTTTCTGAACGCTGCTTTCCAGCCATCATTGTCATCTGGCTTGAAGAGAATCCTAGGCTGAGCAAAAGAACCCCAGCTGGAAACTTTCAAAGGAGGACAAGAGAGCACTAGCAAAGGCAAAAGCCTCTAAAAGTGTTTGTAACTGGCCAGATGCTGTTGACCCAAACACACACACATACAAACCCCACAGGCAACAAACTATAAGAGCCAATTCATACATTATGAATCAACTTGAATGCACACAAATTAACCAATAATGTTAGTGATCTACTCATGCAGACAAGGTAGCATCATATTGTTTGTTTGATTATCCCCCTCGTTTGATTTATATCTCCCTCTGAACTCCCCATAGATTCAGAACAGTTTATAGCATTTAAAAGAATAATAATAATAATCCTGTCTCCAAGAGGATAACAATTTATTTTAAACAACCATAGTAACTTTTGAAGTCCCCTTATCTGCGTCCTTGGTCTGTCCAGTCCAGTATTGTCTATTCTGAATGGCAATTGCTCTCCCAGGCAGATCTTTTCCAGCCTTATCACTTAAAGTTTTGGGGTGTTTTTTTTACTGGAGATCATTGCTCTATCTAGAATTGTCTGCTTTGACTGGCAGGGATTCTTTAAGGTCCTAGTCCACCAACATTTCTTGCTTCACTACCTGAGATCCTTTAACTGGACCTTCTGCATACAAAGTATGTACTCTAAACGTCAGAAAAGCATATTCATGAAAGACACAGTAGCAGTTTCTGTGACCAGTGCATGTTGGGAGCAGGGAAATCCCTCTGTGTAGAAACTGCCGCGGCATTTTCCATGCAGATACTTCTCTTGAGAGAGAAGAGCAGGTCTTGTGGTAGCAAGCATGACTTGTCCCCTTAGCTAAGCAGTGACTACCCTGGTTGCATTTGAATGGGAGACCACATGTGAGCACTGTAAGATATTCCCCTCAAGGGAGGGAGCCACTCTGGGAAGAGCAGAAGGTTTCAAGTTCCCTCCCTGGCTTCTCCAAGATAGGGCTGACAGAAGTTCCTGCCTGCACCTTGGAGAAGCTGCTGCCAGTCTGTGTAGACAATACTGAGCTAGATAGACCAATGGTCTGACTCAGTATATGGCAGCTTCCTGAATTCCTATGTGATGTAACATTGATTATATGAGTGGTAGACCAGTGTTGCCAGCAATTCATAATGTGTGGAACAGGGTCTCAGATAATTTTGGCAGGATCATTTAGCCCTGATTATGTCTAAAAAAAGGATTGAATCATTGGTCTTTGGGGGTCCTTTAGGTATGCCAACAGCAATATGAGCTGCTTTTCTGTGGGGTGGTCCCATGCTCTAATCTACTTCACAAGGTTCTTGTGCAGGTAAGCGAAGAAACCATATGGACATCACTCTCAGCTCTTGAGAGAGAGGGGGAGGAATGAATAATGAACACATGGGAGGAATTTATATATGGCTCAGCCTTTAGGGGACATAGTCCATTCTTAAGGACTATGCTTAATAATGTACAGCAGATGCATAGGAACACAGGAAAATGGGAAGTTGCCATATACTGAGTCAGACCATTGCCAACACTAAATCCCTCCAAGGCTTCTTGAAATCCTATTGGATGCAATAACCTTCTTGGGCGGACCATCCTAATAGGTCCCTCACCCCTGCGAAGGTGGGAAGTGACTGTAAGTCCAACCTTAACCAGATGGTGGTCCATCCATGACAATAGGGAAATCACAGGAGTCCCCACCCATGGAAGACCACCCTGATCAGAGTGAAAGACCAAATCAAGAGTGTGACCTGCAATGTGTGTCAGTCCCGAGACTGCTTGGGATAGGCCCATAGTTGTCATGGCCTCTATGAACTCCTGAGCATCTCTGTACAGTTTGGTCCTGAAATGAACATTGAAGTCCCCCAGCACCACAAGCCTGGGGGACTCCAACACCAAGCCTGAGACCAAGTCCGTCAGCTCAGTTAGGGACTCCATTGAGCAGCGGGGCGATTGGTACACCAACAGAAGTCCCAATCTATCCTTGGTCCCCAAACTTAAGTACAAATATTCAATATGGTCCGACACCTCAACAGGAATCTTGGTAAGGGAGATATTGTTCTTATAGATATAGCCACTCCACTCTTATAGCCACTCCACCTCACCACCCATGTTCCCTCACCCGCTCCTCAACAGAGTACCCTGGAGGGAGAAGCTGGGACCAGACTGGGCCACCAGCCTCCCCCAACTAGGTTTCTGTAATACATACCAGCTCAGCGCTTTCATCCAGAATCAAATCATGGATGGTTTCTGATTGGTTCTGGACTGACCTGGCATTACAGAGGAGCAAGGTGAGGTTCCAAGGGTTGTTGGCATTGCTCCCCAAGGTCAAAGAGCTGGCAGGACAGCTGGAAGGGGAAACAGCTATTAGATTTCCATGTCCCCTTCCCCTGTAACAGCCTGCTGACCTGCCAACGTTACTTTTTCTGTTTCCCACCACCACCGGACTTGCCGCCCCACAGTCAGTGGACACGCCCCGTCTCCCCATCTCTAGGTAAGCCAAGACACATTCTAAAACAATCACACCCAGGACTAATTAAAACAGAAGCCCCACTATTAAATGCCCCCACACACATTCAAATACCTGGGCCAGGAGGCCTGGCTCTTGTCATCCCCCGAAGTGGCTTCTCCCAAGGGATGACCCCCTTTAGTGTCACCCCTTCAGTGGTGGCCCTGCAAGTGGCAGGCCCGCCACCACTGGCAGCACCCTAAATAGCCCTGAGCAGCAAGCTCCGGCAGATGGAAACCAGGAAACTCCCAAGTCACCCCTTGTGGCCCCCAGCCCTGCCAAGCCTCACCACAGTCCAGCAGCCTGTCCTGGGGGGCGGATAGTAAGCAGGAGGGCAGAAGCAGGCAGGCAGGCGCCCAATCCCTCACCCTGGGGTCTGCCTGGGGCCAGATGTTCCTCCTCCTCTTCTCTCCTGCAGGCTTCTGTTGAAGATAGCAGAAAGTTTAGGAAGACAGGATAGTATTTTGAACTATAGATATTTATCCTATACTATCTCCACTCCTCTGGCCCCCTGCAAAGAGGGAGGGATAAGCAGTGGCATGGAGGTGTCAATACTGAAAGGAGATAGCTGGCTACATTGTTGCTAGAAAGCACAATGATGTTGGGGAGCACAGAGCATACCCCTCTATGCAGTTAGTCTGTGGACACACAGTCTCCGTTTTGGATACTTCAGTTCATGGGAGTGTCAACTTTTCACCTGCCAAATTTGGCAAAAGCTCACAGCTGGTTGCTTGGCGTGAGGAAAACGTTGGGCAATGTACCCTGAGGTCAAAATAGCTAAGACTGCTAAGGGCCATCTCCAACCTCTCTCTTGTTATCTCAAGAGAAGGCAAACAGTCACCAAGTAGACCTAATTCAAAAGGCACACCTTAAGGAAAGAAGACACTCCTGTTTCACAGGAGTGACAGCTAGCAAGCACTCTCTGCCACAACTTAGATAAGAAGTGACATTTCCCAACCCACCATTAACAGCCCAATTAGTCCTCAAGTGACCATAGTGGAAACAGCTCATTAAAATCTAAAAACATATATCTTTGCACCTAGAGGAGCATCTCCATTTCCAGATAAGTCTTAAGTCCACCAGCTGTTTGTAGCTACACTCACACTTCCACAAACCATGCTCACCTTTTGTTTGGCAAGTTACACCCAAGACTGATCAGTTCATGCTACCATGAACTTCATTGTTTTACCTGAGTTTCTGCCCCTCCAGAAAGGGAGCATGACCTCTGGATTGCCACCAGCCATATTTTGGAATATAAGTACTCCTGGCCAAGCCATATGGCCTTGAAAACAGAATCTGCATGGGAGTCTACTTGGACCATACTGGTTCTCAAGTGTGCAAGTGGTAGTTCTACGCTACTATTCCTTTCTTTTCCTCACTTTTCTGCCTTGTTTCCTGCAAGGAGATCTGCCTGTTTACCCTTCTACAAGTGCACCAAACACAGCAACAGATAAAGGATAGGTAAAGCTAATGTTCTGCCTCAGTGAATCTCCTTCCCCCCTTTCTCTTCTTTCTGTCCCTGACCTCAAGCCCTTTCTATGGCAATCCTTAAGCTGACAAGGTCCTACAACTTGGACCTTAAGCTAAAATTCCTCTTAGTGAGATCCTTATTAAGACTATCAGTTAAGATTATATTACCTTGAATAACTGAACTCTTGCCTTCCAGTACCCCCAATTTTATCATTAATTTTTTAAAAACTGTATTGCTGCCTCCTCATCTTTTCCAAATACACTAAGACTTGCTTACATTAATACTGGAGACAACTGCTCTCCAAGCCAAGCTAATTCCCCCACTTTAAGCCAAAAAGGTGGAGCTCAGGTGGAGGTGGTGGCCAGAGGTACCTTTGCACGGCTTCAGCTAGTGCGCCAGCTCCTATGCATAGCTCCTTCTTTCTTGAGAAGGCAGATCTGGCCACAGTTACCCATGCCTTAGTCACGTCAAGGCTGGATTACTGTAACACGCTCTATATGGGGCTGCCCTTGAAGAATATCTGGAAACTGCAGCTAGTGCAAAATGCGGCAGCTAGGGTTTTATCTGGAGCTGCCCAGTGGGAGCACATCACACCCATTTTGAAAGAGCTGCACTGGCTACCAGTTTGTTTTCGGGTCCAATTCAAGGTGCTGGTTTTGACCTTTAAAGCTCTTAATGGTTTGGACCCGGGATACCTGAGGGACCGCCTGCTCCCAAGGGTTACTGTCCGCTTGACGAGGTCATCTGAGGGGGGTCTGCTCCGGGTCCCAACAATGAGGGAGGCTCGGTTGTGGTGCACATGGGACAGGGCCTTCTCTGTTGCTGCCCCCAGACTCTGGAATGCTCTCCCGGTGGCTATTCACTCCTCGGTCTCCATCATAGCTATTAGAAAAAGTGTAAAATCTTGGCTTTTTGCCCAGGCATTTATTTAATTCTCTGCTGCTGCTCTTATAGTCTGTATTGCTTTTATGCTTTTGTTTTAAATTTTTAAATCAGATTTGTTTAATATTTTTTCACTTAATATTTTAATTGTGTCTCTTTTACCATCTTGTGTTTAATTTTTCTGCTGTAAACCACCTTGGGATTGCCTTAATGAAAGGCGGTATATAAATTTAACAATCAATCAATCAATCAATCAATCAATAAAAACACAGAACTTTTAACCAGAGCTCTGGAGCAGTCCTGGTAAAAGCATAGACCTCAAACAGCTTGAACCATAGGAGGCTTGAATGTGCTATATAAAGCTGAGTGCCCAACTCCTTAAGCAGCTCAGCAACCAACCAACCATCTTTCTTAGCAGGGCAGGATTATTTAGTTATTTATGAGTTGAGTAAATTCCCCCTCTACTTCAAACACATTGGGCTTCCCCCCCCCACACACACACACCTATTTCACACTACCAGAGAGAAGTATTACAACTGATACAAGGAGGCAATTCACACGATTAGTGTGAAGCGCCAGGAGGGTTCGTGTGGGGAGAGCAGGCTTAGCCCTCTGTCCTCGCAAACGAGCAGTTGCTCATTGCTGGGCAGCTGGATTGGCCACCCAGGCGAGTAGCAGCTCCGGTCGGGTGCCCCTGCACCCAGCCATGTCTCTGTCGGGAGCTCCAGGGATCCGGGGGAAGGGGAACACCGCCATGCAGCACCCCAGCCCTCTGAACCCCAGGAAGGCACCACACAAGTGCACAGTGACTTCCTGGGGTCCCTTTCCCCCTCCTCCCCCCAAGTGTGCCAGCCATGGCTGCAAGCAGCTGCAGCTGACACATGAGCAGAAAAACAAGATCAACGGAGCACTCACTCTGTTAACCTTGTTTAAGAGGAGGGGTTGTCAGGCGGGCTAGCCACCATGGAACCACTGGGCTCACCTGCAAGCCCTGTGGTTCTGACAATCACTGAAATAGCTTCAACGTTAATTAGGGTAGGTTATTATTGGCCACAGATGGCACAGTCCATGTAGGTAAGAAGGGGTTAAGAAGGAAGAGGCAGGTTGTCCAAGTGCTATAAGACAACTTTGGGAGGGTGTCGGGGAATTTCCTAGACTACTGTAGTCTCTCAGGGTGATTGAACTGAAAGACAAGAACTCTTTCAGTCTTTCCTGCTGCACCCTTCAGAACTACTGAGATTTGCGGGTAGTGACTTGAGCAGGACGCTACAGCTGTGGATATGTGGCAGTGAGGAGATGGAAGTGGTTATGACAACTATCCCTGGGCTTGGAATCCAGGTGGGACATGTCAGAATGTGGGGATGGGAAAGTGGAACCTGGACTTCTGATGTCTCCAACCTAGGATTACACTAGTTTTGCAGGGGTTGGAGATTAGCTTGTAGATCCTCATGCTGCTAGTTAATGTCCCTTGTTTAACTCAGAGTCTTGAGTCTTGCCTCTTTATTTCATACTCCATGCTTTATTCCATACGTTGCCTCTTTATTCCACACTTTATACCATGAACAGTTTGGGGACAGTTTACACACAGTCCTATCACAGAAGTCAGGGGCACACAGGTCTAGTGGTGATAGATCACTGGGCAGTTTGCCATAGATTAGCAAGGGTTTCTGGCTCCCATTGTTTAATGAATGAAAAGATTTCTTTCCTGAAAAAAGCTTGGGGTAGTGGTGGTGGGGAGCTAGGAGTGGGTTTTTGTGAACTCAGTCTGAGAACTGAAAAAAAATTCCTGGGCTGAGCATGTGCTGAGAGGCAACCTGTCCCTTAATCCTATATTTTACCCATGACTGGTAAAGGGGGTTAGGCTCATGGGCTGCTCTGCCCTCTGGGACCTGATTCTGCTTATTTTTGCTCCTCCCTGCAGATGACAATTGTGCCTCTGGATCTGCTCCCAAGTTACAAATTTGCACTTGATTCTGGATGGTGGAACTTGGGATTCTAACAAAAACAAAGTTGATCCCACCAGCCTAAACTCTACCTGCTGCTAAGGTGCAGATTATCCTTGAGCTTAAAAAAATGCTAAGAACGCAGGGAGGGGCAGAAATAAGGGTAGGAAAGCATAGTACCTTGGTTTCTAGGAATGCCCCCCCCAAAATCCTCTTCATTTTCACTTAAAATCTTTTTAAAACAAAGAAGAGCAACAAAATGGCTCTGTGCTTCAAAATGGCAGCTGGAAATGGCATCAGAAGTCATTTCCGGCCATTCCGGAACTGCAGATAGGAAAAAATCATATATATTTCATGCCATGGATAAAGAAACTGGGTCTCTAAGACCCAGGGGGCATAGCTGGGAAGAGGGGGCCCATGTTCACCCCTATCCCCAGGGGACCCTGGGAGTGAGAGAGATAATGATGAAAATAGGGAGGGGTGGAGCTAGGGGCCCCTCTGGAGCTGCAAAACCACAATCTGCAATCTGCAAAACCGCAGATAACGAGGGTCACCTGCCCGTGAGATTTGTCACAAAACAAAACATTTGGACCTATCTTCTTAACTCACAATCATCCATAGTTATTTTGGTTCCTAAAGGTGGATGATTTTTCTTGTACAATAGATGGCATTCTATTATTAAAGGGTTGTGAGTATGCCATCATGCTTCCAGCGGTGGCCCATAATTGATGCCTCAGTCAAAGGCAATAAGTTTCTATAATGCATGTGGACAATTGTTCAGATCTGACAACAATCGGGCATCCCCTTTCTGCCCAAAAGTCTAAGGCTTTTACTGTACACTTTCACTTAGAAAGGTGGCATTTGGTATTTTAAGGAAAAGAAATTGCTACAGTGACTGATTACTTCCAGAAAACGAGTTGCTATATAGGGGAAGGCTGGAAATAGCCAGTGCATTTAAGTTTCATTTTCTGTAATACTATGTAGTTAACTGCAAATGATGACTTTAATGCGATCACTTTGCCAGTTATTTTGTTCATCAGAAGTTCTGTTCTTTTCAATTAGTGACTTTCCGATTCTTGTACACCATTCTTTCTTCAAGAGATGCACTGGGGAATAAAGATGTTTGATTTAGTTTTGGTTTAGTTCAATTGTGAGCCACCCAGAGAACAAGGGGCAGCTAAAACATAAAGTTGGATGATGATGATGATGATGATGATGATGATGATGATGATGATGATGACGATGACTTTGTTATGTTTTCTTTCTTAAAAAGAAAGAAAAATGTTCTTATAATGTTGCATCTACTGAAGCCTTTTGGAAAATTATCCTATGAAGGGGGGGAGTAAGTGTGTGTGTGTGTGTGTGTGTGTGTGTGTGTGTGTGTGTAAACTGATCTGAACATCAACATTTGCATTTCAAAGATTGGGTTTGGATTTTCAAATTAAACTTTGGTGTGTGAATTCAAAATGTAAGGGTATGAATTAAAGTCCTGTCTTCCCCATTCATTATATGTTAGTGACTGTCAGGGGGCAGATCCAACTATGCCCTTGTCTTCTCCTTCACTTAAGTATTCCGTGGAAAGAACTTTGTGATATTCATAGGTTGGGACTGGTGGTGGAGGTGATTACTCCACACTCATCAGGTTGGCAGCAGACCTTGAGGACTCATTGGTGCAACTCTGCATGCCTAATCATGCAAGATAGGTTTCCAGGCAACAGCCAAGCCTTGGAAGAGGGAGCATTGGCCACAGCTTCCAGGAAAGCATATACTATGAGAACTGAGGGAAACTGCCAGACTATGGGGATTTCAAGACAGGATGAAAGAGGCTGAGAGATCAGCAGCAAATGCCTGCATTCTAGGAAAGGAAGAACCAGCTGAAGGGAATAAGCTAGATGAAGGAGGAAATGAGTGACTTGTAACTAGGAGTGTGCATTGACTGCAGTTTGAGGTCTAGTCAGAATTCGGAGTGGTCTGGTGAACCACTTCGATCCGGATCGGCTGAACCACAAACTGGCCCAGTGGTTCAAGGCGGCAGTGAGTGGCACCTTTAAAGGTAAGGAGGCAGGTCCTTACCAGCATGAATGCCACTCCAGGCAGTTTCCTGCTGTGGTGGAGCCCCCTCCCCCCAGAAGCCTGTGCGTGGCAGCGCTGCTGCTCAGGCACTCACCTGGCCTCCACGCATGCCACATACAGGCTTCTGGGGGGAGTGCTAGGGATATGAGAGCTGGCTAGACCTTGAATCAAACCAGGCCCAGTTTGGCTCAAGGTCGAGTTGAAGCCCACTGGGCCAGTTTGGGCCAAGTTCATGGGTGCCAGATACATTTGAATTAGTTTTTTTTAAAGTTGGATTTAGCACCACTGCTGGGTACGACAGTCCCAGGGAGTGCTGCTGCGGCCATGGTGGAGTCTCCGGTGGCTTCCCCTCCCCCTGCCAGCCTCCCTCCCGTCTCCTACAGGCCATTTCAGCTGGTTTTGTGGCTCTTTCGGCCCTCTGTGAGTGTGCAGTGACAATTTTTGAGGCCACCTGCCCACACGTCATTCACATAGCCAGGTCATGACCTGGCCATGCAGATGACCCACACACATGCACAGTGACCTAAAAAATGGCTACCATGCACTCACAGTGCACCAAAATGGCCCCCAAATGGGCCCCAAGTTCGGGGGTGCCAAAACCGAACATGCCCGGTCTGATTCGAGTCCGGTTCAGACTTGAACCAAACGGGGCAAACTGGTTTCGTGAACATCCCTAGGGAGCATTGGTGCAGCAGGAAGCTGCCTGGAACAGCAGTCATGCTAGTAAGGACCTGTGTCTTTACTTTTCAAGGTGCCACTCACCACCTGCCTCCCCCAGGTGCCACCTCAAATTGCTGGACCAGTTCATAGTTTGGCCTGACCAGATCAAACTGGTTCACTGGACCACAGACCAATCTGAATTCAGACTGGACCTCAAGCCACAGTCCGTGCATACTCTACTTGTAACCCCCCCCCCCCCCATATTTACTGAGGGCTCAGGGGAGGTCAGGGCAAGCACATTTATTCCAGAGAAAATTCTCAAAATATTGGATAATCTAGGAGATAATCTGGTACTATCCATTTCATTCTCCCCATCATAAGAAGGCATAGCAAATTAAGAATTTCCCCCATAGACATGCCCACAGATGAACATGCCCACAGATGTGCACAGCGCTACCTTGCAACTACTGATGGGTGATCTCTCCCAGGCTCAATTCAGAATGAAGACTGCTAAAATGAGCTAATTCGATCTCAGTAGATTGGCTGGTTTTAGACTTGGGCCTATTCTGAGCTGCAGATCTCTTTGCACTCCCAATGGTGCCATCAGGAACACAACAAGGCCCAGGGAAAAAATGATACAGTGAAGATCACAGAGGCAGTCTCTCTCATTGTTGCCACCAGCTAAGTTTCAGTAGGAATGAGAAGGAGGTGACGGTGAGAAGACCTGGTGCTAGGTCAAGGCTGAGCTAATTGTGAGATGAGCTAGTCCTTTATAGAGGTTTGTGCTCAGCTCATAGTGAGCCCAGCAGTTCAGTGTGTACCCCCAGTTGTTCCCCTAATTCTGAACTTCAGCTGCATAGCTATTTGAAGCCCCAGGGCAGGAAAGTGACTCTTCACTTCCCATGTCCTGCATTTCTGCCTGTGGGACACACAGTATGGGTAGATCTATAATATTAAAAAGTAGAACAGCAATTCTGTCTCCTAAGAAAACTCTGAGAAGTTTAATTCTGTGAGTAGTGCTAGGGATTGCTAACAAAGAATTAACAGCCGTTAGTAAATTCACAACCGCAACCCACAAGGTACTTTGCAGGGAAACCATGGCAGCCAAACTGGTATAAAACCATTACAAGTTTCATAGTGTAAATCTAACCAGAATTTTAAAGAGGGTCCATACAGGAAAAAATCTATATCAGTTAACAATGGTTCTGTTGGTTCTACAGTAGTAGCAAGTAGTAGTAACATCTATTTTCAGTAAATAATGAAGTTGTGAAAGGCAGGCAAGAAGTTGCAATATTATGTCTAAAGGTTCTATTTTTGGACACTTTTTCCCCTCTAACCATGGTGTAACTAATGCAGTTAGCTTTTACCTTCGCACAAACTCAGTTTTCTCTCCCTGAGAGATCAAAGACAAAATTACATGCGAAAAACTATCAGGGAAGGGGAAAGGAATGAAACTTCAAGTCCATGCTTGTAAGATGACTTCTTCTTCACAAATTTTCACATTTTGAATGTTAGGAATAAGCTCCTCATTTATTCCCATTTAAGACTAGAGTGCACTGAATATTATCGAGTTATGTTACATATGCACTGAATATTATCGAGTATTATGCTACAGCACAAACTACTAAACGTAGTCGGGAATTCATTTTTTTTTCATAAAATGATTGGATGTGAAGATTCACCTTTTAAGATACTTTGTTCAGCACCATTGTTTCCTGTTTTTCCTGGGGCTTCAGCTTCCTTGGTCATGCATCTTCCCCACTTCTTTAGTCATAGAAGTGCTTCCAACCAATCAGAGTTCATGCAATTATATCACAACATTATGTAGCCAATCAGATTTCCCAATATCCCTTTACACAAATCAGAAATACGTGTAGGCAAAATGAGTGGAGGTGTGTGCACACTGCCGATCAATATGGAGTGTAGGGGCAGAGGGCATGATCCTGTTCCCATCAAGAGTTTAGCTTACACACAGTTCCAATTTGTGTAATCAGTTGTGAGATGTCATCACTGAGAGCAAGTGAGAACAATGCAAAAGTGAACATTTCCACAAGGGCTATTGGAAAAGAGTGGGAAAAGGTTATGGTTGTTGTTGTTGTTTAAGTAGTGCTGAAACATTTTCAAGAACTGGATGTCATTTATTTTAGAAATTCTAATTTCAATATTAGTTTATAGGACAGCTTTACAAGTCTGCTCCAGACAGCTTTTGTTGGGACTGTTTAAAAGGCCTGTGGCAATCAGTTCCCATAAGCTTGGTTGCTGTTTTGATCTGTCACTGACAGCTCTGGGTTTTGTTTTGTTTTAAGAAACAGAAAAAGAAGCCTCCTTAATTGAGGGACTGAAAGGTTCAGGGGACCGCTATGGAGCTATGAACAGCGATATTCAAAAACCTGCTTGTAGTCCAACTGCCTGTGATTGAGTGCTATTACTGTCTTATAGGAGTTCACTAACCTACGTGGAATGGATTTGTGCCCTCAGCCCAAACCCCAGCTGGAAGGTCTGATCACAATGATGACTGGCATTAATTACATCTTATCACAGTGACTACTGACGTTAATTGGTTTTAGTAGGGGCCGGTGTTGAACAAGCAGTGAAAAATGACTAACCCCTGTCCCATTCCCTTTATCCAGGGAAGCAGAGAGAGCACCAGACCAGATGGAATCAATCTGCTTCCACATCTTCAGACCTCTCCCTGGAATCTGATAGTCAAATATTTGCCAAATATTCATGGATTACTGTATGTCTGTATTTGACTGAGTATTTACATAGGAAGCTGCCTTATACTGAGTCAGACCACTGGACCTTCTAGCTCATTATTGTCTACACAGACTGGCAGTGGCTTCTCCAAGGTTACAGGCAGGAATCTTTCTCCGCCCTATCTTGGAGATGAACTTGGAACCTTCTGCATGCAAGCAGCAGGTGCTCTTCTCTGAGTGGCCCCATCCCCTAAGGGGAATATCTTACAGTGCTCACACATGTAGTCACCCATCCAAATGCAAACCAGGACAGACCCTGCTTAGCAAAGAGAAAATTCATGCTTGCTACCACAAGACCAGCTCTCCTCCCATGAAATTCCTACAACATTTGATATCAAGTGACTATTGTGCACTGCACTGGACATCTAGGGGTGATATCTGATTTCAATATTTCAGTATTTGACATTTGATTTTAATATTTGCTATTTAATGGTTGATACTGGGCAGTATTTAAGGGATTGCATACAATGGTGATTCACATAGTTAGCATGAGGCCATTGTTTTTAATATTTGACAATATCTGATAAATATCCTGTATTTGCAAAGGTATCCACTATTTGCAAATGGCATCATATGAAATATCCTTTTTGAATCCTACCAAAAGCAAATCGATCAAGATACGACATTTCTAAAGAAATCAAATTTCAAATTCATAATGTCAGTCCAAGCTGTACATTCAGAATGTTGGTATAAAACATTGTTTCTGCTTTATTGTTATTGTTGTTGCTGTTGTTTATACAGTCAGACAGATATTATTGACTGGTTTGTTTTATCCAGACATCAAGTCCTTCCCAAGGACCTAGGATGGCTGAATTTTAATATAAATGTTGTTGCTATTATTATTATAGGTATCGTCGCAGAATATAGGCTGCTCCTAGTAAAGTTGCTTTTTGTAACTGGCTGATGGTGATTTCTGTGGCCCCTATGGTGCTGAGGTGCTCTTCAAGGTCTTTTGGAACTGCACCTAGGGCGCCAATTGGGATTATTTTGGTCTTCTTCTGCCACAGCCTTTCAATTTCAATTTGTAGATCTTTGTATTTTGTGGTTTTTTTTCTATTTCTTTTTCTTCTATTTTGCTATCCCCTGGTATTGCTATGTCAATTATTTTAACTTGTTTTCCTTTCTTCTCAACTACAGTTATATCTGGTGTATTGTGTGGTAGATGTTTGTCTGTTTGTAGTCGGAAGTCCCATAATATTTTCGCATCTTCATTTTCTACAACTTTTTCAGTTCTATGGTCCCACCAATTTTTGGCTACAGGTAGCTTGTATTTTTTGCAGATGTTCCCGTGTATCATCCCTGCTACCTTGTCATGCCTTTGTTTGTAGTCAGTCTGTGCGATCTTTTTACAACAGCTGATTAGGTGGTCCACTGTTTCATCTGCTTCTTAACAAAGGCAGCACTTGCTGGTTGTTGTTGACTTTTCTCCTTTGCTCTTATTGCATTTGTTCTTAGTGCCTGTTCTTGTGCAGCCAGTATTAATAAACAGCCCTCTGTTTCTTTCTTCAAGTTGCCATTCTTAAGCCATTGCCAGGTCTTGGTGATGTTTGATTTTCCACTTATATTGTGCAAATATTGACCATGCAGTGGCTTATATTTCCATTTTTCTGCTCAGTTCTTGACTTTTTCTTTCTTGTAGGTCTGCGTTGTTTCATTGGTGTTGAATAGTTTCGCGTAATTGACCATTTGAAGTGCATCTTCTTCACTGTCCTTGATATATTCTTCAAGGCCTCTTTTCTCCTCCTCTACTGTTTGATGGACTTGCAGCATTCCTCTTCCACCTAATCTGCGAGGGAGGTATAGTCAATCAACATCACTGCAGGGGTGCAGAGCATGATTGATGGTCATTATTTTCCTGGTCTTACGATCTAGCATCTCTAACTCTGCCTGGGTCCAATCTATTATTCCTGCAGTGTATCTGATAACAGGTATAGCCCAGGTGTTTATGGCTTGTATGGTGTTCCCGCCGTTGAGTTTGGACTTGAGGATTTTTCTAACTCTCCTGATGTATTCACTTCCAAATTTTCTTTTAACTTCAGTGTGTGTGATGTTACCAGCCTGGAGAATGCCCAAGTATTTGTAATGTTCTTTCTCTTCCAGGTTCTTGATGTTGCTTCAGGTGATAGGTGATAGTGAGTCCCCTTGGAAAATACCTATTCTAATGCTAACCCGTCCAAGTGTCTCGCTATTTTTAATAAATATCTGAATGTTTTTGCTGACACCAGTTGTTTCTAAACATGTTAGTATCCATGTATGAGGCAATGAGTCGAAGGCCTTTTTGTAGTCATCCATGCAACACTTAGATTTGTTTTTCTTTTCTTGCAATTTTCTAAAATCTTTTTGTCAATCAGCAGCTGGTCTTTTGTGCCTCTGGTGTTCGGGCAATTTCCTTTCTGTTCAATTTGACGCTTCTTATTAGTTAATAAGTGTTGCATGACTTCATCTGCTATTATTCCAGTTAATAATTTGAACATGGTTGGCAGGCAGGTTATCGGTCTATAATTACTTAGAACTGCACCTTTTGCTGGGTCTTTCATGATGAGATGAGTTTTTCCAGTTGTTAGCCATTGTTCAATATCACCTCCTTGCAAAATGTGATTGAACTGTTTTGATAGTTGTTTATGAAGGCTTGTTAGGTGTTTAAGCCAAAAGCCATGAAGTTCATCGTCGCCTGGTGCAGTCCAATTTTTAATTTTCTTTGCTCTTCCACTTATAATTCTGGTGTTATTATTAGATCTTGCATTTGTTGGTTACATTTTTTGACCTCTTTTACCCAGCCTGCTTTGTATTATAATCTATTGGATTGTCCCATAATTTCCCCCAGAATTGCACTGTTTCTTCTTTGTTTGGTGTTTCTATGTTTCTTGCAGTTTGTCCTTCTAAGCTTTTGTAGAAATGTTTCTGATTCGACTGGAATTGGAGATTCTGCCTTTGTTGTATAATTCTGGCTTCGTATCTGCTAATCTTCTTTGAGACTGCTGTTATTTGCTGCTTTATTATTTCCAGGACTTTTCTAATTTTCCTTGAATCTAGGTGGTGTTTTTGTATCAGATACTGTTTGGTGTTTTCATTCTTCAGCTTCTTGTCTTTCATATCTTTCAATTTACTAGCATCTGATCTAAGCCTGGCGATTTTATTTTCTAATCTAATCTTCCATTTAGGTGATGTACTACTTTCTTTTTTTTACAGGTCCACTGATCTTATATCCAAGCTCTTGTGTTGTTATTGTTGCTGCACTGTACATTAGTTGGTTTGTTTCTTTCCAATTATTGGTTCTTATTTCTACAAGTACAGCATTTACATCTTTTAATGCCCGAGCGAGTTGTTTTTTGGCAACTGTTTTTAGAGCTGGAAGTCAAACCCTGGTGGTTGTTTGGTTCGTGTGCTCAGTTATTTTTTGCTGCTGCTGCTGTTGTTGTTATTTACATTTATATACCACCCCATCCAAATGGCTCTGGGCAATGCACAACAACCAAAATAAAATCCACAAATCAATCCTTTTAAAAACAATCATTACAAAACAATTTAAAAACAACATAAAACCAGTAACATTTAAAACATTTTAAACAGTTTAAAAACCCTGGAAGGCCAGGCCAAACAGATAAGTCTTAAGGGCTCTCCTGAAAGCCAACAATGAACTCAAACTACGGATTTCTGCCAGGAGTGAATTCCACAGCCCAGGAGCAGCTACAGAGAAGGCCCGCCTTTGAGTTGCCACCAGATGTACTGGTGGTAGCTGGAGATGAACCTCCTCAAATGAGCTTAACATGCAATGGGAATCATGCAGAAGAAGGAGCTTTCTAAAGTAACCCTATACTGTCTACTAGCTACTAATTTACTATCCCTTGTCCAGCCCATTACTGCCTGTAGGCAGGCATTTAGAGAATGAATGTCATTTCCTGATAATGAAGATGACAAGGAGAAGTAGATTTGGGTGTGATCAACATACTGATAACACCCAGCACCAAATCTCCTGATGACCTCACCCAGCAGTTTCATGTAGATATTAAAAAGCATTGGTGACAGAATTGTGCCCTGAGAGACTCCACACAACAGCTCCCATTTTGAGGAGCAACTGTCACCAAGCTCCACCATCTGGAATCTACCTGAGCAATAGGAGTGGAACCACTGTAGAGTAGTAGCCCCAATCCCCAACTCCACCAGGTGATCCAGAAGGATACCATGGTCGATGGTATCAAATGCCACATAGAGATCCAAAAGAACTAGCAGAGTCACTCTGTCGATTCCCTCCCTCTGTCGATTCCCTGGTAAAGGTCATCCATCAGGCCAACCAAGGCTGTTTCAACCCCATAGCCAGCTCTAAAGCCAGTTTGAAATGGGTCTAGATAATCAGTTTCCTCCCAAATTTCCTGGAGCTGGTTGGCCAACATCCTCTCAATCACCTTGCCCAACCAAGGGAGATTGGAGACTGGCCTATATCTCTCTGTTGCTAAGGGATCCAGGGAAGGCTTCTTAAGAAGCAGTCTAACCATTGCCTCCTTCAAACAAGGAGGCACCCTACCCTCCCTCAGTAATGGATTTATGATATTAACTAGGCCACCTCCCTAACCCTAACCCCTGCTAACTGGGCAAAGAGGCACCTTTTGCCGTGGTGATTCTCTTTATTTAGCAGGGGGAGAGTAACTGGCCCTATCTACCCCCAGCAGAGTACTTCCAGTGCCTGTTGCTGGTGTCTATCTTATGTTTTGTTTTAGAATGTGAGCCCTTTGGGGACAGGGAGCCATCTTATTTATTTGTTATTTCTCTTTTTAAACCGCCCTGAGCTATTTTTGGAAGGGCGGCATAGAAATTGAAATCATCATCATCATCATCATCATCATCATCATCATCATCATCATCTCTCTGCTAGATAGAAGCAGCCAAGTCAGGCAAGAACCCAGAGAAGAAGTGGTAGGCCGCACCCCCCCAAGCAGCATGTCCACGTCCTCAGGAATCACAGATTGAAACTAATCCATAGATCGAAACTGATCCTCTAAACCTGAATTCATTTTATAGTGAGCCTCATCAGCTTTCATGGTCTGCTCGGCCAGCTCTTTGGAGCACAACCCACTTCATTTTACAACTCTGCCATAAGATTGGATCATTGTCCCCAGACCCCAGGCAAAGACGACACCGACACAATTTGTTGGGTGAATTGGTCCTAACTTTATTACAAGAATCAACTGTGAGCAAGCGAACTAGACAGTGATGTTCAACCACCCAGACAGTACGGGGCCTGGCATTGGCCAGGTTTGGACCCCGAGTCCACCCCTGACCATGCTTGGGCAACACACCCTGGCTCAGGAGAGCATCAGGCACCGGCCTGATCCGTCTCCTTTCAACCAACCCCCAATCGAGGGTCTGAAACCTTCTAGGCTTTGCACACCCCGGACCGCACAGCCCAAGGATCTGCAAAGTCCTGAAGCCGGTTCATGGCAAGTCATCCTCCCTGAGCTGCACAAGCCACAAGGGAGTGACTGACCAATCACCAATTAACTCATCCCAAGGGTGCTCACCGAAGTTAAACCCAACTATTTCCCACCAAACCCGCACTGTCCCTGCCACACAGGGAGGTCAGCCTAGCTTGGCCTTCCTGCCCCACCACTCCCCAACAACTTCCCCAAGCCCCTTCTGAATATTGGATAGGTACAAATCGCAGCCCTGAGCAGACAGGTGGACCCCGTCAGGCCTAAACAGGTGAGGCATATATCAAATGTGTATGGAAAGGAAGGGGGACTATGGCCCCAGATGTGCCTGCATGCCATGCTCTTGATACTTGTGTGCCTGTAGACCACACTCTTGACTGCTGTGACTCCTGAACACTCCTGAGTTCAGATCAACAAATAAAAAGTGTTGTATCTTGATCATATTGATGCTCCTATGCACATATAACCCCTTCCATGTGTTCAGTTAAATGCCCCAGATGTGCCTGCAGGCCACATCTATCTATAGTCACCCATGACCAATTCTTATATTCAAGAATGCTGCCTATCTGAATTCCCAGTGAGAAAAGGCACATCTTCCAGCTTTAACCATAGTGAAAGGAATCAACAATTACAATTACCACCAGTTCTTACTATTGGTCTGAAGAGTTCATACAAGCATTTTACCACAAGTGACTACTTGCAGGGTCTTGGTGAATCTCCCCTTTCTTATCTATCTATCTATCTATCTATCTATCTATCTATCTATCTATCTATCTACTATCTATCTATCTATCATATTTGTATACCACCTGATTGATTTATATATATGGTGTGTGTGTGTGTGTGTATATATATATATATATATATATATATATATATATATATATATATATGGTGTACAAAATTTAAAATATTTAAAAGTTCCAAATTAAAATACATGGCAATAAAAACAATAGAATGAAGTTATTAAAACAAGTTTTTAAAATTATTAAAATCAATTCTAATTAAAAGTCTGAGAGAACAGGGGGGTCTTGAGCTTCTTCCTGAAAACAAACAAAGAAAGAGGTGCTCTTATTTCAGCAGGAAGCTTATTCCAAAGCCCTGGGGCAGCCACAGAAAAAGCCCGGTCAGGGGTTGCCACCATACAAGCCAGTGGCAACCGAAACCGGACCTCTCCAGTTCTCAAATAAACCTATGATGTCCAGCAGGTCTTCACTGCAGTGGCCTTGTTGTCTTTTCTTCTTCTGCCTGATTGGCATCCCTGTCTATAAGGGCCACTGGTAACTTCATCACTGCTTCGCTTCACAGCTCTGGAAAGTGATATCACAGCAGGAGAATGGGTGGACTTTGCATCCACCTTGAAAGAGAAGAAAGGTGATAGGGCAGGACAATGACAGCCACATGCTGCTTTGTATGGACCATCCAATCCAAGATGGGTAACTGCTTAAAAACTGGGCATCTGTTCCTCCACCCACCCATCCCCCATCCCCACCTCTTAATGTCAGACCAGTTTTTCAGCAGCAAAGTATTCTCTCGTCCAGCCAGCTTGCAGTGCAGGAGTAGACAGCTTCCTGATTGGGCTTAGTAGCTACTACTAAACTACTTAGTAGTAGTTTTACTCCTATTACTTTAGTTGGAACAATGTTGCCTACTCTATACTGGTTCCAGGAAAAGGTTTTTGCAGTGCTTAAGAGGCAGTTCCTACAAACAGTGTAGTTTCATGGTCACAAATGGGCTTAACTTATTTGTCCCCAGCACTTTTGCCAAATTTGTTGTTGTTGTTGTTGTTGTTGTTCAGGGCTGGAATAATAGTTTTAAAAATTTCATGAGGGGACCCAGAACACTTTTGAATATTTTCAGCAGCTGTGGGGAGTAGCCTACTAGCAGCGGTGGTAACTCTCTTTTTATTGAATTGAAAATGCTGTTATCATTATTATTTACTGAAAATGCTGCTATTTTCAGATATAAGTATCTACATTCTGAGACTATAAACCAGGCCTGCTCAACCTAGGCCCCACAGCTGTTTTTGGACTACAACTCCCATAATCCCCAGCCACAGTGGTCAATAGCAAGGGATTATGGGAGTTGTAGGCCAACATCTGCAGGAGGGCCAAAGTTGAGCAGCCCCGCTATAAGCCCTTGGGTCAGGCCTAGCTTTGTGCCTCAGCACCATTCTTTCTCATGTTTTTGAGGTCCTGCATTCTCAGTCTATATTCTGTAGTCTTGGGTTGTGCCCTGTTTATTGTAAGGGAGAATTTGAATCAGGTTGATGTGAACAGAGCTCAGAGAGATCTGGAGCCAATTGCTTAAGGTCTACAACAAGTAAATATTTATTTTAAGTTACAAACTTAGAAAGCCTGAACCCTGTACTAGCTACCTCATGGTGGGAGGAAGAAGGAAGCAAGAGAGCAGAGAGAATGAAGTGTCCTAAGAGTACTGTCTACCAATTGGCAGAGAGTTAGAGCAGAGCCTGACAAAGTATGGAGAGAAACAAGGGGGCAGTCATACTCTCTGCCTCTACTTCTAATGTCCCTAGTGGTCAATCTAAATCTGCATTCTTACGTAATGTGAAACCGGAGATCGCCAGACTGATGGTTCATTTTTCTAACCATGAATCGCATCACAGACATTGCTACGGTCCGGCAACATCCTCTTTTAGGGCAGGGAAGCTTCTCCCTCTTCCTGGCCCACTGAGGCCACATCTGAGCAAGCTCTGAAGTGCTCACATCACCAGACTGTAGGCAAGGCATCAGCACACCACAAGGGCAGCTGCCATTGGCCACAATCTTGATGGGGGCATGCTGAGCATGATCATAGCTTTTTTGAATGGTCTGCCCATCCTCAGAAGCGAAAGGGCCATGCAAGCCTTTCTTCTGATAACGATTGCACCACTGCCCTCATAAGAGTCCAAAAACATAACTGACTTGTACAAGCAAAAGTTCTGGGAGGGGTGGGATCTTGTGGGGTACTATTTTACTGTTGCTCGAGAAAGGGAAGGGAACATGAAGACTTCCTAGAAGGGGATATGTATATGAGGGAAGGCAAAGGATCCTGGGGTCTGGCCCACTGTGACCAAGGATGCTCTTGCGAGGGCTCACCCCAGCAAAGCAGTCCATGGAGACCAAATCACACTTGTGCCCCCATGGAGGCTTGCCACAAGGTGACTAGCACTCTCATGAGAGGGCCAGTCTACTGAAGAGGACTTTAGGTTTGCCAGATCCTTCCATTGTACTGCACACTCATGAGCTAACCCAAGAAATGGGTCCCCACTTGCATGGGGCCTCTGCTCTCTCTGGTTAATTATAGAACTTTTGCACAGTGTCCTTCTCCTCTTCAGCGAAGCCTTTCATGCACCCGATGGAGATTTTGATGCTCCATGTCTCCAGGCATAGCAGGGTGTGCAGACTGGGGAAACACTGGAGCCAGGAAAGGATCTTTTATCTCATTCAAAATTCCTAGGTCTGGACCAGCATTGTGCTGTATGCAATCTTGTTCCCAGACCCCAGCCCAAGAAGACACAGAGACATTTTTTATGGGTAAAAGGGCCATGCTTTATTAACAGGACAACAGGCATGGCGGACTGAAAACCAGGTGATTAATCACCGTCATAAAACAGTGCGGGCACCTAGGCATGGGCTAGGATTCTAACGTCCTACCCATCACCTGAATGGGCGACACACCCTGGCTCAGGAAAGAGGAAGGTACATTCCGCCTTATTCCTTCAAAGCCAACCACCCCCTTTAGAAGAGGGGATCTGGACAGCTCCAGGTCTTCACCTCCCCCCCCCCCCGGACTGCACAGCGCAAAGGTTGGAGAAGTCCTGAAGCAGGTTTCCTGGCAATCAAATTCTCCCCGAGCCGCACAGGCCACAAAGGAGCAATTGACCAATCCACCTTTAAATATCCAAGGGTGCTCACCGATAATCTATACCTCCCTTACCCCTCAGCCCGCACTGTTACTGCCAACGTGGCCAACCTAAGACCTAACTAATGACTGAGTACAGAACGGAGTAGGCGAAAAAAAACCCAACAATAGCCAATGCGTGGAGAGCAAAAAATTCCTACTCAGCCCCGAAGGCGACCAGTCTCTAGACCCGCTCTGCATCTGCATTGCGGCCGAAGCCATGCCCCCAGCAACCCAACCAGCCAATCAGGCCGCTTCTTGGTCCTCGTGCCACCCCCTTTAGTAGAGGGGATCTGGACAGCTCCAGGTCTTCACCCCCCCGGACTGCACAGCCCAAAGGTTGGAGAAGTCCTGAAGCAGGTTTCCTGGCAATCAAATTCTCCCCATGCCGCACAGGCCACAAAGGAGCGATTGACCAATCCACCTTTAAATATCCAAGGGTGCTCACCGATAATCTATACCTCCCTTACCCCTCAGCCTGCACTGTTACTGCCACCCAGGAAGGTTAGCCATCGCTTGACCTTCCTGCCCCATACCCGCCTAAAATTTCAGCAAGCCCCCTCCGGATGTTGCATAAATATAAATCACATCTGCACTCCGAAAGATGAACACCATCTGGGCGATATGACTCGGGGAAGCGAGCAGCTAAGTCCGGCTGCCGCACAATAGCCCCCCAGCCGCAACCACAAGCTTACCAATTGCGGCCCAAGTCTTCCTTCGAGCTTTCTCCAAACCGAGACCGAAGTGGGCACCTGGCCAAACTCTGCATTGCAGCCAATTAACCCAGAGTATGCGTACCCCAGGCATCCATTTGTGCAGTACTGCCAGGTCCGAGGAGGCTTGCTGAACAATAGACAGGCTAGTCCGCTGGCCTAAGTCATTTCCCCCCAAATGCAAAACCAGAACTTGGGGCACAGGAAATCTAACTAGGTGTTCCCTAACCGTGGGGAGCAGCTGGTTCCAAAGCATACCCCGCATGCCCAACCAGTAAACTGAAGCCCGTCTTCCAAACCCCAACTGCGAACCCCAGTGGGAGGTGCTGGCCCTCTTGAAGGCCCAGAAGACCAGCGAATGGCCACACGGCAGGACCCGAACCGGAGCCGCTGCCCCACCAGGACCTGTCAAGAAAAACAACACATAAATAGGCCAATAGTGTCCGCTGCCAGCGCACATATCGCCTGACTGCCATGGACTTCCACTGCCCTATCCTCTGCACCTCTGCCTCCCGCAGGCCAATGCAGATAGCAGCGGTAGCTGCTCCGTTATGAAAAGAGTGCAGAGTAAGCCCTTCGAGAGGGATCCCAGCAGCCCCCAGAGCCCTCCTAACCACCGTTAGGAATTGATACTGGGTGAGAGGAGCACGGTCCTCATGAGTGAACAGAGACCCCCCCGGAAGCAGGACCCAACCCTACGTAACGCTGCAGGGCAGTTACCGGGCATAAAGTTGGATCCCTGGCAGCAGCCAATCAAACGACCTGACCCTTACCCCGCTGATCCGCCTTGGAGTGCCGGAGGAACAAACGGGCCTCCCCTTCGCAAAAGGACAGGTCGGAAAATTGTAAGCAACGGCCGCTAGGAGAGCCCTTATTGCATGGCAGCAGCTCCCCCGCATGGAAGGCACCAAAAAAGGCAACCAACACCGCCGCCTGAAACAGGGAAACCTCCCAAGGATTCGCGCAGCACCCTGCCAAGTGACCCAGTGTAGCGGCCACCATGTTCAATGTAAATGGGCGCCTGGAATCACGGGCTCCACGATCCCCCCTAGCCCAACCTTCCAGCATGCGCCTCACTCGAGGGTCGGAGGAAGAATCAATAACCCCCCGAACTTGGGCTTCAAAGGCCAAAGCGGCCAGATAACCACCCAAAGTGGACACAGCCCGCCCCGCTCTGTGTACCTGCTGCAGCTGCGCTACGGGAACGGGCCAAACCTCGGCCAAGCCTTCGACCCTTCAAAAAAGAGAAAAAGCCTCAAGCTTAGCTGTGTAGCTCGCTCTGGTGCTGGGCGCCAGAGACGCCGCTATGGCCTGCTGTGCTTCCATCTGCCAAGCTGCCACAGAAAAGCTGGCATGGGATCCGGATGCGGCGCGGTCTTGGGCGCTAACTCTCTGAACCTGTTTAACTGGAAATGAGACAAAGCGTCAGCTATGTCGTTCCGGATCCCCGGGACGTGGCGGGACCTGAATAGAATGTTCGCCCAGAGGCACTGCAGGACCAGGACCCTCACCAAACCCATAACCCGCTGAGAGTGGGAAGTCTGCGTGTTGTCAACCTGGACCACCGCCTGGTTCTCACACCAAAACCTGACTGATGAGTTGGCAAACTTGTCAGCCCAGATATGGACAGCTACCACAATTGGGAAAAGTTCCAAGAAGGTTAAATCGTGAACAATTCCCTGTGCTACCCATTCCTCAGGCCACCGGGCAGCACACCAGCGGCCCCTAAAGTAGACCCCAAACCCTGCGCCACCTGCAGCATCCGAATGGACCTGCAGATCAGCTTCTAGGAGCTGCTCACTCCTCCAAAAAGCGACCCCATTAAAATCCTGCAGGAAAGCCTCCCACATCACCAGGTCAGCCCTAACTCCCTCCGTAATCATAACCCTATGATGGGGAGCATGGAGCCCAACCGTCAGGTCACATAACTGGCACAAAAAGGCCCGGCCAGGAGCCACCACCTTACAGGCAAAGTTAAGGTGACCAGCCACAACCTGGAGCTCCCTAAGGGTAGCCTTACGGGCTCTACCCAGCGTCTTAACTAGCTCAAACAGGACTGCCAGCTTCGCCTGCGGCAACCTGGAGCAACCCACAATGGTATCCAGCTCAATACCCAGAAAGGAGAGCTGTGTGACCGGCCCCTCTGTCTTGTCCTTTGCCAGCGGCACCCCAAGCTCATCCGCCATGTCCATAAAGGAGCGCAACAAATGATGGCATTCCCTGGAGTTAGCCCCGCCCACAAAAAGAAAGTCATCTAGCAAATGTGCTGTGGATAGAAGGCCCGCCCGCCGCCTAACTGCCCGTTCTAAGAAGGAACTGAACGCCTCGAAGGCCGCGCAGGAAATGGAACAACCCATGGGCAGGGCCCGGTCAAAGTAAAACTGACCAGCAAAAGTGAAGCCCAGCAACTCAAAATCATCCAGGTGAACGAGCAGTAGGCGGAAGGCGGACTCTATATCGCATTTGGCCAAAAGGGCCCCAGGCCCCTTACTCCTAACCACCCTCACAGCCTCATCAAAAGACATGTAACACACGGAACAGAGGCTATCAGGGATGCCGTCATTGACAGACGACCCCTTGGGGTGAGAAAGGTGGTGAATCAGCCGAAATTCCCCCGGCACCTTCTTAGGAACCACTCCTAGCGGCGAAACCTGCAAGCCAGGAAAGGGGGAGATGTCAAACGGGCCCAACACCCTACCTGCAGCTATCTCCTTACTATTTTTCCTAAGCACTACCTCTTCCTTTCCTACCACGGATCTGAGATTGCGAGGAGTACCCCATCCACAACGGGTGGAGGAGGGAATCCTAAATCCATCACTGAAGCCGCAAAACAAATAAGCCGCTGCAGCCCGGTCAGGGTAGTCGAGTAGCAGCCATTCCAAAACCTCAAGTCTAATAGGACTAGGACCCCTTACCCGCAGGGGGTGGGGGAGGGCCATCCTTCTTATTGTTTCTGGGTCGGAACTTGGACCCAGGACCCCCAAACTTGGCCCTTGGGCAAGAAGCGCTGGGGTGCTTGGCCCCACAGACACCACAGGTGTGTTTAAAATGACAAGGGGACCGGGAACACTTGCCATTAGTGTTGTACTCCCAACAGACCAGGTGGGATTGAACCCACTGCTGGCCCACCCCACTCGAAGGTGAAGCCCCTGATGGCCTGGACAGCAAATGCCCACTGTCCGATCAGTCCCCTTCTACTGGACGGGCCGGGGACATAATCAATAGCCACAACTCCTGCAAGTGAGCATCCCACGGCAATGTGGGATCCAGAGCTGCTCTCATTCTAAAACTCTCATCGTAGTGGATCCAGGAGGATCCCGCGAAATCCGAAACAGCCCTGTGAATAATGTCCATGTATTTCAGGAGCGCCGGCCCGCGTGCCGGCTGTGCCTGCACTATTACGCCCATATAAATGGTGAAGCCAGATAACCAATTATTCCATGTCTTTTCAACTGGTTTCCGTTTTGTGGCTTCATGCTCCTTACAGGACTCCCCTTCCTTGTGCTTGACTTCTGGCTCCCTAAACAGCAAGCTAAAGATATCTATATACTCCCCTTTAAGGATCTTTTCCTTGGTTGAAGGAAGCAGGTGATCACCTAGCGGGAGCCCCATACCCCCATAGGGAGTGTGCTGCGCTGTAGGCAAAATTCCCATCAGGTAATATCTCAGACGACCACCGGCATCCGCCGCCGGGGTGGGAACCACCCCAGAAGGGGGCAAAGGACTGCTGGGAAGCCTACTACCCAACCAGACCTGCTCAGTCATGCCCTGCAATCTGGCAGTGACCCCAGGAAAGGCCAAAGGAAGACCCATACCCCATGCTTGTGTGTATGGAGACCAGCATGAGGCTGGTCCCCAGCCCCCCATGGCAGGCATCGGCCAGGGAATAGAAGGCCACTGGCCGGTGTCGCCGGGAGGTGTAGGTGCTGCTGGCTCACCCGGGGCCAATAGCACGTTCGGGTCCGACGGTGGCTGATCAACAGGTGCAGCAGGCTGAGGAAGTGACAGCAAAGGCAACTCTGGGACCGCATCCACAGGTGAAGGGGGCGGCAATGCAGGAGCAGGATGGGCCGGGCAAACAGGATTCACTCCTTTCTTCAGTGCCTCCAACCTACTAGAGAGAGATGTTAACAACTGGCTCCTAACAGACCCCCTGGTCCACCGAGGAACCTTGGGGGGTGGCACTCCCCCCCCCACCTGAAGGCCCAGCACCCTTATCAGAAGGGGCAGCCTTTGCTTTCTCCAAGGCTTCCATTCTATTAATCAATACATGAATAAGAACCATCTCTTCATCTTCCTCGTCCGAGGAGCTGGCCTCTTGGGCTGCCGAACGGGCCGCCCCCCCTTTCTTTTCCTTTGCCTTCTTAGGCATACCACCCTCCAAATCTCACTATCAAGATCTGAAAAGGTCAAACTAAGGCCCAAAGCTGTTCTGAAGCCAAGCCCCCAAAGCAGCAGAGGAACCCCCCAATGGCCAAACAGAGGGCAGAGATTGGCTGTATAACAAGCCAAGCAAAGCTCCAATTATACTGGACACAGAAGCACTCGACCCTGGGGGGGGGACCAAAAGCCCACACAAATGCTATCCACCTGCCACCCACGAATCAATGAGAGCAACCGAAGAGGGAGAGGAGGGAGAGGGCAATCCCCAGCAGCCAGCCACCCACCAAACCGCCCAGGCGCCCCACAAACCCACGGGCTAATTCCCGGACTCGATGGCTTCCAGCCGCAACGAGGGAGACTCCTTCCACTAATTGCAGGCCCCACGCCTACGCGGCTGCGGCTGTAGTTGCCTAGGTGCCGCCCAAATGGCCCCTGCGGCAAGCGACTAAGCGGCCGCTGAATAGGCCCCATGTCCGCTCCCGGGTGCACCCTCCCCGGATCCTGAGAAAGGAGCTCACGTAGAGAGCTCCTTCCTCGACGAACGCAAGAAGTGAACTGAGGAGTCGGGGCGTGGATCGGCCTGTTGTGGCCGAAGCCACGCCCGCAGCAACCCAACCAGCCAATCAGGCCGCTTCTTGGGCCTCGTGCTGGTTAGGGCTGGGACAAACACCCTCCCCTCTGCACGAGGAAAAGGGGAGGTGGATTCTGCTGTGGAGAATGGTGAGAGAGGGGAGCCCATATTTCCAGAAACCACAGGAGAGTGGGGTAGCCATTCTGGGCAAAACCGAAGATGGACATTTTCAAATGGGTAGACGGGCTGGCAGAGGGCCTGCTTTGATTGCTTCTTCCTGGCAGTCACCAAAATAAGGAGAGCTGTTGGCAGGATACACCTCCCCATGGCTTGCTTGGATAGAACAACCTGGCTGGGAGGCATCTGCTCTCTGGCCCCCATGGCCTGACAATTTGTGAGGGAGTGGTCCATGGGAGAAGGGATTGTTGCCACACATTCTTAGCTATTGTGCTCAGCTCCCCTGTCCCACAGACGATTCTTCTCATGAGTTGTGAAGGGGTTTCCCCATGGCCCTACACTCTCATGAGTGAGTGGTCCACACAGGATCAGCATCCATCCTCATAACATATGAGGAATCCTTACTTTCACTGGGGCAATGCTGCTGCTGCCACCCATCTCTTCTCATGAGTAAATCTAGGGACCACAAATGTATCCCCAGGGCGAAGGGGCTAGGCCGCTCTTCCCCAACATAATTGTATAAAAAATAGACCTGAGCCATTCAAGAATTCCTGGTTGGGGCTGCCTTTTAAAATCTGACCCAGGGTATCGCTGCCCTGCCGTATGTTTTCATCCCAGCGCTCTAATGGGGTGTCTGCTTACGTTTCCACCTGGAGAGCATGTGCTTGTGAACATACATCTTTGTTCTTTTGTTTTTGGAGAGCAAAGCACATAGTGCCCGTCTTGCCATCCTGTCCACTTTCTCTCCTGATTGCCCAGAGCAAGGAGTAAGGAACAGGGTGGAAGAGGGCCTGCCCCTGTGTGACTGCGCCATTTGACAGGCCAACAAGCTTAGAATGGGACGTCATGCTGTCCCTGTAGCCTGGCAACTGCAATGTTGGATCAGAGACAGGAGGTGGGGCTAGGGTGCTTGGAGAGGCCGCCAGAAAGAAGAGCTACAGGCATGGAGTGGGCCCACTCAAGAGGGTCTGTGCCAACGTCTTGATGATTGCAGCTCCAGAAAGTGAACGAAACCACAATTATAGTGCTGTCCATGTATGGATGTAATGCTACTGCTGAAAAACCTCAGGTTATGGCAGTGAAACTCACTACAAACTGAAGGGTCAAACTGGAGTCTGGCAAGGCAAACCTCAGGTCGTTTTTGCTGTGAAACCGCAGTTGCACACATTCGGATGTAATGGAGCTCCAACCTGTGTCCTGTTTACTCCTGCTAACTGGGTCAAGAGGCACCTTTTTAAGGTGGTGATCCTCTTTATCAGTGGGAGAGTAACTGGCCTTGTCCACCCCCAGCACCGTAACTCCAGTGTCTGTTGCTGGTGTCTATCTCACATTTCTTTTTAGATTGTGAGCCCTTTGGGGACAGGGAGACATCTTATTTATTTATTATTTTTCTATGTAAACTGCTTTGGAAACTTTTGTTGGAAAATGGTATATAAATATTTGTTACTGTTGCTGTTGCTTCATTTTACCTCCAGTTTCACATTATGTGCGAATGCAGACTAGGAGTTATTGGTGTTAAGAGTCAATGCCTATGGAGTCACATCTCCAACACAACACGTTTTACACCTATATACATGTAAGCATAAATTAAAGGCATATTTATTTCAGCACATGCCAAAAAAATGGTTCTCTGCTGCTTGTACATATAGCAGTAGACGTTTTGCTGCTGTGTAATATGTGAGGTAGCCCTAATACATAGCTCAGGCAAAGGTAGGTGTGTGTGTGTGTGTACATGTGTGTGCATGCTTGCATGTATGTGTGTGTGTGTGAGAGAGAGAGAGAGAGAGATGGAGTGTAGTTGGGGAAAGAGGACACTACCAACAGTTCAGTTTAAGGAGTTTCTATAGTATTTTTATTCTGAATCAGTTGAATTTACTGAGAGTCTCCACAGACAAGGAAAGTTTCGGTCATCCACACAGAGACTAAGATGGGGTGGTGGGGTTAGAACAGGGTTGGGTCAGGGCTGGGTTATGATATGCTGATGCCTAAGATGTGTCAAGCTTAAAAGGCCCCAGAGCATTACCATAGTGTGTGTGTGCACGCACACACACCCATTCAACTATATATTCTCTCTCTCTCTCTCTCTCTCTCTCTCTCTCTCTCTCTATATATATATATATATATATATATATTCAAACAGAAAAAAGACAATGAAAATCTTTATTTTTACCTGGCAAAGATGCAACGGAGGAAAAAAACAATATAATAAAGACAATTATCTTGCCATATGCCTATTTGCCTTAGAAATACCTTAACATGAAAATTCATTATATAAAAGATGAAATTTTACTCTCTCCTTTGTATTCAGAGGCCCCTCATAATGTGAGGCCGTAAGCTATATCTTAATTAGCTTGCGCCTAAATCCAGCAATGGTTGGGGAACACTCTTACTCAAGTTGTTCTCAAGCAGCAGTGGACCTCTGAGGCTCTCCTGAGGATACATGGTCTCACAGTGAAGATTTCTTCTAGGTTTATTTGTAGGTAGAACAATGCAGAAAACCTTACTTTGGCATTAAGTGTAACCTAAATAAAATTTTCAAGATGAATCTGGAGGGTTTGTTTTGTTTTGTTTTTGGGGGGTGGGTTCGCATAAAAAACACATCTGAGTAATTTCAAGAGATGGCAAAAGAGTTGTGATAAGACGAGTACAATTTCTTAAGAGGGTTCCACACATCCATGCATTTGTGACACTTTGCATCTAATAATGAATGCTTGAGATGAATGTAATATCTGTTTGTTGTTTACAGCTGTAAATGACAGTTTCATATTCTAATGATGAAATCTCTCTATTTTTCAAGTCCTAACGTTATATGCCTGGTGGCAGCAATTGCTGTCATTTCAGCTTTTTGTTTCTTAAAACGTGTACTGCTCAGCACTTCCATATCCTATTTCATCTTGGAGCACAAACTGTAACTTTACAAACTCATTTTGCTAATGTAAAATACAAATAGACAGAGCCCACCCCCTCTATACACACCATTTGTTTTTGCCTCACGGGCGTTAGACCAAATAGCCTTGAGCCAGCTTCATCTGGAGAGAACGATGACTGCACATTTCAAAAGCAAGGCGTGTCAAATAGTTTTGCACACTTGCCACTTGCCCTCATTTGACATTTATTTCAAGCTCAGCGAAGAACAATAACATCAAATAAACACAAACCTTGACAATTATACATAAAACCTGATTATCTTTCACACCAGGAGCTGAGAATTCTCTTTAAAGTGTCATATTTCACGACACACATTACATTCACATTTCTTGTTCAAACAGTTACTTCCTTTCCCCTGAATATTTCACAAAGCAAAATCCAACCACTCCAATTGTCAACTTTACTACAAATCTTCACAGAAGTGGTTCTGTGTGTAACCAGATAGATAATTCCCAACCTACCTTCAGTCCACAAACATAAAAATGGTATTTCATTATACAGAATGTTTCAAATTAGCATTGCTCTTGATAAGATGCTTGAACAGCTTGACAGATATTGGAATCACTCCTCAGTTGTTCCTAAATTTCACATAAAACAAATCTGGAGGGCCTTGCTGAGGTAACAAGAGTGATCAAACAGTTGTAATGTACAAGAACGAACAACAGTGGCAAATAGCTGTACCAGAATGGACAACATCCCTCATTCCCAATGCATTCTGAAATATGCTGTCTGTCGAGATATATAACCCCCTTCCTCTCCACCAGTCTTTTTATTTATTTACTCAGTGTTTTTACTTTTAATTTGTTTTGAGGGGCAGGTGAAATAGCTTAAAAGCTTTTCATTCTGCTCTCCTGCCACCCCAGCTGTGCCTGCCTGTCCGTGCTGTGCCAGCCTGCCACTGGTCTGGAATTCTTTCTTTTGTTGCCTTTCCCCCCTTTAGTGTTCCTTAAATAAGGCCTCCTTTCATGTTTGGGTGTGGGGAGGTATATTTTATTTGTTTTTTCTTTACAGGTTGTTTCTTGTTTTCACAGGTTCCCCCTTAATTGCCCCCCGCATTGTGTACTTTATTGCATTGTTTTTTATTGTATAGTATTGTGGGTGGAGTGGGTGGGTGGGCTTTTTTAAAAAAGGGGTTTCTTTAAATAGGGTTTATTTTTTAAAAAATGTTCCCCCCCCCCAATAGTTTTTTTTTAAAAAAAATCCCTGCTCCATTTTCATTTTCATTTTTTACATTTCCCCAATTTTTTTAAAAAGCCCCCAGGGTCTTTCGGAATGTTTGAGCACTGCGTGGCGAGCAGAGCTCACAGCAGGGTGGCAGGCAGAGGTGGGAGTGTTCCCCAGGCTGGTATGGGAGGCTGGGGTGGGGGCAGAGAAGATGCCATCTGAGGTCTTACAGGTCCCCATCAGTGAATTTTTTGGCCCAGGTGAGGTGGTGGAACAAGGGCTCTCCTATCCGGAGATCTCTCCTATCAAGGAGAGATCTTGATAGGGATTCATTGAGAGAACTCATACAGCCACCAAGAATCCAATTTGTGTTTGGACTTGCTGTGTATGAGTTCTCTCAATAAATCCCTATCAACATTTCTCTCTCTCTCTCTCTCTCTCTCTCTCTCTCTCTCTCTCTCTCTCTCACACACACACACACACACACACACACACACACACACACCCCAAAAAGCTACTCTGATAGAGCTAGACTTGTTAAAAGGACAGTAAATGAAAAAATTCCTAGGAAAAAAACCATTAACCCCTGGGGCTGGGGCTGCCTGGGGGGAGTTGTGGTACAACCCACTGTGCCCCCAGATCCATTTTGAAGTTCCCTTACACACACACCCCGGGGGGGGGGGGCTGCCTCAAATCCCCATAATTCCCTATGGGAGAAATGCAGAAATTGGAAAAATTGTCAAAAATTTATTAAAAATCACAGAAGTGTCCAATTGCTTTGTGGGTCAGTAGGTGGTTGCCCCTGGTAGGTGGTAGGTGGTAGGCCCCAGTATGTGGTAGGCCCCTGGGTGCCTACTACCCATCCTAGTTTTGTGCCCCTAGTTGCTCTACATAGGGAATAATGGTGCAGTTTGACTCCCCATTATAGCCTATGTAGAACCTTTTAGAATCAGTTCGAACTGGGTTCAAATTTGAACCGAAACAGGGGGTGGGGTTACCAAGCAAAACCAAAACTAAACCTACCCACCCTGGTTCAAAGCTGGTTTGAATTCAAACCAAACAGGCCAAGCCAGTTTTGTGCACAGACTGCATTCTGATTCACACATCCATTTATGATGTCATAAGGCCTTGAGAGGTGACTTTCTTCCATCACCAAGACTAGCCCAATCATAGAAGTAAATTAAGTCAATTGCATGGGAGGTAAAAATCCCAGGGGTGCCTACCTCAGCAATGTAAACATCTGGGAGATATATCGGCCATCTGGGAGAAATGCCTATTGAATTCAGTGAGGCAAAGCTGGATAGGCATGTGCATGAATTGATTTTTTTTATTTGTGCCTGAATTGAATCACTCCTGATTTGTTTTGTGTGTAAATCTGTCCCCTCAAATCACCCCAGATATTATTTGGATTTTATTTGGACCACTTATCAAGGTCCAAGGGGCATCAAATTTGAGTGGTGGGTAGGTCCCCATGGATGCCGCCTACTGCCCAAAACTCAAGGTAGTGCAACACTTTATTGATTTTAAATGATTTCTTTTAATTTTACTGATTTTGTATATTTCTGCCATAGGAAATAATGAGGATTCGAAGTCACCCTATCCTTACCCTAACATGGATCCCCAGCTTTCTTTAAAAAATGGGGGGGGGGCTAAGCTGTGCAGTTATTATTTTTCAAGTGTTTGGATTCTACATTTCTTCTGTTCATTTGGACTGTAATTGGACAATGTCAACTGCCATGTGTGAACTACCCCCCCCCACCCCCCTACTCCCCACACACTGGGGTACCCAGTTTATTTTTTATGAATTTTTGTAGTGTTTAGATTCTTTGGTGTCTTCATTACGCACCTTCATTTCTTCTGCTCATTTTGACCCCACTGCTTTGCAGGTGGAGGTGGGGAATTAGGGGCATCCCATGTGACAACTACCCCCACAACCCGCAAGCCACTGGGTACTCAGTTTATATTTTAGGAATTGTTGAGGTGTTTAGACTCTTTGGTGTGTAATGAATCCTCATAGGGATTCATTATGAGGAAAGAATATTATTATCTCTTGTTTACACAGACAGGTGTTATTGACTGGTTTGTTTTATCCAGACATTGAGTCTTTTTGTAATTGGCTGATGATTTCTGTGGCCCCTATGGTGTTGAGGTGCTCTTCAAGTTGTTCTGGAATTGTACCTAGGGCGCCAATTACCACTGGGATTATTTTGGTCTTTTTCTGCCACAGCCTTTCAATTTCAATTTGTAGATCTTTGTATTTTATGATTTTTTTCTATTTCTTTTTCTTCTATTCTGCTATCCCAGTCAATCCATGCAACACTTAGATTTGTTTTTCTTCTCTTGCAGTTTTCTAAAAACATTTTGTCAATCAGCAGCTGGTCTTTTGTGCCTCTGGTGTTCGGGCAATTTCCTTTCTGTTCAACTGGAAGCTGTTTGTTAGTTAATAAGTGTTAATAAGTGTTGTAATAAGTAATAGGTTTTAAAAAGTAATAAGCTAGTTAATAAGTGTTGTTAAGAATTGTTGCTGTTTGTTAATAATAGTAATAATAATATTTATTATTATTATTATTATTATTATTATTATTATTATTATTATTATTTTGATTTCTAGAATGCCCTTCCAAAAATAATTCAGGGCGGTTTACAAAGAGGAACAATAAATAAATAAGATGGCTCCCTGTCCCCAAAGGGCTCACATTCTAAAATGAAACATAATATAGACACCAGCAACAGTCACTGGAAGTACTGTGCTGGTGGTGGATAGGGCCAGTTACTCTCCCCCTGCTAAATAAAGAGAATCACCACGGTAAAAGGTGCCTCTTTGCCCAATTAGCAGGGGTTATATTAGACACCAAAGACTCTAAACACTTGAAACATTTCCTAGAACATAAACTGAGTAGTACCCCACTGCCTTGTGGGTGGGTGGGGGGTGTAGTTGGCACATGGCAGTTGACAGCTGGCACTGTCCAAAGCCTGTCACAATGAACAGAAGAAATGAAAGTGTGTAATGGATCTTCACAGGGATTAATTGAGGAAAAGTTGGTATACTTTTCCAAATACTTTAGATAAGAATCCAAAAGCTTGAAAAATAGTGATCACAGATTTTGCTCCATAACTCCACTTCTACAAGGGCTAGAATTTTGCTCTTTTTTCTTTTTTCTTTTAAATGAAAGCTGAGAATTAATCGGAGGAGTCCGAATCTCGAATCAATTCAAATCAAATCTGGCACTATTCAATTTGGACCCAAATCTAGCCAAAGGACCACAGGGACAATTTGGGTAGAATCTGATTTGTACCCGAATCAATTTGCACATCCCTAATGCTAAGTCCTGTGGAGCTGAACACCTCCTGTATTTTCTCTGCCACCCATGAATCTTTGCTTTGAACATTCCATGACTCTTGAAGCTGCTAGCAACCTCAAAGCAACCAGGCCAATTTTGCTTGCTAAACATTGAAAGAATACATTTTGGAAGCTCTTATAGATAAATTATAGTATCCCTTTACAAGACCCAGTGGACCAGAAAAGGAGGGATGAGGGTGTTTTCTAGTCAGAATATGTATTAAGGCTTGTCAAGCAGCTTAGATTTCATTTTGTCCTGTGAGTGCTTCAGAGGTTAAAAAAAATCTGCAAGATAAGACAGTAATATCATTTTACTGTGTTAAAGACACCTATTAGTCATGTCCTGAGCAAATAGGGATTTATGACTCAGACATAATTCTTCCAAATATGCCGGCTGTTCATAAAAGGCAGAGATATATGACTCAAAAATAACATTGAGACAGGAATAATTTTACACTTCACTTTGCAACATTGACTTTCCTCCAAAATGTATGGCAAAATCCCCATGCTTTATGAATAGGTTTCTGTCAAGGCTGCAGATTTACAGCTCACACTTCTAAATCAAGTGAATCTCTTGAATAAGAGAGAGATCAGCACAGATATGGTTGAAAGGCACATGTAATACATGATTGTTATTCCAAGTAGCTATGCATGCCTCATAATTTGAAAACGATGATGTGACTCTTGCATGTTGACTCCCACTAGTTGCCTTTTGCTGGCCCTGTCAGTTGTGAAGCATCAGATGCCCTGGTGTTTGAACCAGGAACCTCATAGCCTGTGGCTGGGTCTAGCCATGTGAGAGATCTGAAATAGAGTGTTATCAAATCTCAAAGCCATTTTAGATCACAGAAGGGAATAGGGGCATACAATATTATTCCTTCAGCCTGGCAGGCATTATGAAGCTTCTGAAGTGGCCAGGCCTGGTGAAAATACTAGGAGCCTGGATTTGGTCAACAGAGCAATACCTCCTTCCTGCTGGGGTACAGGCTTTAGCTACTGACCTTAGGAAACGAAAGATTGTGCCGTCATGATCCTGTTTTGGAGAAAAACCTGACTTGTCATGTGTAATTGCACCCTTAAACTGCCAGTGGCCCTCTACACACGAGGTTCATACCTGTGTTAGAGATGTACACGAACCGGCAGACAGCTGATTTGGTGTGGTGGGGGGGTTTACCCTTTAAGAATTGGGGAGGGGGCTTTTACTCCCCATCCCGCCATGTTTTCCCCACCACCTCTGTGGCATGGGGTGACAGTGTACCTCCTTGATGCTCCAGTCAGCATCAAACTGGAGGTGCCCGATGCACATGCACACGTGAGTTGGGCACTTCCGGTTTGACACTGACCCAGGCAACGAGGAGGTATGCTGCCACCCCATGTCACTGATTTTAAAGACAGCACCAGTGGGGAGAATGTGATGTGTGTGGGGGGGGGGGTAAAAGCACCCTCCCTGATCGTGCCAAACTGGTCAAACCGGTTTGGCGGTCCACAAAAGGATTGCTGAACTGGTTCGAGTGCTTCCCTTGCCTGTGTAGGTTCATGTCTGGACAAATAAACACATTGGGCCTTTACACATAATATTCTCCATGCTGGACCTTATAGGTGAATGGCAAAAGGGAGGAGGGGCAGCCAGGTGTTGCATCCGGACTGCCATGTGGCGAGCCCCCCCGTGCAAGGCCCCCCAAAACCTTCACAGGGGGGGGCATCCAACCTCTGCTGGTTTTTTTTTAAAAATCTTACTGTGGCCGAGAGGTGGGTGTGTGGGGGAGGGGAGGGGAGGGGAGCAGTCCATCTCTCCTCTCCCCCCCTCCCCTGGTGGCAGCAGGGACCAGAGCGATGCTGGGCCCATCCATTTGGGCCAGTGTCTTTTACCAACGGTGAGGAGCACCTGCTCAGTTCAGAGATCGTTGCAAGCCCGTGACTTTACAGGCTTGCGATGATCTCAACTGCGCAGGTGCACCTTGCTGTTGGTAAAAGAAGCTGGCCCAAATGGTTGGGCCCTGCATCGCTCTGTTCACCACCACTGCTGGGGAAGGGGGGAGAGGGGAGAAGGACTGCTCCGCTCCCCACTGCAGCCACCCCTCGGCCGTGGTAAGAATTTAAATAACAGTGAAGGTTTGGTGGGGTGCATCCCCCAGACCTTAGAGGATCAGACTGGTTAGAGCGCCTCTGGGGGGCATCATCACAGGTCAGCATTGACAGGCAATTGCTGACAGCCCTCAGAAGGGACCACTGCTGATCTTGGAGACCACTTCTATTCCTATTGCTTTAATGTGTTGGTTGAGTGGCTCTCTTGGGGCTCATGGAAGGAAGTTGACAAGATCACCCTGGTACCTGGAGCAGGCTCTGAAAGGGGGTGTTCTCCTGTTTCTTCACTGTACTAAGATCATTGGCCAAGCAAGTGTGTTCGCCAGCCCAGGGATAGGTCAAGTCAGGGACAGTAAGTATAGTTGACATGTTCCTGATTGATTGATTGATTGATTGAATAAGTGCCATCAAATCAGTGTCAACTATTAGCAACCACATAGATACATTCTCTCCAAGATTATCTGTCTTCAGCTCTGCCTTGAAGGTCTCTCAGTAGTGCATTTATTGCTGTCATAATCAAGTCTATCCTAGAGATGTGCAAACCAGCTCGATGTTGAGACATTTCGATGTTGAACCGGTTTGCTTTGACAGTCCAGGGTCGAACTGAACTACCCCCGACCATGGACTGAACACCCCCCGAATGTTGGGGGGGTTCATGAACGTTTTACACTGTAAGAAACTTTTTTTAAACCTTACTCCCTTCCAGGAAGTTGCTAGAAGTGGCGGGGGGGATGTCTGTGGAGGTTTCCCCTCCCCCCACTGGCTTTACTTATGCCCCCCTCCAGCCGGTTCGGCTGGCTGTTCAGCCGGTTTTCAGCCTTCTCCCAGCAGTACATTGGCCATTTGGGAGGCTGCACGCCAGCATGACTGGCCTCTGTGTGGCCTGGGAGGCGCACTGCCGCCTCCAATCGCGCAGGCGTGTGGCATCCAAAATGGCTCCCGGGCCGCCAGGAGGAGGTCAAAACCCGGCTGAACAGCCGGCCGAACCAGCTGGAGGGGGGTTAAGTAAAGCCAGTTGGGGGAACCTCCGCGGACCACCCTGCCGCCTCCAGCAACTCCCCGGAAGGGAGTCAGGTTTTTTTTAAAAAATATATTTATTTTTGCAGTGTAAAATATTCACGAAACCCCCCCCACACACACACACACCCCGAACTGAACCAAATGGGGGGAGTTGTTCGGCAGGTTGCCGGCCCGAACTGGCTCAGTCGGGTTCAAGTCAGGTCTCAACTCGAACCGAACTGGGCCAGCCGGTTCCATGCACATCCCTAGTCTATCCACCTTGCTGCTGACCCTGCTCTTCTTTTTCCTTCCACTTTTCACAGCATTATGGACTTCTCAAGGGAGCTGGGTTTTCACACAATGTGTCTGAAGTATGGTAGTTTGAGCCTGATCATTTGTGCCTTGAGTGAAACTATCTAGATATAATTCTCCTGGGCGTGCCTTTCGAACATGCGTCCCGGCAGCCCAGCTGATTGGCTGGGCTGCGGGGGCGCCTGATTGGGTAAGGCGCACCCAGGAGAATTGACTGGCTGGGCAGACGGCGGTGGAGGCGAGGCGGCAGGACTGGCCAAGCCCGGCCAGGCCGTGGAGGTGAGGCGGCAGCTGGCGGGCCTGGCCAGGCTGCGGAGGCGAGGCAGTGGCTGGCGGGCCCGGCCAGGCCACGGAGGCGAGGCGGCGGCTGGTGGTGGCGGCCGCACTCGGCCCCACCGGAGACAGGGGGTGGAAAGAGAGAGAGGTAGCCGGCCCCAAAGAGCGAACAGATGCTCTGTGCAGGGTCGGCTTGTATCTATATATTTCTCTAAGGTATACCCATTGCCAATCCCATGCGTGGCAGCTCTCACAAGAGTTTGTGAGCGAGCTGCCGGCAGGTGGAGAGGGAAGTGGTGGTGGTGGCAAATAGGCTTGCAGGTGAGGTGGGAAATATGGTGGGGGAAAGAGAATACAGCAGTGGTGGGTGAGCATACGTGTGAAGAAAACAGCGGCGGCAGCAGGAAAAGAAAATGGGGGCGTGTGGGGGGAGAACCAGAAGCACAGATGCTCTGCGCCCAGCCCAGCTAGTTTTAGCTTAATTAATTGTGTCACTTTTTTAGTCCTGTTTTTAATTTTTGTGTGAACCGCCTTGGGATTGTATTAATAAAAGGCGATATAGAAATTTAACAATAAATAAATAAATAAATATTTTAAAATTCCGGATTGATTTGTTCTATGATCCATTTGTTTTCTTGGCTGTCCATGCTATCCTCAAAAGTCTTCTCCAGCACCAAAGTTCAAAAGAGTCAATACTGTTTCTATCTTGCGTCTTCAAAGTCCAGCTTTCGCATCCATAGAATCTCACGGGGAAAACCATTTTCTGGATGATTCTAATCTTTGTAGGTATAGAAATGTCAGGGCATCTAAATATTCTTTCCAAGGCCTTCACTGCAACCCTACCAAGTGCTAGTCTGTGGCGTATTTCTTGTCTGTTGGATCCTTTACTGTTGATGGTCGATCCTAAAAGGCAGAAGCTATCCACCACTTCAGTGTCTTCATTATCAATTCTGAGGCTGGTTGCTGTACCCAATGTCATTAATTTAGTCTTCTTTACATTTAGTCGTAGTCTCATTTTTTCACTGTACTCCTTGACCTTCATTATTAGAACTTGCAGATCATCTGCATTCTCAGCTATCAGAGGTCATGTCATCAGTGTGGCGCAGGTTATTGCTGTTTCTTCCTCCAACTTTAAAACCACGCTCATTTTCTTCCAATCCAGTTGCTCTCAGTATATGTTCAGCAAATAAATTGAATAAATAAGGAGAAAGTAAACAGCCTTGTCTTATTCCTTTGCCAATGTGGAACCAGTTTCACCATGTTCTGTCTGGACTGTGGCTTCGTGGCTTGTGTATAGGTTTCTCATGAGAACAATGAGATGTTCTGGGATGCCCATTTTACTATGGATATTCCATAACTTGACATGGTCGGTGCAATCAAAGGATTTTCTGTAGTTAATAAAGCACATATTGACTTCTTTTTTGAATTCTTTGGCTTTCTCAATAATCCAGCATGCATCAGCAATGATGTCTCTTGTTCCTCGGCATTTTCTGAAACCAGCTTGAACATCCAGCATTTCCCTTTCCACATAGGGCTCTAATCTGTGTTGGATGATCCTGAACATTATTTTGCTACCATTTGAAATTAAGGATATTGTGCGATGGTTTGCACAATTTGTTAAATCTTCTTTCTTTGGTATGAATATGCAGACTGATCTCTTTCAATCTGTTGGTCACTGTGTCATTCTCCAAAATTTCTGGCATAGTTTGAGCCTTGACTGATTCTTCTTCTGTTGCCTGTCATATTTCTGTAGCTATTCCATCAGTTCCTGTAGCCTTCTGTCTTGGTAATGACCGGAGTGCAGATCCATCTTCCTGTACTAGAGGTTCTTGCAGGTAGGGAATATCTTCTGGAGTATTTGGGATGTTGATGTCCCTGCTGTACAGATTTTCAGTATACTCCTTTCATCTCTGTTTGATCTTCTCTGAATCAGTTACTGAATCAGTCCTTTTGGTATCTCAACATACCAGTTCGAGGTTGGAACATCCTTCTGAGTTCAGAAATCCTTTGGAAAATTTGCCTTGTTTTTCCGTGTCTATTTCCATCCTCAAGGTCTTTACAGGTGTTCTTGTAGTACTGCTCCTTATCTCTTCTAACAGCTTTCTGCAATTCCCTATTAAGTTCCTTCCTGAGGCCTTTATCTTTCTTGATTTTGGCTTCTCTCCTCTTCTTTTCACATTCATCCTTAAGAACCTCTTTGATTTCATTCCACAGTTTCTCATTGATATTCTATCAATGAGACTCAGAATTCAAAGAGGTTCCTGATGTTCTCCTTGAAAATGGTGTGTACATTCTCAAGATCATATTGTGGAGACTGGATTGCTTTGTTGTTCCACTTAAACTTGACTTGGAACTTGCACGTGAGCAGTTTGTGATCTGTTCCACAATCGGCCCCCAGCCATGTCTTTGCTGTTATAACCAAGCTCTTCCCCCTCCTTGCACCAGTAATGTAATTAATTTGATTTCTGTGTACTCCATCTGGTGATGTCAAGGTGTATAGGTGCCACTTTGGTTGTTTGAAGAATGTGTTATCAGTGAAGAGATCATTGGCTTGGCAAAAATGAATAAGTCATTCTCCTGCGTCATTTCTGCTTCTTAGGCCATACAGTCCTACTGTATTTTCCTCATTATCATTTCCAACTTTGGCATTCTAGTCTCCAACCACCAGCAGCACATCTTGCTTGCATTTTCTGTCAACTTCAGACTGAACTTGAGCATAAAACTCATCAACCTCCGCTTCTTCTGCATCAGTCGTTGGGGCATTGCCTGTTATGTTAAAGGGTTGTCCACAAAATCTAATTGATATTAGTTTGTCACTGACCACATTGTACTGAAGTACTTTCATTGCTATGTCCTTCCTGACTATGAAAGCAACACCATTCCTTCATTGTATTTCGTGTCCTGAGGAGTAAATGGCATGATTTTCTTACTGAAAGTGTCCCATTCCAGTCCATTTTAATTCACTGATGCTCAAGATGTCAATCTGTAGTCGATTCATTTCGTCTTTTTCACTGTGTTGAGCTTACCCATATCTATTCTTCTTACGTTCCACATTCCCATCGTAATTCTGTCTTTGCAGCTTTGAATTTTCTTTTCCTGCATGGTAACATCAGCCGCTAGATGTCCAAAAGGCTTTAATCTAACTGTATCATAAATACCATCGGTACTCTGAGAGATCCTCAGCTCTTCCTCAGTAGCATGTTGAGTACCATCCGACCTTAGGGGCCCATCATCCGGCACTACATCAACAATCATTCTATTTTGTCCATCCATGTCATTTTCTTGGTAAAATACAGGAGTGTTATATCATGCCTGATGTCACTGAAGTGATCGTCTGACTCCAGCACCCTCCTATATTGCTGCTGCCCAATATCGGTATAGGTGCCTATATAGGTGCAGGCAATATAGGTGCCTGCTTGCTTTAGCTGGGCATCTGGGATGACCTCCGCACTTTGGGTGACCCTACTGGGAGTATACCTCTTGGCATACTTTGCTCATCCATCCCAGGAACACCTCCACAACCACCACGATGAGGCAGCATAGCAGGACTTGTGGGGAGGGGGAGGCACATGTTCCTAGGGATGATTAAATACAATTACACATGTCACTGATTTCCACAAGAATGAGATACCAGGACTATAAATGCAGAGATGTGGAAGGATATAAAGGGGAATGAATGGAGGCGGGACTCATGCAATCCCTATAAGACTCATTATTCCACATCTTTAGAGACACTTCTTTCCAGCACACTTATTTTTATTTTTTTATTTTTACATTTTATATCCCACTCTTCCTCCAAGGATCCCAGAACGGAGTACTTCATACTTAGGTTTCTCCTCACAACAATCCTGTGAAGTAGGTTAGGCTGAGAGAGAAGTGACTGGCCCAGAGTCACCCAGCTGGTTTCATGGCTGAATGGGGATTTGAACTCTGCTCTCCCGGTCCTAGTCCAGCACTCTAGCCACTACACCACACTGGCTTACTTAATATTAGCACATGACACAAATGGCCAAGGCTGCCAGATGCATGTTTACCAACATATAAATCCCCTTCCGGCCCCTCAGAAAATATATGGGTGGCCACCTGTGGCAACATAAACTTCTGCAGTGGTTCTCACAGGGCACTTTGCAGAGGTTGGGATCACATCATCCCAAATAAGGATAGGATCCTGAAGAATGCACCACCTGCATCCCTCATAGGAACATAGGAAGCTGCCATATACTGAGTCAGACCATAGGTCTATCTAGCTCAGTATTGTCTACACAGACTGGCAGCGGCTTCTCCAAGGTTGCAGGCAGGAGTCTCTCTCAGTCCCATCTTGGAGATGCCAGGGAGGGAACTTGGAACCTTCTGCTCTTCCTGAGCGGCTCCATTCCCTAAGGGGAATATCTTACAGTGCTCACACATCAAGTCTCTCATTCATATGCAACCAGGGCAGACCCTGTTTAGCTAAGGGGACAAGTCATGCTTGCTACCACAAGACCAGCTCTCTCCTCACCAGCCATGACTGGGAAGACTGAATGCCCCCTAACACTGGACCCTCACTTATCCATGATGAATTTATGTGGATGACTGCACTTTTCATCCCAATAGGATTTGGAAAGAAGATTGTTCAGACAGCGCTATTTTTATTTCCTGTATGTGGCTTTAGGGGAAAGGTCAGAGAAATCCTGCTCTTTTCCTCTTCTAATGCCAGCATGGGATAATTACCCCCATCTACAGAACCATGAACACAGCAGCAGCTTATGCACATGACCACCTACAAGGATCTTCGCACATTCTACTGTGAAACAGATGATTGCTGCTTTATTGGTGGGGCACAAAGTAGTGTACATTTAGGAGACAACATTCAAATATTCAAAGCTTGGAAAACACTATTTTGACATGAATGAAAAATGGACTCAAGGAACACATTCCTCCAGCTTTTCCTACCTTAGAGCTTTCCCCTCCAAACTTAGCTTCCCTTGTCCTGCTTTTTAATTTGGATTGGCACTTCATACCCTTAATTCTGATGCCCATTCTTTTCTGCTGGTGTGACATGACACAAGTGAGGCGTCCCACATCAGGGCTGCATTTTCCATGCCATGTGTACTTCTTGCGGCTTCCTTCAAAATTGTGAGCGAGTCTGTCATATATCCCAGTTCTTTCTTTTCCAATAGAAAGGTGTGGACCTATTATAAGAGTTGTTTGAATGGCTGTCTTTTATGCTTTTGTTCATTGTTGAGCATTCTGGCATCTGCTCCACTTCCAAATGACTGAAATGCTTCCCACCCTTTGAAGTTATGCAATGACTGTTTGTGACATGCTACTCATGTCCTGATTCTGCATTACCTAAATGCTCTGACCATTGTGATGGATTACTCTCCCAGAGAAATCTTAGAAGTGGGCTTTTATTTTGTCTAAACATATGCTTGCCTGTTATGCAGATGTTGACTGCAGATACTTGTCAGACTTCACATCCTGGCATTGCACTGTTTGCTCTTTATTTCCATGTTTATTTGAAACTTCTACTGTTTATACATGGTTTGTGTCCTAGTTGCCTGAAAAAAGATTCCTTTCTTTTCTATGCCATATTGCCAGGATCGATAGATGAATTCTAACAAGCATTCATACTGAGCAGGATGCTAAAGAGCAGGACGTAAAAAAAACAAAAAACCCCACAAAAAAACCTGAGCAGGATGTTTTAAAAAAGCAGGAAGTTAAAAATGTGTGGAACGTGGGCTTTGAATGGGCTTGCTGCATCCCTGTCCAGAGGTGCAGCTAGAGGGGAAGCTTGAGGAGCAAGTGCAATCCTTTTGGATGGAGAAAAGTATGTCTTAGAAGGACGTTCAGTAAAATGAGAGGGAAACTCCTCAAATGCTTAGGAGGAATCTGCATCTCTGTGCTTGCCTGTCTTGCTACTATATGAAATGGCACTGGGCATAACAGAACTGTTCTGCACCTTACACAGAATGAGATGTTAGAATTCTGGACTTGCCCACTTCAGAATGTAAGTGGGGAGACAGACATAATATTTCTGAATGCTCCACCAGAAAAAGGTTTGCCATAGCCTTCATTCTGAAGTGCTAGTATACTACCTGCAAGAAAGTATGAAATCTCCAAACCAGGCACAAAGCATCACTCCTGGATGGCATCCCTTGGATTTTAATTATGGAGGGGGCAGAGTTTTATAGCGTACTTTTCAGTAGGCTTATGAGATCACCCAGCATTCTGTGTGTCCATATGTGTGTGTGTCTCCCTCTATCATCTTCACAATGCCTAGATCTATATGAACCAAATCGGGTACAATTCTAGGGATACATAGGGACACCTCAACAGCATAGTTTGTGATGATGTCATCCACCCTGATTCAAGATTGTAGATGCGTAAACCTTTGAGACTCAAGTGGGCTAACTTGTGGACTGTCAAATCAAATGTATTATGGTCCATTACCAAAAAACAAACAAATAAGGAATAAAAACAATACAGTACAATAAAAATATATATCGAAATGATATATTACATAAAACTGAGTTACAAGGATGGTAAGGTCATACACAGCTAAGCTTATCTCATCTCATTTTACATGCTGCAGCACAGAATCTTGCAATCCTCTCTGTACCTCCGCGTGGCAATCCATTAAAAATAAGAAACATAATAATCATCAGAAGACCCCAGTTTGTCTTTTAAAAGAGGTTATATCCATATAGGGCAAATAGTCCTATAAAAGGCACAGTTGGGCGTGCCCCCCAAACCCATTTGGGCTTCTCAAGTGTTCTTGTCAAGAACTATTGCTATATAAGTCGAGGGGGCCGGGCATTGCTGGAGAGCTGGAAAGTAAGGTACGGTACTGTGCTGTACTACTTTTATTTCTGTGTCCCATCTGCATTTTGTGTGTGTGTGTGTGTGTGTGTGTGTGTGAGAGAGAGAGAGAGATTTTTGGCAATTTTTGTGTGCAGAAAATTTACACCCAGGTTCCCACAGAGTTAAGGTTTTGGTTTCCATTTCGTGATTGTAGGTGAGGATGGAACCCCCACGAATAACAAGAGCATCCGGTATAATCAACCTTGCAATTATTAATTATTATTGTTATTGTTTACACAGTCAGACAGGTGTTATTGACTGGTTTGTTTTATACAGACATTGAGTCCTTCCCAAGAACCTGGGATGGTTGAATTTTATTATCAATGTTATTGCTGTTATTATTATAGATATCGTTGCAGAATATAGGCTGTTCCCAGTAAAGTTGCTTTTTGTAACTGGCTGGTGGTGATTTCTGTGGCCCCTATGGTGTTGAGGTGCTCTTCAAGGTCTTTTGGAACTGCACCCAGACCGCCAATTACCACTGGGATTATTTTGGTCTTTTTCTGTCACAGCCTTTCAATTTCAATTTGTAGATCTTTGTATTTGGTGATTTTTTCTATTTCTTTTTCTTCTATTCTGCTATCCCCTGGTATTGCTATGTCGGTTATTTTAACTTGTTTTTCTTTCTTCTCGACTACAGTTATATGTGGTCTATTGTATGGCAGATGTTTGTCTGTTTGTAGTCGGAAGTCCCATAACATTTTTGCATCTTCGTTTTCTACAACTTTTTCAATTGTATGGTCCCACCAATTTTTGGCTACAGGTAGCTTGTATTTTTTGCAGATGTTCCAGTGTATCATCCCTGCTACCTTGTCATCCCTTTGTTTGTAGTCAGTCTGTGTGATCTTTTTACAACAGCTGATTAGGTGGTTCACGGTTTCATCTACTTCTTTACAAAGGTTTCATCTGCTTCTTTACTTTTGCTCTTATTGCATTTGTTCTTAGTGACTGTTCTTCTGCAGCCAATATTAGACCCTCAGTTTCTTTCTTCAAGTTGCCATTCTTAAGCCATTGCCAGGTCATGGTGATGTCTGATTTTCCACTTATATTGTGCAAATATTGACCATGCAGTGGCTTATTTTTCCATTTTTCAGCTCGGTTCTTGACTTGTTCTTTCTTGTAGGCCTGCTTTGTTTCATTGGTCTTGAATAGTTTCTTGTTATTGACCATTTGAAGTGCATCTTCTTTACTGTCCTTGATATATTCTACAAGGCCTCTTTTCTCCTCCTCTACTGTTTGATGGACTTGCAGCATTCCTCTTCCACCTGAGCTGCGAGGGAGGTATAGCCTATCTACATCACTGTGGAGGTGCAGGGCATGATTGATGGTCATTATTTTCCTGGTCTTACAATCTAGCATCTCTAGCTCTGCCTGGGTCCAGTCTATTATTCCTGTAGTGTATCTGATAACAGGTATAGCCCAAGTGTTTATGGCTTGTATGGTGTTTCTGCCATTGAATTTGGACTTGAGGATTTTTCTAACTCTCCTGATGTATTCACTTCCAATTTTTCTTTTAACTTCAGTGTGTGTGATGTTATCAGCCTGGAGAATGCCCAAGTATTTGTAATGTTCTTTCTCTTCCAGGTTCTTGATGTTGCTTCCATTGGGCAGTTCTATTCCTTCTGTTTTTGTTATTTTTCCTCTGTTCATTATTAATGCAGCACACTTGTCTAGTCCACATTCCATTGCTATATCGCTACTGAATATACGAATATATGAGAGGAGGAGAGCTGGTCTTGTGGTAGCAAGCATGACCTTTCCCCTTAGCTAAGCAGTGTCTGCCCTGGTCGCAAATGAAAGGGAGACTAGAAGTGTGAGCACTCTAAGATCTTCCCCTTCATGGAGGAAGCTGCTCTGGGAAGAACAGAAGGTTCCAAGTTCCCTCCCTCGCTTCTCCAAGATAGGGCTGAGAGAGATACCTTGGAGAAGCCACTGCCAGTCTGTGAAGGCAATACTGAGCTAGATGGACCAATGGTCTGACTCAGTATATGGCAACTTCCTATGTTCCTATTGACAGTGTTTAGCAGTGATTCGATTTCTGAATGGGACTTCCCATACAACTTCAGATCATCCATGTACAGCAGATGGTTTATTTTACTTGATGTTTTAGATATTTGGTATCCGAGGCCTGTTCTGTTTAGTATTTGTGAAAGTGGAGTCATGGCGATTACAAACAACAGAGGGTATAGTGAGTCCCCTTGGAAAATACCTCTTCTAATGCTAACCTGTCCAAGTGTCTCGCCATTGATTGTTAACTGTGTACTCCACATGTTCATTGCTTTTTAAATAAATATCTGAATGTTTTTGCTGACACCAGTTGTTTCTAAACATTTTAGTATCCATGTGTGAGGCAATGAGTCAAAGGCTTTTTTGTAGTCAATCCATGCAACACTTAGATTGGTTTTTCTTCTCTTGCAATTTTCTAAAATCTTTTTGTCAATCAGCAGCTGGTCTTTTGTGCCTTTGGTGTTGGGGCAATTTCCTTTCTGTTCAACTGGAAGCTGTTTGTTAGTTAATAAGTGTTGCATGACTTCATCTGCTATTATTCCAGTTAATAAATTGAACATGGTTGGCAGCCAGGTTATCGGTCTATAATTACCTGGAACTGCACCTTTTGCTGGGTCTTTCATTATGAGATGAGTTTTCCCAGTTGTTAGCCATTGTTCAATATCACCTCCTTGCAACATGTGATTGAACTGTTTTGATAGTTGTTTATGAAGGCTTGTTAGGTGTTTAAGCCAAAAGCCATGCAGTTCATCGTCGCCTGGAGCAGTCCAATTTTTAATTTTCTTTGCTCTTTCACTTATTAATTCTGGTGTTATTATTAGATCTTGCATTTGTTGGTTACATTTTTCGACCTCTTTTACCTAGCCTGCTTTTTTAATTATAATCTATTGGATTGTCCCATAATTTCCCCCAGAATTGCACTGTTTTTTCTTTATTTGGTGTTTCTATGTTTCTTGCAGTTTCTCCTTCTAAGCTTTGGTAGAAACGTCTCTGATTTGACTGGAATTGGAGATTCTTCTTCTTATTATTATTATTTTATTCAATTTATATACCACCCTTCCGAAAATGTCTCAGGGTGGTTTACATCAAAGTAAAGGTCTATTTTCATCAGAATAAAGGTCTAAATACATCAAAATAGGTCTATGATATTTAATACGCGTATTTAATAATGTGCTCCTGTCTCCACATATGAATCATTGCATAGCCTAACCTAAAAAACTTTTTAAAAATTCTAAGTATCTGCCAGTTTACAAACATTTGCTGTCTGGTTATCTAAACATGACCAGACTTATGGCTGTTTCCAAGCTTATATTTATATAAATACACATATGTGCATGTTGGTTTACATACCTGAATGCATGAACACACACGATTGGACTCCAAATCCAAACAAACTAACACCAGTGGTCTGCAAACAACTTTAGCTGTAGTGGAGCAGTCCTTTAATTGGTTGTGCAGCCTGAATTCAATTACTTCCTGGATATGTCGTGGTAGTTACCTAACTATCATGGGGATTGATCCTACCTCAACAGTACTTCCTATAACACAAAATGAATAATGGTCCCAAATACCTTAGAGGCTTGGTTGAATCCCTGTTTGTTTGCATAATCTGAAGTGGTTGATACATGACAACAGCAACAAATGCTAAATTTCATCTAATAACTTATCTGTATTGCTTAAAATTCACGGGAAAGGCCCAGGAATGAAAAGCTTAGAAACAATAAGTATACTTTTTCTGAAGACGATCTCTGAATCCATCAGAGCTTAAGACACTTCAGGCCCCTGAGGAGGTAGTACGGATTCAGCCACTCTCACAGAACAGTGTGGCAAAGGTTTAACTGTTTCCAATTGTTTTCACCAGTTCCTCACATGGCCTGCCTCATTTTGAGGCCTTCCTGCCTTGCTTCTTAAAGAGGCAGAAGGTGAACAAGTTATAGTGTGATTAGCATTTTGCACCATAAGTCCTCCTGAAAGCAACAAAGTGTAGGGATTTGCAATTTGATTTGCCCATGAATCAATTTGGGTTGAATTGGGGGTGATTCGATTATTCTACCCTGAATTGAATTTCCCTGAAAACAAAGGGCCAGTTTCTGGCTAGAATAGAATCACTCCTATTCAATCCAAATCAATTCTGGTGATTTGGGTGCCATTTTGAGGCCAGATTTGCTGGGAAAATGGGCCTCAAAATGGCGCTTCCTTCTGGGAAGAGCTGGTCTACTAATTGGGATCACTGAGTAGACCAGCTCTCCAAGGCGGGCTGATGCACCACGTCTGGAGCAGAAGGTTGGTCTACCCACCGATCCGAACTGGTAGACCAGCTCTGCCTAGAAAACCAGGAGAGCGGTGGGTAGACCGACACTCTGGCCCAGACTTGGCACATCAGCCTGCCTCAGAGGACAGGTCTACCTGGGTAGACCTGCCTTCTGAGGTGGGCTGATGCGCTAAGTCCAGAGTGGAGGGCTGGTCTACCCACTGTTCTCCTGGTTTTCTGGGGACAGCTGGTCTATAAATTGGGATTGGCAGTTATACCAACCCTCCGCTCCAGATATGGCACCTGAGCCTGCCTCAGAGGGCTGGTCTACCTGGTGATCCCAATTGGCAGACCAGCTCTCCCCAGAAAGAATCACCACTATGAGGCCCATTTTCCCAGTAAGACAGGCCTCAAAATGGCACCAAAATCAATTCAAGTCAAATTGGGCGTGATTCATCGAGGCAGCTGGCCAATCCAGCTGCTTTCGACAAATCAATCAGGGGGTCTGAAATTCAAGCTTGGTCCCCTAACAAAGTGGTCCCCAGCAGCAGAGGATTCTCTGTGATTCAAGCTGGAAAACTCAGAGGTTGCTGCCTCACATTGGAAAGTGTGGCCATGTGAATGTGGCCACTGTGTTGAAATCCCCTGTGACTCACTCACCTTTTGGTATCTTGTGCTCATCACTTAACATGTGACCACATCCTTTGACCAGTTGCAACTCTTCTTGACTTTAAAATTGCATTATTAGTGCGCTTGACATTTCTTCGCTAATGAAACAGCCACTTTTATGCGCAGTTCTCCTACTGTTTGCCATTAGCTATATTTCTGCATGAGTGTCTTCATCATCACCCTGCTTTGCTAGCATTTAACAATTGCCATTATCACTAGATACAATGTAACCCCACTAGAGCAGGAAGTACTGCACTCATCAAGACCTTGCCCTGCATTAAGGAAAACTGGCAGTGCCCAAGTTGACCTGTTTCAACACTGTTATTAATTCTTCCGGTATCATAAGTTGCCTCCGGCTAAGGGGGGGAAATCATTTACTCTGTAAAGCTTATTCAATGCATAGCTTTTCCAGCTACAAACACAAGCAGGCAGGGGTTTTGTGGGATTAAAAAGCAAATATCTTCAAGGAAAATTAAACCTGTTATGTATTGTTCTGTTAATGTGTGTTTTTCACCAGGCTATTTTGTTTATTACGATGATGTAATTTCAAAACCAATAATTTACAAACTGCCTCTGGGTTTTTTTGTTTGTTTGTTTGTTTTTGCTATTATTACAGCCGGCCAAATCATTCAGTTGTCTTTCTCACAAAGCTGTAAGAAGAATTTAGTTAACACTACAACAGAACCAACTACCTTGACAAGAAACAGATTGGTAGGCACTTCAGAGATACAGTGAGAGAATCGAGGGAGGGGGAAAAACCTACCTGCAGTCTTTTAGTTTTCCACACTAATTCAAACTGATGCATCAAAGTATAAGCCTTTTGCACACAGAATGAAAAAGCAGACCATCCAAATGCAATTCAGGATGAGCTGTGAAGCCCCAACAATCCCACTGGCACCAAAACCAAGAGGTACAGCAAAAGAACCTTTCCCCCCCTTTTGGTACATCGTACAAGCTGAGATTATTTCAGCTCAATTCTGTTATATTACTCAGTGCTTTTCTAATCTCTTATCTTGTCCTTGACTTACTGGAAACTCATTTACAATGTAAATAACATGACAAGGACTCAAATCAGGGTCTTAATCATATTAACAGAATCGCTATTTCAGTAGTTGGTAATGGAGCAAAGTGATTCCTAGGGACATGAGTTTAAATTCAGAGCAAAGGTCAAAGGCCTGCTCTTGGATACATTCCAGATTAAATGGCAGAAAAGCTGTGCATTTTAAGAGCATTTGTGGCACTTATGTTTTAAACCTCATAACTGCAGGAATGTATGTTGTTGGCAAACCTTCCTTTGGGGAAGAGGGTTCCAACCTACACCTCTTAAAGTCCAGGCTTTGTGGACAGAGACATAAGAAACAGAAGCCCTAATCAGGCATTCTATTGTATGAGTGCACAGATGTGTGTACACTCATGCATGTTTTTGTGTGAATGACTACACTTGTATTCATTTTAAAAGTGAATTTGGATACAGGCCCCTTAAATGCATGGTTCATATTGGAAGTGTACTACTGTAGCTGCATTCAACGTAACATGTGAATTACTGTGCCAGTGTACAGGTCTATCTATTAGGGATGTGCACAAATAAATTTTTTCTATTCAATTTGTCCCAAATCAAATTACCTCCGATTTGTTTTGGGTCCGAATCTGGCCAGCTAGCACAGGGCTGATTTGTTTTGTCCACAGATCTTCCAAAACAAGTAGATTTGGGTACAAATCATTTTGTGCCCAAATTGATTCACACAGACAACAGGTGCAGGCAGTGATTCTCTCAGCAGCAGGAAGGGGGTGAAAAAAAAAATCTCTTCCTCAGTCAGGAAAGCGGGTGGGGGAGGGGGGGACAGGGAATCCACTCTGGACAGCAGGCAGGTGGGCAAGGCAAAGCAGAGCTCCTCTCTCTCTCTCTCTCCCCTCCCATGAGCCAGAAAGGTAGAATGGTGGCTGGCTGCCTGCTTATGTACATTTTAAGATCCCTCCTTCAAAATCCCAAGAGAGATCACCACAAAATGGTGGTCTAAATCTACAAATTTTTCAGGTCCGAAATCTGGGTGATTTGTTTTGGACCCAGATCTGGCCAGCTAGCACAGGGGTGATTTGTTTTGTCCACAAATCACCCAAAACTGGTAGATTCGCACATCCCTACTGTTTATACCATATAGTGTTTATACTGTATAGTGTGAGTGTTCAGCATAATATCTGAATAGGGCTGCAGACAAGCAGGCTTCCAGTCAAGGAGCCCCCAGATGAAGGTGCATTGTTCATAAGATGAAGAGTATATTAGATAACATTTGCATGGATGGATAAGAAATGAAAAGGGATTCAATTAATAACCTGGCAGAGGGCAACAATTTGGCTGGCATGTCATTTTTTCCTGTGCAGCTCATCAGCAAGAGGTATGCCCTCTCAGTTACTTCTTGATAAATGTGCTTCCTCCCTAGAAGAACTGAGCTCTTGACTGCCCAGAGAAACTTTTATGGAAAAAAATTCTTCCAAGTTGAAATTCTTTCCAAATTTCTAGGTCAGTATTGTCTGACCTATGTTTATATACAGAACACCCCAAGGTGCACTGCATGAGAGTGCATTGAGAGATTCCCCATCAAGCCAGGCACTCTAGGCGCCCAGCTCTGTGTATGAACCAGGGACCTAGAGTAGTTTGAGCACACACACAATTGCAGACCTGGATTGAGGGTACACTTGCACCCTCTAACCCAAGGGTTACAAAGTTGGGCTAGCAGGGGCAGAAGTGATGGGGTTGGGAGTGGCACTTCCCATGAACATCCCAACCCAGGCTGGACTGCCCTAGCCCAGTACGGTGTGGAGTAGTGTGTACCCTAAAAGGGCAAAGGGCCACTATCAATCAGCCACTGGTGGAGGGGATCTTTTGGGAAACCCACACCAGTGCACCAGAATCACAATGGACCAGAACCACCCTTGCCAACTCAGCCATTAAACAAACAAACCAACAAACCTTTACAGTTGTTGCCAGATTTGTTTGTCAACAACATTTTCACTTAGTGTGTATGCTTTAACAGTGTAGAATACACTAAGGTACCAAAGCACTGATCACCAGGACTACAGTATATTCTTTCACATACTGTTGGCATTTAGAAGTGCTGTTGAACCAAAGGGGAAAATGGTAGCTGAAGGTGGCAATGAAGCCATGCCTTCTGCAAGGATTTTTTCACACTCACTCCTCCAGCTTTGCTGAAATCCATACTCATCATGCCTACCATCACTAAGCATAGGAACATACAGAAAGTTCTTGCTGTTAACTCTGCCCTTTGACCTGCCAGAGTCCAGTAGACTGTCCTTCCTTTGGAAACCAAACCTGACAAACCTGGCTGCAGCCCTACCTTCTCTCATCAATCTAGATAGCATTGGATCACATTTACTCCAGATCTGTGAATGGGTGTGCAGGATTTGCTTCACTGCTTGGGGATACCAGGTTTATTGTATACCTGAACCTAAACGAGTGCCTGGGAGAAGTCAGGTTGCTTACCCTCTAAGACTGGCCTGGATTTTCTAGCAAACAGCATTATTTTCCAGGACACAGCTGAGAGTAATTCTGAAGGTTTTAATGACCCGAGTGTGTGCAAAAATGCTGGAAAAAATACTGTGGGGTGGGAGGGGGGGATCTTGAGGAATAGTTTCATTCAGAGCTGGCTGCCATATAAGGAAGAGAGAAGCCCCTGGAATGTTGGCCATCACTGGGGCTTATAACCTAGGATGAAGGTCAAGACAGGTCTCCTAGGGTCCTGACAGTACTACTATAGAATGAAGATCTCCAGCTCTGGAAACTATGAGAGCATGATGACTTCATTTAGCTTTTTTTAAAAACAACTACACAGAGCTACAGTAATAAGGAAGACAGCAAATAGGATCATTAAGGCATTTGTAAAGCAAGGTCAAAACACAACAGTACCCCATGGTACTATAACTTCTCAACTTTTTTGTTTTGCTAATGAAAATGGATTATTTATTCCATAATTTATCATGCCTGGAATTTGTTGTGTAAACTGTAGTCACAGGGCACCTGACAAAACTCCATATAAAGGATTATAGAGACAGCCAATAGATAAAATACTCTTTAGTTTGAGCACTGAAAGCCAAAGTCAGTGCAACACCTGAAACCTCAGCTGGGAACTGGTGCTGTACAAGTCAAGCAGTGCCATTCAAAGCTTAGCACCCCAAGGGCTTCAATCTATATTGTAGATGTATCAGATACCCTGCAGTTGCTTATCTGAGTGAACAGCTGGGGATGTATAGTGGCAATAAGTCTAAGAGATAAACAAGATGTTTAAGATTAAAAAGAGATTCACAAGCTTGTAATGAAAATCTTGAAGTCAAGATGATATTTACTGAGAGTCAAAGGGGAAGTTTTAAAGGTAAGGGCAGCATGATGCTACAGGCCAACTCCAGAGGTCGTATGAATCACCAGATTTCGAAACAAATCAAGGTGTTGTCAGTGGCGCACCTAGGTAATTTTGGCACCTGGACCTGAAGGCCCTCCCCACTGCTGTGAGGCCCCCCCTTACAATTTTTAAAGTAAAAAGAGAGAGAAACCTGCATGGGGGGCTCCAAATGTCCGGGGGGGCTCTTGCCACTGCCCCACTGCTGCCACGCCAATCTTTGCATTGTAGCCACCATGTGTGTGGCTGGGGGGTGGGGGGTGAGCCAAGCAGGCCTCCCCCATGGCGGGCACAGCAGCTGTTGGGCCTGGCTGGCTGGCCCAGCAACTCTTGAGAACTACGAGATGCTCCAACACACCTGTGCAGAGGGAATTGAGCGTCACAAGCCCACGGCAGCAGCCCAGCAGCCAAAAATATACTTTGCCACACAAACCAGCCACATTTTGAGTGGCTGGGCTCCATAAAACAGCTGGCATGACCTAGCAATAAGGGCTTCAAAGTCATGAAGCACAGTCACTCAGACATAGCATTCCATCTATATATGTACAGACGACACACAAAGCATAGGGTCTTACAACTGGAAAACATTTCCTGTTGCTTTTGGGTAAAACTATGAGCAAGTGGTTAACATCTCCATGGCAGATGAACATTTGGCAGAGCCTCCAGTGACCAGACACATTTGGCTCAGGTGGTGGATGGAGCCTGCAGGGTACCCACCAGTTGGGCATCCCTGAACTAAAGGAACATTCTGTCCATCTTTTTTACATTCCAGTAATCAACAAATCTGTTCAAAATTTCATGAATATATTTCCTGTTCCTGGTTTGGCACATTTCCCCACCACTGTCCCTACTGTGGACACCATTTGTATGGCTCCTGCTGGACTCTTAATGCTGGTGATGATTCACACTCACCAGATAGGAATGCTGTCCATGGCTGCTGAGTGCAACATCACACACAGTCAAACACACTCCAGCTCCAGCACACACAGTTGAGCAGAAAGCATGCTGCTCATTCGAGTAGTGTGAAATGCAATCTCCAACTAGTTTATCTGTTCTAGATGTACAGAAGCAGAGCCAAACTAGATATGATATTGATAAGTCTCTCTCTCTCTCTGTTGATAAATAGCAGCTGTGGGGAAGCAGATACAAGTTGTTACCATGGCACTGTGAGGAATTTACTACTGCAGTTGTGCTCTGGGTCAGGACTGCCCTGCAGCAATTATTTGCCCCAGGAAGGAAGTTGCTATTGGCACTAATGTCAGCTTCCGGCCCAGGGCAAATAGCAGCTGTGGGGGGAGCCAAGTTGGAACTGTAGTGGACAAGGGGTTGAAACCCCCTTTCCCGCAGCAGGGCCCTGACCTGTATTGGAGGCCTCCACAGCTGCTATTTACATTTTACAAAAACCAAATCTGCAGGCCCAAGTGACGTGAATAAGACATTTCGCCTGCCAGTTGCTCTGCCCCAACTAAGTACAAACAATTGGATTCCACAGAAAATACTGTATTCGTAAGAAATATAGTAGAAAATACCAAGCAGCTAGAATTACCGTGGGAGGGAGAGCTATGAAATGTCTTCAAATACAAGGAAAGCAAATACATACTAGATCTGTTCACACTGGCTGACCAGCCCACCATAGACATACCCACACAATCCAGACGACAATGCCCATAAACAGAGAAAACTGCAAAGCAAGTCTTTCATTACATAGGACTTGTTTTGGAAGCTGTCTGGAAGCTGCTCTGAGCTGTTCTATACTATGTCTCTGTATAGGACATAAGTGAAATGAAATGAAATTATATTAAATAAATAAATAAATAAATAAATAGGGATCCCCAAAGTAGTTTGCATTTCAGCTCAAAAATGCAGAATCTCCTTTTTGTTAACCCCCTCCCCCAAACAAAATCTAATTTATCCAGGAACTTCCCTTTCCCCCGGCTCTGTTTACACTTTAATAAGGTTGCATTCATCTGGGATTCCCCAAAGCCCTTTAAATACTGATAACACAAAGGAAAAAGCCTATGTTATTATTTCCATCCCGATAAAAGAAGAAAAAACCAATCAGGTTCTGGAAGTCTCCCAAGAACTGCCTCTCTTGGGGCTTCCATTTTAATTTCCAGAGCCATGCTTGGCGGCTGTTGAGCTTCAAAGGCAGCATCTGAACTTTGGGATGGTAATTCAGAACAAAGTGAATACCAAACCTGCTTTGATCCTCTCTCCGTAGTCAATATTTTAGGGATGTGTTGAAACAAAACACCTGGCAAGACCATGTGAGGAGCCCAGCAGTAATCTATGAACATCGGGCTTCTTAAAGGAGCAGGTTAGAATGCTGCAACCCTTTTAACTTCACAGCAACCCCTTCTTCTACCACTATTCTGTTACTAATTATCTCAGCATTGACTGCAACTCCACAGCGGGAAGCCCTTACTATTTTGCTTCCATTTACTAAGTTTTGTTTGGGTTGCTGTTCTTGAAAGGAAAAATCATTGGCCTGGAGATAGTGCCTGCTCTGTGAAAAGTATCAAGAGAGTTTGCTGTTGCTGTGCACTGGCCCAGCTAGTTTGCTGGTCACTTTGCCTACCCTTCTCTTCTGCCTGCTATGGAAAAAAAATAGAGGCCTGCTTGCTCTATTTACAAGGATGGCCAAAGGGACTGGTAGAGGCACAGCGGCTGCATTCTGTCTAAATCCCTCTGAGGTTTTAAGGGCACATAAACCATCTCCATGTGACTGTCTGGCAGCCCTAATTTCCCATACCAGGGTTTCTCTTATTACATTATAATCATGCCAAACTGATCGTGTGGATTGCTCTCCGGTCCTCACTCCCAAGCTAACATTGCCACTTTTTTTTTTTTTTTTGCTGGCAGGGCTCCAATGCATTTTACAACTGTTCAACAAACACAAATTCAACAACTGGAGTCTTCCAGTGGGGTAATGGGGAACGTGCTACCTGTGAAATTTGTGCCTGACATGGAGCTATTCTTGAGCGGACCGCTCTCTCATGAGAGTGGAAGCCATGGGGACAACCCTTCACTACCCATGTGAGGAACTGTCAGTGGGGACAGGGATATTGGGCAGAACCACTAGTGATGTTGTGTGATGACATCCCTTGTCCCATGGACTGCTCTCTCATGAGAGTGTCAGGCCATGGAGACATGCATGTGGGTCAGATGGCCCGTGCCGCCCAGACTGGTTGTTCAACACAAGCAAGCTACAGGGACAAGTATCTTACCAAAACCTCTCCCTGTCTTGGTGAGTGCCATGAAAGAGCAGTCAAAGTGGGCCATCTGTCAGCCTATTTGCATATGCCCATCTTTATGTTTGCCCAGAATGGCAACCCCACTCTACTAGGTATGCAGATAACTGGGCTCCCCCTTCCTGTGATTCCTCACAGCATCAGATCTGCATACGCCGCAAGACCAGTCTGTGACATTTGAATGAGAGTTAAGATCTGTCCCTGGACCCAGTGTTTCCCCAGTTTGCACACCTGGCTACACCCAGACGTATGGAGCATCAAAATTTCCTTTGGGTGCATCAAAGGCTTTTCTGGAGATAAGGGGGTCACAATACAAAAGCTCTATCATTAACTAGAGAGAACAAGAACTCTGAGCACACGGTCCGTCCCCCCCTTTTTGGATAGTTCAACTCATGAGTCCAATGAAAGGCCAAAGGGTGGTGAGCCCAAGGTCCTCCCCAGTAGACTCATCCTCTCATGAGAGTACTAGTCCCTTGGTGGCAAGCTGCCACAGGGGCAGGAGTGTGGTTTGGTCTCCATAGATTGCTTTGCTGAGGGCAGGCAGACCATTCTCAAAAGGCATGATCCTGCTCAGCACACCTCGGCATGTGGTCAATGGCTGCCGCCCAGGAGATATTCTGACACCTTGCCCACTGTCTGGAGATATGAGAGCTATGGGGCTTCCTGGTATGAGGCTTCGGCAGACCAGGAAGAGGGAGGAGCTCCCCTGCCTTGAAAATGGAGGTTGCCAGGCTGTGGTTGGACGAATGTCTGCAATATGATTCACGGCTAGAAAAATAAACCACAAGTTTGGCAACTTCCGGTTTCATGTTACGTGCGAATGTGGCCTATATCTGAGAAATCTCGAGGCAAGCTTTAAGAGCTTCAATAAGACTAGTCAAATTTCTCAGATAGGTTATGTACATCCCTGCAGGTCACAGTTCTCATCCATGTGCACATATGAAACATAGGAAGCTTCAAAACCAGGTCTGATCATTGGCGCATCTAGTTCAGAATTGTCTACATTGACTGGCAGCAGCTCTTCAGGTTTCAGGTAGGGCTCTTTCCCGGCCTTACTCGGAAATGTCAGGGATTGAACCTGGGACCTTCTGCATGCAAAACATGTGCTCTTTGATTGAACTATGATCATTCCCATAGTCTGTCTTTTCCATTTCTGGTTATCTTTAAGTAGCCCAGTTGGGACTTGTGCAGATCAGGAATCTGCTCCTGGGAACAAAACAATGGGGAACTGTAATTATATCCTGCGCTAGATGAATCTCTCCTGAAAGACCCTTCTTCAACTGGGTCTTGCTGGCATCCCTTAGAAACCATGCAGCTGACTGCCACAGCTGTCACTGCAAAATAGTCCAAAAATATAAAACCTTTTCTATGATGAACAGATGAGGTGCTTCGTGAAGCCGCTAATCACCATATAATAAGATATTTTCAACCAAAGTAAAAGGTGACTTGCTTAACATTCCATGATAACCTTACACATAATATTAAATAGCTCTACAATTGGACTGAAGAGGGTCGTTAGATGGTAAAGATTAATTGAGTGAGTTTTCACACAAACAGAATCTTGATCTGAAATATGTGATAATTACTCACTCACTGACACCTCTGGAACTTTCCTGGGTTCTCAAGATAATTCCATTTCCAACATACTGTCCAGTGTCACAGCTGTATTGAGCAGGCTCTCAAGGAACTGAAACAAGGAATGGCAGACACTTGGATCACTTGAAAAACATCTGGGCCTTCCCCATGACATTACCTGGCTGTTGCTGGTGTCTGTCTTATGTTTCTTTTTATGGTTGGGAGCCCTTTGGAGACAGGGAGCCATTTTATTTATATCAATGTATTTGTAAATGGCTTTGGGAACTTTTGTTGAAAAGCGGTACATACATACCCTTTCTGCCCTGCCTCTGAGAACTGGCCTGTTTTCAACACCTTTTTTATTGCTGGGTAAGGCACCTCACCACCACCAGTATGGCTTGAATGTATGCATAATGAACTTGTTGCTGTACACCAGTAATCCACCACATATCTACATAGCCAGTGACAGTTCTGTGAATATTCATACACAACCTATCATGTTGTGGTATCATGGTACCATTGTGTTAATCATGGGCACATTAACAACCTGTGTTCATCATGGACTGCTGCTGAATTGGGAGGGACAAAGTTAATTATTGACTCCGTGTCCTCCAACCAGCTATCTCTAGTATCCTTTTTACTTAAGGCTTGGCATCCTTCTATACACCAGTCTAAGAAGAGGAACAACGGCTTGGGACAGGAGACTCAAACCTTTGTGAGCCCTCTGAGCAACCAGGAACATATTATGCAGCTGTATAGGTGGGCTTCAAGGACTTCAAGCCTGGACATTCCCTCCTCATTGTCTCCCCACTATCTTTGTGGTAGTTTAATTTGGAAATTTTAATTAAATAAACTATAGCACAGATCTTCACAATTCCTTGCCCTGTCCTGGTTGCGAGTGTGGCAAGGTGAGGCCAGTCTGAAGGAACTGCATTTCAGAAAGCTCTAAGGGAGCAAGTTGAACCAACAGCAGTCAGAGGAGGACTCAGCTCTTAAATAACTCCTCCACCCCACTGTCTGGAGAGTAGAAGTCTTCAGGGGAGTCTGACACTCCTCTTCTTCTCTACCTGATCCTGCCTAGTCTCTTGCTGGGCACCATTTGAATTTTTTCCCTGCTTTGGATTATCTTGAATCCATATAAGGCAAACACATACACAAAAGCAACAAAGCACAACGGGAATATGTCATCACCTCCTATCAACGAATAACACATCTACACTATACAGCACATCCACTTCAGCAAACGACAAACATATATCAAAATTTTCAACTTTTCCTCAAAAATGAACATGCCATCACATTAAAAAACGAAACACTGCAAATATACAAACACACAAAAAAGAGCTAAGCTGAAATTATTGGAGTTGTGTGTGTCATGATGAATGTCCAAAATCTGATGAGTATTGATGTTAATATGTTAATACTGTCAACGGAGGAATTTTGTGAACACTCCAAAATAGGTACCCTTTTCTTATGTTTTCAGATGTTCACAAGTGTTTGCCAACACCTACATTTAGGTAAAAGTTCAACATTCATAAAATTTGTCTGGGATTGTCAGTGTTCATGGGTGAATGCTGATATACACCCAATTTTAGCCATTCACTGTAACATTCTGATTGCAACTTATGCTGTATTTCTTGCATTTTGTAATTTGCAATTGAATTTCAGCTTATATAATGTTGACCTGACTGGGTTCTCCCCACCCCCCGCTTCAGACTATACAAAAAAATCTGATAGCTAAAAGAATTTTATTACCATGTTTGATGAAGTGCTGTAATGCACATTTCAGGTAAATTGAGCCTTCTACCTGAGCAACGGGGCACCTTTTAAAGTGATGATTCTCTTATATTTAGCAAGGGGAGAGCAATTGGCCATATGCAACCCCAGCACAACATCATTCCAGTGTTTCTTTAGATTGTGAGCCCTTTGGGGAAAGGGAGTCATGTTATTTATTTATTTTCTATGTAAACAGCTTTGAAAGTATCTTCTTTGTTTTTGAGCCCTGCACAGCCCCTAGCCCCGCCTCTTCCCTTCCAGGCACTTCACAAAGAAGGGAAGAGGCCATTCTAGCAATTCTGGGGGCTGCCAAAGGTTTTCTCCAACTTCTCCTTGCACCTCGAGGGGCTGCCAGGCAGCAGCAAATGCTTGTCCCCCACCCGTAGTCATGGCAAAACTGGCTGCATCGTCCCTCGGCTTCTCTCAGGCAGTGATTCTTTCAAACATTGGCTGGATGCTTCCTTCTCTGCCTCACTTAGGAGAATGAAAGAACACACACACAAACAGCACTCAAAGGAAGTGATGACTGTACGTGGCAGAAGGACAGCACAGCCAATCTTGCTGATTGTGCCCATGCCCTCTGTGTAAGATGCCATACTTAGGGGTGTGGCTGGCACACACTTATGTGTGTGCACAAAGCAATAAAAAGGAGGCGCCACCAGCAGGAGCTTGTCCTACGGCTGCAGGTGACCTTCCTATGCCCCTGAGCTACAGCCTACTTGATAAGTGCAGGTGCCATGCCCACATGCTTTGCTGGTGGGCTAATTGATGCACCTGCCCCATACTAAGTCTGCTTAGTATCAAATGGCATGGGTCCAGATTACTTGAGAGAGTGCCTTGCCCCATATGTCCCTACCCATACCTTAAGATCTTCTTCGGAGGCCCTCCTCCAGGTCCCCCTGCCAAACGAGTTAAGGGGGGTGGCTACCAGGGAGATGGTGGTTTTTGGTTGTTGCACCCCATTTATGGAATAGCTTAACCAGTGAGGTTTGCCAAGCTTCATCACTTTATTCTTTTCAATGCTGGGTAAAGACCTTTTTGTTCACCCAGGCCTTTTAAATTCGTGTTTTTAAATTCAGCTTTTCAGATTTTATCTGATTTTTAACTAATTTTAAAATTAGTTTTTAATGCTACTTTGTATTGTATTTTTTATTTTATTTTCACCCTTTTTTGTCTATTATGATTTAATGTGTTATGTGATTTAATTCTAAGTATTAATCCTCTGTTGTAAGCTTCCCAGAGAACAATTTGTTATGGGGCAGCTAACAAATAAAGTTGTTTATTATTATCATTATCATCATCATCATCATTATCATCATCATCACCATCATCATCTCTGGCTAGTATCTCTGTTCTGCCCCAGCTGGACACAGAAAGAATGAGTGGGATGGATACGTTTCTTGAGAAAAGCAACAGCCACCACCACCAGTGTTCTCTGTAACAGGGATTCTTAGATGTTGTTGCAGGGGCGGATTACCACAGAGGCAGTGGAGGCATCTGCCTATGTTGGCAAAATTCAAAAAGTGGCAATGGCAGCTGCGTGGAGGGGGGCCCAGAGGAAAGTTTCCCCCTTTTACATTAATTAATTAAAAAGTCACCAAATTGGCATTAGCGGCAGGGAGTGAGGTGACCAGGTGAGGGGAAAGTTCCCACTTTTGCTTCCTAAAGATTGCTGGTGGCTGGATGGGGGTGGTGGCAGCAGCTGGCTACAGGGAGGGTGGGGGGTGAGGAGTGTAGAGTCACAGTGCCCCCCTTTTTTTAACCTCTAAGCCCACTATGCAGGTGACTGCGAGCTCCTGCCCTTCCTCCTCCCCTCCTGCCAGGTAACTGAACGGCCTCCAGGTAAGCTCTGCTATCTGCAGCCCATTTCTGGCTTTCCTTACTCTCCTTACAATGGAGTTGCCTTCATTCTATGTCAGTGGAAAATCCAAAAGCATATGATTGGCCCCTCACTGGGTCAACTTTGACCCAGCAACGTTGCAAGACAGAGTCACCCTCACTCTTTTCCATCAGCTTATTTTGTTTCTACCTTGGCTTACTTCAGGAGGTTCTTCCAACAAATGATGGGACAGTTCTTCAGCAGTTGCTTCAGTTCTGCCTTCCAGCATCTGTGCTTCTGAGCTTGGTCCCTTCGCACCGGCACACCCCAGTTCCCCCACAGCTGAAGAGGACAGGCAGCTTACTCAAGAGGCGAAGCAGCCGCTTCACAAGGTCACACCAATTGCTAGAGCAGGTTGCTGCTCTCAGCTTTTCCCTGGCATTAGATCACCAGCTCCTCCCTCCTCTGGATGTAAACAGAGAGTAAGGGACAGATGGAAGGAAAGCTGGAAATGGGCTGCAAATAGGTCCACCCCTGTGTTCTACAATTGAACTATACAAATAAAAGATTCTTCCTGTAACAACGCATTTTCTCACAGCATTGTCTAAGGGCACATGAGAGCTGGTCTTGTTGTAGCAAGCATGATTTGTTCCCTTAGCTAATAAGGGCCCGCTGTGGTTGCCCTGCTAATTTGGCAAAGAGGCACCTTTTACAGTGGTGATTCTCATTATTTAGCAGGGAGAGAGTAACTGGCCCTATCCACCCCCAGCACAGTACCTCCAGTGACTGTTGCTGGTGTCTATCTTGTGTTTCTTTTTAGATTGTGAGCCCTTAGAGGACAGGGATCCATCTTATTTATTTATTAATTCTCTGTGTGAACCACCCTGAGCCATTTTCAAAGGGTGGTATAGAAATCGAATAAATAAGAAACTAAGAACAGCCCTGCTGGATCAGGCACATCTAGTCCAGCATCCTGTTTCACACAGTGGCCTACCAGATGCTGCTGGAAGACCACAGACAGGAGTTGAGGGCATGCCCTCTCTTCTGCTGTTATTCCCCTGCAACTGGTACTCAGAGGCATCCTGCCTTTGAGGCTGGAGGTGGCCTATAGCCCTCCGAATAGTAACGGATGATAGACCTCTCTTCCATGAAGTTATCCAAACCCCTCTTAAAGCCATCCAGGTTGTTGGCTGTCACAACATCTTTGGCAGAGAATTCCACAAGTTGATTATGCGTTGTGTGAAAAAATGCTTCCGTTTGCTGGGCCTAAATTTCCTGGCAATAAATTTCATGGGATGAGCCTTGGTTCTAGTGTTATGTGGGAGGGAGAAGAATTTCTCTCTATCCACTTTGTCCACACCATGCATGATTTTATAGACTTCTAGCATGAATCCCTGCAGTGGTCTTTTTTCTAAACTAAATAGCGCCAGGTGTTGTAGCCTTGCCTCATAAGAAAGGTGCTCTAGGCCCCTGATAATCTTGGTTGCCCTCTTCTGCACCTTTTCCAATTCTTCAATGTCCTTTTTTAGATGTGGTGACCAGAACTGTATGCAGTACTCCAAGTGTGGCCGCACCATAGTTTTGTATCATGGCATTATAATATTAGCTGTTTTATTTTCAATACCCTTCCTAATGATCCCTAGCATGGAATTGGCCTTTTTCACAGCTGCCACACATTGAGTCAACACTTCAATGAGATGTCCACCATGACCCAAGATCCCTCTCCTGGTCAGTCACTGTCAGCTCAGATCCCATCAACATATACTTGAAGATGGAGGTTTTTTTGTCCCAATGTGCATCACTTTATACTTGCCAACATTGAACTGCATTTGCCGTTTTGTTGCCCACTCACCCAGTTTGGAGATATCCTTTTGGAACTCCTCACAATCCATTTTGGATTTCACTACCTGAAAGAGTTTGGTATCATCTACAAATCTGGCCACCTAGCTGTTTACCCCTACTTCTAGATAATTTATGAATAAATTAATAAGCACTGGTCCCAGTACAGATCCCTGGGGGATCCCACTTCTTACTTCCCACCATTGTGAAAATTCTCCATTTATCCCTACCCTCTGTTTCCTGACCTTCAACCATTTAACAATCCACAGATATGCTTGTCCCATTATCCCATGACTGCGAAGTTTCCTCAGGAGTCTTTCGTGAGAAACTTTGTCAGAAAATTTTTAGAAGTCCAGGTATACTATGTCTAATAACAATGATGATGACATCATCATCATCATCATCATCAGTGTTGCATGGATTGACTACAAGAAGGATTGACTACAAGAAGGCCTTCGACTCATTGCCTCATACATGGATACTAAAATGTTTAGAAACCACTGGGGTCAGTAAAAATATTCAGATATTTATTTTTAAAAGCAATGAGCATGTGGAGTACACAGTTAAAAATCAATGGTGAAACACTTGGAAAGGTTAACATTGCAAGAGGTATTTTACAAGGGGACTCACTATCCCCTCTGTTATTTGTAATAGCCATAACCCCACTTTCACAAATACTAAACAAAACAGGCCTTGGATACCAAACATCTAAAACATCAAGTAAAATCAACCATCTGCTGTACATGGACCATCTGAAGTTGTATGGAAAGTCCCAGTCAGAAATCGAATCACTGCTAAACACTGTCCGTATATCCAGTAGTGATATACAGTAGCAATGGAGTTTGGACTAGACAAGTGTGCTGCATTAATAATGAACAGAGGAAAAATAAGAAAAACTGAAGGAATAGAACTGCCCAATAGAAGCAACATCAAGAACCTGGAAGAAAAAAAAAATTACAAATACTTTGGCATTCTCCAGGCTGATAACATCACACACAATGATGTTAAAAGAAAAATTGGAAGCGAATGCATCAGGAGAGTTAGAAAAATCCTGAAGTCCAAACTCAATGACGAGAACACCATACAAGCCATAAACACCTGGGCTATACCTGTTATCAGATACACTACAGGAATAATAGATTGGACCCAGGCAGAGCTAGAGATGCTAGATCGTAAGACCAGGAAAATAATGACCATCAATCATGCTCTGCACCCCCGCAGTGATGTAGATAGGCTATACCTCCCCGCAGCTCAGGTGGAAGAGGAATGCTGCAAGTCCATCAAACAGTAGAGAAGGAGAAAAGAGGCCTTGAAGAATATATCAAGGACAGTGAAGAAGATGCACTTCAAATGGTCAATAATGAGAAACTATTCAAGACCAATGAAACAAAGCAGGCCTACAAGAAAGAACAAGTCAAGAACCGAGCTGAAAAATGGAAAAATAACCCACTGCATGGTCAATATTTGCACAATATAAGTGGAAAATCAGACATCACCAAGACCTGGCAATGGCTTAAGAATGGCAACTTGAAGAAATAAACAAAGGGTTTAATACTGGCTGCACAAGAACAGGCACTAAGATCAAGTGCTATAAGAGCAAAAGTCGAAAAATCCACAACAAACAGCAAGTGCCACCTTTGTAAAGAAGCAGATGAAACAGTGGACCACCAATCAGCTGTTGTAAAAGGATCGCACAGACTGACTACAAACAAAGACATGACAAGATAGCAGGGATGATACACTGTAACATCTTCAAAAAATACAAGCTAATTGTAGTCAAAAATGGGTGGGACCATAAAATTGAAAAGGTTTTAGAAAACGAAGATGCAAAAATATTATGGGACTTCTGACTACAGACACACATTTGCCACACAATAGCGCTCAGGGCATGCTGGCGAGACCCCCCAAAGCGAATGCTCAGGGCATGCTGGAGAGCCCTCCGGGCCGGGAGGCTACTTTTCAGCCTCCCGGTTGAGGGTCTCCTCATGAGTTGCTGCGACACAGAGCCGCGTTGCGGCAACTCATGATTTTTTTAAAAAATGGATTTGCAGAGCGCTTGCTCTGCAAACTCACGATTTTAAAAAATGAGTTTTCGGAGTGCTTGCTCTGCAAACCTGGTTGAAGAGGAGGGGTAGTTTGGTGTGTTAACCACCTAGAGGCCACCGGGCTCACCTGCGAGCCTGGTGGTTCTCACAGACAGGTGAAATCGTGATACGCTCCCCTAGCCTGATTTCGTCTGATCGTGGGAATAGCCTCCAGGATAATTATGAACAGCTAATGAGGCTAAACAGCAATATGGTACCATGGGAAACAAAATGATAGCCAATGTTAACAATTCCAAGCCAACCACTCTCACTACAACTGTAAAGTTATTGATATTTTCCTGGATTTTAGGTCTCTATATTCACCAATGAAGAAATAAATGATTTTTCAGGCTGTACTTTATTACAAAAGCATTCCATTCCATCAGGAAATATAATGCAGTGTTGATAAACTTAATGACATCTGCTGTAGAAGAGATGAAGTTGATGCTTGATGGAACTTAAACACAATGAAGAGGCAAGCTAGAGAATAATCTATAAATAGGATCAACCAATGAGAAAAACATGGAAATAAAAATGTAGGACAATTAATTTTCATGACAAAGTTTGAACTTGGAAAGGATATGAGTGAACTACAAGGAAAGGATACAGTGACAAATACATGAGTACTGCCTATAATTATTTCTGGTTAATTCATCTAAATTCAATGCATATTGCAGATGATAAAATCCAGGGACCATCTAATGCAAAATATAAATTGCCAAATGTTACTGCTTATAAGGGAAAGTACTGGCTATATGTTTTGGTGGTGATCACATAGACAGATGAAGTAGTTCTTGTCTATTTCCATCTGTGGAAGTAAAAACTTTATAGAGTAATAAATAAGTAAGAATTAGTACAACAATTACTGTGCTACACTACTGGTAATTATGTTCTTTAGGCTGTGAAAATGATTATGAGTGTTGCTAGTAGTTTATATAGTACCTTAGTGAGCCCCTGTGAAGATAGGATGTGTCAACTCTAGTTCACAAAGAGCCAATGTTAAGACCAAATTGCACAATATGCTGCACACAGAAATACATTGCATAAGCATGTGCGTGTCTGTACATGTGTATGTGTCTGTACATGAGTATTAACACCTGTATTAATGTCTGTACAGGTGTTAATTTTTAAAATGAACTTGGCTGCAGGCCCTTCAAATGCAGAGCACAGATGGAAAGTGTACTACTATATGGTCACCTTAAAACAGAACAGGAAATAGTGGGTTCCATGGACCTGCGGTTTGCCCCAGTTCTCCCCACTGTGCTCCTAGATGATCCGATATGGAGACTGGGAGACTGGTGGTGGTGGTGGTGGTGGGGACTGGCTGTGTGGGCTTCTTCCTTCTTATCAATGACAGCTGAGGCAGCCAACCAGAGATGGGGAGAGGGAGGAGCTTCCTACCCTCGGCTACCAGCGGCAGCCTTCGGATTAGGGTTGTACTGAAATGTGATTTGGCTTTCCGAATTGCAGGCACCTCCCTTTAAAACTGAAGGCTTACACAGACCCTGTAGCAGAGGAGAGGAGTCTATTCACACGACCAGGAAAAATCGGGCTGGGCTCTCCTAGCCCGATTTTCTCTGGTTGTGTAAACCACCGGGCTCACAGGTGGCCCCCGATCCCCACAACCCCAGATCCCCACAGCCTCCGCCGGCTCCATAATGGAGCCAGCAGTCGTGTGGGTGGCCGATCCGGCTGCCCAGGGCTTCCTAACTGCTTGTCTGTGGGGAGAGCGGGCTCTCCCCGCAAACTCCCTAGAGGCAAGTCTCACTAACTGTGAGACTTGCCTCAAGGTCTGTACCTGCTCCTCCTCCACTTGCCACCATTGCCTCCATCCCAGTGCTCCCCACAGCTACGCCAGTGCTCCCTCAGCTATGCCCACATGCCAGTGGGGTGTCTCCCAGCTTCACTTGCATGGTGTTGGAATGCATATGGCCACCATACATGCGCAGAGGCCATGTGTGTGTCAGGGCCATGCAGGGAGAGCTGGGAGACGTCCCGCCGGTGCATGGGCATAGCTGGGGGGAACACCGGGATGGTGGCAATGGCAGCAAGTGGAGAAGGAGCAGGTACAGACTTGCTCTCCTCTGCTGCAGGGGCTGTGTAAGCCCTCCGTTTTAAAGGGAGCTGCCCAGAATTCAGAATGCCAAATCATGTTTCTGCACACCCCTTATCTGAAGGGTCCCATTGTTTCTAACTGGAGTTGAGGTTTGGGGGTGGCAGTGTTTCATCCAAATGCAGATGCTGCCATAACCACAGTTTCATGCTGTTTCTGTGTATGTATATACACAGAAATAATCGAGAAGGCAGCCCAGACCCGCCAAGGAACATGACCACTCAATGCCTGCTGCATTTCTCAGTGGCCATCTCTCCAAGCACTTGCCCCATCCATGTCTCCAAGCTACTCAAGCCCTTGCCCAGCAACAGAGATGCTGCCATATCCCATTCCAAGATTCTAAGCCTGTCAAATGGAAAAGTCAAAATGGGAGGATGCCCTCTTCCCAGTATCTCCCTTGTTCAACTATCCTGGCAGACAAGAAAGGGGATGGCATGGTGAGACGCGCACAATGTTCATTGCTCTCTGAAAATGAATAGATAATAGATAATACAGATAATTTATAAATAGATTAAGAAGTATGTTCACAAGCACATTTAATCATGGTGGCACCATAAACTTGGCAACCTGATTACAACGCTGGGAAGATAACATATGGCAGGGTAGCGATACTCGGGGTCAGGTTTAAAAGGGATAGGAACATAAGAAACTGCCATATACTGAGTCAGACCATTGGTCTATCTAGCTCAGTATTGTCTTCACAGACTGACAGCAGCTTCTCTAAGGTTGCAGGCAGGAATCTCTCTCAGCCCTATCTTGGAGAAGCCAGGGAGGGAACTTGAAACCTTCTACTCTTCCCAGAGTGGCTTCATCCCCTGAGGGGACTATCTTGCAGTGCTCACACATCAAGTCTCCCATTCAGATGCAACCAGGGCAGACTCTGCTTAGCTATGGGGACAAGTCATGCTTGCTACCACAAGACCAGCTGTCCTCTCCTTCAGCTCTCTCTTCTACCATTCAGGAAGTCCTGAATGGCTCTGCTCAATTTTTTTGTACAATAAATTTAGGGAAGGAGGGCCAAGCCCCTTTCCCTTGTGTTAACACATGTGGCCCCTAGTCTGAAAGGAACCATCTAGCAGGAGCAGCATTGCCTCCAGTGACAGGAGAGATTCCTCTTCTGTGATGGTGGTGGTGATGGTGGTGGTGATGATGATGATGGATGATGCTCTGGAGCTGACTGCTCTCTCATGAGAGTGGAAGGCTATGGGGATACCCCTTCAGAACTAATGAGAAGAACCATCCGGGGGGAACAGGGGGATCAGACAGAATTGAGAATAACATGCAAGTATAGCCCTTCTCCCACAGACGGCTCTCTTATGAGAGTGTTAGGCCAAGAATATACACATGTAGGCCAAACGCAGATATCACTCAGCCTGGTTGCTTGGCAGTGGACTAGACCCCAGGATCCTTTGCACTCCCTCATATACACATCCCTTTCTAAGAAGTCATCATGATCCCTTCCTGGAGTAACAGAAAAATAGTGCCACTCAGCATCCCCCGCTGTCCTGCTATTGTGCTTGTGTGAAACTATTTTGGTGCAGGGTTCTTACTAGGGCAGCGGTGCAAGAAAGGCTTGCATGTCTTTTAGAGGAATTTAGATGCCCTTTCCCTGCTGAGAGTGATTGATCCATTCATTCCGAAAAGGCATGATCGTGCTAGAAGATTGTGGCCAATGGCTGTCACCCTGCTGAGGTTTAGACACCTTGCCTACATTCTGGCAATGCTAGGGCTATGGAGCTTGCTGAGATGTGGTCTTGGTGGACAAGGAAGAGGGAGTGGCTACTCTAGCCTGAAACCAGGGGCTGCAGGGCTACAGCTGGATAAACATCTGCAATGTGATTCACAGTTACAAAAATTAACTGTGGTTTTGGCAAACTCTGGGTTCACATTACATGCAAATGTGGCCATTGACCACTCCCTGATTTGCTAACCCTGGTTAGCAGAGAACTCCTGTAATCTTCACTGGTCAGTTAGCTATTGACTAATGCTACAAATTGCTGTTCTATTTATAACCCTGATATTATGCAGAAGTAGGCATGCCTAAATCCACTGAAATCAGGAGAGAAGGAACCCCAATATGTATGTGTTATTTCACTTTAAGCAAAACACGTTGATTTATTAAAGCATATTGAATGGAGGATGATATTGGCAGACACCCTAAAACGTGTCTATTGGAGCCACGGCTATTTATGGCTCAGTTCTGTGTGATTGTCACATATATACAGAGATATAGGTTCTCTTGTGAGCATTTCTCATACCTAGAAATGGATGCTGCCAATTGCAAATCCAAAATAAATTTCATTATCTAAAAGGACAGAGTGATATGCCTACTGATTCCCTGAGTGAATTTCCTTTATTCTTTTTTTAAAAAGTTTATTAATAAAAGCTTAATTTACAAAAACAACATTCAACACAATGGTGCACAATTACTATGTACCTTTAAAAAAAAAAATCTCCTCCTCGGAATATCCCCTGGCAATTCAAGACAATTCACTGGATAGCAGAGCAATCACCAATGATCGGTATAAGCTCTCTGTAAGAGGAAATGCAAATTCAGCTCCTAGCTTCTCAGAGACATTACCTGAGAGCAAGTCCAGGCAACCTTTAGGAGTTTTAATCATTTTACTCCATTTGAACTCCTTTTTGAACTCCTGAGTTCAGTGGTACTGGCAAAGATACAGAACTCAGCCTGGCCCGCTGGACTATGAGTTCTGATCCAACATGAAGGAGCTGGGCACCAACATATCCCAAATTGCTAGTGTGTGTAAATCTTAATGCCATGCATCTGTAAAGGCATTCCACAGTGATAGCATGTAGATCTGTGTGAGACAGGAAAGCAATCCTGGCCATTGAGTCTTGATTACCCATTTCACAAACACTGAGAAACAATGGTAGCTTACCCCTACCTTCACAAAGCAATTACCATCTGTTCTAGAGGCAAGTCATGAGTTCTGGGTGTCATGTCAGTTCATCTCAGTTCAGGCATTAATTGATTCCTTAATAAAACACAGGCCTGGATTCTACATAATTCTGGATTGATAACTCTGGGTTTAATGTTGGAGTCAGGGTGTCCACAACACTAGGCAAGTTACTTCTTCACTGCACCATTAGGTGGGTACCAAGTGGCCATATCCTAACTATAAGGGAATAAAAACAAGTTTGTTTCCTCAAACCTTATAGGAGTGTTTCAATTTTAAGAATACCTGAAATTCCACTTCCCACCCTGCTGAAGTCTGACCCTCTAGATCAGGGATTCTCAACGTGTGGGTCTCCAGATGTAATTGGACTTCAACTCCCATAATTCCCAACCAAAGACCACTGGGCCTGGGGATTATGGGAGTTGAAGTCCAATAACATCTGGAGACCCACACGTTGAGAATCCCTGCTCTAGATGGTCACTTGAGTCACCTATCTCTAAATCCAGCCCTATATATGGAGATGGTGCAGTTGAAGACCTTTTGCATTAGATCATTCTGAGAGAGGGAGTTCACCACAGTTGGCTTGAGCAGGTAGGAAGATGTAAAAGTTACTAGGCACCCTAAAGTTTATGAGCACATCACAATCTCCTACATGACCAAACCTTTAAACTTGGATAAAAGATTCCTGTTTCCCTGCCTAGCTCTGGGTAGTCTTAAGCCAATTACCATCTCTAGTACCACCTTTGGATGTAAAACCAAACTGCAGGTCCAATGGGCCCACGGTTCCCCTCCCCTGATGTCCCATCCACATTTGGACAAAATGAGCGCTTCATCTCTGCAGTCACACTGACTGCAGAATAGAGGGGGAACTGGTTGCTGGGGCTTCCATCTTTAATGAAGGACAGCACCAGCCGCCAATGGCAGCTGGAGGGAGGGAGGAGCTTCATCTCTCAACTCTGGTTCCATGAGGGTGAAACTGTGGTGCTAGCATTTGGATGTAATGCTGGCATTGCAGAAAGGTTTATGGCAGCAAAACTCCTATCTGTACCTTTCCAAAGGTTCAGATTGGAATTCAGGGAGGGAAACCATGGGTTCCTTTCTGCCATAAACTCTGGTTGCCTGTATTCAGACGTATGGCTATGGAAACAGAAGGGACCTTAGGTTTCCTGTTAAGTCTGAATTCAGCCTATGTTTTAGTTGTCCCTCTGTATAATGGAAATATTAATACTTTTAAAAAGGAGACTGGAACCACTTGGCAGATAGAAGAATGGCCCAGAGATAGTTAGGGGTGTGCACAAAACTGGTTTGCCCAGTTTGGTTTGAGTACAAACCAGACTCGAATAGAAGTGGGCATTTTTGGTTTTGTGCACTCCTGAACACACACACACACACTGGCTCAGCTTGAATTACAGCTGGTTCAGGGGTTCGGACAGTAAAAAACAAATTAAGGACTCACTGCTTCCAAGGGTTGCTGCTGCGGCTGTGGGGGGGGGGTCTCCAGCAGTTCCACCTCCTCCCTGGCCTCACCCTGGTCTCAAAATGGCCTGGTTCCGGCAGTTTCTGGCCCATTCTGGACCTCTGTGTACTGGTGGGGGCCATTTAGGTAGCTGCCATGCATGCACAATGACCATTTGTGTGACCCTATTTAAATCTGGGGGTTAATAGACTCCACATTTTATCCTTACAACAGCCCTCCAAAGTAGCTTATGTCAAAAGGGCCCAAGGTCACCCAGGGAGTTTTATGCCCTAGGGGGGATTTGAACCCAGGTCTTCCAGATCCTAGTGTGTCACTCTAACAACTACACCACTGTAGTAACACGTAGGGTTGGAGGTGAGAGTAGGGGACAGAAAAGAAGTCAATGCACACTCCTTTGCACATATGGTCACACAAATCACTCCAAGAAGCAAAATACAGATAATAATTTGCCTGGGATAAGTTCCAGAAAATATGGATGGTCTCTAGTAAATAGGGACAGATGGAGCATATGAAATAAGGTTATATGAAACCTTTCATATATTTTTTCATATATCCAAGGGCATTTATGCTTTGCTGAAAAATGACACTGAACCTTCAGAGAAATATGCCATTTTTGAGAGACAGGATTTTCTGAATTCATTCTCTTTTATTTAGTTATTTTTACATGTATATCCCACTTTCCCCCAAAGGAGCTCATAGCTGTGTATCCTTACAACAGCCCTGTGAGGTAGGTTAGGCTGAGAGATATGTGACTGACCCAGAATCACCCAGTGCATTTCATGGCTGAATAGGGATGTGAACTCAAGTCTTCCTGGTCCCAGTCCCACATTCTGACCACTACACCATGCTGGCTGTGTTAGTTTTGGAAGTTATTTCCAATACGTTTTCTCAGTATTCGAAGGGAAACACAACATATGCAGAAAACACAATATAGGCAGAGAGCTAATAAAACCTGAAAGTATAAATTCCACAAACAAAAATATTATGAAACAGTATCTTACCGTCTTATTTGGGATATTGAATGTGAGTGGCGGAAGCATTATATGGTGACATCTGAGAATTGCATCCAAACAAAAATTATAAATGTAATGTCAATCTTCCTCTGAGTTCAGCTTGTGACAAATTGCAGCTAAGTGGCACCTTCCAGCCTGAAAGTTTCACAATATCTATGAGCAATAACTACTGGCCTTGCCACATTCTTTTCCATGGGAAAATGTATTCCAGAAATAGTAGAAGATAGGTAGGGATGTGCATAAAACTGGTTTGCCCAGTCCAGACTGGGAATGTTTGCTTTTGCCCCCTTGAATGTGGGCCCCACCTCAGCTCAAATTTGAACTGTTTTGGGCCCAGTTTGAGGGTGGTGGGGGCATTAAGATAGTGTAAAATAAGAAAATACCATTGCCAGTGGCTGCAGCAGCTTCACGGCAGCTGTGGCAGCTGTGGGGGATGTCTCTGGTGGATCCCACTCCCCCCGACTGAGTCTCCCAGGGCCGGTTCAGCCTGTTTGGGGGCCATTTTGGCTCTGTGTGTGTGTGTGAGGTGACCATTTTTTGAGCTGCTGCACATGTGCACGGGCCATTTGTGTGACCACGTGTGGCCTGTGCACATGCCCCAGTAGCCTCAGGGAAAGGCTGGCGGGGGGAGCTGCCATAGACCCCCCACAGCTGCTGCTGCACCACCCGAGGCCTCTGTAGCCACCAGCAGCAGTTATAGGTATTCCGCTCACTTTGGCCAATTGCTTTGCTTTTTACATTTTATGAAGCTTGAAGTACAGGACACTTGCAAACATTGTTATTAAACCTGTTAGTAGTTTCCAGAATAAGATCTGCCAGATGTGAACAGAGCTGTCAAGAAAGGAAATGGTTTCAAAAGTATGGAAGATAATTAAATGAGTAAACTTGACAGCTTATATGTAGTCATTTCCTGCTCTACAATTACAGGTGAAATTTGGAGACAGGTTGTTTGCTGTATTGGGGTAGATAATTTGGGGAACTGTATGTCGGATTAATCTGCTACAGTGATAATTAATCATGAGTTTTGTTAGTTTTTGATCGTTAACACTTGTATATTTGATTTATTAATGTTTGTCTAGTGACATAAAATGTGCTTTTTTAAAAGAAGAAGAAGAAATAAATGTTCAATGGAATCCTTGCATGTTCCCCATTTAAAACAGGGAAGTGGAGAAACCCTCTGAGCATTTTTCATTTGTCTATAGACATGTGTTTAGCTTCCTTTGAAAATAGTCCCAATGTTTCTCTTTTGGCGGAACCCTGAAATTCACTTGGTGTGGAATTTCGGCACTGACTTTAATTTAGAAGCTATTGCGTTTGAATTGTAGCCTTTTATTTTATTGCCTTTTCCATATTTATTTACCTGTGTTTTCTATGAGTTTTTAACCAAATTTATTTTGCTCAGTATGCTAGGCTACTGTTCAGCATAGTTCCCTATGCTGATTACTGGCTTGCGTAATGCTCATTTCTGACTCCCCATGCAATTGGCTTAATTGTGGAACATGTTGGGCTACAAGACACCATAAAAGCCCTTTCGCCATGCAAAGGAAGTAAATGATAATGATTACTTTTGAGTCCTACCCTTTCCCAGTAACAGCTCAGTGCATTTTAGTTAATATAAGAACTAGCATTGCATCCCTGGTGGTGATTGGAAAATGTGACTTGAGTACATTACCTTCTGAGCCATTTTTATGTGGAGCAAGAGGACAACAGACATGAATCATCATGTAAATAAAAGGTCCCCATGGGGGTTGTGTCTTACCAGATGCATGGGTATGCATTTTATAGATACTGAGATGAGTTTTATAGTGCACCTACACCTCAAATTATATATCGGCTACCGCTTCCTATTAAAGTCAGATCTTATTAAGATAACAGAGCCATTACAGTCTGCTTGGCTATTTATTGCTAATAATGTTTCCTTAATGTGCTTTATCTTTTTATTAGTACATAATACACTAAGAACAGGCTGTAGAGTTGTGGTCTTCTTTCTTAAATGTGGAGCCCACAGAGGAGAACTCGTCTTGTGATAGCAAGCATGAATTGTCCTCTTTGCTAAGTAGGGTTCACCCTGGTTTGCATTTGAATGGGAGACTACATGTGTGAGCACTGTAAGATATTCCCCTCGCGGGATGGGGCCAATCTGGGAAGAGCATCTGCATGCTTGCATGCAGAAGCTTCCAAGTTCCCCCCCCTGGCATCTCCAAGATAGAGCCAAGAGAGGCTCCTGCCTGAAAACTTGGAGGAGCTGCTGCCAGTCTGTGTAGACAATACTGAGCTAGATGGACGAATGGTCTGACTCAGTATAAGGTAGCTTCCTGTGTTCCTATGCCTCTCAGGAAGCACTCTGTCTATGCTCTTCATCTAGGGATGGGCAAAACATTTGTTCAAAACATAATACATCAGGAAAATAATTTGTTAAATAATCTAGGGCTGAGGGAGAAAGCTTCCTTCTGACCTCTGCATTGATGTGCAAAGATGAACATATCAACAGCAAACTGGCCAGAAAACCTTTAGATGACATATGTCTATCTAGCTGTAACAAGGTATGTGAGACATTTTAAAAAAACAACAACCTTGCACTGCACACATTCTCTAGCTGGTCTAAGACTCATCAAGAAGAAACCTAGTTGTCCAAGATCCACATTTTCTAAAATAAATTTCATCCATGTTGCTGGGATAAAATGTATGAGTGAGGGCTGCTTGTGTAGTTCCCAGAAATTGAAGTGTACTTCCCAGCTAGGAGGGAAAGATTCTGGGAAAGATCCATGCAATCAGCCCTCACACATGATTGGATCATTTCAATGTTACTTGGGCTGAATGGGGTAGTTGCTCAAGGAAAAGTGACTCCCAGGTACTAGCTAGGGTAATTTTCAAATAGTTACACAATTAACCCACTAGAATTTTTCAGATTCTTTAATGCAGTCTGGAGTGGCATAGTCCTGGAAGGTTGTACCACTTCATCTGAGGACTGAAAGTTCAGTTTGTTAAATAGGCCCATGTGATGAAATCCCAAGTGGAACTACATTATCTGTAGGAACTCCATATGCACTCAATACCTTGGCCACTGTACTCTAGCTAGATGAAAATGTGGCAATGATGGAGCCATTTTGTATGGAAATTTTATATAAGGGGCTGCTTAAGAAAAATCTATGAATGTGTATCCTTATCGGGGAAGGACAACGAAAGCTAGCCCTGCTTCTAACAGCCTCTGTTGCCTTGTCCAGCTGAAGACAGAGTAGTCCAAATAAAATTCTCCACTTTAACAAGGGCATAAGTACATCCCTCCTCTATTCCCTCAAGTGTTATGCCCATATATTCCATAGATACACTCCATAGCTAGAAGGGGGAGTAACAGCAGGAGAGAGGACATGCCCTCAACTCCTGCCTGTGGCTTCCAGCGGCATCTGGTGGGCAACTGTGCAAAACAGGATGCTGGACTAGATGGGCCTTGGGCCTGATCCAGCAGGGCTGTTCTTATGTTCTTATGACTGGGCTGGGGGATGCCTTGGGGAGGGGATTGTTTATTGACTGCGATCCTTGTGTAATTTTTCTGCACATTTACAAATTGAACTTGACAAAACAAGAAATCAGTGTTTTAGACTCAAGTGGAGTGTGAATAATTAGATTACTATATCTTATTACTATAGTAACTTCTTTACTGTGTTGTTTATGACACATCTACAGGTAGCCAATAGACACATCTACAGGTGGTCCCTTGTTATTCGTGAGGCTTTCTTTCCCACCAATTTCCATGGGTAACGAAACCACAAATAACGAGACCTTGAGTCTATGAGGATTGGAGGGGTTAGGTTCCTTGAGCTTAAAGAACACTAAAAAAGCAGGAAGGGGGCAGAAATAATGGTAGAAGAGTATAGTACCTTGTTCTCCAGGTCTCCAGGAATGCTTCCCAAATGTCCCAAATTGTCTTTTTAAGTTGTTTAAAATCTGGTGTTTTTTGTTTTTGTTTTGTTTTTTAAAATCCACAAAATGGCTCTGTGCTTCAAAATGGTGACCAAAAATGACATTAGTAGTCAGTTCTGGCCACTCAGGAACTGTGGATAGGAAAAGAAATGCCGATATTTCATGCTGCGGAAAAATAAACTGGGTGTCTAAGACCTATCTGCGGATACATGAAGCTGCAATCCATGAAACCCCAGATAACAAGGGTCTCCTGTATTGTACATGCGCTAACCTCACTGAATAGTAGTTGCACAAGGATATTTACCAATGAATCTCTTGCAAAACTACATTAGAGATAATTACAAAATTATCTATATTCTTAGTATGCAACATCATGCATGTCTTTGAGCAGCATCTAAAATACTTATCTATATATACTTATATGCCTAACAGCATTATCATTCATGCATAAAATTAACGGTGCTTCCAAATTAACCTTTAAAATCTACTCTAATGTATGCATCACTTATTGAAAACACGGCAATAGATTTAATTTTGCTCTAGGGGGAAAATCTATTTGAGAAATCATTACTACTATTAACAGAAAACTACTAAATTTTATGTGTATGTTCAGAAAATATTAGTCCAGTTTTATGTGAAGCAATAGTTACCCTGTGCACATGTTCAGCTGAACACACATTACGTGACCAGGTTCCAGCTTAACCTGGCCCTTTGGAACCACACCCAAAATGTTTGCACATTGGACATACATGGAAGGTCTAGATGCACACGAGTATAGAAGAAAAAATCATATGATGTATGCATGAGAAAATGGAGCTCATAGGGCATGTGGTTTGGACCTACATGAAGCTCTATACACATAGGCCCCTACAAAAACATGGCATACAGTCTACAGTATCCATGATGGGCTAGGCCTGGCAGAGAAGGTCAAGATGGGAGAACATAATTCTGATACCTTCTCCATGTGCATGCAGCAGTTATCTTACAGACCAACACTGTGATTCTTCAAACTCCAGATTTGGGCTAACACAATACTCAAAGGCCCATGAACTTGGTTTCCCTGTGGGCTGATCAGGAGGGAAAATCCTCTTCACCTTCTCCATGGTGATTATTTGTCAATTTTTAACATAGGCATTTGTGAAGAATAGCCCATACAGAAAATTATCCGAGGCATCAGAAGATACTTGTTTCCTCTGATGTGCACTTTTAAGTTGTTTTGGACTATTTAACAACAGTGACACAACATATGAAAATGACATATTAAAGTTACTTTGAGGCAACATAATGCAGTTTTATGCAGATGTGTATGTACTGGGCCTAAGATACATTTCTGCCTTGGAGAAGGATAGAAGGGATGTTCCAGATGAATTACAATTGAATTGAAAATATACTTATTCACACATGACCTGTTGTAGGTGTACACTTAAGACATATTAGACATACACCTAAAAAGCTAAGTACAAAAGGGTTGTTATACAGTGTGTAGAGGGTTAAACTTCAACTAGCTTGCAGTGGCCCTCCAAATGGCCAATGCCTTTCAGCTGCCAGTTATAGGAAACTACTCTCAGTGCAACTTGTTTCCTCTGATGTGCACTTTTAAGTTGTTTTGGACTATTTAACAACAGTGACACAACATATGAAAATGACATATTAAAGTTACTTTGAGGCAACATAATGCAGTTTTATGCAGATGTGTATGTACTGGGCCTAAGATAAATTTCTGCCTTGGAGAAGGATAGAAGGGATGTTCCAGATGAATTACAATTGAATTGAAAATATACTTATTCACACATGACCTGTTGTAGGTGTACACTTAAGACATATTAGACATACACCTAAAAAGCTAAGTACAAAAGGGTTGTTATACAGTGTGTAGAGGGTTAAACTTCAACTAGCTTGCAGTGGCCCTCCAAATGGCCAATGCCTTTCAGCTGCCAGTTATAGGAAACTACTCTCAGTGCAACTGATCTTGATTTGAAGCCTTGGAAACAGTTCCCAGAGCAACTAGTCCTGATGGTAATAGCTTCTTTTGAGCTGTCCAACTGATCTTCATGTGAAATCTTGGAACAACTGCTGATGTCCAGAGCAGCTAGCCCTGATTTGGATGAAAAATATTGCAAGGCCTATTATGCACAAGGACTAGACTCTCTGTACAAATCTTGCTTTAATTTTTTGTCTGGTAAGAGATTTGTATGGCAGAAACTTCTCCATCTGGAAACTGTTCAGATAAGTTTAGGATGAATGCACATGATTGCTTTCCAGCATTCTAATCTCACAGTAACAAGCACACTGGGAGATATGCATATCGAGCCCTTTAAAGAGGTGTTCAAACAAAGACAATAATGAAAGGGTTTTTTTGTTTTGTTTTTTTGGTTAATAATATGTTTGACACATTGAGTGTAATGGCCTTATGCCACTGAGAACGACAAAAGACATTCCTATAAAAATGTTCATTGGTACTTCCAAGAACGTTGGATTTAATTAGAGTGTAAAAGATTATTATTCAATGGCTTAACTTTAAAAGAAAAAACAGGCATCTAATGTATATCCCGGTAGGCGTATCACTGTAATAAGGGCCATTTTTAAACAGGGTCCATATTTTAAACTGAGCAGAGGCCAAAGGGCCAGCAACATTGGCTCTCTCCACAGATTAACTACCTTGTGAGCTGAAACATAGGCAAATAGCACCTGAACCATCTCTCTGCCTGTGTGAATGCCCATTGAAGCTTTGGAAACAGTTCTGCCTGATACATGGCAGTTACTAATGCCTCTTTCATACATTTTGTTTTATACTTGGGAATGAGCAGCTTCTGTACATACAAGCTTGTCAGATGGCAAAGTCACACAGGGGAATGCCCTCTTCCCACTCTGTCCCTTTCTCCTCCCTCCTGGTAATCAGCAGAGAAAGGGGATGGGATGGCAAGATGGGAAGTATGAGATTTGCTTTCCCGAAAAACAAAGTGACAAGGAGGTATGTTCACAATCACATGCACTCCAGGTGGAAACATAAGCAGGACAACCCCATTAGAGTGCCGGGACAGCAACAGATAGAAGGGTAAAATAGCTAGGGTGGGGTTTAAAAGGCGGCCCCAGAAGGAATTATTGAATGGCTAAGGTCTATTTTTTTGGTACAATGATGATGGGGAAGGGGGGGATCTAGCCCCTTCCCCTTGAGGGAACATGTGTGATCCCTAGGCTTACTCATGAGAAGGGCTGTGCAGCAGGATCAACATTGCCCAAGTGAAAGGAGCAATTCCTCATATGTGATGAGGATGGATGCTGCTCTTGAACAGACTGCTCACTCATGAGAGTGTAAGGCCATGGGGATACCCCATTCACAACTCATGGGAAGAATCATCTGTGGGGACAGGGGCGCTGGGCAGAACTGCTAATAATGTGTGATGGCATCCCTTCTCCCACAGTCTGCTCTCTAATGAGAGTGTCAGGCCATGGGGACATGTATGGGGGTTGGAAGGCAGATGATGCCCAGCAAGGTTGTTCTATCCAAGCAAGCCATGGGGTTGGTTACCCCAGCAACTGCTCTCCTTGTCTTTGTGACTGCCGTGAAGAAGCTGTCAAAGCATGCCCCATTCCAGCCTGTCTACCCATTTGGACATGCCTATCTTTGTTTTTGCTCTGAATTGTGACCCCACTCTCCTGGGGTGACTGAAAATCGGGGCTCCCCTCTCCCACGATTCCCTCATGGGGGAAGATCTGCATACGGCACAATGCCAGTCCGAACCTGGGACATTTGAATGAGAGTAAAGTTCTGTCCCAGGTACTGGTGTTTCCCCAGTCTGCCCACCCAGCTATGCCCGAACACATGGCATCAAAATCTCCCAGGCTACCCTGAGGGGAGTGGGGTTTGCAGTGCAAAAGTTCTATCATTAAATGCCACAAGTGGGACCCCCCTTTTTGGGTGAGCTCAACTAATGAGCGCACAGTCCAATTGAAGACCAAACATTTTTGAGCCTAAGGTCCTCTCATAGAGGGCTAGTTCCCTGGTGGCAAGCCACCATGGGGGCAGGAGAGTGGTTTAGTCTCTATGGGCTGCTTTGCTGGGGTCAGCCATTGCAAGAACATCCTTGGTCACAGTGGGCCAAACTCCAGGATCGTTTGCCTTCCCTCATATACATAACCCCTCCTAGGAAGTCATCATGTTCCCTTCTCTTTCCTGATTAACATGAAAATAGCCCCCCCCCCTCAGATCCCCCCCAGCAGAAATTGTGATTGTGTGAGACAGTTTTTTTTCTGGGGCTCTTACGAAGGTGGTGGTGCAATTGGTGTTAGAAGAAGAGCTTGAATGGCATGGTATTTAAAGGGATTTAATGTCCTTTCCTTGCCAAGGGCAGGCAGACCATTCTGAAAAGGCACAATCGCTCTTGGCACACCTCCTTGAAGACTGTGACCAATGGAGACAAGAGAGGAAGTGGTTAAAACGACCATGATAAAGTGGGCTCAAGATGTGGGGCGTAATATAGAAATGGCAGCCTGGGAAAAGTTATGGAAAACTGATTTAAAATTTACTGCATGCTATGCTTTAAAAGAAAATTATTATAAAATGATGTATAGATGGTACTTGACACCCAAAAGATTGGCATTAATGTATAAAAATGTTTCAAACAAATGTTGGAAGTGTGGACATTCTGAAGGTACTTTTTTTCATATGTGGTGGACCTGTGGGAAGGCTAAGGCCTATTGGGATATGATATATAATGAGTTAAAGAAAATATTTAAAATGACATTTCCTAAGAAGCCAGAATCCTTCCTACTGGGAATAACACAAGGTTTAATTTCTACAAATAATTTAACATTCTTCATGTATGCTTCTACGGCGGCCAGAATAATATATGCACAAAAATGGAAGAGTAATGAACTGCCTTCAAAAGAAGATTGGCTGATAAAAATTTTGGAATATGCGGAGATGGCAAAACTTACAACACTGATAAGAGACCCAAACTTAGAATGTTTCAAAGAAGATTGGGAACCATTTTTGGTGTATCTAAAAAACTATTTTCCTACTATGGACCTTACAGCTGGATTTGAAATTTAGAGAGAGAGAAAAAATGCAGGTTGGGTAGACTAATTGTGTTTGTAAGGGTTTAAATTTATGTTTTGAACTATTATTATAGCATGGGTAAATTTTATAGCTGATGTTTCACGAAGAGAGATGCGCGGGAAGTCCACTTCTGTTTATTATGTTTGTTATGAATGAATATTATTACTGTTAAAATCAATAAAAATTCAATTTGAAGATTGTGACCAATGACTGCCGCCCAGTAGATGTGTTGATGCCTTGCCCGCAGTCTGGTGATGCGAGCTCTATGGAGTTTGCTGGGGTCCAAGGAAGAAGGAAGGGGTCTCTTGCCCTGAAAATGAAGGTTGCCGGACCACAGTTCGACAACCGTCTGCAATGCAATTCACAGTTTGGAAAATTAACCACAGGTTTGGCAACCTCCTGTTTCACGTTACATGAGAATGCGGCCATTGTCCTTTCATAGGGGCCCTTTATTCATCATCACAGCCACATGCGAGTGGTTTTACCATTAGTGACTCCTGTGTGGCAGAGGTAACCTTTAAATGACCCAATCATAGGAGCCAATCACATGGCTTGTTGAATGAAACTGCTACCCCTCCCTCCCAGTGAAGTTGGAACTCATGCCACCAGCCTTTGATTGGGTCAGTTAAACAGCAATGAAGAAGCCAATTGTAAAAACATTTTACATAACCCAACCATGTGGTCAGAGTCCATCAGAGCGACTCACGGGGAGGGAGGGTGCCAATTCTATGAGCAGGACCCATGCGATCAACTACTCCAGCTGTGCAGGAACCACTCACTGTAAAGTGGATCCTTTGCAACTATGTATGGTTACATATGTGTTATAGATATGTTTGCTTGTTGCTATGTGTGCTGTTAGCTGGTTATTTAATTATTCAATACATATTCATTTTTCTCAAGTTTCCATTTATCTTTTCCTTGTCCACGGGTTTTCTGTTGTTGTTTTTGTTTCCTATTCCGTGGACCCCGATTCTCTCTTTTGCCCTTTGCAACTATGGCAATATTTACTGTTTCCTGGGCCAGGAAAAACAAGGAGGGACATCAGGCATCAGGCAGAGTGCCATACCCAGCTGGTGGTTTGTGCTGGGCTTGGTGGATCATGCTGTGCATACAATTCTTGTAACCTAAGATCCAGGAGTGTATCACTCCCTCATTAGGAGTCTCTTCTTACCCTTGCAACTTTGCGGACTGCATTGCACCTTAGTGGATTCTGAAGTCCTCAGAAGTATATTGTGCCCCACTGACATCACCCTCCATTTTCCATTCAAAGGGTGTGGAATCATTCTGGAGATTTAGGGGAGAATATCAATTCAAATTGTACTGCCAGTGTGGTGGCCCTCCTAGGACTGACTCACAGTTGCTGCCTACATCCTCATGCACTGTCATTCTAGAACCAATGGAGCAATGCTTCCTGTGCCCACTCTGTGGAATCATAGGAAAGGAAAGGAAAGACTGTGCTGTCGAGTCAGTGTTGACTCCTGGCAACCACAGAGCCATGTGGTTTTCTTGGTAGAATACTGGAGGGGTTTACCAATGCCTCCTCCCGTGCAGTATGAGATGATGCCTTTCAGCACCTTCCTATATCGCTGCTGCCACAAATAGGTGTTTCCCATAGTCTGGGAAACATACCAGCAGGGATTTGGACTGACAGCCTCTTGCTCCCCAGGCAAGTTGCTTCCCCGCTGTGCCATTAGGTGGCTCAATCAGAGGAGAGAGAAAAAGGTTGCTGCCAGCTCTAAGAGGTCTGAGTACTGGGAATGCTGCTACTACTAGGACCATGAAACTTGTGGCAGCAGAGAAAAGGGGAAAATGGGGCACTCGTTTGAGGAACACTTTTGCCTGCCCAAAGCCCCTAAAGTTCCAATAAAAATTATTTTAGAAAAACTTTCAGCTCAGGCTTACCTGAAACACACACCTACTTTGGGTGGAATTAGACATTGATTCTCAAAGTGACATGTTCTCAGAAGTATGGTTTGGATGTACAGTGTTTTGAATGGCTTTTAAACAGCCATGAGTTGCTGCATCAAAGTGAGTATATCACAATAATTCATGGCATCTTTATGGGGGGAGTGTTTACAGATCTTTGATTTACTGTGGGGGGTTTTATGGTGTGAAATTTTGGCTTATCACATCGAAACAGTCATTTTTTTAAAAAAAGGTAGGTATAGTACAAGTATGCCCCAATTTGCAGGATTAAATTTGCAGTAATTTCTATGCAGCAAAACATGGAGACAAGCTGATGGAGCTCACAGAACTGATACTTTTAGCAGGCTTCCTCTATAAAAGCAATGATTTGACTGGGCCAAATCATTGGTCCATTGAGGAGTGCCCAGATGTTATTAGACTTCAGCTCCCATAATCCCCAACCCCAGAGGCCTGTGGTTAGGGATTATGGGAGTTGGAGTCCAATAACATTGGGGAACCAATGTTGGGAATCCCTGGTCTAAACTGACTGGCAGCAGATCTCCATGGTTTTAGAAAGGGTGTGAGAAGAGATACGGAGACCTGGAAAAAAAATTGAAAATACCCCCCTTCCCCCAACAAAAACAAAAACAAAAGACCAACAACCTGAAAAATGCTCTTGTTTTTCCAGGCCTTCACATCTGGTATGAGTTACTTCACATGGCCACACAACCCCAGCAGAGAACGGAGATATAGAGAGCAGACAGGGAATCACTCATAAAGTCATATCACTGCCTTGTTGATGGTAACATCTTTCATTTCTCCAGCTTCCATTTACCTGTCTTTCTGAAAGGGACAAGAAATGGTAGGGGAAATGACCAGGAGCAACCTTCCATCTTAAGGAGATGTGTTCTTTCTTCAGCATCATCAGTGGGCACATGCTGCTTCATGAGGAAAAAAATATGGGGGGAAATGCTGCCAAGGAGCTTACAGTCAAACTGACAGCTGATGAGACAATACAGGGAGAGATGAAGGATAGCACAGGATAAATGTGAGCAAATGCAGTTATCTGATTATGTTCTTAAATATAAATTGTAGCTGCCAGAGGACAAGGCAATCAATGGCTCCTAATCATGATAGCTATATGCCTCCTCCAGGATCACAGGCAGTATGCCACTGAATACCAGTTGCAGGAAAGCAGCAGCTGGAGAGAGGGCGTACCTTCTCCTGCTTATGGGGTCCCCAGAGGCATCTGGTGGGCCACTGTGGCAAACATCATGCTGGACTAAATGAACTTTTGGTCTGGTCCAGCAGGACTCATCTTTTGTTACAGTTATGAATGAGGATTAAGGGATTGTTTAGGCTGAAAAAATATAGTTTATATCTAGCAGTCTAGATACTGTGCTTTGGGTGGGACAGTATTGTGTGGGATATCGGGTTGTGTGCAAGTGCAATCAGCACTCCCACCACGGATCGTTTGCTTGTCTGGGGGGGGGGAAGGTAAGGACTGTGCAGCCTTTCCTCTGTCCGCCTGCTCCCGTACCCAGCCGGTCGTGCGAATAGCTCCATTGTGCATGTATACAAGCATATTGATCTATCCAGATATGCAGAATGAAATATAGATTTGCATATGCAGATTGTGCATATATTTTATATGCACTTTGTGGTACTGTGATAGGTATACTGTGGCACACATCCTTTTATGACTAATTTTTATTGCATGAAATAGGATGCTGCTTTTATGAGGATAAACTGTCTTATGTTTTGCACATTAAAATGAAGGCTATTAATTTCACTAGATAAATATGAGCTTCTTTATCTGAAGAATTTTTAATCACATAAACTGTTCATCACTGTCTTCAGCTGAAATATTGGAAGCACAACTGACATCCTGCAGATCCTCTGAATTCTTAGCTATTAGGTAAAGTTGTTTGGGGACAGAAGCTATACAATTATACCATTTTAAACACAGGTGTGCATCAATGCTATATAGGAACACATCACCCAATGATATAAGACTTATTACTCTTAAGTAGCTGGTAAGCACCACAGGTATTCTTGTAGGTACTGCACAAAACATGCAAATGGTCCAAGACGTAACCTCAGATGGATCCAAACATCCATGCGACAGAGGAAGATGGTGGGAAGATGAGATGTGTCAGGTGGAGGAGGGGGTCTCACAAGATCTTGCTTTGAGATCTCGCAAGAGCCACTCCCAATCCTGCAAAGCTATTCTGTCTGTTGAGTGAGGCAACATCTGCCTGACAGGGCCAGCATGAACTCTCCCTGGTGGGCATATCGATGTCTACTTCTTCCTCAGCCCAATAGGGTCCTCTATTCAAGACCCAGGCGGAGGAATCCTCAACATGAAGCTTGTGTTTACCAGTGTTGATCAGCTCCACCTCGGGGGTTTCACTATACCAGTCCTTGTGCACAGGGCTTATGTTCTATATTAGATCCAAGAATCATCAACATTTAGAGTTGCAAGGGATCTTAGAAGGCATCTAGGCCAATCCTCTGCCCAGTGCAGAAGGGCAGTTTGAGGCAATGGATAAGGAGAGGGAGTGGAAAGATATCAGGAGCAGCAGGACTGGTGCGTGGAGGCTAACTCATTCTTGGACTGAGGGACATGTCCTCCTTTCTGTCCTCCCAGAAAGTTGTCACCTGACCACACCTATCATGTGAAGCCCAAAGAGATCTGCAGAAGCCTCCTGTAGCAGATTTAACCCAGCCTTTGTCTAGCTCACGTGAGGGGAAGAAAAATGCTGAATCATCCTCTCTTGCTTTCACCCACAAAGGCCATTCCTTTAAAACTTTCCTGTTTCCCCAGTAGATTAGTCGCTGCCACCCACTGCCAATTATTACAGAGTTTGAATTCCCGCCCCCACCACTGGATTTGTGTGAATGTCTAGGGAGACTATCATTCTCTTTACTATTGGAAAAATAGACAAAAACCTCCACATGCAGGCTTACATGTGGTGAGAAAAACTTGGTAGAGTTGCTGAGTAATCAGACTTGAGATGTGTTGCACCAGAGCAAAATCCCCTTTCCTAGAGGTTAAATCTCTACACATCCAATGGGGAATTTGTTTCTAATGTGGGCCATTTCACACTGCAGGTGGGGGAATCATATGAACATACAAGGAACACACAACCTCATAGGCATAGACCTAATGGGCCAGAATTGCCTAAACCACGGATCCATGTTTGCTGGGAGATGTTTGTTCATGTAAAAAAACACTGTGTGTGCAGACAAAATCTAGCATATCATGCTAGCTTCTATGCTAGTGTTTTACTGGACAGGCTGAGGTTTTCCTCCCGTGGCGAGAATACAGGTGAAACTCGGAAAATCAGAATATCGTGCAAAAGTCCATTAATTTCAGTAATGCAGATTAAAAGGTGAAACTGATATATGAGACAGATGCATTACATGCAAAGCGAGATAAGTCAAGCCTTAATTTGTTATAATTGTGATGATCATGGCGTACAGCTCATGAAAACCCCAAATCCACAATCTCAGAAAATTAGAATATTACATGGAACCAAGAAGACAAGGATTGAAGAATAGAACAATATCGGACCTCTGAAAAGTATAAGCATGCATATGTATTCAGTACTTGGTTTGGGCCCCTTTTGCAGCAATTACTGCCTCAATGCGGCGTGGCATGGATGCTATCAGCCTGTGGCACTGATGAGGTATTATGGAAGACCAGGATGCTTCATTAGCGGCCTTCAGCAATTCTGCATTGTTTGGTCTCATGTTTCTCATCCTTCTCTTGGCAATGCCCCATAGATTCTCTATGGGGTCAGGTCAGGCGAGTTTGCTGGCCAATCAAGCACAGTACACTGTATACTTTTCAGAGGTCCGATATTGTTCTATTCTTCAATCCTTGTCTTCTTGGTTCCATGTAATATTCTAATTTTCTGAGATTGTGGATTTGGGGTTTTCATGAGCTGTATGCCATGATCATCACAATTATAACAAATTAAGGCTTGACTTATCTCGCTTTGCATGTAATGCGTCTGTCTCATATATCAGTTTCACCTTTTAATTTGCATTACTGAAATTAATGGACTTTTGCACGATATTCTAATTTTCCGAGTTTCACCTGTATTTTTATACTGTGGAGGATTCTTTAAACATTCACTCTGGTATTAATAGAGACTAAGGAAATTTAATAGAAAATGAGCATCTTTTTGTACAGAGCTGTTGGATGAGTGTGTGTTTATCACCTTTTAACTGAGCCTCTTCACAGGACTCTAAGAATAGCTGAATATGCAGACATTTAGCAGGTAATAGTTTTCCCATCACTTATCTCTATGCTAGGAAAAGGTTCTCTTAGCAAATTTCTACATATCAGGCTGCTGTGGATGACTCAGAAGCAAGACCAGTAAAGAAGTCCGCAAGTCTAGAAGAGAGTTGGGGGAAAACTACGATTGGACTTTTGGTGCTGTGGGGTGGGTCGGGAGAAATGCACTATGTGTTAATAGTGGGATAAAGAGAGATGTGGGAGACAAATGGTGGCATTGGCAGGGAAGAGGCTAAGACAGAGGCTATTCCCACAATCAATGGAAAGCGGTATAAGGGAGCTTAGCCTGCTTCCAGTGATTGTGGGAACCACTGGGTTTGTGGGTGAGCCCAGTGCTCCCAAGGCAGCTAGCCCACCTAAAACACCCTCCCCTTAAAAGGGTTAACAGAGTGGCGTTAACCTCTCTCGTTAACGTCATTCCCTTGCTTGTGTGCCGCTGTGCGGTACACAGTGACACACAAGTAGACCCCCCAATGAGAGGGTACAAGCAGTCTCTCCATATTGGGGTCCCCCCAGAATGCCCCACGTGCTCGCATGGGGCATCCTGGGAGTTCCAGGGGCTGCATGGCCCCCAATCCCCGCAGCCCCCACCAGCTCCGTGATGGAGTCGGCAGTTGTGTAGGCGGCCAATCCAGCCACTCAGGGCTACATGTTTGATTGTCTGCAGGGAGAGTGGGCTATGCCTGCTTTCCCCACAGACCCGCCAGAAGCTCTTCTCACTGATCGTGAGAAGAGCTTCACTAGCTTAGTTCAGACAAGGAAGTTATTCTCATGATCAGTGGAAAGTGGGCTAAGCCTGCTCTCCTCACAGTCCTCATGTCGGCGAGTCTCACTGATTGTGAGACTCACCTCAAGGCATGGCTTCAGATGTTGCACAGAACTTCTGTTAAATGCAAGCTCCTCATGGCATCCCTCAGCCTCAGAAGTGAATGTTCCCTCTCCCATCCCTGCATGAGTATCTACTTCCCTTCTAGATTAGGAAAAGCTGAGACTGGTGAATTTGGACAGCACAATCAATCTTGGTTTATTTTAACCTGCTTGCTGCAGAAACCCAACCTCTGAAACTCACTGCAACCCTTGGGTTCAATTGAGTTTCAAAGCTCAGGGTTTTCTGAAACAAGTTGGTTGGAATTAGGCCTGTGCAAAATCAGAGGGGTTTGGAGATAATCTAAACCCGAACCTGGCTGGCCCAATTTGGATCAGACTTCTTTGACCCCTTTCCCAAAAATTCAGAGCATTCCAAATTTCCGAATAATGATGAGAGGGTGGGTTTTTCTTCTTCATTTTTAAGTGATCATGGCTGGGGTGGGGGTGGGGTTTCATCTTCTTCCCTTTATCTGCCCACCTGCCTATTTATATTTTATTTTTTAAAAAAGTTTTTAAAAAGTTTTTAGCCCATTTTTTACTCACAAGCAGCCACCATCTGATTACTGGGTTTCTCTTGTGATTCTATGGTGTGAGGCAACTTCCCCTTAGATTCTCTGATGTCACCTGACTTCCCCCGCAGTTCTCTGGTGTTATGTTAGTTTTCTTCTTGGTTCATAGTGAGTATCGATGGCTTAAAAAAAAAAACTTTTACAACATTTTGTCTGACTCGGACCCCAGCCCTGAGCTCGACTATGAGAAGGGTCCAAACTGATATTTTGGGGGTCAGATTAGATCAGTTCAGACCCAATCATGTCCTTTGAGCCCATGAATAGGCTTAGTTGGAATAAGCAGAGACTGGTGGATTGAGACATCGCAACCAGTCTTGACTTTTCCTAACCTAGGAAGGAAATAGATGCTCAGATGGGGATGGGAGGGGAGAGTGCGTGCTCCAAAGGCTGAGGGATGTTATGGGGAGTTTGGCATTAATAGTGATTCTGTGCTATGTCTGAAGCAGTCCAAGGATTTAAACCAACAATCTAAACCTGGGCTACTCTACTTCAGCCCTCCTGCAGATGTTGGCCTACAACTTCCAATCAAGCCAAACCAAGAACCCTAAAAATATTAAAATACCCTACTCAGTATATAAACTGTAATGTGAACATTTAATAATGTCAGGGTGACCAAATTACTGTACAAATTCTTGTAAACCTGAATAAGTAAAATAGAGACCCATATGCATATGTCCTTCCCAAATGGGGTATGAAAGGAAGGTCTTCAAGTGAATCTACAAAATAAAATAAAAATCATAAAATGCCAAGTCATATCTCAAAGTATGATAAAAAGCAGTTCTCAGATATAATGAATGTCTTTCCCAAATGGAGTGTGAAATGTAATCAGAAAATCTTCATGGGAATACATATAAAATGTCAAATGTCATGTTGCCGCTCCACCATTTGTTATAAAATCCAGTTCTTCTAATGAAATGAGTGCTCTTTTCAAGTGGAGTGCCAAATAAGATCGCATATGAATCTCCATGAGAAAATTTAAAATGCCAGACGCGTTTCGGCCATACTCAATGGCATATCTTCTTCAATGGCATATATCAAAAATGTCTTTATGAAGAAAGGTTGAAGAAACTGGGTATGTTTAGCATGCAGAAGAGAAGAATGGTTGGTGGGAGTGACATGATAGCACCCAAAGAGCTGTCACATAATAGAAGAGGGCAAAGGCTTGTTCTCTGCTACCTTAGAGGGTAGGACTAATTCCAATAGGTTTAAATTACACTAAGGTAGATTTTGGTTGAACCAGGGGCAGAGTCACCATTGCGCCAATGGGTTCAAAGAACCTGGGCCACCAAATGAAAAAGGCCACCGAAGCCCCGTGACTCGGGCTCCAGAGGAGCCTAGAGAGAACTCTCCCCTCCCATGCCTGGGCCGCCAAGAGCCCGGTGTGAACTCTCTACTAGTTATTTCTGGCAGCACCAACTGCCTGATAGGACGTTTTTCCCTTTCTCTCCCTCTCTGGAGGGAGAGAAAGGGGAAAACATTCTATCAGGCAGCCGACGCTGCCAGAAATTATGAGCTGAGAACTCGCTCCGGCTCTCGGCAGCCCAGGCCACACCCCATTTGTGCATGACGGCTCTCAGCTCATCGTTTCCGGCAGCGTCGCCTGCCCAATAGGACGTTTTCCCCTTTCTCTCCCTCCAGAGAGGGAGAAAAAGGGGAAAACATTCTATCAGGCAGCTGGCACTGCCTGAAATAATTGCAGGAGAGTTCGCCCGGGCTCTCGGCGGCCCAGGCGTGGGAGGGGGTAGTTCGCATCACTCTGGGCTCCTCCGGAGCCCAAGCCATGCCCCCATGTGTGTGATGTCACACACACGCGTGTATATAGAGGGGACGGCCAAGCGGAGCTGGACCCAGGCTGCCACTCAGCTGGCTCTGCACCTGGGTTGAACATTAGAAGAAACTTCTTAATGCTAAGAGCAGTTTGACAATGAAACCAATTAGCTGGGGAGGTGTCTTCATCAGTGAGAGGGTCTTCACTCAGAGCACCTTCTTTAGCTCTGGATTTCTTACATCGAGTACAGGATTGGACTAGATGATCTACAAAGAACCATTGAACTCTATAATAAAATGATTAAACAATTCTCGGACTAGAATAAAGCACAAGTTAGACTAAACCACCGTTGGTAAGTAACTAAACATTGAAGTTTCATCAAAAGAGAAGCTTTTAGCTTTATCTTACCTAAAAAGGGAGAGGAAAAGCAAGGAGGAGTACATGAGTCTGAGGCTTGTGTTGCAGCATCTCCAGATGGTGGCTTTTACCACCGGATTACTGAATATTTTCAACCCCTTCCAACTATTTCCCTGTCAAAGGGGTGTCCAGAATCCAAGCCATCCTGCCACCAGACATCTGAACTGTAATTTAATTTTGACAGTGGTGCGGGTCACCAGCCATACGCACATGTGGGGAGCTCTGCCACTTTGTGCCATGCTGGCATGCCACCACTACCTATCAGAAGTGCTCCTGCCCTGGCACAATCACCATGGAAACTGCCTGTGATGGGGCACGGCGGGTGGACTGGGTGCTTAAGAGAAATGCACACAGCTGGTGGCTGGAGGCAGTGAGCCATCTGTGACTAGTCATAGTCAGCCAAGTGTTTTGCAGCAGGCAGCGGTAGCAGCAGCCTTGTCGTCTCAACCTCTCTTCCCTTCTCTGACTCAGTCCCACTCTCACTGGCCCTGTGCAGAGGCCTGACAAGGGACTTCTCTTCTTCTCTGTCTCCTTCCTCCAGGTCAGGACTCACGAAGCTGTGCTCCCCCCAACCCCCACATATGCATCATTGTGGAGGGAAGTGTTGTATTCTACCCAGCAATCTGTTGTATTTTGTTGTTTGGATGTTTGTCTCAGAGGGGAATTGGGGGTTCTGTGTGGGGGTGGGTGGAGCCAGAAAGAAAAGGGAGGAAAACGGGAGAGGGGGAATGGAGTTGTTTCTGAGTAAAGCTTAGTTAAACAAACAAGATTGCTTTGAGTTTATGAGAGAAGCAGCTATAAAACAGGAAGGCTGGTGTTTGAACTGTCTCTGTGAAGAAGGGGTGCACCCCCCACTCCAAAATGAAAAGAAAATGCACCATTTGTCCCATGGGATTCTGTGATTCAGAGGAGTCTGGTGTCTGAACTGTGTGGAGAAAGGATTCTGTGGTGGTTTCCCTCCCCTCTCAAATTTTTAGCAAAGTATATGTAAATTATATATATTAGCATATGTAAATGCTATGCAAATTTTTATGCAAAGTGGAGGCTTTTGAGAGATCTTGTACGTGAATAACACCAACTATGTCCACTTTATTGGTGACAAATTTTGACTTTTTAACCATCTAGACCAGGCAACCCTATTGTGACAGCTCATTTATGATAATCTAAGTCAGGGATTCCCAGCCTTGGGATGTTGTTGGACTACAACTCCCATGGTCCTCTACCATTATGGCTGTACATGATGGGAGTTGCAATCCAACAGCAGCAGGGGATCCAAGCCAGGGAACCCCTGATCTAAGTCATGGCTTACATGATTGTTTGAATTGACCCACTGTCAGAAATGTAGCTACACTTGAACAAGGTGGGGGGCAAGTACCTTGTGCCTCTGAGGGGGAGCCAGTTGAATGATAGTTTGCTCTTTGCTCTCCTTCTTGTTCTGCTCTGAAGAAGGAGGTTGGGGTCAGGGGCCCATCTTCACTTCCCATGGCCCACTCCAGTCTTGCTATACTGCTGGCCATTGTGTTTTAGAGAGTGATAGGAGAAACTGCTGTATGAAAGGTATGGCAAGTGTTCATTTCCATTGCCGTTGGGGGAGGGGGGCATATTCAGCTGTCCCCTGTTATGAGTTTAGAAAGAGAAAGAATTTTGTGAATAGTTCTAGTGGGGAAAAGCCTTGACCACAGGAAAGAAAGCTCAGTAAATAGCTTAATTGGCATCCCACCAGTATTTATCCCATCTTCCTTCTCCTCCCTCCTCCTTTCTCTTTGTTTGCATCTCATATAGATTAGAGCAAGCTGTGATTTTTCTAGAATTTCCTAGAAAACATTAAAATCATCAGTGGACTCCATATCGTTCCTCCTTGCCTTCATTTTTGGTAAAGGACTTTTACCTTTTTCTTTTCTCTAATACCATTTTGGGTGGGGGGGGGCATTCTTACATTACTATGTCTCATTAAATAAAAGTTAGAAAGTGCATTTTTCCTTGATTGTTTGCTGCCTGCCTAGCATGGCAGGTGTTCTTATAAATATTGGCAGGCCTATCCCATTGTCATTCTTCAAATCCCTCTGTCAAGCTCTTCTCTGAGGCAGCTAAAAACTTTGAGAAAAGAGAAACAGCAGGAGCACTGAAACGACCATTTATTATGCTGACAAGCTCTGTCTCATTGCTGTTTTTGTTACCCGTGCCTGTTCATTGCATTGTTGCCAGTCATCATGCATATAAATCATCAGAGCTTTGGAACCAAATGTGTTTTTCTATGTGTGTTTGTGGCACATGGTACAACAAGCCTTTGACTTCAGCCAAAGGTTTCAAAACTGCAGCCCAAGCTACTTGTGACACAAGAGATCTGTGATAATGTATAAATGAAGTCCCTGCCTTGTACTTTATTCTGCCCTCCCTGGGCTAAAAGCAACTTTAAGGGGATGCAATTAGACTGGGGGTGGGGGAGTGTGGAGAAGAGGGTTATGTTTATGCTTAATACCCCTTCCCTGCTCTAATCAAAATTGGAGCCATCCCCTTAACGTTTTAAACTAAAATTTTTGGGAGATCCCATGATAATCTTTCACATCTTGTTTGGTTTGGACTTGTATCCAAGGAAGCCTTAGGGTTCCTTGGAAACTAATCAGTGGTTACTCACCGAGAGGATCAGAAATGTTGGACAAACTTCCTCAAATGACAGCTTGTCCACCATTTCCTATCATTCCCTGCAATGTGCGACAAGAGAGATGATGAGGCATATTGTAGGTGTCATACATATGCTTGCCTCTGACACTACTGTTCAATCAGAGCAGGGAAAGTGAGATCCCTGACTCTCTGGGGGTTTTCCATTTCCTCAGTGCCTTACTGATGCTTCTCACTTGCTCTTCAGCCCCACTTTACAGGGCCAAAACTCTTCTTCCACAGCAACAGTGGGGATTCCTTACTGATGATGAGCACCATGAACACTTGTCTAATGACAGTACAGCTGGATTCCCATTTCATAGATTGTTTTGAATTGTTTTGTTTTAACTGTTTTAAATAGTTTAGATTTTATGGATTTAAGTTTTAGTTTTGGTTTTGTAAAACACCCAGAGCTGTTGGATGGGACAGTGTAGAAATGTAATAATCCAATTAATCAATCAATCACTTCTTTCTCAGCTGAGTCACTTCTCAACAACAGGGAAACTAAGGTAAGGCTGAAAATTATCCTGCTGCATTTGCAAGTCACCTGACAATCTATCTCAATCCCAGCTCTGGATTGCAAGAACTAAGAACTCTTCTCACCAGCAAGAGACACACACATGTGAAGCTATTCACACATGCAGGCAAAACCAGCCAAAGGAAGCCCAGCTGGGTTTTGCCTTCATGTGTACCCTGCCGGGATCAGGCCTGATCCTGGTGGCACCTTGGCAGCAAACCCACCTAGGCAGCCACCCTCCAAAATGAGATCAGGAGAATGAGTGCTCTCCTAATCCCATTTCCATAATCATCTGACAGCCATGGCTTCTTGCAGCCATGGCTGACAGACTGAAGAGATCTTGGGTGTGTGTGTGTCCCCATAATGCATCACACATTTGTTCAGTGCATTATTGGAGCTCCAGGGGGCGGGGTGATGCACCCCAGCACTCTGAGCTACTGGCAACAGCTGGTAGTTGTTTGGGTGGGTGATCTATCCGCTGAAGAGGACATCGCTCGTGTGTGGGAAGGTAAGCTCTTTAGGGCTTCCTCCCCACTAAACCTCTTGCCCTTTCTTACTGTTCATGAGAAACAACAAGTGAGAGGATAGCTTTATTGAACATCTGTAGTGCCACTGCCTAGGAAGAGTCACAAGTGGCATAACTGAAGGGAGAGGTATAGAATCCCACCTCTCAAAGGGTCCCCAGTGCTCCAAAATAGTTTTAGATCTAAGCAGCAACACAACTATCAGAGAAAACACAATCGACCAATCACAGATAAGCTGGATATTCTATTTAATATGTGATTAAGACCTTACCTGGTATCCCACCTCTTCTGTTGGTGTAAGTATGGTATGTTCTTTGATTACTTTACAGTCAGTGCTGATTGCCCCACACCTCCTGGCAAAGCGCACAATACGAGACACATAACCAATTCTTATGGGTGAAAGGGCCACAACTTTATTTATCAAATCAGATAATTGGATGGTGGTAAGAATAAACTCCACCCCCAGCAGTGCAGGCCTAAATAAGTCTGGAGTCCATCTTTCACCCTTCTAAAACTTTGTTAGAGACACATCCTGGCTTAGAGCCAGGAAACAGTGCATGCTAAATCCTGCTCCTCTTTGCCAACCCAGTCGGTCTGGGCCTTTTGTGGATGTCACCAGAACAAGTCCCACAGCCTTTGAAGTGATGAAGCCCAGGAAGCAGGTATGAGTGCTGACCACATCCTTGAGCCATGAAGCCTCTAAGGATAGATAAACTACCCATCCGATTTAAATAGCCCAAGGATGCTCACTGTTGAAAACCCAACCTAACACTGTATAAAGCCTACACTACTCCTGTCACAGGGGAAGGCTAGCCTCACTTGGCTTTGATTCTGCCCCCCACTCACCCACCCCAAAATTCTAGAAGTCCATGCTTCTGGTCCAGCAAGTAGCTATCACTACCCAAAGCAGACAAGTGGGTTCATCTGGTCTAAATAATTCTGGGCATGAGCATTTGGTCTGAGGATGATGAATCAACACCCCCTCCTTTCCACTACCACCCTACTATTATACCAATTGACCTTATGCCTGGCCCTTTCAACCCCTTTCAAATTACCAACTCCCAGCCAAATTTTGTGCTGTAGCCCAGGGATCCTCAACGTTGGGCCCCCAGATGTTCTTGGACTTCAACTCCCATAATCCCCAGGCCCAGTGGCCTTTGGCTGGGGATTATGGGAGTTGAAGTTCAAGAACATCTGGGGGCCCAACGTTGAGGATCCCTGCTGTAGCACATCCACCCATAAAATAATTATAGAGCCTCAACAGTCAATATCAGTGCTGGTGTGGGGCTACGAAGATATTACACTGCCCTCCCCCAGTGATGCATCCACACTCTCCAAGCACACCAGCAAGAATAAGTGCCAGCTCATCCCACCGTTCCTGGTGGTTAATGTGGGAGGGATTTTCAGCAGTGGCCCTAGCTCCTCCTTTTTTGACCACAAAAAGATATGAGAAAGAGGACCTCGCTATATCCTGCTTCCATGGTGATCAAGGCTCTGCCTGGCCAGAGAGAGAGAGAGAGAGAGAGAGAGAGAGATTATACACACACCCACACGCATGCATACATACAAACATACATGGTATATACCATACATGGTATATGCCTATCTCAGATAGGCAATACCCCACCAGTACCTGACTCCTGATGCTAGAAAATGTAGGAATTAAAAACAGTTGTCCCAATGGATTGGTCAAACATAGACCAAAAACAGACAACTTATTGGGACTTGGCAGTCATCAACATAGGATAGAGGTGATTAGTGAGGCTCTCTCCACATTAAACAAAAGTGACATCTTACAAGGGAGGACTGTAGCTGAATTTGCTGGTTCTTATCTATTCTAAGCATGAGGCCTTAAAGAACTCTAAGATGCTACAGATGCAACTAAAGAGCTGTGCTTTATAGCAGGTATTTTAAACCTGCCCAGAATTTGTCTGAAGCATTGCTATGGTCCTAGAAATTTGTCTGTCAATTAGAGAGGGCAGCTAAAATCAAAGTGGAATTAAAAGAGGGCCTGCCATTTATTCATCTCGGATAATCTTCAAACCTCTCTGAATGTTGCTTTTAGAAAGGCTGCCATGCTGTTTGGTTGTCAGCACTTCAAACCACACACACACACACACACACACACATACATATAATGGCGTAAAAGGCACAAGCATTATTATGTCATCTTACTAGGCAAACTCCTTATAGCACCCCCAGTGTAACCTTTCAGAAGGAAGAAGGCCTATTAGTCTTTTATAGTTGTATAAAAACAGAGAAGGGTGAAAAATCCAGCTGGCAAAAAAGTACTGAATTTAATACCCAAGGCAATATTTGGGTTTTAAAGCTTGAACCTCCAGGTTAGGGGGAACAGTCCTTAGAAAAGAATAATTACCTAAAAATATAATTGCTGGTGCAAGAACTTTAAGGATGGGGAAGGAAATTATTGATTTAGCAAGAGACATAAATTATTTGCCTAATGTATTACTCTTCAGACAGAATTTGGCCAACAGTGGGCCTTAGAAACCCTAAATTGGAGAATATCCACCCACAGCTTCAACCTGGACCTGAGAGCTTCAACCTGGCTGCCCTAAGGATAATCTGCAGAGGTCCCTTTTCTGAAGATTGGGGAACTTCCTTGGGTTTGTCTAGGGCTGCCTAGCCAAAGAAGCAAACTAGGGAACTGCCTGAGATGCCAATGTTTCAGGGGCTCCTCCTACAGTTATATAAAGATCTTGGAGAACAAACCACTGCGTACACTTCTGGAGGAGGCACACAAAGTTAGCTCAAGAATGCATCAGCTGGACATTATCAAGAACTTTCTCTCTCTTCTGGATCCCCAGGGCATAGATATACAGGTGGCCCTCATTATCCTCTACTCAAACTGGGGAATTGTCATGACTAGTTGTGACCCAAGTCAACTGGGGAAGCAAAAAATGAGAGACAAATTCCAAATTGATGAGGACAGTGCAAACAATTGCATGTTGTTTTAGCTCAACATGTTTCAGTACAAATTACCTGCTTCAAGGGCTCAGAAAACAATTGACAATGGCACAGACTTTCACTAGCTGTTGTGGCCCTGGTAGATCTTATACCCCAAAATATGATGCAATACCATGCACAGTTTTGAATAATGTTGTTATTATTTATTTATTACTTTTATATACCACCCTGTCCAAACAGCTCTGGGTGGTACACAGCAGCAAAAACAAAACCCACGTCAGTCATTTTAAAAACAATCAATACAAAACAATTCTGAAAACAGTATAAAAACCATTAACAATTAAAACATTAAAACAGTTTCAAAACCCTGGAAGGCCAGACTAAATAGATAGGTTTTAAGGGCTCTCCTGAAAGCCAACAATGCATTCATGCTACAGATTTCTGCTGGGAGTGCATTCAACAGCCCAGGGGCTGTTATAAAGAATACCACTATCTCAATTCCCTTGCCCAAACATGGGAGATTGGAGACTGGCCTATAACTCTCCATCATTAAGGGATCCAGGGAAGGCGTCTTAAGAAGCGGTCTAACGATTGCTTCCTTCAAACAAGGAGGAACCCTACCCTCCCTCAACAATGCATTTATGATATCAACTAGGCTACCTCCAACAATCTCCCTGCTAGATACAAGCAGCCAAGTTGGGCAAGGATCCAGAGAACAAGTGGTAGGCTGCACCACCCCAAGCAGCTTGTCCACATCCTCAGGAATCACAGATTGAAACTGATCCAATTTAATACTGCAGGAGAGATTGCTGGACACCCCCTTCATAATGGAGTCCACGTCGGCCCAAATACAGGATACAGAATAATGATATGCATGTAATACACAAAACCTGTGTGGAACTTCATTGCAAGAGAAAAATCACACATCTGCTGTTGCAAATAATTACCCAAATATGTAAGGATAGGTGTGGGAAGATGAAAATACAAATAAAAGGACAGGTTTTGCATATTTCTGATAGAATGAGTTGTCAGCAAAATAAAAGGGGTGGGGTAGAGAGAATGTCAATATATGATAAAGCCATTGTGAAGAACCAAGAACTATAGAAAACTCCATTACAATTTTCCCCCTGCAACATAAATCCTACAGTCAGCAAAGGATGGAAATATAGTATTAGGACTCAGGCTCCCATACCAAAAGCTCTGCATCTTTGTCATGTGTGATTTCATTTGTGAGTCTGAGAACTGCAGATTTCACATTTTTCACAGGCAAATATAGAAAGTGGAATAAAACAAGATTTATGTATACATCACCTTGTAAATAGGTAAATCCCACTAGAATAAATGTAAGTTGGCACAGAAAATTGTCTTTCATTACATATATATTTGTTTTTTCTAAGCTGATGTTCGGAAAGGAGGAAAACTTACTTGAATGCCAGATGTGGTTTAATTCAATCTCCCCAGGCATCATGTTCACAGGAAAACCCGTAAAACAAGCTATGCTAAGGGTTTAAATGTGAACTGGGGCTTAAAAGAGCTCAACCTCAACACCTGTCTTCAGTGCCAAGACTTTAACATATGAATAAAATAAATTCAAGTCTCTGGCTATATACAGAACAAATTTCCTTCACCACACACATCTGGATTAGAATTGAGGCTTCCAGGTCAGATGCCCTTAAGGTGTCACAACAGCAGCATGCAAGGGCTCATCTAGTAGGTCCACTGTAAAGTTCAGAAGCCCAGCATCAAAGGCGGGGGGCAGGTTTTGAGGATCTTCACCAGCTGATCATGGTCCCAGCTGAGCAATTGTGCAGCAAGGACCCATGCCATGGGTCCAACTCACGACACTGGGCCTTTCCCAAACACGTGCAGAAACCCCCTGAGGAATTCATTTGGCTTACAGAAATCCATGTAGCTTCTCTTGGAAATTCTCTGATGTTCTCCTTAGGAGGAATTTCTTTTTCAGAATTGCAGTGCCAGCTCTGCTTTACAGCAGCAACATGGGATGTGATCAAAGAAAAGAAACTCTCGCGGTTCTTTTACAATGTCAAAAGACTGGACACCTTAAAGTCAAACCTTATAGGCTTACATGTGTTTAACACCAATGGGTTTATGTCTTCTTCAGTAAATAGGAGCTGGAATAAGACCTACAGATTAGACCCATAGCACAGGGGAAAGCCACCCAGCATTGGGGAGCTGCCTTGCTTGCCTCAGCCCCAGCCCCCTCCCCAGCCTCGCTGCCCCACTAGCTAGCCACTCCTGCTGATGCCACTCACTGTGCTATCATAAGGTCCTACTGCCTGCCTCGCCGCCCATTTGCCAGGCTCCCACTATACCACACACCCAAAACACAGTACGCTCAAGCAGTTTACATAGAAAAAAGAACAAGCTATAAAGATGGCTCCCTGTCCCAAAAGGGTTCGCAATCTCAAAAGACAGACAACGTAGATACCAGCAACAGCCATTGGAGGGATGCTGTGCTTGGGTCAGATAGGGACAGTTGAAATAGGTGCTGCATGCACAATTCCTTTCCTCATTCCCACAATTACAATTGTGCATGCAGGGGCCTCTTCAAAAAAGCAGTAATGGCAGCCATCAGCTGTTTGATGGGTAGGATTTAATTAAATACACTCTTCACACCACAGCTACATGCCCTAGATCAGTCAGAACAACTGGCAATCATGTCAGATGGATGATAAGAAAGGGTGGGAGGGAGCCCCAAACAGAACTTTCTTGCTTCCCACAAGCCTGGAGCTAGCTGGGAATGCACAATGCACATGCACCCTTTGTTTGCATCAGGGTTCATGGGTACCATCCATTCCCAGCCTTTGAGCCTGGAGTGCAAGTGGGTGGCAGGCAGGAGTAGCAGTGCTGGCAGTAAGAGTGATGAGTGGTACCCCCAAGGTGAGCAGGGCCCCCATGCCAGCAGAGGAAGCTGTGCCATACAGGGTGTACTCCAGTGTTCCCATGGCTGCTATTTGCATGGGAAGGGAAGTTTCCATTGGCACCAACAGGAGCTTCTTTCTGAGACAAATTTGAAGGGCTCATCTGGATCAGGGCTATGGGGAACAAAGCCCAGCCCCTCCACTGCAGCCCCAATCCACAGAGGGCTCAGTCTGGTGACAAAAGATTGGCCACCTTGCCAATGTGCCACTGCCCCAAGGGGTTAATGTCACCGTGATCCAGGGGATCAGTATGATTTGCCAATGCACCTTGGGGCAACAGACATCATTTATGGTTGGGCGGTAGATATTTTAGGGAGCAAAGAAGGGAGCAGAGCTGGGAAGCCTTCTGTGGGTTTTATTTGAGAAGCAGGTTTGAAGAAATGCAAAGCACCGCTTGCTCCTTCTAAACAAGGACTACTCCTTCTGATGTGTTGAGGAGGGGATTCCACCTAAGAGGGGAGAGTTGGTAGGAGGGGATGGTCAAGCGGCAGTGGAGGGTGGGGTCTGTTAATCAGTGGCCTTCAAAGAACCATTGCTTTACATTACCCTCCCACGGGCCATATGTTATTTATTAATACATAACAGTGGGATAGTATGGGGTGACGGGGGAGGGGCAGGACCAGAACCAGGTATTATTCCCCCAAAAGGGCAGATAAGGCCCACCACATGGCTCCTTTATTTTCCTATGCAGCTTGCATAGCCAGACCTGTCCCACACAAGCCCATCCATACATCTTTCAGCACTGTCCTTATTGAGTGTCTATGGTGCAATCTCCTACATGGCAGCTGCTTGTGCGAACAATATCTGTGTTCAGTCTTCAAGTGGCAGAGCAAATTTGTAACTTTTAAAATGGCCTTATGGGCTGGTCTCTGCACTATACTTGCTGTGTGATTATGAGGTTGATGACCACACCCTTCGCACATAGTGGTGGCCTCGCGTGCACATAACAGATGCCCCCAATCCCTCCCCGTCTCACTTGTATGAAGAGAACAGGCTACTGACCCATGCCCTGCTCCTCAAAACCCCTAATTTGGAAGTTGGCACCAACCATGCTGCCCCAGCATCCGACCACCACCTCGCCATCCACTAGTAGCACTGCCACCAGTACTGCCACAAAGAGCAACCAGGCTGGGGATGGAAGCAAGATGGTCTGCACCAAGTTATAAATGGAGGAAGAGACTGGGATGTTTGTAGACCTCTGGTTAGGGACCCAGGCCATGCAAAGGCCAATTGCGCAGGTGTGGCAGCCTCCAAAACGGCCACCGCACTGGAGGGAAAGGCCATAAACCGGCCAAAGAATGGCTGATATTTTGTTTACAGGAGCCTGGTGGGGGGAGGGGGAACCAGTGTGGAGAATTCCCCCAGAGGGGCTATGTTTGAAAACAAAATTAAATTTTAAAAAACACCTTGCGAACCCCCTGAACCAGTCTGGGGTTGGTGGTCTGGGGTCAGACCAAACAGGAGGGGGTTCGGTTTGAACCTGAACAGTTGAACCAAACTGGTTTGACGTCGAACCTATTCAACATGAAACCTGTTTGCACATCCCTAGTTCCTACTAATGTCTCACTATCCGCCCTGAAGTCACACCAAGACATGACCAGCCAGAGGAGCCGCTGCCACCAGAGGATGTGCCTGCTTGTCCTGCACCACCAGAAGAACAGTCTGCACTTAGAAGGGCACTCTCAAACACTGTGTGCCACACAGGAACAGGAGACAGGTGGTTCATTTGCAGCTTGCAAGGGACCTCGTCTCCCAGAATGCAGAGAGCTGTAAGACCACCTGTGCCCTGCTCCAAGAACTGGACCAAAACGAAGATCAGAGGTGGGTGGGTCCTCCAGTACATAGTGCAGGAGGTGATCAGGGCTGCTGAGCATGCGGTTCATGAAGTGGTTGGGGCCATGGAGAATTCAGATGCCCCGGCTAAGAGGAGATTTGAGTGCTACACGGCCTACTTGGAGAGGACGGCTGAATTAATTTCAAAAATGCACAATGAGGCACCAGCTTATCCTCCTCCACAGCATCATCTGTACTGCCCACAGCTGTTTGTGCAGGCTTATCCCAAGCCACTCCGGCATCTTTACCTCTGTAGGCACCCTTCATGGTTCCACTGCTGGGGCCAACCAAAGCCACCCTGGCTCCTCCACCACCACAGACACCCTTCATGAGTCCACAGTGGGTACATGGGCCCTCTATGCCCACAAAACCCGAGAGTACCCTTCATGGGTTCACAGCAGGGCTATCCCAAGCCAACCTGGCCTCTGCAACTATCCTATCACACTTCATGGGTCCACTTTCAGGACATCAGCTCACTGCCTCAACAGTGTCCCAGCAATCACCTTTCCTCTGTCATCAGAAGGAAGATGGGCCCTCTGTGACCAGTGGGAGCCAGCACGCAAGGGCCCAAGAAAGATTAATATTTCCCAGTGCATGCCACCCCAAACCCAGAGTCTTGTGGCTAAAGGGGCATAGATTCCTTCCAATGCACTGGGGAGTGCTTGGCCATCATCTCACCCTTTGAGATGCCTTCCCAAGCTCCATTCCCCATCCAAAGGTGAGCCACAGGACCAGTGTGTGTGGGGTGCCCTTTTGGCATACCCAAAGGGGAGTTTGTGGTTCTCAGTGACAGAAGCAGGACACTGTGGTCTGAGTGGCTCTCTTTTCAGAAGGTGCTGCTGGAACAAACACTATCCACTCCTGGGCAACGTGAGAGGGGCTACAAGGGGTGACTCAGCGCATATGTTTTATTGGTTTGGTGGGCATGGCATGCGCACACAGTGTGCCCACAAGCCCAGAAGGCACCAGCACCTTTTCCCTGGAAGCTCGGCTCAGCATGAAGAACAGGCAATACATCCCCATCCACCCCATAGCCAAACAAATGGCACGAGCCAGTTCCTTTTCTCCTTTGCAGAGACACTGCCTGTTGTGATCTACTATGCAAGGAGCTGGAAAGGCATACATGCCTGCCAACCACAATAACAGGGGAGGCACCCATCCAAGGACTTGTATACTGCAAAGCCTCTAGAGCATGTGCGGGCAAATCCCACCTCCTTTCTGGACAGTGAGGGACATGTTAGCAATGGCGGATAGGGCACCCAGCATGGCTGTGCACAGTGCCATGGAGATGGTCCTGCACAGCATGGAGGAGGAAGCCAGAAATAGATTGCAACTTGAGGAGGGAGATACCGTGGGTTCTAGGAAGCTTGGGGAGCATGGGGGCAGCCACTGCCCAGCACGAAGCTTTGAGGTTCTGCACTGTATCAATGAGATGCAGTGGGTTGATTGTGAACTGGAGAGCTGCTATTGAGAGTGTGCAAAGAAATGCAGTGGCAAACTACTCCTTGGCACACTTTCTGGAGGAGGATGTCTGTGGACAGGAGGTGGGCACTGACAAGATAGCCCACCTGGCAGTCCATGGAAGACATCTCAGTGGGATGACCAGAGTTTCATAAGCAGCTTCAGAATGTCCAGGCAGCTCTTTGACTCCTTGCCAGTGAAATGGAGCCAATCCTTCACTGACAAGACACAGCCATGAGGCATGCTGTGCTAGTTGTGCTAATGCATAAATGCCTTGCCATCATGCTGTAAAAGTTGACCTCCAATGCCAACTACCTGACACTCAGCAGCCTGTTTGTGGTTGGCACCTCAAACCACATGCACATTTTTCTCGGAAGTAGTCAGTCAGTTTATTATGATCTTTGCTCAATCACAAACAGCAGAGCTGCACATTAACAAAACAACCATTAGCAACCCTTCCAAAGATACATCCAAACCAATGTACAGATTAACGTAATAAACATATATTATAATACAGATCAAGTACATTGATAAAACTATAAAATAGAGTGAGATAAGGACTTAACACACCCTGATCGAATCTTAATTGCTACCATGAAAAATTTAGTTACCCGATACAAAATATTAACATGGCGATCAGAAAGAAGGTAAGTAACATAAATAACTCATAAGGTAAGTAACCCATCCATATTATTTGGACATCTGTTAATAAGGGGAATAGTAAGTCTAAGATACAAGTCTCTGTAAAAGGAGCAGTATAAATGTACATGACCAATTGATTCAACATGCCTATTCCCACAAGGGCACAGACACTCCAAATATGGACTTTTCTGGAACCTACCCTCTAACACCACCGAAGGCAACACATCCAACTTATACAGATAATTGGCTGGATTATAAACAATCCTAGGATCTCTAGTCCTCACACATCTAGGTTCCAAACTTAAGTCTTTTTGATGTTCCATATTAAATATATGCTGCTTTGGGAGATACAGGAGCTGTGAAAATACCTTGGACTGAAAAACCTTAATAGCAGCAAGAATATATTTACCCCCTGAAAAGAGAAAACAAATCTCAAAATTGCAGTAGCTGATCTTTGGGCATTTGTCATAGCATAACATATTAGGTATGATAGGCTCTTTCCAGCTCCCTATCACCTGAAAGATAACTCTCAAAAACCAGTATGCATTGTTTACTCGAAACTAACCCCATCTATGCATAATAGGCCTTCTAGGAAACTTTGCAACCTTTGTCTTCTACTACTACAATATTTATATACCACTTGTCAACCAAAGTTCTCAAAGTGGTTTAGACAGAAAAATAAATAATACATCAAGAAGATGGTCCCCTGTCCCCAAAGGGCTCACAATCTAAAAAGAATCGTAAGGCAGATAGCAGCAACAGCCACTGGAAGGATGCTGTGCTGGAGTTGTATAGAGCCAGTTGCTCTCCCTCTGCTAAATATAAAGAGAATCTGATAGTTAACTGTTTTTCTTGACAGTAATTGGCCAAGGATCTCAACACTTTCTGCATCCCTGATCTTTGTTGGCCAACCAGCCAACCTCATGAGTACCTGGGGCCCGTTAAGGAATAGAGGGGCCCATTCCACCCATCATCATATGGGAACAGTCAGAAGTAAAATGGGCACAAAAATGAGATTCCCAGATTTCAGGTGGGATCAGATATGTCACAGTTCATTTTAGGACTTATTCTTCCTTTCACCAGCATCCAGAATTTCGAAGAATTTTTCAGCTTAGAGGCCTGAATCAGCAACTGCCAGGACTCTTTCATCACAATTTCTTTCTTATGATGGATCATTTTTTTGTATTTTCCCGCCAAACCGACCACCAATTGTAGAGTTGCTTGTGCGTCCACTGCTCTAAATAAGTTCCTAGATCAAAGATTTCCTTACCAATACACACTCATAATTGTATCATAATCATCTATACCTGTGTTTATTAGAGGGAATTCTTATATGCCTCTCAAAAATAAGAGGGACATAGGAACATAGGGGGCTGCCATATACTGAGTCAGACCATGGATGCATCTCGCACAGTATTGTCTACACATACTGGCAGTGGCTTCTCCAAGGTTGCAGGCAGGAATCTCTCTCAGCCCTATCTTGGAGATTCCAGAGAAGGAACTTGGAAGGTAGGTGCTCTTCCCAGAGCAGCTCCATCCCTAAGGGGAATATCTTACAGTGCAAACACTTTTATTCTCCCTTTCATATGCAACCAGTGTGGAACATGCTTAGCTTAAGGGGACAAGTTAGGCTTGCTACCACAAGCCCAGGTCTCTTCCATAATTCCATATTACTGATGAATTACAGCCATACATATAATGTAACCAAATAATCATTCACAATTACAATGGCAAGGAAACCAGAATTAATGAAGTTAATTAATCCAAACATTCTTGCATTGCTGCCATCCAATCAATCTTTTCATTTAGGCCAAAAGGCATGAGTGTTTGTAGCTGATATATTACAGCTCTCTTTGCTGTAGTTTCCTAGAGAGGTAGTTTTCAGAGGCTTGTACCTTCCCTATACACCAAAATTTCAGTTCTTTTTCACTATGACCATATTCCTTAAAATGACTAACCAAAGGGTCCTGAATCATTCCTCTCCTGATATAGCTTTTATGTTCCCCTATATGAATCATTCTGGATGCCATTCCAACATATAAGAGTTCGCATGGACAGTGGATAACGTATACAACCCCCTCTGAGAACACATTATGCTCTCAACATGAGTATTGTCCCCTGGATCTGGATCCATCTACAGTACTTATCTCCAGGGTTTTATCCTCTCAAACTTTACTGTGCACTAATATATTCTTCAAATTGTAAGTACATTTATAAGTGAACAATGGAATATCCTTACATTCTGGGACCTTTCCAAATAGATACTAAATAGTGGGCTGGGGCACAGAGCATCTGCGCCTCTAGTTGGGCCCAGCCATCGCCCCCTCCCACGCCAGCATGCCAGGCTTTCTGGCTGGCCGTAGAGCTGACTGGCCACTATGCCCCCTTGCTGCCTGCTTCCCCCCCCCACTTTCTCGCTTCCTCTGCCTCCCACCTCCTCCTCCCGGTGGCCAGGCCAGGGCCTGCTGCCTCCTCCTCTTCACCCGGTGACGAGGCCGGGCAGGCCAGGGCCAGATCATGCTGCCTCCTGCCTCCTTCTCCTGGTGGCCAGGATAGGCTGGCCTGCCACCTCCTCCTCCTCACCCCAGTGGGCAGGCCAGGGCCAGGCCATCCCGCCGCCACCTGGCCGGCAGGGTTTTGCCCGCCACCCACCCACCTCCTCAGGCCAGTGGGGTTTCATCCACCAGTGCTAACTGGGCAAAGAGGCACCCAAACCTACCATAATATTTACCCTAACCCCTGCTAATTTGGCAAAGAGGCACCTTTTAATGTGGTGATTCTCTTTATTTAGCAGGGGGAGAGTAACTGGCCCTATCCACCCCCAGCACAGTACCTCTAGTGACTGTTGCTGGTGTGTGTCTTATGTTTCTTTTTAGAATGTGAGCCCTTTGGGGACAGGGAGCCATCTTGTTTGTTTTGTTTCTCTTTGTAAACCGCCCTGAGCCATTTTTGGAAGGGCGGTATAGAAATTGAATTATTATCATTATCATTATTATTATTATCATTATTATTGGTCTCCTCCTCAAATTCCTTGCCATGCCTGTTGCCTCCTCTCTCACGTGGTGTGGAACTCTCATGAGTAGTGCCGCCACTCTCGCGAGAGTTCTGCCACGCATCCGTCTACGAGAATTAATTATATAGATCTTTCCTTATACTCTTCTTCACTTGATAGGATGTGTGTCAAAAGTTAAAGGTATCATCATTCATTTTATATTTCTATTCTTCATTTCTGGGTGTTAAAAGTGTCCTCCTATCTAAAGTCCTGCCCTTATAGAAGGCCTGTTTAAATATCTTCTTTGGATATCCTCTCTCCCTCAATTGTGCCATCAGAATGCATGACTGGTTGACAGAAGCTGACATGGTATTACAGTTTCTGCGAAGTCTAATCAACTGTGAATACGGGAGATTTCTTTTCAAATGGGTTGGATGGTGACTATCATAATTTAAAGAGGAAATAGCATCTGTAGGCTTTCTATAAACATATGTAATTAATCTTCTATTGGATATCTGAATATTTACATTTAGGAAATATATGCTATCCTTATTAGAAGCTATTTCAAATGTAATAGATTTTTGTACAGAGTTTATGAAGATGCCAAATAGCTCCAATTCATTAACAGTGCCTTTCCAAATTTTTTAAAAAAATCATCCAGGTATCTTTTGTATACGAAAATATGTTCCCTAAAAGGGTTATTATTCCTATTTGTCACATGTATTCATTCAAAGCTATCTATATAAAGGTTAGCTAATTCTGGAGCAAACCTGCACTCCATTGCTGTGCCAGCAATCTGCCAATAATAGATTGCCATAAACTGAAAGAAAGTTTTCCTTAATACTATATTGGTTAAATCATTAAAAAGTTGTTGTTGTTGGTGTGTGTGTGCGTTGGGGGGGTTAATATAATATTTCCCACTGATTCAATGTCTCCTCAATTACCAACATAGCCTCTTCCTGAGTAATGATGGTGTATATGGATGTCACATCCATAATAACCAAAAGGATTTCAATAATGGAACCTCGGGGCACCTTTGAGAGGAACTTCAACTTCTGGCACATCAGTATGAGAATGGTGGTGAACTTCAACTTCTGGCATAGCAGTGTGAGAATGGTGGTGAAGTTGGCTTTTGGTAGGCTGAAGACTCACTGGCATGCCCTCTATACCTTGCTGGATGTGGTCCCACAGATGAAAGTAGCCTGTTGCATCCTTCACCACATCTGTGAGTCCAGAAGAGACATCCTGCTGCTTGACCACCTGGATCTGCCATCTCCTAATACAAGTAAGAGCAGCAGCCACCGCCAGATGCCTCAGCAAGACAGGGATGTGGCGCCTGCCCCACTCCACCAGAGAGGATCCAAGAGCAGCAGCAAGGAAGTACGGGCAGGAAGAGGAGCTTTCACAAGATATGGCTGGGAGCATCTTCCACCATCCCAATGGCAAGGCAGACAGGTGCGTGGTGTTGGAAGGGCATGCCACTCTTAAAGCGGAAAAAGGTTGGATGCCGGCACCATACGAATACAACACGGCAAATATGTATATACTGCTTTTCAACAGAAGTTCCCAAAGCAGATATAAACAATCAAATTAAAAAACAAATAAACAAATAAATAAAGTAGCTCTCTATCCCCAAAGGGCTCACAATCTAAAAAAGAAATGCAAGGCAGAAACCAGCAACAGCCACTGAAGAGATGCTGTGCTGTGGATGGATAGGTCCAGTTGCTCTCCCCCTGTTCAATAAAGAGAATCACCACTTTTAAAAAGGTACCTCTTTGCTCAGTTTGCAGGGGTGGAATGATCAATCAAGACAGCACCTGGAATGGCAACACCCATGGCAACCCTTCCGTTCTTTCATTAAAAATTAAAGTGATCACCTTTTGCCCCAGCAATGTGTTTGTGTCTATGTCCATGTTATCTGCCCTTTAACTACCAGCCACGTGTGCTGGCAAATGGAGGGGGCACGCAGCACCAGCTGTTAAGTGCTGCTTTTCCTCTGGTGACTTTTCAATGCAGAATTCTCCCAAAAGCTTCAACAGGAGGAACCCAACATCCCATGGGTTGCTATGGCTGGACTGTAGATCATCTTGGGGAATAAGGTAGCGGGGCTTGGAAGGAGTGGCCTCAGACCCACAAGTGGTCCGATCCTATTACTAGCATCCATGGGCAACCAATGACCTTGTACTGCAGGGCTGTCCTGGGTGTGTGTGCAGGGCTGGGGGTGAATCATCTTGTGCGGGGCCCCCATTAACATTTCAAATAAATAAATAAGATATGTTTTATGTAAAACCAAGACACAAATATACACAGTTAACATTTGTATTCCAAACTTGAATCCCAAAATTCAAGTTGGAAAGGAAAGCACCATACCATCATCCATCCAAATTATTCACAGAATTCTCACTGCTCCTCCATTAAAAAGGAAGAAAATAATCAATCTGTTTCTGATACATGGAGGAGATTCTCACAATCAGCAAAAAGCGGGCTAAGGGAGCTTAGTCCACTTTTTGCCCAGCGGCGGAGCCACCACTGCCCCCCGTGTCTGACGTCAGACGCAGGGGTGCTAGTTTAGCTCCTGAGCGGGGGGCTCATGGCCCCTTCGGAAGCTAAACTAAGGCTGGTGCTGCATTCGCATTCGCATTCGCATTCGCATTCGCATTCGCAGCACCAGCCAGGAGCGGTTCTTCCCTGCTAAGGCAGGGAAGAGCCGCTCCTGACTGAGCCCAGCCTAAGCAGCTCCTGAAGGGGCCATGCGGCCCCTTCAGGAGTTAAAAGGCTGCACTGCGAAAGCAGTGCCAGCCTTAGTTTAACTCCCGAAGGGGCCGTGTGGCCCCTTCGGGAGTTAAACTCCAACTCCCAAACGGAGCCTCAAGGTGCCATTCGGGAGCCAGACCACGCCCCCCGCATCTGATGTCAGATGAGAGGGTGTGGCTAGCCCTGCATCTGATGTCAGGCACAGGGGGTGTGGTCATCGGGGCCACCGCCACAGCCGCACACAGGCTGCCGGCGGTCCCGCTCTGCACCTGGTTTTGTTGATTGTGTGCTGCAACGGGAGCCGCGTAGCTCCCAGCAGCAAACCTCCCAAAGTACCCCTCCCCTTAGCCAAAGTTAACGAAGTGAGTGCATCTTTTTGATCATGTGTTGCCATAGCGCAGCTCCATGCCACAGCAACACATAAGGAGACCCTTGCCGGGAGGCTGAAACAAGCCTCCTGGCCCTTGGGGGTCTCTCCAGGATGCCCCATGTACCTGCGCAGGGCATCCTGGTACTTCCGGGGGCTGCGTGGTCCTCGATCCCCAAAGCCCCCACCGGCTCTGTAACAGAGCCAGCAGTCGTGTGGGCAGCAGATCCGGTCGCCCAGGGCTGCAATTGTAATTGTCTGCGGGGAGAGCAGGCTAAGCCTGCTCTCCCTGCAAACCCTTTTAAGGCAGATCTCACTGATCGTGAGACTCATCTCAATATTTTTTATCCTACATTTCTATCCTGCTCTTCCTCCAAGGAACACGGAGCAGTGTACATGATTACGTATGTTTATCTTCACAGTCACTCTGTGAGGTAGTTTAGGCTGAGAGATACATGACTGGCCCAGAATCACCCAGTGAGTTTCATGGCTGAATGGGGATTGAACTCAGGTCTCCCAGTCCTAGGCCAACACTCTACACCGCACTGGCTCCTGATCCTGTTCCTTCCCTTCCCCCTAGCCATTCTTCAATCTGTCCCAGTTTTGCCTCACCCCTGAAAGTTTAGTGCAACTTAACAGCACCACCAGCACCACCTACCTTGCTTCAACCCAAGGTGGTGCAGTATTTTTAACATGTGGGTTCCTGAGGGCACAAAAAGCAACTGAACTCACAAGAATGTAATAGTATAAGACAAGTATATTTATTCAAATATGCATTAGTAGAAACATTTCAACACACAATGTAACATTATTCCCACACCACATATTTCTTTACCTACTCCCCCTTCTATCTCTTAAGGATCCAATATTTAAGAGACTGCATTTGCAAGAATGTAAAGATGTAAAAAAACAACAACAAGGCAAATCAGGGAGGCTGGAAATATTGGGATTTTTGTTGCTTTTTAATGCAACTTGGGGGCTGGGTGGGAAAGAAGACCACCATTCAGAAAAGCAGGCAAGAAGCTGCCTTGCTTTTCTCTTCCTGTGTTGCAGTAAGTGTGACTGAACAAAAGAAAAATATTACTTCCTCCCTCCCTCCCTCTCTCTCCCTCCGCATGATAGTTGAGTGCTTGGATGGATGGAAGGCATCCCCCACCCCCTTCAAACCTTCCTCATTCTTTTGCTTTTTTGAAGAGTTCAGGAGTTTTGTTGCAAGCATGGAGCAGACACTCGCACGTAAAACAAAACATACACAGACAGTCCTGGGTCACCACAAGGGTGCTCCATTCTCTACACTGCACCCCCCCTCACACACACACACACAATGAAATGCTTCCCATTCTCCCTTAGCCTATGGAAAGAGAGACTAGTGACTGCAAGCAGCATGTCTGTTGCCACACTTTTGAAGTAACCTCCCCCACAACCAGACTCAATTCCTTACAGCAGCAACCCAGGCAAGCCCATCAATCACCCTCTACACACACACACATGTACGTTCTTGGGGACACAAACAGCAACCCAACTCGCAAGAACAGTTTGAATTTAGCACTGTCTTCTGTGCTGTTGCCTGTGCCTGCCCGTTTCCCCTCTCCATCTCACTTGCTTTGCTTCATCTTCACCAGCCAGGCCAGCCAGGCAGCTCACCATGGAGCCTCACTCTGAGCCGGGAGGTAGACCAGCAAGATGAGGGAGGAAGACAGTCTCGGCCTCGTTTGCTATTTGGCGGCGGCTGCTGCTAGCTCTTTGGTTTTGTAGCAGCCTCCGCTACCTGTCGCTGCTGCTGCTGCCCAGCTCAAGCAAAGCACATTATGTGTGAGCAAGCAGATCACATGCTTGCTAGCTCCCTCGCTCCCTCTTACTCTGCTGCAGGGAAGCCATTCTTTGTCCAGCCTCTGGAGGAGGGACGGAGGCAGACAGGGGGGCTAACAAGGGCCAGCTACACTCTCCGCCTCTGCCACCCACACCTCGGTGCACTCTCCCCTGGCACCACCCACACCTCAGCCTGTGTGCCCATGGGGGTCCTCCAAGTGTGGGGTTAGGGGAGATTGTACTGGTCACCCCACCCTAAGGATGGGCCTGTTGTACTGACACCCGGAACAGAATTCATCAGGAGCACAACTGGCAGCAAGTGTGACAAAAGCTCTTGTAGTCTGTAACAACACAGTTAAAGTTGGAAGAAGGGAGCCCAGTCCTCTCTTCTCTGCGGGGGGTGGGGGAGGAAGGGGGCCTCAAGTCCCTTCCTCCCCAACTGGGGAAGATAGTCTTCCCCCAAGGAGATTAAAAGAAGACCTCCCCATAATGGGAACACAGGGATCCTCAGTGCCACAAGTGGCAAGCCATTTTCCTGGCTATTTAATGCCAGTGCGGTGAGTCGATTCCTCCTAGGGGGAGTCTACTTGCAGGTTGCAGGCTGCCATCAGATGACAGGAATTGTTACTGGGGGGATTCCTTACACCAGCTGTTTATATATAGCCCTTTATACATAATATGCTGATCACAAGCCACATGTTCCCTTGTATTTAATCCTGGATGCACACAAACCCAGGTAACTCCCCCTGGGAAATGGAGGCAGTCACATGGCCTGACCATGCACAGCCTTTTTGGGCAGGTGGCAGTTCCCAGATGCAGCAGCACCCACACATTTGTATCAGGCTCATTGATCAGCTGCGCAGACACACCACGGCATCCATTAAAATTGGGCATTGTGTTAACAACTATTAACAAAGGGCACAGGGCATTAACACAGCATTCTTCTCAGACCCAGAAAGCCAACTGCCCCCTCACCCCAACTTCATGGGTCCCTAGGGGCATCCCTCCCCCAGTTATCAAAAAGCATCTATCATGATCAAAAGCTTAAGTGATCAAAAGCATCTATGGCCATCTGGGATTGTCAAAAATTGTGTTTGTGCGTCATCATCTAGTTTGATAGTTTTCCACAAGGGCATGGCTTAAAGTGGTTGAAGGAAAGGATTAAAATATTGTTGTGCTTCTGATGGCAAGGGAACCATTTCGGAAATGCATGATCACGCTAGACATGCCCACTAAAACATCATGGCCGGTGGCTGCAGCTTCACTAGCATGCTGATGCCATGGATGCAGTGTGGCAACATGGGTGGAACAGAGGCTGCTGGGATACAGTCTGGGTGGCCTAGAAAGAGGGAGGGTTCCCTTCACCCAGAAGCCGGAGGCCGCAAAGCCACAGTTGGATGATCATCTGCGGGATGATTCCCAGTTTTGAGGATTAACCACAGGCTCATCTAACCGAGGTTTCACACTATATCCAAAGGAACCCTATGCCACTTTTTGTCAGGATTTGTAATTGCTGAAACAGAATCAGTATGTATCTGGCGGATCTAGAACTCCTACAGTGGCAAAAACAAATACATAAAGAAGAAAGCGAACTACCAATCACACGGAGGCTATTCTCACGATCGCCCAAAAGCGGGCTAAGGGGACCTAGCCCGCTTTTTGGTGATCACGTGCTGCAACGGGAGCCGTACGGCTCCCAGCAGCTAGCTGCCATAAATACACCTCCCCTTAGAGGAGGGGAGGTGTATTTATCTTTTTTCTCATGTGTTGCCATGGTGTGTGGCGACACACAAGTAGACCCCCAACCAGAAGGCTGCAAGCAGCCTCCTGGGCTCGGGGGTCTCTCCAGGATGCTCCGCGCACTCATGCGGGGCATCCCGGAACTTCCGGGGGCCTCACGGCCCCCGATCCCCACAGCCCCCACCAGCTCCATAACAGAGCCGGCAGTCATGTGGGCAGCTGATCCAGCTGGCCAGGGCTGCCTTTGGATCGTCTGCGGGGAGAGCAGGCTAAGCCCACTCTCCCCACAGACCTAGAAGAAGCTCTTCTCACTGATCATGAGAAGAGCTTCACTGTGTCACCATGCAACTATATACAATGGGCCTAGGATGACTGACTGTCATAGGAGCTCAAACAATATCCCACTGCACCAGGTAAACTCAAAGCACAGCTTCGGATTCCAGCTTGCTTAAGAAAAATGACTCGGTGGTTTTTTTTACAGATCTGCTGAGTGCTGAAGTCTTCACTAGACAATACAGAGCTACCTGCTGATTACAAGGAAAGCAGCTATTTCCGCTCTGGAATATTTTATGTGTGTAGGTTTTGCCGTTCTGCTTATTCAGAACAAAGATAATATGGCCTAGGGTGGTTTAGAAAAAAAATTAGCAGAGGAGCGAGTGAGGATAGTTTTTTGGCTTGTTGTTTGAGGTTACCACTGTATGATGTATACCAGTGGGTGATGGAGAGTAGTAATTAACTCACAAGAACACAGTTCACACTGCTAAACCAATTAAGCTAATTTACAAAGGTAAAACTTTCAGTGATCTCTGCTGGCCAAGCAAAAGCAGGGAATTTTGGAGTATTCTTGTGTCATAGAACCAGTATGCAGACACTACATGATATCAGGCAGTATAGAAATATTCTGAATACATATCTGCACAATACATGGTATGTAAGTACAGGTGTCTGTATACATCTACAAGTTTTTGTTCAGATGTCTGTGAACAGGTTGATTTTGAAAGTGAACCTGACACAGTCCCCCTCAAATCCAGGGTATACTGACAGTATACTACTGTATTTGTGCTGAACATAATACATTAATAACTGCACATTAATAACTGCACATACTATGTACATATCTGTATGTGCACACAGATTGCATGTGCATTGAACAGAACATGTGAATAGGGTTATTGGCTAAGATGATGAGGAAAATTACTCAAAGTGGTCCTATTGAAAAAGACAAGTTCCTTTTTCAGTGGGACTCTTAGAATAATTTTTGGCATCATGTCAGCCAGTGTTTTTAAAGGATGGTGAATATACAAAGTTCCACTGGCCTAACACCCTGAGTTCACACCCTTTGCCTTAGGAAGGGGCACAACCACCCTGAGCTATTTCCCAGGCCTCCTACCAACAGCAACTAACTGTCCATATCTGGAAGAGAGGGTTCATCACCTTTTTGAATAGGTTTCTATATAGGACATTTCTGGAACCTTCTGGAAGTTCCTAGAAATTGTTGGAATTAGCGTTTCTTTGTCATCATGACCTTGTTCTTTATCAGTTAATTGGAGCCCATTCTGCTATAACTTACTCTTCTAAGACAGCACCTCATGATTTCTGGCTATTAGTTGGAACACCTGGTAAAAATTGTTCCATCCCTAAGAAAGATTAAGTTTTATTTCATGAAATGGCTCTCTTCATGAGAGGGTTTAAACTTAGTTCAGACTTCTCTAAGTAAACAAGAGATAATATAGGGCTGACAAGCCCAAATTTTATTTTAGAACAGTCAGATTTTGTCATTTTTTTAATAGCAGTTTGATGCACAAGAATTGGCATGTGCAGCTTTTCGCAGCATGGAGATAACATGAGCAATTGCTACTCTTCTATCTGCATATCCAGGCACAGTTACCATGGTCAGCTGAACAGTTGGTAACCTTTTGTATTGTATGGAGAGGGAAATGGCAGCCAGATTACACCTATAATATTTGTCTAGGTAGTCAGAAGATGAATTTTTCTGATATGTTGTTAAAGCTTGGAATGTGTCAGCTGGATCAGTGCCTGGAGGGAAGACTGCCTGAAGCTGCCAGACTATCAGTCCATCTAGCTCAGTACTGCACACTTGATAGGCCTATTCTGGAGTGCCACACTTTAGACAAAGAGGTCGACAAATTGGAAGACTCTGAGAGACTCAGAAGAGGGCAATAAAGATGATTAGGGGTCTGGAAAACAAGTCCTATGAAGAAAGGTTGAAGGAACTGGGTAGTCTAGAGAAGACTGGGTAGGGGGCACAATAGCACTTTTTGGTTACCTGACAGAAGCAGGCAAGTTCTCTGTTGGCTCAGAGCACTACTCAATCTAATGGGCCTAAGTTACAGGAGGGTAGGATTTGGCTGAACATTAGGAGAAATGTTTTAATAATAGGAGATCAACAATGGAACCAATCACCGGGGAGGGGGGCAAGTGATCTTCATTAAAGATCTTAAAAAAGAGAGGCTAGATAACCATTTGTTGGGATGTTCTAGCTCTGGATTTCCTGCATTGATCAGGGGTGGTCTAGACTCTAGATGACCAAAAAGGCCTCCTTCAACTCTCTGATTCCATGATTATTGATAATGGGCATTTGCTCTCCAGAGTTGAGAGGTGCCTTTCCTAGCTCTATCTGAAGATATGAGAGACTGGCCGCATTCACATGTAATGTGAAACTAGAGTTTAAGGGGACAAGGTTCCCAAACCTGCACATCTGAATGCAGGAAACTCCAGTTCCATGACAAGACCAACCTGAGGTTTGCTTCTTTAAACTCCAATTTGTACACTCGGGTTGTAGTGAGTTCCACCACCTCAACCTGAGGTTGGACACAGCCTGTGTTACATCCGAATGCGGAACTGCAGGCTATCTTTCCTGTAACCGGAATTGAGGGAGGAAGCTCCTCCCTCTCTCCAGCCATGATTGGCTGTGTGGGCTGTCATTCATGCAAGAAGGAAGCCTGCACAGCCAGCCACCCCCGCCCCATTTACTTCAGGCTCCCTACTCTCCGTTATGTCCAAATGCAGACAGGAGATTGGGGTGGGGTGGGGAGTGGAGCCACAGGTCCGTTGGACCCATGGTTCTGCACTATGTGTGAATTCAGCCAGTGAATCTGGGACCTTCTGCACAGCATGTACAACAACACCACTGAGCTATTGCCCTCACTATGTGTGAGACTTATGTGAAAATCTCACAGAGCCAGTATGAGCTTTACAAAAGGGGGTGTCATATGTAAACAAACATATACATTCAAATACATAGGCTCACACACTGTCCTGAAATGGGCACAGCACCCCTTTCAGGACTCGGAAGGCAGTAGGTAGTTCAAGTGGAAATCCACTCACCAGGTGTGACAGAGGTGAGGCAGTTTATAGCAGCAGTGGGGAGACACAGCCTGCAAGGCAGAAGGCTTAATGCTGCAGAGCAGGGCATGGCTGTTGCATCAGAGATAGGTGGAGTTGAGCCTAACAAAATCAGCAGAGAGGAAACACTCACAGGCTACAGGCTTGGAGAAATATGGCCAGGGAGTTAGGAAGGGAAACAGCAAGGAGTCCAGAATATAGGCAGGTCCATCATGACATAGGAGATAGAGCAGACTCTTATGGAAAGCTGTTGAAACTAGTAAAAGCTTAGAGCAGAGTGGCAGCATTTGTTGTTTGGCAGGGCCATGACCTTTCCTACCTTACCCAGGCAAGCCTGGGGTAAGGCAGGAAAGCCTTCTAAAGAAGCCTCTTTAGTATACTCCTGCTCTTGTGGAGGCCTATTGGAGGATAACGTAGGACAGCTAGTTGTGCATTCTTCTATCTGTTCTATATCTCCTCTTGGGCCTAGCATAGTCTTCCCTGCTGGGGACTTCAGGGGAGGCTGAGAGGTACAGAGTGACCAAAGACTGTTCCTGGAGAGACCCCAGAAACAGCTGTCCCAGTGGCACTTGACCTCTGGTGGGTCTGAAGACTCTGATGAAGTGTGGGAGGCAGTTTGGGATTCTGAATGTTCAGGATGAAGGAGATGGAGGTGTAGCTTACTACAGCTGGATGCAGAGCTGGCGTTCTGCAGGGGCTCCCTGTTTGGGGATTTATAGGCAGCTGAGTTCTAGGGAATCCACAATCGGAGTCCTTCTCTACTAGTGTGGCTGCCCCTTCATCCTCAGAGTCACTAGGCTCAAACCCTCGGCCTGAACTGATGCTGATATATACAGACTAAGACACTCGCCAAACTTGTTCTGCTCAAGCAAGCGTGAGAGGGCAGATTTTGCTGATTCTCTTTTTTCCTCTCGGCTTCTCATGCCTCTAGAAAATATGTCCCTGATGATCCCACAGCCCTCAGGGCCATTATTTTATTTTATTTTAATTAATTTATTTATTTAATATACTGCCCTTCCAAAATGGCTCAGGACAGTTTACAGTTAAAACAAACCACTAAAACAGTAAAGAGCTAAAACACATTAAAAACAATATAACAACTAACAATCTAAAAACATTTTAAAACAACAATTAAACCATTACAGTAATTAAAACCCCCGAAATCAGGTTTTAAAGTTTAAAATAAACCAGATTTTTAAAACCCCAAAATTTCAGATGCTGAGTAAGCTTGGGTGTGGGCTATCAGGGGCTAGGGATGTGCATAAAACTGGTTCGCCCGGTTCGGTTCCGAACCAGGTCCGAACCAGGGGGCAGTTTGGATTTGGTTTTGTCCGAACCGCCCCCCGGTTCAGTATGGATCTCAAAAAGTAGCTGGGATTAAAGCTGACCTTGTGTTCCACCTACCAGCCAAACCTCAAGTTGATTGGACCTTCCTCTGATTTTTTACAATTTTTTTAAAAAAATTCAAGTTTTGCACATAACTCCCTATGTGGAGCACTTACGGGCAAAAAGCTGGGGTGGGTAGTAGGCACCCATGGGTGTCCTCCACCCCAAGAATCCCAAGGCAATTGGTTGCTCCTAGTATTATTGGTGAATTTTGGGGGGAAATTTTTTCCCCATTGACTAGAATGGGGATTTTGGGCAGCCCCGGACCCGCCTCTGTGGGGCGGCAGCACCCCCAAAGTGGGTCTGGGGCCATGGCAAAAATAATAATAATAAAACCCTAAGTGAGTGTCCGTGGCTTTAGAACGTTCGGGATCTGTGTCCCTGTCTCCCTGGGCGAAGCGCAGGCCCAGAACAGTCCAAGGGAGACACGACCGCCGACACCAGGCGGCCATGCTGGCCGCTTCTATTGCTGCCAGCGGCACTCTGGGAGGCGGGAGGTAAGTTAAAGACAGTGGCGATAGGACACTCAAGAAAGCAGCAGTCACGGCCAACGCCCCCCCCCCCAAACAACCAAAAGCCAACATAGATTTTTTTTAAAAAATCTAACCGTATTGGCCCGGTCCCGTCGTGGGATGAGAGAAGAAGACAGCGGAAGAACCAGCGGATGGCAACGGAGCCCAGAGGAGGCAGCGGCGGCGGAACACACCAGACCACGGGGAGGAGCAGCCACAAACAAGGCCCCCCACCCCAAAACCAAATTAATAAAGAAGCCCCCACGCCCCCTCGAAACAGCCAAGACCGGAAAAATTAGTTGAGGAATTGACGCATGTGCAACGGTCCTCTTGCCGCCGCCTGCTCACCCCGTCCGTCGGCAGCTGCCGCGCCTCTGCCCGGCTTCTTCCTCTGCCTCCTTTTCCGGGTGGGGGGGCCTCTTCCCCCCACCCGGCTTCGCCAGCGCCGCCAGAACAAACCGTAAACAAACTAGCCATCTCTTGCCATCTCCAGAGACCAGTATGGTAGGTGGCTGTGCTGCTCCCTTCTGTGCCTGCAGCACCTCTTTCTCGCAACAGCTGCCACCATCCCCACATCCATGTCAAAAATGGAAGAGTAAAGGGAAAGTGGCGGGGGGGGGTGTCACTGAAAGCACTAGGTACTTCAATGGCATTGGCACGACTTTGACTATTGACTCTGTAAAGCTTGCTAAGATATTAAGCCAGATCTCTATGTGAAATATAATGTATGTATGGTGAAAGAAAAACCATTTTTGTGATGCTTTCCCATTATACTGGAGGGAGGGTAGAGGCGACGACAAGAGCACCGGCCATGCGGGGAGAGTAGAGGTGGCGAACAAAGTAACTCACAAGCACACACACACCCCAAACGAACAAAGCTCTATACAGAAAAATGTTCAAAGCTCTATACAGTGACACAAACAAAAGTGTCCCCCGCCAGCCCAGCCACCAGAAAGGCATCCCCTCCCCCTTTCCCTGGCCGTCCAATCATGGAGTAGGAAAGAGGCCCCCCCTCCCAACAGCCAAGGGCGGGAAAACAGGCTCCATAAATTTCGCCTGTGGTCGTTAAAACAGCAGAGTAATTTCTGCCTCCGCATTGCTCTCAGAGCTCAAAAAGTCTGTCAGGAATCAAAAACCCCTGCGGGAAGCCAGCACACCATCCGGGAAGGAAGCCCTTCACCATTGACAACCAGAGATAGTGCCATTCCTTGCTTCTAAAATTTCTTAAGAATCACAGAGTCTTACAGAAAAAAAGGCCACAGAGGCTCACAGAGGCTAGGTTAAATTAAGTGATTTGTGGATTAAGTGATTTGTGGAACTTGAAAGTGAAGTAGAAAAGAGTAAGTAAAAAAGTAAAAAAGAAAGAGAGAAAGAGAGAGACAGCCAGAAAGACAGACAGAAAAGAAGGAGTGCGGGAGGGAGACAGGACAATAGAGAGAAGAAAAGAAAGAAAGAAGGAATAAGAGAAAAGAGAAAGAAGGGAAACAAAAGAACAAAATAAACAAGGAGGGAGGAAGGGAAAATAGGAAAGAGAGAAGTAGAAAACGAAGGGGGGGGGGAAGGATTAAGGGAGAAAGAAGCCGCCAGCCCCAAAGAGCACGCCCATTATAGAAAGAAAAGAGGAAAAGAAAAAGGAAAAAAAAGAGGGAGAGGGAGAGCAAGGAAAAGAAGGAAAGGAGAGATAGGAAGAGGGAGAGAAAGGGAAAAAAAGGCAAGAGAAAGAAAGAAGGAATAAAGAACAACAACAACAACAAAAGGAAACTAGCGCCTGTTATTATAACGGGCTTAAAAATACTAGTATTTACATATTTACACTGCAGAGGAACGTATACCCACCGCTGCCACTGAGTCTAGTACTATTAGGGCTTTGCTACTTTGGGGGGGGGGGTGTGCCGTGCCCACACCAGGTCCCCAAATGCTGACAGGTGGAGAGATAAGGGCCTGTGCTGGTCAGCATGGGGTTTCTTTTTACGTGGGCATGGGCGTTGTAAACGTTTGGCCAGTTGCAGCACTACTACTACTACTACCACTGCATCTGTGTGGGCACTGCACACGCTGTGACTGGCTGGCACGGCTCACCATCCGTCACGTCAGCTCAGCTAGAGGTGGAAGGGGGGAGGGTAGGGATGAGCACAGAGGTTGAGCCAGGCAGGTGACCAACCATGGGGCAACCACGGTAATCACTCACCCAACTCAAACTCCAGCATGAGGTAGCCCAACAGGGGGAGGTTGACCTTGAGGAAGACCAACTGCTCCACCAGACCAGCGTCCAAGCAGGAGTGAGAGGGTGTCACCACGTCCCCGGCACGTGAAAACACCCGCTCGCTCTGGACACTGGTCAGGGGGCAGGAGAGGAGGCGCACAGCAACCACCGCCAGGTCCGGCCAGACTTGGCGGCGGGTCACCCAGAACTGTGCGCAGTCAATGCCATCTCCCTCCACAGGCTCCTCCAAGTACTGCGCAATGCATTGCTCTGCACTGGAGGGGGGCCTGGCAGGTTGAGCCTCCCGCACACCAGGCAAGGCGCCAAAGCACACCCGCTGAAACCACTTGGCAGATTTCACAGCGGGAGCAACTGGCTGCTGTGTTGGCGCTGCCTGGGGTGCCACGCTGCTGGACTGGGAAGAGAGAGGGGAAGGGGTAGCTGATGCCGGCTGGCTGCCCACGCTGCTGCTGGGTGCAGGTTGGGTGGCGGTGGCTGTCCCCGCACCACTACCAACATCCTGGTCTCTGCGGGCCCTAGCAGCCTCCTCCCCCCTCACCTTTTGTATCAGGATGTCCCTCCACCTGGGCAATTCGTCGGCACTAACGGCATTGCCCTTGATGGCTGGGTTACAGAGAAAAGCGAGGACATAATCCTCCCTGTCTCCCAGCTCACCAACGAGCCACTTGTCAACCCCAGACTTTAGCCTCCCAGCCAGAGCACGACCCTCTGGCATGGACAGAGAAATCTGGAGTTCGCCCATCAGCTTATCCAGACCCATAGCTGTGGGCAGCGCCTGGCTCAAGGGAGTGGTGTCGGCACACAAACCCTTCATGGCAAACTGGAAGGGCTCGAGTGCCGACACCGCCTCGGACATCTGCTTCCAGTCTGCATTCGAGAGGTCGCAGACGGCCAAGGACTCGTCCCTCGCCAGGGCAACAAGGGCTCTCTCCTGCTCCAACAGGCACTGGAACAGGAGGAAGGTGGAGTTCCACCGCGTCTCTACATCCGTTGGGATGAGGTGGTGAGGAAGCCCAAGTTCATCCTGCTTCTTGCGAAGCAGTCTCCTGGACTTCTCGCTGCGGTGGAAGTGGGCGGCCAGCTTGTGAGCCTTCTCGACAAGCGTGGCCGTGGCAGCAGCAGCTCCTGGGGGGGCGGCCCTTCTCCTGGGACGCCTTCAGCTTCTTAAGGCCGAGGGCGTCCTTGACGGTCAGATGGAGCGTGTGTGCCATACATTGTATGTTCACACTGCCCATGACTGTCTCGACAGCGGCGGTAACGTTGGATCCATTGTCGGTGACAATGAATCCCCTGGAGAGATGTGGACACCCGCCAATCCACTCCTCTATCTGGCGGTCGAGTATGGCCACCACCTGCTCCCTGGTGTGCCTCGTGTCCATCGTGTCCACGTGCAGAATGGCCCACCTGTGCCGTAGTGCAGCGGGAGCCACGCCAGGCCCAGAAGCATCACCCAAGGAGGTCCCCTCACTCTCCAGTCCCCACCAGTGGGCAGTGAGGGCCAGGAAAGCAGCATGCATCCCACTGACACTAGTCCAGATGTCAGTTGTGAAATGCACGCTGGTACCTGCTGGAGCCGCACGCAGCCCGGCCAACACGAGCTCCCTGCACTTGCGGTACAGGGAGGGGACCACGTTCCGGCTGAACATGGTCCTTGAGGGGATGATGTATTCGGGAGCCAGGTACTGGAGTATCCGGCGGAAGCCGGAGTTCTTGACCACCTGAAACGGCTGGTCATCGGTGGGAATCATCTCCCCTATGAGGCGGGTGAGGTGATGATGGTCCACGCGAACAGTATGCTGACTGCCCGACACCTGTGTCCACTGCTGGACTGGCAGTGTAGTCTGCTTTTTGGCTGGCGCACGCACACTGCCCCTGTCCGCCCTAGTGGCAGATGCACAAGGCGCATTAGCGCTGCCAGCCTGTCTCCTGAGACCTGGGTGGTGACGCTCCATGTGCCTCCACATGGGTGTCGTACCCAGGTGCCCCAGAACATTGCCACAGCTGACCTGCACCCTGCAGTGGACACAGCGGGCATGGTATGGGTCATCTTGAGAGACCTCAAAATGCGCCCATACACCACTGCCCTTGGCCTCCTGCACCCTGGGCGCTGTCTTAGGCCTTTTCTCACGGGGTGGTCGCAGTCCTGGGGAGGGCGGCCGCCGCTGCCTTACCATTGCTGCCACCCAACCCGCCCCTTCCGCCCTCCACACGAGAGGAAGGGCCCGGCTCCACTGGCAGAGAAGAGGCAGGCCTCTCCTCCACCACCTCGGCAGACCATTCCCCAGAGTGGCGGGCTTCACGAGGGGGGGACCCACTGAGCGGCGAAAGGATAGGGGGAAGGGGCCCCAGAGGGAGGGAGAACCTGTCTGCATCGCTGCCAGCCACACGGCCCTCACCGCCCTCTACCTGATCTCCCACATCCACAGTCTCCTCCACCACCACCACTGGCGGTACCCCAGCAGCACCTTGTGCCACTGAGGAGGGACCCGCCACAGCCCTACTAGTGCCTATGCCCCTGCCACGATTGCCGGCAGCAGGTGGGGGGAAATCAAGCCTGCGGATGAAACCCGGAGCTGGGGCAAAAAATTCTGCAATGGGGAGGACTGGGGTATCCTCAGGCTCTCCCTACTCTCTGTGCCGCAGCCGCTGCAGGCACAGCCCGCACCCGGCCTCTCCCAACTATGCCTGTCAACCTTCTGCGAGGCCTGGCCGGCACACGGCCCTCACGTTGCCCAGACATTGCTTAGTTAAGGAGGGAGACTTTAAGAGGAAGGCCGGAAAGGGGCAAAAAAATAATTTGGTGGGGGTGGGAAGGGGCAAAAAAAAGCCAACTGATTTGGAGGCGCCGGTGGGGGGGGGGCATTTGGTTGGGAAAAGCCAATTGGGGGGAAGGGAAGACTTTTTGATATGGGGGAAAAGCCAATTGAAGTGAGGGGGAGGGTAACCTTTTGAAATTGGTGTATTAAGCCGATTGGGGAGATGGGGCTGGGTAGTTTTTTTTTAATTGGGGAAAGGGTGGACCCCTGGGGTGGGTGGCACAGGCAGTTGGGTGGAGTAGTTGTGGGGTGGGGGGCAAGTCTTTTTATTATTATGGGGAGAATGGATGGGGGGAGGGCACAGCACCTTAGTGATGTGCACGGTCCGGAGCAGTCTGGACCGGCACCGAAGGGGGGCCTTCCTTTTAGGGCGGGGAGGGCTTGCTTACCCCTCCCGCCTCTTTGCCCCCTCCAGTGCCCATATTTAACAGAATAACGGGGCACTGGAAACCAGCCCCCCCCGCCCCCGCCCCCCCGCCGCGAGCAGATTTTGCACAAAAACTACCAATAGCCCTGCCGCCGCCGCCCACCAGCCCTCCCAGCTGCCCGCCCGCCCGAGTCCTCACCCGATGTTTTCGTAAAAAACGAGAGTAGCTACCGGACAGAGCTCCTCTTGCTAGGACGGCCTCCATCATACTGAAGCTTTGTGTGCGTGCACATGCGCGCGCCGCAAAGGACGCCGATTGCCAGAGGCCCGGTCTACCCGCCGGGAAAAGGCCGGGTAGACCGGGCCTCCGGCGATCGGTGTGCTTTGCGGTGCGTGCATGCGCGCGCGCGCAAAGCTTCAGTATGATGGAGGCCATCCTAGCGAGAGCAGCTCTGTCCGGTAGCTCCTCTCATTTTTTACGAAAACATCGGGTGAGGACTCAGGCGGGCGTGCAGCTGGGAGGGAGGGAGGGCTGGTGGGCGACGGCGGCGGCAGGGGTATTGGTAGTTTTTGTGCAAAATCTGCTCGTGGCGGGGGGGGCGGGGGCGGGGGCGGCTGGTTTCCAGTGCCCTGTTATTCTGTAATATATGGCCTCTGGCGGGGGCAAAGAGGTGGGAGGGGTAAGCAAGCCCTCCCGCCCTTAAAGCAATACCCCCCACCCGGACCCGGACCAGCCAGGGCCGAACCGGTACGGCAGTTCGGCCATTCTTTAGAATGGCCGCCGGACCGGTTCGGACACACCCCTACAGCACCTACTGGCAGCGGGGGGGGGAGGATGCAGTCAAAGCTTGGAAACCTGAAAATCAAAGGAAACCCTTCTTTAGTGAACTGAACACAGTGTGTGGTTCTGGGGGGTGGTTTTCAAGTAATGCTGTGGGGGGAGCCTCAACCTTGCAATGCAGCCTATTTAGTAACTTTGAATTTCAGAAAACCCAAATTGCACTTCCAGAACCCAGTCGCACTTTCACAGAGAGAACCCACTCTGCCCAAGGCAAGCAAGCAGGCAGCAAACACTTGGCAGCATGGAACATCATCATATATCTTCCAAACATAATGATCTGGGGTGGGGTGGGGTGAGTTGTTGGGGGGAACCTGTTAAGAAACCACCTGCATGCAATGCAACACACACAGCAGCAACCAATTTCTTCATCAAGCAAGACACAAGTTACACAACAGTACATCTCCAAGGGTCCCTCCTCCCCACATCCAAATGCATTTCAAAATAGGGGTGTCCCTATTTAAAACTGCCTAGGGAGGGAAAGGGGGCAACAAAAGGTGCACAACTGTGCACACACTAACCCCTCTTCTTCCGGTCCTTCTCCTGCCGCACACTGCTGGTCACGGATGCGCCGCCGCCAGCCAGTCTCCCCCGGGCTGGGACACAGACGGGGCAGCCGCACGAGGCACAGGTAGCCGGGGTAGGTCAAAGATGGAGGGCAGAAGTGAGGAGACAACACTATTTGTGTCGCTCAACTCACCCCCAAGCAGAGACAAATGAAATGAACAACTTTTTTAAAAAACCAAAAAAAACGATGGCTGGGACCTCCAGGTGAGGTCGGAGGTGGTGGTAGACTACTGTGGCTGGATGCAGCTGTGGGAGGAAGAAGTGAAGGGATGGAGGAGAGAGAAAAAAGAGAGAGAGAGAGAGAGGAAGGAGAGAGGGAGAGAGAAAGAAGAGAGGAGGAGCAGCACGGAGGGGGGGAGCTTAGCAGCGGGGAGGGGGGATTCAGGTTTGGGGGGACAGCAGCTGCAGCGGTCCCAAGAGGAGGACAAAGGAACAATTTAAAGAATCAAAAATGGGGAGATAGAAGTCTCTCAGGTGCGGGGAAACAACCAGGGATGGAGCAGCACACACAGAACACACACACACACACAGAGCAAAACCAGAACCAAGAAGCAAACTTCACAACCAAATCCAAAAGAAAGCTGAACTCAGGCGGGCAGCAGCGGTGAGGATGGGGGATTCTGGGGCAGAATCTGGGTGGGGGCAGGTGGGAGTGGGGGTGGGGAGTGGGTTTCTGGATGGGAGGGGCAAGTTAGGAACGGGGGGCCACACAGAGGGAACAATCTCAAATCAAATCAGCAACCCAAATGCAAAAGTTGAACAAAGGAAACCAATTTAAAGAATCAAAATTGGGGAGAAAGAAGTCTCTCGGGTGCGGGGAAACAACCAGGGATGGAGCAGCACACACAGAACACACACACACACACACAGCAAAACTAGAACCAAGAAGCAAACTTCACAACCAAATCCAAAAGAAAGCTGAACTCAGGCGAGCAGCAGCGGCGAGGATGGGGGATTCTGGGGCAGAATCTGGGTGGGGGCGGGCGGGAGTGGGGAGTGGGTTTCTGGATGGGAGGGGCAAGTTAGGAACAGGGGGACCACACAGAAGGAACAATCTCAAATCAAATCAGCAACCCAAATGCAAAAGTTGAAAAAAGGAAACCAATTTAAAGAATCAAGCAGCAGCAACTTGGGCAAGTCTCGGGGGGGGGGGGAGCACACAACCACCACCAAAGAAGAACCAAAATAGATAATATGGGACAATCACAACAAAAATTGGCTATATGAACAGAATCCTCTTGGGGGGGGTAACCAACTCAGGTAGGCAGCAGCAACAGAGTACAAAATGTAAATCAATTAACAATTAAAACAACCAACCAAAACAGCAGCAAATATATAAATGAAACCAATGGAATGAAAATCAAAAGGTGGAACAAAAACAAGGCAAGGCACAAACAGCAATAAATGAAACTTTGAAAGCAATGCAGAATGCAGATGGTTGGGAGTGGGGGAGGGGAAGCCCAAAGGAGGAGGGATGAGAGGAGAAAAAAGGGTGAGGGGGGGGCGAGGAAAGGAGGACAAACAACAGAACAAAAAGAACAGGGAAATTTTGGGAAAGCTAAGAAAAAAGTAAAGTAAGTAAAGAGAAGAGACAGACAAACAGACACAGGGCAGATGGACAAAATAAGGTGGCACAACAACACACAGAGAGAGAGACACAGAGAGAGACACACTATAGGACACAGTCAGGGACTCACAGACACCAGCAGCAAAGGAGCAAGCAAGGGTCTCAGATGATGATCCCACAACTGCAGCCAAAGAGAATTTTCTAGGCAAGAGGCTTGGTTTATATAGGTTTGAAAGTCCCTCCTTTGGGAGCCCCCACCTTTGCACTCCCCCCACGGCCAACAGGGTGCCAGGTCTCAACAGTGCAACAGCCAAGCAGCCTACCAGAGCAAAGGACTCATTCTTGCCAATCAAAGGATCAATAGTGCAGCCAATGCAATGCCTGAAAAATAGCCTCACAAAGTGGATGCCAGAGCAAAAGTTTCAGGAAGGAGCCACAAAATGGAGGACACACTTCAAACTTTATTTGAAGGCCTATACAGGCCAATGGGACATCCGAACCAGTTTGGAAAATCCGAACCGGTTCGGATCCAAAACACCCCCGGTTTGGTTCGGATTCAAACCATCAAACCGGGCCGGTTTGGATCGGAACCCAATTGTACATCCCTATCAGGGGCAGCCGAGGGAAGGGGGGTGGATCAGCAGAGATTGCCTCTCCTCCCTTTACGTAAGCAGAGCCTACTTCCATGAGTTAACCTTAGTCTGTATGTGAGCCCATGTCATTTTCAAAAGTAGATATTTTTATTTATAATATTCAAGATATCTTACAAAATCTACATGACAAAATAAATGTTAAAAGCAAACAAAAAAACAACTCAGGAATTTCTAAGAACTTAAAGACCCCTCAAAAACACCCCTATAATACTGTTGATTGTATAACATATCATTATATTACAAATCATAGTATTAGGCAGAGGCATGTATTCATAGATTGAAATGCTGGTAAGAAAAATAGAGGTAAATGAATCAATTTCTAGCCTATAATTCTCTACTAAGTCTATGAAGTTGTATTTAGATGGAAACTCTAGAGCCATGCTGAAATATTTATTTTTAAGTGTCCCTTTGAAATGTGGGCAAGAGATTATCAGAAAAGGACCAGGCCTTCATTAACAAGCAAGTTAGCAACAATTGCCAAAAAATGGTATGCATGTACACTTCACTTCTGATGCCCCTACATGTGCATTTTCTACTTGGGTATTTATTTGAGCCCCAAAATGTCTCCCATAAAGTAATGCGGCCCTGAGTTGAGGGTGTAGATAGAAGCACCTGCACTAACCCTGAAGGGGACAGTATACCATTATCTGCAAAATCGCCTTCCTGCCTGCCTTCTCCTTTGCTCCTTTTTCTCTTAGGGTTGCCAGTACTCCAGCATTGGCCTGGAGTCTCCCGGATTTGGCCTCAATCTCCAGGTGACTATTGAACGGAAGCCTGCAGATTTTGACGGCTTGACATGATTAAAAACATTGCAGAAAAAAAGTCCAAGAAAGCGTTGCCAGAACTGGACACCTTGTTTACTTATTTGCTCTATTCATTCTCATTTTCCCTTCCCCCTTTTCTTTCTTTCCTTTTTGCTTTTTTCAGTTCAAGATGTCCTTGCAGATTGTGGTGTATGTGTGCATGCACAGTGAGAAAACAGCATAGAATAAACTCTGCTTGAAGCAGATGTTCAGAACTCAGTTCTGAGTGGTCTCTTAGGCTTTAGGAAGAGACTATTCAGAGCTGTGATGGAACCTTGACTAATGTTCTCCTCACTTTCTTGTGATTAAATAAAATATATCAACAGCAACTGCGCTGACTAATAGAGTCAAATTTAAAAAGTGGTCCTCTGCATTTGCGCATATAATGATAGCAGTCACCATAAAAGAATGTTTGCCTTTGCAATGTAAATATTGTTGCTACAATTTGGCTATATTAAATTAAAGGCATCGTGTTTCAAATCCTGTTAGCTGCTCCAGGTTTTTTTTAGCATGCTCATGATGGCTTTTCTCTTCCTATCTTGATATTGTGTGTTGCTTTACATCAGGCCTGCTCAACGGGGGCCCTCCTGCAGATGTTGGCCTACAACTCCCATAATCCCTGGCTATTGGCCACTGTGGCTGCAAATTATGGGAGTTGTAGTCCAAAAATAGGGGGCGGGGGGGAGAATTTCAACCTCCTCTCTGCCAGGAGACCCCTGACCTGTTGCAGAGGATTATGTTACAGAGGATTCTGGGACATCTTCTGGGGTCCACCAGAGGTGTAGCAAGGTTGGAGTGGGCCCAGAGACAAGATTTTAAAATGCCCCCCCTCATTGAATCTCAGCTCATGAAGTCAAGAAATCTTAATAGTGGTAACAAAAAACATGGAGAGAGATATAACACTTATGTGCCACAACAGAACAGCATCCTAAATTATTTTTTAAAAGGTTGTGTAAATTGTGGACGATGCAACTCATGTAATGGTACTAGAGGAAGACATGCTGTTCTGGTAGCTCCAAGTCTTAACACTCACATCAATTTCAGAGGATGAATACAAGTGAAGGAAGCCTGGGCGGGTGTGCGGCTGGGGGAATCAGTCATGTGACTTGCCTCTTGGGGCCCCCCCAAGGCAGTGGGCCCCCAGACAACTGTCTCCCCTTGCCCTATTATAGTTACGCCCCTGGGGTGCACGCTTGATTCCTGTGGTGCATTGGCCAGACTGGGGCTTCTGCGGGATTAGCAGTGCCTATACCAGCAGGGGATTTCATGGTGAGGCCTGTGCAATGAGGTATCGAAATGCTGACCACTGGAGCATTATTCACACTACAACTGATCCAAAAGGCTCCTCTCATTTTCTTCATCAGAACACAGTTTGTATGCCATTGCACTAATCTACAACCCAATTAACCCCAAATTCTTCTATTTCAGATTATTTAAAATCTCTACAGGCAGCCAAACTACCCTGAGGTGAATTCTCTCACTCAATGAGAGTTTGGTCACATATCTTCCTGTCAAAAGGTAAGGAGAACCTAGCACACATCAGGTGCAGCAGTGTGGTAAATGGTTGGCCATAGCAGCCCATAATCTCATAGATTTCAGTGGGATCAACTCGCTTTCAAGGTAAATTTTCAGAGAATCTCTCTCTCTCCCTCCTCCTTCTTCTTAGTGTATGTGCATGGGTGTGTGAGTAGAACTTGCTAGGTGGTATACTGAATAGGAGACTGTTTAGCTTCCAAGCCAATCCATGCTCTCCAACCCAGGGTTCTCCAGGGAATGTATGCAAGCTTGATAGCTGAAGTAAATTCCTCCGCTTGAGCCCTAGATTGGAGAGGAAGGGCTGGGTGCAAAAACAGGAAGTGCACTGGCTTCTCATTTTGAGAGATAACCAGCATGCTATAGTGCATGCATGGAAGGGAGGGCAAAGGGAGACATTTAGGCTCATCTAAGTCTTATGATGACCCTTCTGCTTACATGGCTGCCCTCACACAAAGGGACCAGACCCCTCAGTCTCTCAAGGCCTATTCATATGTTATGTTCAGTACTCAAACGACGAGTGTATAGTGTACATAGGTACAGATCAATACACAGGCACAATCATGCTATGCTGAACCTGTGTACAGAAGTACACTTCCTATCTGTGCCATGCATTTGAAAGGCCTGTATCCAGGTTTTCACTTTTAAAATGAACACAAGTACAGCCATTCACATAAAAACATGTACGAGTGTAAGATAACTGTACAGTCCTACAACATAATGACTGAATTGGGTTTCAGTATTTATGAAATCTGTGGAATAGATTCTTCTTCACAGCATTATTCCAGGCCTGCAGAACTTGGCACCATAAACATCAAATGTAATCAGATATCAAATACATATAGAGGAGGGCCTCGCTATTTGTGAGGGTTCCATTCTTGCCTACAATTGTGAATATGGAAACTGTGAATAATGAAACCTTAACTCTATGGGAAACTGGGGGTTAGGTGCCACCACACACAAAATTTGCCAAAAATCACACAAAAATGTGGGTAGGAAGCTGACATGAAAAGTAGTACACTAACCTTACTTCCCAACTCTCCAGCTATGCCCCCCAAACCACCTGATTTTTTGGATGATTTTTGCAAGCGTTTTTTGGTGTGTTTTTTGTAAACACGAGCCATAAATTGGCTCTGTGCTGCCTTTGGACTGCACAGATAGTAGAAAATTGCATATTATTAATACCACAGATAATGAAACTGGGTTTCTAAGACCCATTCGTGGATATGTGAAACTGCAGTTGCCAAAACCGCGAATAAGGAGGGCTACCTCTATCGGTTATCTGGTTATCACAACTATCCAAGCAGTGTTCCCTCTAACAGGGATTCCCAGATGTTATTGACTGCAACTCCCATAATCCCCAGCAAAAGGCCACTGCAGTTGGAGATGCTGGGAGTTGAAGTGACCTGACCAATGTCTGGGAATCCCTGTTAGAGGGAACATTGTCTCCAAGAGATATCTAGCAAATATTTGACAAAAACATGCAGAGAGGGGAATTTGAAAAAAATACTTAAGAGCCAATTAGTTTAAGGTTTAACATGAAGGAGTTATCATGATAAACAGGGATGTGTGAATCCCTGCCCCCACCCCACTTAGAAATTTTATCCATCATTTTGAAACTCTTTTAGCTTTTCTTAAAATTCCTCATATATTTTGCTAGAGGGAAACCTCCAAATTTGCTTTGAATTTCACCTGGAGATATGTGACCCCCATCCAAGAAATTTCCACATTTATATCAAAACTCTTTTGATCACTGGCAAAATGCTTCAAATATGTTGTTTTTAAAAAATTGTTTTGAATTATGCTTAGGGCAAACATTTAATGACAATTATAATAGTAAAGCTCATATAAACTCAATGGCTTACATACAGCACAGGAAACTGCCAATCCAAATGAGAGGCATATATGTGAGCTGCCCTTATGGAAGCACAGCTTCTCTGTGGGTACTATGAACTGCATCATCACGGTTGCAATGGTACTCCTATTGGGAGTGTTAGGATGTGTTTTGGAGAGCTTATCTTGTAGGAGCAAACATGACTTGTCCCCTTTGCTCTGGTTTGCATTGGAATGGGAGACTACATCTGAGCACTGTAAGAGGGTTGCTCTGGAGAAAGGGCTTAGGGCTGCTCTGGAGAAAGCATCTGCAGAAGGTTCCAAGTTCCTTCCCTGGCATCTCCAAGATAGGGCTGAGACAGGTTCCTGCCTGCAACCTTAGAGAAGCCACTGCCAGTCTGGGTAGACAATACTGAGCTAGATGGACCAATAGTCTGACTTGGCAGAAGGCAGCTTCCTATGTTCCTGTGCCCACAGTGGTGATTATGCCATTTTGGAGCAGCCCTGCCTCCTCAAACTGCCAGGGCAGGCTATAGATTAGTTCTCAAGCATTTCACATGCTTCTCAGTTCAATGGTTTCCTGTGTTGTATGTGAACCATGATTAATTTTGTTTTAATTTTAGTGTGTTTAAGCACATTGCAAGTCCTCCAAGACTCTATTATTGGCTAGAAATATAAGCAATGTTGACTTGCCTGTGAATAAACACAGCTCCTTCCAGTATGAGATGCTGATGAAATCTTACTGGATTTTCTTTTAACTGACAGACGGAGCAACCTAGATGAGATGCTAAACATGTAACTACCCCTGCGTGTAGGTATTTCCTTTTCAAATAGCAGTGTATGGGTGGCCCAGTCTGGATTGATATTTGGACTGATTTGCCCCTATGCCATTTCCCCCACTAAAAATCTCCTTCAAAATGGCTATTTGTCCTCGAAGTTTCCATTACAAGGTGGGCCTTGGGTAAACAATGGGGATGAAAATGCTTACAGCCTCCCTCCATCCAAGCCTTGGTCCCAATCCAGATATCACACACACACACACACACACCCCACATGGTTCTATTTTAAAGGCTGGGATCGGGGGGATACAATGATGAGTTAAATGTCTCATCTAGTTTGGCCCCAAGAATCACCTCCTGATATTTTGGAGTTTGGTTGGCATGATTGTAATGAAATGTAAGAAAATGGGCCTATTTTTATTTCACATAGAAGCGGGTATTTTTCTTTTTAGCAAGTGGGAGGCATGCAGGAGTCCTCAAGAGTGTCTGACCTTTACATTGCCAACACAGTTTTTGAATAACAATGGCATTCTAATCCCAGTCACTTATTTAAATGCTGAGACTTCCTCCCCCTTTTCATGTGAGTCTCCAGTAATAATGCAACACAGCATGTTCTCACCAATCAATCACACTTCTTGATTCTGCATAGCAGAAAGTTCAGATGCCATGGTACGATGAGTCCTGTGAGTTATTAGAATTGCAATGTGAATCCATATCCTCTCCCCAGCACAGTGACTGCAATCTCAAAGCATCTAAATCTGCAGCTAAAATATGACACTGGCTTACATACATTTTGGTTAAAGTCAATTATATTAAGTTATACCAGGATCCTGTATTACTCATACTGCCAGAACTAAAACTCACGACACTTACAAGCTGTTGATTTAATCAAATCTGGGATATTTTATTGGGCTATTTAGTGCTGCATTCAGGCAGTACAATGGATAAGATAGTCTTGCAGTATTACCCCATCCCATCTTTGCTATGCTGTGCCAGTGCTTTTTTTCCTTGTAAAACATAAACCAGTTAATTTATAGATCTTTATCTCTGAAGGATGTGTCTAGCCTTTAGATGCCATTGGAGGGCAGGTCGAAAACAGTGCTGTAGACTATGGCAGTAAAAACTTGGTAAACAAATCAAACACCTCTTTGCTTTTCATGAGACAAATGTTCTTGCGTGTGAAATGGCCTTTTTTAGAATTCTTCTTCTAATTTAATGTATTTGACTTAAAAAATATAATACAAGCAACAAAAACCATTGGCTTACATACTGCGCAGCAATCTATGCATCCAGGAGGGATGTGGGCTCACGGCTTCCATGGCACTCACCAGCCTGTCAGCATTCCTGGTGATGGTGAGAGAGGCTCCTCAGGAACAATGTTGTGCTTCATTGATGCTGCAGTGCCCTACTGTGGAAACAGTGTTATTTTCACAGAGCCTCCTACACTATCACTAGGAGCGCCATTAGGCTGGTGAATGCCACAGAAGCAGTGATCCCACATCTCTCCTTACTAGAACCTCATGACCAGTTAAAAGCTTAACCTTGGCCCCCCCAAAGTTGTTTGTGTTTCTGGTAAACTTTGTAAGAGCACCAGGATAAGCATTTTGTATTTGTGCCCCATTCTTTGACTTCAGATGCAGTTGCTTGTGATGAAGGATGTTGCCCATAGCCACAGTCTGAAGCTGAACAATAATCCATAGCTATCTTCATCACTACTTTTCTAACTGATGTCCATCTTGCTGAACATTTGTTTGCTTATTATTTATTTTAAGCTACCTATACCCTTCTTTTCTGCTAAAAAAGCGTCCAAACCAACCAACCAAAAATAGGTGCATAAACAACAGCCAAGGCAATGAATGATCTTAAAAGAATAAAGTAAGAATAAAGCCAAGTTGCAGAGAGGTTAAAATCAAAACAGCAGAAAAACAACATGCAGACTTAAAACAAAAGGAAAAGAAAGAAAAAACTGAAATGCCTTCTAAAACAGAATGGTTTTACTGCTGCATTAGAAGTTAGGAGAGGAGAGCTGGTCTTGTGGTAGCAAGTATGACTTGTCCTCTAAGCTAAGCAGGGTCTGCCCTGGTTGCATATGAATGGGAGACTTGATATGTGAACATTGTAAGATATTCCCCTTGGGGAATGGAGCCACTCTGGGAACAGCAGTAGGTTCCAAGTTCCCTCCCTGGCATCTCCAAGATAGGGCTGAGAGAGATTCCTGCCTGCAACATTGGAGAAGCCACTGCCAGTCTGTGAAATCAATACTGAGCTAGATGGACCTATGGTCTGACTTGGTATATGGCAGCTTCCTATGTCCCTATGTCCAGGGACAACAGGGTCAGGTGTATCTCCCAGGAGTGGGAGTTCTAATGCAATGGCTGAAAATGCCACTTAACTTCAGGTGGTGGGAGGATACAGAGCTTTACATTAGAAATGCAGTGATTTCAAATCAGACCCAGAAGCATAGATTTGGTGTCATGTGCTTCCTGTTGCATGCTCCAGTTCAAACTCTTGCTGCTCTATTTTGTACTTATTGAAGTTTCAGCTGTTGCATGAGAGTCCCACACCCAAGCACTTATCAGAGGCAGCCCCATGTATATAAAGCAATAACCCAAACTGGATGTTACCAAAGCATATGTATAAGGCAGCTTTCTGTGTTGCTATAGGATCACTGGGTAGACCAGACCTTCACTCCAGACTCAGTGGGTCAGTTTTTCTCTTTGGAAAAACAGGAGAACTGGTCTACCAATTTGGATCGGCGGCTAGACCAACCCTCTGCTCCGAACTTAATTCATCAGCCTGGGTAGACCTGTCCTCCAAGGTGGGCTGACACATTAAGTCTGGAGTAGAGTACCTGCTGATCCCAATTGATAGACCAGCTCTCCCTGGGGAAAAAGAATACCATTTTGAGGACCATTTCCCCAGCAAAACAGGCCTTAAAATCGCTTGTGAATCACCTGAATTGATTAGATTCAAGTTGGCTGCTTTTGGCAAATCAATTGGGGGCAAGGGTGTCTGCAATTCGATTGTGGCTTCACACATTCAGATGATCGGAAACGCCTGTCTCAGGTACGTTTAACTGTGGTTTGGCACTACATCCAAATTGGGCCTATATACGCTCATGGAACATGAATTTCATTTTCATTCAAACATGTCTGGGGAGGGGGTCATTGCATGCCCAGAGCTCTGCAGTACAGCCTAGACGTGTTATTCTCCAACAGGTAATTTGCATTTGCTTACTAATGAAGTCCATGGAACTTAATAGCTATAGCATATGACTAAATTGTACTATGATGTTTCTGTTTAAAGAATTTAACTACCTATCTGGATTCAAGGCTTGATTATTTTACATTAGGGATGTTGTGAATATGCATGTTTTTCATTCCTGTAAGCAGAAATCACATAGTTAATGGGGGCATGATGATGCCTTGGATGATGCGATTGTGCCCCTGTTGCCTGAAACTGTTAATAGACTTCTCAGCTGCCTCTGCTTCCCTAACTTACTGAGGTCAGAGATGGTGAGTGGAACTCATGGTTACAGGCTCTGGATGCTGCCAACAGCATACATGGAAACTTTGGGAAATGTAGCTTCTGGTACTCTTGGGTGCTACTATGAATATTTCTGATAGTGTCTATGACCTGTGGTCCTACTGCAGGAGGACCAAAGAGCCCTCCCTGCCAATCCCTAGTAAATTTGGAAAAGGGGATATTAGGAGAACTCCCTAGAATTCCTGTAAGCTAAAACAGATTTATTTCAGATCAGCCTAGACTGTGAGGGCTCTGGATCTAATCCAAAATAGATCCTGGTGGCAGAATCCAAAAAGCAAGTGTCTAAATTATCTACTCTTCTGGATTTTGCCCCAGCATTTCTATAAACATGAATATACATTCACTTACCAGTTTCTCTGTACTATGGCAGATAGAGCACACGAGCTGTTGTGTTGGATTTATAGGGAGGCCTGTAATTTTGTGCTTGACTTACAGTGGAGCCGGACCATAATTTGGAGGAAATGAGTGGGGTTGTTGGCAGGAGGTGGAGCTTGTAGTTATAATTAAGAGCCCGCTGCCTTTCCCCCCCTGTTGAGCACTGATGGAAATCACAATACCTAGAATGATCCTGACACAAGTATTTGCTTGCCTGGAATGGAAACAATATGCAGTCCTCAAAAAGCTCCTTAGTCATTTCCATAAAATCAAACAAGACAACAACAGCAACAACAATCACCATCTCTAAAAGCAGCTGGGCTTTCCAAGAATGCAGCACAAGAATACATTGGCAACGTGTGAGGTTATAATACTCCAGAAGGATATGTTCACCCAGCAGTAACCCACAGCAGCAGATTATACAAGCCGCCAAGAAAAGAGGAGCCAAAGAAGATTTCTCATCCATTCACTAAGAATCTCCACTCCCATGGTCCCATGTCTGCGAAAATGGTTTCCCTTCCAATTGCAGTGGCAAGCTTCCAAAGTAACAAAGCACAAACACAGAACAGACAAGTGGAGACTTGCCGCGGCATGTGCATTTCCTGTTGGCACAAAGGAAAACTAAGCTAGGCATGGATGTAATGATCGGGCGATTAAGCCCAGGCAGAGCAGCCACTGGGTCTCCACAGCAAGGCACCTGGGGTATGCCATCATACACCTGCTTTCCATTAGCAGATTTGGGACTGCCAACATTCACTTAATAAATTATTTACTTCTTATTTACCCAAGAACAGTAAAATACATCTATCAGAGTGATGAAGATCCCATAGTATTATATATGTATATTTGTTTAATTCATATTTAACATAGACTATCAAGTCAGGTTTTGTGAATTATGACACCAATCTGAGCATACACAGGCCAGAACTAATTGCTATGGGAGCGGCATGGCTGTCACTGAAAGCAGCATCTCTGTGTCGTCTTCTGCTATCTCATTTGGGAGGAGAGCTGGTCTTGTGGTAGCAAGCATGACTTGTCCTCTTAGCTAAGCAGGGTCCACCCTGGTTACAAATGAATGGGAGACTAGAAGTGTGAGCACTGTAAGATATTCCCCTCAGGGGATGGAGCCGCTCTGGGAAGAGCATCAGAAGGTTCCAAGTTCCCTCCCTGGCAACTCCCAAGATAGGGCTGAGAGAGATTCCTGCCTGCAACCTTGGAGAAGCCGCTGCCAGTCTGTGAAGACAATAGTGAGCTAGATAGACCAATGGTCTGACTCAGTATATGGCAGCATCCTAGGTCCCTTTGTCCTATGTCCCATTTGGCAATATGTCATAAATGAAGTGGAGTAGGGTTAGGGAAACGTGGAACATGATGACATCATGCCACACATAATGCTTCCGTATACCTTACCAGGACAAGAAGAGGAGATGTGGAGCTGTCAATTTCTGTAGTTGATGCATCAGTTTCTACCCATAAATAAAGAAGTTTGGCATGTGATGTTAATATAGAAATTTACAGCCATTATCCACTTGCAGTTGGATAGAGCTAGGGCCATGAACACATTCATGGGAAGCTGGCATCCTCCATAGTGTACTGGAATATAAACAAAGCCGAGGAAGGGCTACAAGCAAAAGTACTGCTGCTGCTGTAACAGAATGTAAAGCACTATTTTCATATGAAAAAAGTTTTGTGAGTGTATTTTTACACTCCAATCCATTCATTAACAGTTAAAAAGACACCTATAATTTATAAAAATCTAAGCATTATGAGCCGGTGTTATCTGGCAGAGAAAACCTATGCATGTCTAGCGCCCCAGTCCTGCTGCCTATAAATTGTACCCCGACAATAAATAAAACAACCTTTAAATTGAAAGGCTGTGTGACCCTCAGTGGATATTTTCAGGAGGCACAGTGGACCAGGAAAATTAAAGGGCGGGAGAGATAAGTGAAAAACACCCCACCTGCCCTCTGTGATAGCATAGCATTACTCTGGATGTTAATACTGTCGCAGCAATGCAGTTTTAGTCTCTGGATGTCAGCCACTATTTCCCCATAAAGTCAAATGTGGACCCAGATCTTGGATCTTGGACCCAGAGCAATGTAGTGTTCTCTGGACAGAGTTTTAGTTTACTTTATTGACCCCCATTCAGGCCATTTCTGACTCAAATTGAAGCAGAATCTGAGGGAAATGACAGGTAGAACTGAATATTACTAGCCTAGTGACAACACTGCACTCCAGATTCTTGTGCAAGGTCTCCCAAAAGTTTCAGATAAAAGGCAAAGGTTTTTAAAAAGTTTTTAAAGGTTTACATTCTTAGCATGTTTAATCTGTATTTTAATTGGGTTAATATTTTAATTGTTTTGTTTTTATTTGGTGGACTGCACAGAGACCTACATATAGGGCTGTATAAAACTGTGCTAAATAAAATAAAAGAGAGACTTGACAGAACCATGTTTCTCTCCACAACATGACTTCCATGAGGTACAGCAACAGTCCTTCAGTACCACCTTCTGAAACCTGCCTAACCGGTTGGAGCCCTTGCAGAATAGTGTGCTTCCAATGCCCAACCATGACCAATAGTACAGAATGCTTAGTTGTATTGTCCGGAAGCCCATTCAAACATTATGTTCAACACTCGTTCCACGAGTGTACAGTGTACATGGCTACAGATCTGTACACAGGTGCAGTCATTCACATGTTATGTTGAGTGCAGTTACAACAGTACACTTCCTATCTGTACCATGCATTTGAAGGGCCTGTATCCAGGTTCACTTTTAAAATGAACATAGGTACAGTCATTCTCACAAACACATGTACAAGTGTGTGTGGACATGTATACACTTGTACAGCATAATGTCTTAATCAGGCTCTGGGTACTACAAGATCCAGGAGATTCATCAGAGATACACACTTCTGTATCTCTTTGAGTAGGTGATCTACCAGCATGGCCAAGGCTGTTTTCATTCCAAAAGCAGGAGCCAGTTTGAAATGAATCTAGGCAATCTGTGTCATCCAAGAGAATGTTTTTAAAAATCTAATTATTTTCTTCAACGTTAAACAAGTCAGAGGAGGAAATGGGTTCAGGAATTGTTATCCCAGGATTTATGATTATGTAAACCCATTTCTTAATAGCTGGTGCCTGTGACAGGTGTTGTCGGAAATCAGCAGTTGCCTGCAGAGTGGATGGTATAAGTGGAGAGCATTGTACCATAATTAACCTCTAGTGATATTGTTATATATTCCTATTTTGCAGCAAGATTCCAATTTTACCACATACATATGAATTTTCATTATTTTAACAAATGCAAATCTGATCATACCAACTGCATAATATTGACTCCAAAAGGAACAAATATTATAAAAACACATCATATGTAACCAATGAATCATTCATGGATTTTCTGGGAATCAGAACAGATGTTTTAATTAAGAAAGACTATGTGATAAATTGCACTGTACTTTAATTTCATCAGAGAGTTGGCAACGATCGGAATGAAGTATAAATATTTATCTGCGCATCTCTTGCTTCACTTTCTTTCTCTGAATGCAAACTGGGGAGAGAGTGAGAGCTTGTGTTGTGTTTGGTCTGCCTCCCAAGAAAATCCCCCTTCTGCTTGTGAATAATACATTTTCCCCTATTCATCACAGTTTCAACAATTCCAATTGTCTGCTTTATCACATATTCAGTTCTACAGCCAACAAATGTTCAGATCTCTTTGACTATTGCAAAGGGGGGAGAAATCCCAAGCACTAAAGCAGTCTATTATTCTCTACATATCATAAAAAGAACATCTCTATTTAATTTACTATTGAACCAATAGACTTGATGGGGTGGGGAGTAAATTGTGCGTTGAGGTTTTGCAAATCTAAATTGACTTTCTTTTAATGTTCCCTTTAGTTAGGTTGGTTCATTGGGTATTAAGTCAATAATAGTTTTGTTGTATTTGTTCAATAGCTTTGTTGTTTGTCACTATGGAAGGTACACAGCATGGGATACTATTGTTCTTTGTTTGGACCAGAATTCCAAGTCTTAGGACATTTTACTTAGTAGAACAGTAGCTGTGTAGGGAAGTGGCAAAATTCCAGCATCTCTGCCTTTAAGTATTCCTCAGAAAATTACACAGATAATATAGAATCAAGTTGTTCTTCTTGCATGAGGTCATTTCTTTCCCCCATACATGAATGCAATTTCAGAAAAGCATGGATGAAAAGGATTAAAGTCACATTATTCTCAGATTAGCCAAGACAGATTGTGTTAAGTCACATTTGGGAATATTACCCCTAGGCAAATATTTGAGCAACCATAACTCAGTGGTAAAAGCACATATCTTGCATACAGAAAATCCTAGATTCAAGCATGGGCATCTCCAGCCAGCTAGGGCTGGGAAAGATCCTTGCAAAGGTGAAGCTGTAAGAGAGCAAACGGGTTCAAAGAACCCATTGGGCCCTGCATCAGGAGCCGCAGAGCTCCTCCGGCAGGAGCTCCAGCTGCTGCCACCACCTCCCGCCATGGCTGATCTGGCTCTGTGCCTCCTCCTTCCACCAGCTGGTCTCCTGGGCAATGGAAGAAGAGTGTGCATGTGCCCCATCCACCACCAGCTGCCTCCTTCATTGGCAGGCTGGGCTCTGCACCTCCCCTTTCCATCGGCCAGGAGCTCAGCCAATAGAAGGAGGATGTATGGAACTGTATGAGTGAGGCATACACATGAGTGCATATGCCACCACTGGCAGGGGGTGACTCGGGGAGAGGGGAGGCTGCCCATGTATTGAACACATGAAGCCGGACCCAGTTTTCCTTCTACATCCCATAATCCTTGTCTTAAATCCTGGAGAATCATTGCCAGTCAGTGTAAATAGTACTGAACTAGATGAGCCAATGGTCTCACTCACAATAAGGCAGTTTCATATCTTCATATTCTATGGGCAAAGATTCACTTTTTAAAGTGGTGGTTCTCTTATATACTGTAAAGCAGGGGACAATAACTGTCCTTATTCAGCCTAGCACAGCATCTCTTCAGTGGCTGTTTCATTTGTCTCCTGTGTGGTTTTTTGTTTTCATGTAAGATTGTGAGTGCTTTTGGGACAAGGGACCATTTTCTCATACCTTTTACTATGTAAACACCTTAATAAACTTTTTTGGGGGTAGAAAATGCGTGAAACCGCTCCCTTTATTTTCATGGAACCTCTCCTTTTATTTTCTGCTATTCCACACCAAGTTATGAGAAATTCATGGAACATATGTGGAGTGTGTTGGATATCATTGCTTTTAGGAACTGTAAGTATAACTCAGATGGGCATCCAAATATGGACACGGCCCAATATTTTTTAATAAGATGCACATCTTAACATGAATCAAAATGCAAATATGATACTTTGCTTTCAGTGCAGATTGTTTTTATTTATTTTTTTTAGGAAAGAGCCACAAAATGGCTCAAATCAGCAAAATGACCTTGGAGGTCATTTCTGGACACCTAGGAACCATGAATAGCCAAATTTTAACCATTTTAAACTTGCGTATACTGAAGCTGGATGCACATGCCCAGCCGTGGATACGTGAAAGCGCGGGTATCAGGACTGCGTATAATGAGGTCCACCTGTACCTTTCTTGGAAGATGAATCCGCTGACTCAGTGTAAGGCTGGTTAATCTGTGCAGTGTCTGTGGTTGGTCCATGTATATGCATATTGTATGCACGGAAAATGAATATTTATAGGCAATGTCCCACTATTTTAAAGCACTTTTAAGTCCCAGTTTTTTGAATGGGAAAAGTTAAGCCAAATTTATTCTGTTGATCCTATTCTTGTTTTTATTAACAGCCATTTACAAATATAGAGAAGACATCCTCTATTACGGATTGCATACACCTGTATTTTCCCTGCCTTGATTCTTCCCCTGATTATATGCCTTTAGTAATGTTAATGGAATGACTTGCTTTTATTTTGTTAGCTAGGTCTTTAGGAATGTTTTTCTCTGAATTCTCTCTGTTGATCCACATTTTAAATCAAACTTTTAAACCATCAGCTTAACATGTTTAATATTTCTTAAGCGTGGGATTTTCTGATTAACTCAGCTTGCAAGGCACCATACTGTCAGAGACAATCCATTGTTCTCCTGGTTCTACCGCTCTGGCCAGAGATGAACGGGATTGAAGCAGGAGAAGGTGAAGTAAGGCATGACAACCTGCATACCCTCCTATCTTCGCACCATGATCCCACTCTAAGCCCCCAGGTAAGCAGAAAGGGGTCTGGGATGTGAAGAAACAATCTGAGAAAATTATCTAATAGTTCTCATTAGGATAAACCCTCCAAATCCTCTTTGAATTTCAGTTTCTCGTTGAAGGAATCCTGAAATTCATTTTCATATTCTCTTTGGAGAAATTTTGGTTCCAACTCTGAGGATCTGAGGGGACTGGGGAAAATTCAAGAGTTCAGTCCATAGTTCCAAGGAGATTTGCAGTTCCCTGACTCAGCCAGTGGGGAGAAGTGCAAACTGCACACAGTTTCCAATTCAACACTAGACTGCAGGTGAACTGCGGGAATGTCAATCTGAAGAGCCCCCAGGAAACTGCAAATCATGGTGTTTTGAGTGTAGCTAGAGACATCCACCTGTGAAAACATGAATGTCCATTATCAAGCATCATGAACAATGATTGGGGTTGTAAGACATTTAGGCCTCTAAAGGTAATTAGAGGCCTACTCAGACAGAATATGTTGCAGCATGTATTGCAATTCTCTCTGACATCTAAACACATTTTTAGAGTTTTTCAGACAAAATTCTGAAAACTGAAAGACAATAGCATCATACTGTTGTCTAATGCAGATCACAGCATCAGTAAACCTTTAGGAAAGTAAGTTTTAATGTTTGCAAAATTGGGGCTGCTATTTTAGATCCATGAACAACGCCGCCCCCAACAACAAAGTCTAAGTATCTATATATTTAATTCTCTAAGGCATACCCATGGCTAATCCCATGCGTGGCAGCTCTCGCAAGAGTTCGGAGAGCTGCCAGATAGCCATAGGGTGGGTGGGAGGAAAGAAAATGGCAGCTGCAACAGCAGCCAGCCAGCAAAGAAAATGGCGGGCAGCTGGTGAGAAAGAAAGAGAGAAGAAGCAGGTAGCCAGAGCAGGGGGGGGGCGCCAGAAAGAAGGGAGAACAAGTGGGCAACCAGAAAGCGGGGGCATCAGGCCTGGTAGGGGAGAGAAGAAGTGGGCTGGCCAGCCATCCAGAAAGTGGCAGGGGGGTGGAGAAGTGGGAGGGGGGAGAAGAAGTGGGCCAGCTGGCTGGAAAGTGAGGGGCGGTCAGCAGGGCGGTGGGGAGAAGAAGCCGAGAGGCCCACCAGCCAGAAACATGGTGGCGGGGGGTGGGCGGGCGGGCGGAGAATCAGGTGGGGGTAAGAAGAAGCCGGCCGGCCAGAAAGCTGTGGGGGCGGGGGAAGAAAAAGGCTGCAGTGGATGGGTAGGCTGTCCAGAGGCGCAGGTGCTTTTAGCCTGGCCCAAGTAGTTGATGGTATTTCTGTTGAGCCTCAAAAGCATAGAACTCATAAAGAAACAGGAATGGAGTGAGAACACAGAGGAAGTAAGGGCATCATACGGAGTAAAAAATGGAGTTTGAGTCATAGATTCATTTGCTAATTTAGTCTATAAAAGGCTTGTTTACCATCAGGGCTGTTCAAGGTTGTGTTAGAGGTTGTTCATTGAGGGTGGTTAACTTGGATCAATAATTGTTGTTTACAGAATGCGGGGATTCCCAGGGTGCTTCATGCAGATGCCCATCCTCACTTTGTCTTCGGCTGCTGTGTGCTGAATTCCAAGTATCTTTGTCAATCTGAGACAGCTGCCTGGATCATATACATAAACAGTGTTTAGGCATTATAAAGAGAGGAGATTCACAGCTACAGATCTGTTGTGAAGTAGACTAAATGTTGAATTTTTAGTGAAACAACCACAGGGGAACACAAGGAGTGTAATTCATCACTATTATGAGTAATGCCACTGATGAAGACTGTGCAATGGTAAAAAAGCATTTGGCTCAAAAACATCAAATTGTTATAGTACCTCCTTGTGCTGTGCTATACCACGGACAGTTCATTCCACACAGATACATAAGTTTGTTAATTTGCTTGAAGTTTTGGGCTCCCATTGGAATATCCCTTTTGGACTTTTAAAGTATATATTTCATTAGTTTACAGATATATATATTTGTGATGGTTTTTACCTTTACCCTGGAGTGTATATTTTGCTAATTGTCATTTAATATATTGTATCTGGATTTATACAGGTTTTATTCAGATCATTTTTATGATCATATATTATCTATCTTTCATGAACTGAGAATACAGAATTGCAGTTCCAGATTAATATATTCATATTTTGGATTAAAACTAATAAGATAAGGGCATAGTGTGTGTGTGTGTGTGTGTGTGTGTGTGTGTGTGTGTGTGTGTGTGTGTTTAGGGTGGGCTCTTTCTGTTTATCAGCACACATTATGTTAGCCAGTATACACAGTGGGACAGGGCATGCAATGTATATGTGGCTGCTTCTGTACCCACCACATATAAAAATGACATGATTAGGCTGTGTGTGAACCAAACCAATCATCACAGGAAACAGGATTTACAATTATCCTGTTCTAGATGTAAGATGCTCTGCATAACTGTGTAATTATCCTTCAACCAAAGTACAGCCATAGAGGAAAGTGCTGGCTTGATTTTTATCAAGCTATTTGCAAATTCAGAGATCAAACTTGCACCCAGTGAACATTCTTATGCAACTAAGACTGCAGACCGAAATATGCTAGCTCACATGTTCCACAGTGTTAGAAGGGTAGGACAAGAGCTGTGTCCCTGCAAAATGCTGCTTTGGAGCTCAGCCTGAATGTTGCCAAGCAGTTAAACACATGTGGAGGAAGAGAAGGGAACAATTTTAGCTGATATCCTCTCCCTCTAAAAGTGCTATTTAACTGTTGAGAAGGTGACCTTGATGTACATCAAGCTATCTGCAACCCTTGGGGACATATTCCTGACAGCCAAATAGTACTTTTAGAGGTAGAGGAGATTAAAAAAATTCACTCCCACTGCACGTTTGGCTACTTGGCAACACTCCAAAGCCCTTCTAAATCTACGGGAGCCACTTATTAGGGCACAAGCCCACTGCGCTCACATACCACATAGCTGATGGAAGAGCAAGCTCCTTCCATCCTTCTCCAAGCCCTGTAGACACTCATAAGGGCTGCATTATCACTGTAGGATGCTTCTCCCATTGTTTCCTATGGAAGAAGCATCCTACAGTGCAGATGCAGGGCAGAGCCACAGAGCACAGAGCCACTGAGACTTACTTCTGAGTAAACATGCATAGGGTTACACTGCACCAAACATTTTTTTTTGCCAAAGTGATTAATGAAACATCCTGGAGACCAAGTCAATTATGCAAAAAAAGAAAAGAAAAGAAAAGAAAAGAAAAGAAAAAAAGGTTTACACTCACTGCACCATACTGATGTCCACACCATGATCATCATCACTGAGAACTTCTCTAATCATTTGGTGACTGCAACTGTCATGTGAGCCTGACCTCTGACACTGAAATTCAAAAAGGCCTAGGTCAACCATTTTGCCACTTCCTGCCATCTAGCTCCAAGGTTGTGAAGGGGGGACCACAGTATAGGTTCCCATACCATGCCTATGTTGCCTAAATGATGTGTCTGTTAAAGCCACGGCTTTAACAAACATAATCTTCTGGCATTTTGGAGCATGAGTGAACGTAGTAAGCTTTTAACATAACATGTTAATCTGAAACCCTTTTTGTCTATTTAATATACAGTCTGAATGCTTGAAAATAAAAGGGCATGTAGTATATACAGTTAGAATTCTGAAAACTCATATAAGTCAGTGCATATTGTTCCAAGGTAAAGCAAGTAATCTGATTGGCTCCATTTAAAAAAAATTCTGTAGATGTTCTCTAAAATTCTTTGAATGAGAAAGTGATCACGTGCAATCTACAATGATGCACAGGTATTCCCTGGATTATATGTACATAGCACAGAAGATTTAGGACTTCAAGTAGTACATTCATACTCTTATCAAATAATGTATAATTATGGCAAAAATTGTATAGAAAAACATAATATGTCAACTGGCACTAAAGCTGAAGCATTAAAAATATAAAAATCCATGCTTAGAAAGTTGATGTAGGGACTGAAGATTTAAATGTAGGGATTTCAGCTGAATTAGAAATAGAAAGGCTTTAGATTTATAGCACAAAAATGAGACACAGGGAAAAATGTGATATGTCACAAAATAGATGGATTATAAGAAATTATGTATTCATAATTCTCTATTTTCATTCCTAAACACACTTATGAGTCAGTTAATGCCATCAGTTTCAATGGAGGATGCATGTTTGGGACTATTAACTGCACATCATATGAGTCTGGTATATCTTCTACTGTACTAATTAGTCAAAAATTTTGCAATCTTCCAAGTTTCTGCTCTGCTGGAAAATATCTGGAGGAAATCTATAACAGTTCACACAGTGAAATAGGTGTCTTTCAGCTACATTTCAGACACACAGGCTAGCCCCAGACTGCTTGATTCTCAGCTGAGCTCTTTGCAGCACAAGAGACTTACATAGCCAAATTGGAAATAAGCAGTGATGCTCATACAATTCTGTCACTCATCCATTTCTGGCTCCCTGTGGTAAAAAAAAAACACACAACCAAAAACAGCTGAGCTGAATTTATCTCATAGTATATGCTGGTTTTAGTATGTTACACAGGAACAAACATTTCAGTCCCAAAAATGTGGTATATAGGAATGTAGGAAGCTGCCTTATACCAAGTCAGACCACTGCTCCACCTAGCTCAGTACTGCCAACACTGACTGGCAGTAGCTTCTCTCTAAGGTTTCAGGAAGGATCTTTCCCAACCATACCTGGAGATGCCCGGGATTGAACCTGGGTCTTTCTACCACTGAGCTACAGCCACCACTGTATGGTGAGTGTTCTACTAATACTAGGCCTGGGTTTTCTTGTGTTCACAAGTGGTTGGCATCCAGACTATGTTACTCAATATTACTACTCAGGAGTTACTCTAAAGGACTACTTAGTTTCAATAAGATTACTGTTGAGTAATTTAATAAGATGTCAGCCAGTGTTGCAACAGGAACATGTAACACCCAACCCCCCTCCCCCCGCCTAGAGAAATTGCACTATAGTCTTCTCTGTTTTTTCTAGTTCAGAATTTGTCTCATGGCTTTGCTGAGGAAGAACCAGGGGCGTAGCTAGGGGAGACGGAGAGCAGGCCCATAATCGCCCATCTCCCCGGCGGCCTCTCAGAGTGAGAGAGATAATGAAGAAAATAGGGAGGGGTGGAGCTGGGGGGCCCTCAAGAGATGGGGGCTGGGTTCCTTGAACCTATCTGTTGAACCCCTCAGAAGAACCATCAAATTTGTTTTGAATTTTATTGTAGAGAAAATTTGGTGGCCATATAAATTTCCAGTGGGTTGGATCAAAATCTAAAATAACTGCTCTGAGGAGATAATTCTCTTTTTATAATGTATATCAAGTTATTGAAAATCATCAGTGCACAGTTGGTGATGCATATTGGTGTCATACATGAAGATGATATATTTCTTAGAACAACACAGGACACTGAACAACATGACAGCTACAATTTGAAGCATAAACTTGTCACTGTTAGACTTACTTCCAAATAAACATGTTTAGGATCAGACTAAGGTTATTAAATAAGTCCATTGAATACTAATTGATGCAACAGATCCACTGTATGAAAATCTGATCTTGTGTGACAACTGTAGATAATATTGGAATGGTTTTCTATGTTTAAGACCAAGGTGGCATTAAAACTACGTTAAAATTCACTGCACATTTAGCAAAGTTAGCTTAAGCCCTTTGCTGGATGGTTCTAAAAACCTGCACTCTTGAAAGGAATCAAATCAAAAAGATTGACAACTTTCATATCCACTGCCTTGAAGATTTCTGTGTAAGCTGCTCTAGCTATGCCTTATTTTGCTTAAGCTCTTTATCAACTGAAGACACTAGCTTTCCTTACACTTTTTATAGTTGTGTTGGGCTGGGCTGGGCTGGGCTGGGTTGGGCATAGTGTTTTAACTGCAATCTTTTAGAGTCAATCACAGGCCTTACTTTGATATTTCTGTGACTGGCTCTACACTGTTGCATTTTCACTTTCTTACCCATTCTTTCTGCAGTGTTCACTGTCAACAAAGGTGTGCAAAATCTCACTTTTGAGTGTATCTCAGTGAAAAACTGCAAATTGCAATGTATAGAATCCTGGTGGGGGGCGGGGGTCAAAAGAACCTTCCATACATCTTCAGAGGTGGTTGTAACTAAATCCTAATTTAAGTTAAAAATAAATCAAGATCGACACTAAACAAAGGGTTTTTAAAAACATTTCTTGAAGGGACATTTATACATATGTAAATAGATTATCAAATTGTACAAAACAAGAATGAAACTGAGGTATCTATATTCCTATTTGGCATTTGGTGAGCAGAGCAAGTCCAAAACCTGTGGCATGTGTGTATTTAGATTGAATTCTTTGAGATGATTACTAGTATGGGGGCTATGGGTCAGCCTCAGAGGCACTATGCCTCTTGAAACCAGTTGCAGGGGAGCAGCAGCAAGAGAGAGGGCATGCCCTTACCTCTTGCCTGTGGGCTCTTCAGAGGCATCTGGTGAGCCACTGTGTGGAACAGGATGCTGGACTAGATAGGCTTGGGTCTTATCCAGCAGGGCTGTTCTTATGATTCCATTTCAGATCAGCTCCAGCACCCAATCAACCACACACACACACACACACACACACACACACACACACACACCAAGCCCAAGGCAATACTAAATAATACAAAAACTCTTTTATCTTTACCTTGTCTTGGCAAGTTTGAGGAAGGGGATGGGAGTTCATGGCAAAGTAGGCTTTTAATGTATACATGAGTGTGTGGCAGTGTGGCCACAGGCCTTGCTGTGGGCCACACTGCTCCTAACAATATTATGAGAAATACAGTGCTACCTAGAGGACACACTGCTTCAGACTGGGTCTAATTTAAAATCTGATTAATTTCAAACATCCAGTGGACATTCCTCAAATTAATACATTTTATCTGAACCCATTCCCAATCAGATGTATGTGCATAAGTTTGTACCAACCCATCACTACCATTTCCCCCAGCTCGTTGAAATTACCATCTATCTGTCCCACACTTTTTTTCCAAACATTTGTACCTAGAATATTGATTGTATTAAGATGGAACATAAGATTTTTTTTTTTTTTGCTGGTACTACACTTCCACACAGGGGTGTAGATTCAAAAATGCAGTCCACACAATACATGCTGGTACACTGCGTTTGGCTTGTTGAGTCTCAAATTATACAGACCAGCATAGCAATGTACAGGAAGCCTCCATTTTAGGATCTCATTTAGTTACAGATAAAGGAAAGCGTGGGAAGGAGCACCAGAATACTTTCCTAGGCTAAGTAGGGAAGTTGCATCTAAAATCCTGAGATTTTTCAGCAGCGGTGTATGGGTGGGCTGATGATGTCACAAGATTGCCAACCCTTGGAAAAAATGAAAAAGAAAATCTGGTGCAGTCAGAGGTAAAGTGGTGGAGCCCAGCAGGAGTCCACATATGATCTGAGAAGAAAAAAGCAAAATGTTGGATAAACAGGATCATTTTCGGTAACCCAAGAAGGCAGGCAGGCAGGCTCTTATAAGGTTATTAGGTCAAATTGAGAAAATACGGTAGTTAGTTCATCATATTTTTAATTTCCCCCTTCTTCCAAGGCATTCAGGATGGTATGCATGATCCCTCTCTCAATCATTTTATCCTCAAAACTACCCTATAAAGTACGTTAGGCTGAGAGAGACTGAGGCTGCTCCCATGAGCAGCCAAGCCCAGGCTAAAGCAGCCAAGCCTGGGCTTAGCTGCCCATGAGAGCCGCCAGGATCCATGTGGATCCTGGTGGAGCTGTAGTGCTAAACCCAGAGCCACAGCCCAGCTCTTAGCTGAGGTTAAGGACGCAAACATGCCCTTAACCCAGCTCCCAGGATTGTGTGTCAGCGCAAGCTGCTTGCAACTCATGCTGACACAGAGACAGGCACCTAGAGCACCCATCCCCTGGGGGAATCCCCAAGTGCACTGCACTTAGCGTGCAATGGACTGTGGGATTCAGGGAAATTGGGACAACAGGTTCTGGCCTCTGTTTACCAGTGCTGATGTGTCATCTGTGCTGCTCCTGGCAGCGCTGGCTGGTTGGGTGCATGGCTTGTGAGCTGCAGGGACTGCAAAGGATCATCTGGCTTATACTCTGCCTTTCCCTCACTACCTGCCTGACTGTATGAATAGCCCCACTGACTAGCCCAAGACCACCGATAACCTGCCTGCCAACCATGTTCAAATTATTAACTGGAATAATAGCAGATGAAGTAATGCAACACTTATTAACTAATAAGCAGCCTCCAATTGAACAGAAAGGAAATTGCCACAACACCAGAAGCACAAAAGACCAGCTGCTGATTGACAAAATGATTTTAGAAAATTGCAAGAGAAGAAAAACCAATCTAAGTGTTGCATGGGTTGACTACAAGAAGGCCTTCGACTCATTGCCTCACACATGGATACTAAAAGGTTTAGAAACAACTGGGGTCAGCAAAAACATTCAGATATTTATAAAAAAAAAAAAGCAATGAGCATGTGGAGTACACAGTTAACAATCAATGGCGAGACACTTGGGCAGGTTAGCATTAGAAAAGGTATTTTCCAAGGGGACTCACTATCCCCTCTGTTGTTTGTAATCGCCATGACCCCACTTTCACAAATACTAAACAAAACAGGCCTTGGATACCAAACATCTAAAACAGCAAGTAAAATAAGCCATCTGCTGTACATGGATGATCTGAAGTTGTATGGAAAGTCCCAGTCAGAAATCGAATCACTGCTAAACACTGTCCGTATATTCAGTAGCGATATAGCAATGGAGTTTGGACTAGACAAGTGTGCTGCATTAATAATGAACAGAGGGAAAATAACAAAAACAGAAGGAATAGAACTGCCCAATGGAAGCAACGTCAAGAACCTGGAAGAGAAAGAACATTACAAATACTTGGGCATTCTCCAGGCTGATAACATCGCACACACTGAAGTGAAAAGAAAAATTGGAAGTGAATACATCAGGAGAGTTAGAAAAATCCTCAAGTCCAAACTCAGTGGCAGGAACACCATACAAGCCATAAACACCTGGGCTATAACTATTATCAGATACACTGCAGGAATAAAAGACTGGACCCAGGCTGAGCTAGAGACGCTAGATCGTAAGACCAGGAAAATCATGACCATCAATCATGCTCTACACCCCCGCAGTGATGTCGATAGGCTCTACTTCCCTCGCAGCTCAGGTGGAAGAGGAATGCTGCAAGTCCATCAAACGGTAGAGGAGGAGAAAAGAGGCCTTGAAGAATATATAAGGGACAGTGAATAAGATGCACTTCAAATGGTCAATAATGCGAAACTATTCAACACCAATGAAACAAAGCAGGCCTACAAGAAAGAACAAGTCAAGAACCGAGCTGAAAAATGGAAAAATAAGCCCCTGCATGGTCAATATTTGCACAATATAAGTGGAAAATCAGACATCACCAAGACCTGGCAATGGCTTAAGAATGGCAACTTGAAGAAAGAAACAGAGGGTTTAATACTGCCTGCACAAGAACAAGCACTAAGAACAAATGCAATAAGAGCAAAAGTTGAAAAGTCAACCACAAACAGCAAGTGCCGCCTTGTAAGGAAGCAAATGAAACTGTGGACCACCTAATCAGCTGTTGTAAAAAGATCGCACAGACTTACTACAAACAAAGGCATGACAAGGTAGCAGGGATGATACACGGGAACATCTGCAAAAAATACAAGCTACCTGTAGCCAAAAATTGTGGGACCATAAAATTGAAGAAGTTGTAGAAAATGAAGATGCAAAAAATATTATGGGACTTCTGACTACAAACAGATAAACATCTGCCACACACTACACCAGATATAACTGTAGTCGAGAAGAAAGAAAAACAAGTGAAAATAATCGAAATAGCAATACCAGGGGATAGCAGAATAGAAGAAAAAGAAATAGAAAAAAAACAAAAAATACAAATATCTACAAAATGAAATTGAAAGGCTGTGGCAGAAGAAGACCAAAATAATCCCAGTGGTAACTGGCGCCCTGGGTGCAATTCCAAAACAGCTTGATGAGCACCTCAACACCTTAGGGGCCACAGAAATCACCATCAGCCAATTACAAAAAGCAGCTTTACTGGGAACAGCCTATATTTTGTGACAATATCTATAATAATCAACAGTATTGATGATAAAATTCAGCCATCCCAGGTCCTTGGGAAGGACTCAATGTCTGGATAAAACAAACCAGTCAATAACACCTGTGACTGTGTAAACAACAACCACAACAACAATAATATGCAACTCAGGGCTGGTTTACACTATAAAGTCATCATTCCATCTGGTATCAGCTGTCACATAATGAGTTCCTTTGTGTGTAGAGACTCACCATGTAGACTGGGCACTCTTCTCCACACCACCACAAGCCAATTTTTTTTTGACATGGAGAAAAGCATCCATTCTATATGATGCTTTAACTGATAAGAACCGCTACACTAAATTGTTCAGAGTACCCTCCATGTGGCAGCTATAGTACAAAGACCAGGCCTGACCAGTCAAAACTAAAGCTCAGCAACCACATGAGCAAGCTGACTCCCCATTTTAATTTGAGAAGTTATAGATACTCAGCCTTGGAAGATATCTCTACACTACACATTAATAATGGTTTTATAACAGTGTCCACAGTCATGGCTCGCCACAAAGAATGATGGGAACTATTGTTTAGTGGGAAATGTTGAGAAAGCACTAACCTGCTCACAACACTATAATGCCTAATGTTCCTTAAGGAGAGGGAATTGATAGATTTAGACGTCTTCCATCCACGTGTGATTAGAGACATACAAAAGGATGTCCCACTTGTCCTCCCAGTGTGCCTTTCTCCACTGTCTAATAGTGTATGTGTAGGTTGTCTGAACTGGCTCCTCTCATGGAATCCAGCCCCAAACAGGAAGGGGAAAGGAGCACCAGGAGGGTGAGGAGGAAGGGTATTTGTTTGTCCCTATTCCTGATCACATATGGTGGGACCTGTTCAGACATATCGTATTTACCTGAGTCCAAGATTAGGTTTCCCCCACAAGTTCTTTGATGTTAGAAATGCAGTGGTGGTGGGGTTGTTGTCTTAAATTCCGAATGATCTTCTTTTTGGGTAAATACAGATACATTGTATTTAATTTGTATTTATAAGAGAGTTCTCTTAAATTTACAGTAATCTTCTATTTGGGTAAATATGGTATCATCCAAAGTAGCACCTTGACTGTTAGTGTAGTGAATACATTAATATGTCTTAAAAGAAAATTACAATTGAAACAAAACGAGAACAAAAGGTCTTCTCAAACACATGGAGGAGGTTCACATGTGCAGCCTAGCCCAGGCTAGGGCAGGCTGCGTGTGTGAAGTGTCAGGAACGAGCCCAATGCCGGCACTAACCCCGTGCTTCGCTCCACTTTTGAACCCGGCATTTAGCCAGGTTTAAGCAAACCTGTGTTTCGCCAAACCTTGTCCGGCGATCATGTGCACGATCTCTGTCGGCTTCAACAGCTTCGCCTGGCCCACCACCACTTCTGGGAATGAGCTGGAGAGAAGGAGCAGCCACGCTGAGCACAGCGGCTGCTCTAATGCAAGCAGCCATGATGCTCATAGTGTGGGCACCCTGGGATGTGGTGGGGGGAGTTCTCCTGCTCCCAGCTCTTGCCTTTGCCAGCCTCTTTGGGTGGGTGGCAGTGTGGAGAAGGCAGGAATGGCCGCTGCTCATCTGCTCGGGAAGGTGGGCGAGTTCCTGCCTTCCTCACAGCCCATGAAAGTGGTGGCTGAAGGTTGTGTGCACAACCTTATATTCTCCTTGAAATACTGCCCTCTTCACAAAGCAAAAAGCACGGATGTAAATGCCAATTCTGTTAAACCCAGCAGGTTGACTTTCTTTTTATAATGTGAGGAAAGTTGGCAGCATTATTTCGAAAGTTAAAATATGTCAAACATGTCAAACTGTGTTCCTCTCATTCACTTGGCAATGTTAAAAGGAATGTTGGCAGATTCTGTAGCTCTGGAAGCCAATCAATGTGTCTTGAAAGATGCTGTTCAATACTGAGAGAATTCTGGATGGAAGTGGGGGAGGGATGGTTGTTACAGGTATGACTCAGTAATAAGGAAAGCAATGAGACTAGTGTCCTTTAAATTTTCACTGTAGCTTTTCACCTTTAGATATTTTATACATCACAATGTCTAAGAAACAATCACAAATTGGCAAGTAGCAAACACCACCAGATTCATCTGACAACCTGCCTGTCAAACAGCAGGTAAAATAATAATGCTTTAGGTAAAATAATCCAGTAACAAGATGAAACCTGAAGACCATTTCACACAACTAGTGAGCCTAAGATTGGGTACACCCCCATTCTGCCTGGCTTGTAACTTGCTTGTGGCTGGCTACGCATTTGCTCATTCTTTGAAGTGCTCCTACAGCTCCATGAAGGCCAGCCATAAGAACAGCTGTTACTTTGGGCTGCCAACAAGGAAGGTAGTTTGTCATCTATCTGCATACATTTTGTGACATATTCTTAATAAAACAAAATTACAGTCTGCTCCTATGCAGACTTAGGTGTGCTTAAGACCATTGATTTTAATGGACCAAGAAGACACACCTAACCTTGTACACTATCAGGCTATTAAATGACATCATTTTGTTTTCCTAAAGAAGGGATGCATTTCTAGCCATCCTAATTGCAAATAATAACGGCCGGCATGACATGCCCTCCAACATCAACATTTCTGACCTGTTGGAGCTGCTGGGCATACAAAAGGCAGCCCCAGGGATGTTGCCGAGTAGGATAGTTGCACAACTACTTAATACAGCATGTGAGCACTTGCTTTATATTACTTCCAACATTTCCAACACACATGTTGGAGTGTGCATCACGTCAGCCAATTATAAACATTCTATCTAATATATATACCATCTGATGTGTATATCTCTAGGTGGTGTACACAATTTAAAATACAACAAATATAAAACAAAGTAAAAACAATTAAAACAATTTCACAGGAAAAAAACAGTTAAAACAATGTTGCATCTCTTGTATATGAACAGTTACCATATTTACATTTCTTCTATTTACAGTCCCCCACTTCCATAGATTAAAAAGAATCATTGTTATGGTCAAAAATAACAGCTTTATCTGAGTGAATGTAGCACTTAATATAACACTTTTCAAGTAGTGCTGAACTGAGGGTGTCCCCTTCAAGCCAGATTTTTCCAGATCATTGTGAAAGAGCAGCCCTGAGGGACACCATAAGAAAGTTCAGATTTTGAAGATTTTGGAGCTACAGTCTCCAAGAAACACCATCTGAAATCTGCCCATGAGGTAGGAGCGGAACCACTGCAAATCAGTTCCTTCCACCCCCAGTCCCCTCAGATGTTCCAGAAGGATACTATGGTTAATAGTATTGAAAGCCGACGAGAGATCCAAAAGGACCAACAGAGTCACACTTACTCTGTCAATTCCCAATTGGAGATCATCAATCAGGCCGACCAAGGCAGTTTCCACCCCACAGCCTGCCAGAAAGCTAGTTTGAAATGGGTCTAGATAATCAGTTTCCTCCAAGACCACCTGGAGCTAGGAGGCCACCACCTTCTCAATCACCTTGCCAAACCATGGAAGGTTGGAGAGAGGCCTGCAATTATTTAACTCTGAGGGATCAAAGGCAGGCTTCTTCGGAAGTTGTCTAATGATTGCCTCCTTAAGACAAGGAGGCATCCTGCCCTCCCTCAGAGAAGCATATATAATCTCTACCAGGCCCTCTGCAACAGCCTCCCTGCCAGATAGTATAAGCCATGTCGGGCAAGGAACAAGAGGACAGGTGGTAGGCCGCACCATTCCAAGCAACTTGTCCACATCCTCAGGAGTCACAAACTGAAACTGATCCAGGGTCATCACATAAGAGGAGCTGCTGGACACCTTGGCATCAGACTCTGTAACAATTGTGGAGTTTGAATCTAAGTCAGTCCGAATAAGAGAGATTTTGTCCACAAAGAACTCAATAAAAAGTCACAGTACATAATTGTTGGTTCTAAGTACTGATTCAAGGGGGAAGGGGCGCACATTAGCCCCTTCATGACGCTGAACAACTCTGCCGGACATGAACTTGTAGATGCAATACGGGAGGAAAAGAATCACTTCTTTGTCGCACGTATCACCTTAGCATAGATCTTCAAATGCTCTCTATGTAATAATATGTTGGATTCGAGTCACATCTTCCACCACTTGCGCTCTAGTTGTCTACCTCACTACTTCAGCCCCCGTAGTTCTTCCATATACTAAGGGGCCAGTTTCGAAGTGGGTCAGAGAGGACGCTTAGGAGTGATCATGTCCACTGCCCTGGTGAGTTGATTATTCCAATTCTTCACCGGAGTTTCACCAGCAGAGCCAACACCAAATCCCTCAAAGGCTTCTTGGAATCCTATTGGATCCAGTAACCTTCTCGGGCAGACCATCCTAATGGACCCTCTGCCCCTGTGGAGGTGGGAACTGGTTGTGAGTCCAACCTTAACCAGATGGTGGTCTGTTCGTGGCAAAGGGGAAATCACAGGAGTCCCAGACTCCCTACCCATGCAACACCACCCTGTTCAGAGTGAAAGACCAGATCAAGCATGTGACCAGCAATATGCGCTGGTCCCGAGACCACCTGGGATAGGCCCATAGTTGTCATGGCTGCTTTGAACTCCTGAGCCACCCCGGACAAATTGGTCCCAAAGTGATCATTGAAGTCCCCCAGCAACACAAGCCTGGGAGACTCTAACACCAAGCCCAAGACCCAGTCCATCAGCTCAGTTAGGAACTCCATCAGGTAGCAGGGCAACTGGTACACCAACAGAAGTCCCAGTCTATCCCTGGTCCCCAAACTTAGGTATACACATTCAATATGGTCCAACACTTCAACAGGGACCCTGGCAAGGGAGATATTGTTCTTGTAGACCACAGCCACTCCACCTCCCCGCTCACTTCCCCTCCTCTGCTTCTCAGCAGAGTACCCTGGAGGGAGAAGCCGAGACCAGACTTGGCCACTAGCCTCCCCCAACCAAGTCTTTTGAGCTGAAATTCTAACACTGAAGAGGGAAACACACCACTCAGGAGGCAGTACACAGCAACTGACTGCACAGAAATAAGGGGATCACTGAGTCCTGGCACATCCTCAAGTGAACCACATGTATGTGTGAATCAGGCCCAGAGCCCTTTCTCTTGATCTATGAGAAGGGCTTGGCGGGCGGGCAGGGAGGAAGGTTTTATTACCTTACCTTCCTCACAGATGATCCACAGCGGATCACACACCCAGATGATCCTCCACTACCTCCAGCAGCACGGAGGGTTGGGGACTGGAATGCATTGTTCTGTCCCCCAGAACTCCCATAATGCACTGCATGAGTGCAGGCAGCTGGGGCTGGCAGACAATCTTAAAAATGGGGCTAAGGTAGCACTTGCTCCCTTAACTACATTTAAGCTGCAGGCTCCACAGGCAAGTTTGCTGAGGTGGCGGCACCCACAGCTGCTTGTCTCCTGCTGCTTCTCACAAGCAGCCAAGAGTGGGCTTGGCTGAGTTAGCCCACTCTCAGCTGCTCATGAGAACAGTCTCTCTGTGTGAATGGCAGCTTAATGGTTGAAGTAATTCCACTGAAAAGCATCATGTTGGAGGTGTGTACGAATATAAGAAAGTTCTTGTTCAGTATAAGATGGAGAGGAAACTCTTGGGGAAATCACACCCTACATGCAGTTCTTAATCAGGGACCATTTTTACTTGTTCTGGTCATAGTTCTGTTCTGCAACAATACAGTTTGGGTTAGGTGAAGCTAAATTTGTTGGCTACAGCAAAAAGAGAGAGAGAGGGCGCCTCCTTCTATGTGAGAAAAGCAGATGTGTACTCATGATGCCACTTGACAAAATTTTCTACAGAAAATGCTGTTCTGTGTAAAAGAAAATAAAGGACCTGCTAAATAAAATTAAAAGAAAAACCTAGGAGGTACACACAGCAGCTATATTTCTTTTCACATGGGAAAACAACATCAGAAAAACGGTCACACAGTTTATGAGGTAATTTCTGAAAACAAAGACGTTGCCAAAAGTGTCACTGCCTCCCATCTCCTTTCTTCCCCCCTGCAAAAGAAAAAGTTTGTGGCTTCTGATGGAAAAAATCATTTAAAGTAATGTGGGAGCACATGAAATACATTTAAGGCAATGTAGCAGATGGGGAGTAGAGTAACATCTTGAGTTAATTTATTTTTGAAGTACATAGTGAGCTTTTATGATATAATTGAATTAAAGAGTCAGTGGGGGGAAAAAACTCCACTCCTATGTTGTTGTTTTTTTCAGAAACTTTCCCTAGAAGTTACATGGACTTTGAAAACTTGTGATAAACATTTAAGAATATGCCTCGCATCTTAAAACAGCTGGCTGTGGCAGATGAATTTAGGTAGAGAGATCAACTGGTCTGAAGGCCTAAACTGCATTTTCAGGCATTCTAGGAACAGAAGAATCAAAGTGAATCAGTCTAGAGGATACGTATTTTCCCTAGGAAGATGCCAACTCTTGATATTCTTGATTCAGACGGCTTGCTACAGGCTTTGTATGATGCAGGTGAGATGAAGGTCCCAAAGAACAAAGCACTGGCCTCAAAGACCTCCTGATCTAACAGGTCTAGCCTTAGGCTTGTTGCAACGCAAGGATATTCCCCTCCTCAAAATGTCTCCTCCACCTTTACCTTCCCATACGTGTTCATCTTCTACTCTGAAAAAGTGGAGGAATTTACAATATGGGGGTACAACACATGAAAGTTTTGTAGAGACGTTGCTCCAGGGCAGTGCCTTTTGTCAGAGGTGAATACTTTACTACATAAAAACAACAACAATTTTCAGAACAACATGGTTTAATTTAAGCTCAGGCTCATTAGGTCTTGGTCCAAGAACCTGTTTTTAGCATAAGGGCTCAGCCTTATACTGTATGAAGTCATAAAGATGAGTGTGTGTTTAAGCACATGTGAAATGTGTTTCACTCATATAGGGCTGTTTTGGACAACACTCAATCAAAGCTGGCTGTTGAAATTGCATGTGGGTTCACATTCTAATTTCACACAGGGTCATTCAGGTGATTCAAAGATGGCAGACCAGGTGCAGGGAGAAAATTGCACATCCACACTACTTCCCAACATGTTGAATTGGGCCAGGCCAGCTGAAATATCATCCAGCCCAGCCCACTGAGTAATCGTAATTACCCCCACACTTCCTGGAACAGAAAGAAATGTTCACAGAACAACCTGGAACAGAAAGAAATGTTCACAGGTCAGAGGCATGTAATTTAAGGCAGCTTTTCACCCTAGAATCTCTCAAATTCATAATCAAGGAAGGAGTATCTATATATTTAATTCTCTTAGCCGGCATGCGTGTCCTGGATTTGGTGGCAGAATTCTCGCAACACGTTGTGAGAGTTCTGCCACAGAAGGGCGAGAGTTGCGGGCAAGAAAAAATGGCAGTGGGTGGTATTGGCAGCCCCCAAAATAGCCTGAGGAGGTGGGCTTGGCTGGCCACTGGGAGGTGGCAAGTCGGGCCATCCTGGGAAAGGACAAGAAGGCGGCACAGGCACAGCCTGGCCTGGCCGCCGGGAGTGCGAGCAGGAGTGGGAGCGGGAGGTGGTGCCGGTAGGACGGCCGGAGGGAAACAGGTGACAGCGCGAAGCCCTGGGCTCCCATTGGAGGCCGGGGTGGGAGGGAAATGGGCAGTTGGACTTCGCTGCCTGGGAGGAGGTTCCCTGTTCGTCACCCGCTGAGGTAAGATGCACAGTGCGAGGAGGGGGAGAGGAACGGAAGGGGAGGGAGGACAATAGAAAGGGGAGCAGGAGGGAGGGGGCAGGGGGAGGGAGGTCAAAAGAGTGTGGGGTGGGAGGGGAGCAGGAGGGAGGGGGAGAAGGGCGGGAGGGGAGGGCAGGGGCAAGAGAGAGGGGAGCAGGAGGGAGGGGGCAGGGGGAGGGCAAGAGAGTGTGGGGCAGGAGGGGGGCAAGAGAGAGTGGAGGGGGAGCGAGGGGGCAGGAGGGAGGGGGAGGGAGCGCAAGAGAGTGGGGCAGGAAGGAGGGCAGGAAGGAGGGGATGGAGGGCAAGAGAGTGTGGGGCAGAAGGGAGGGGAAGGGAGGGCAAGAGAGAGTGGGGCAGGAGGGAATAGCTGGCCCAAAAAAGCACACAGATGCTCTGTGCAGGTAGGCTAGTTAAGAAATTAAACTCCTTACACATCACTATCAGAACCCTGGAGCCTGTGAGAAGCACAAAAATTGGGCAAATGGTGTAAGAAACTCAGCAAGATTGAAGTCAGTGAGTTATGGATGTGCACGAACCGTGATTCGAACACAGTTCAGAAGTGGGGGCTGGGAGCTTTAAGAAAGAGGAGAGCAGGTCCCTACCTCCTCTCTGCCACCCCATGCAGCTTCCTGCTCGGGTGGCACATGTCTCATGAATCCCTGCATGGTGCTAGCCCACACATGGTGTTCATGCATGTACAGGTACCATTTGCGTGGTTAGCAATCATGTTGGCAACCTCACAACCACGCATTAGCAATCATGCATGGTTAGCAACCAAACGTGCATGTTTGCTGATGCCACATGGGGATTCTTGGGATGCCCGATGTCCCAGCAAGAAGATGCATGGGGCAGCAGAGAGCAGGTAAAGTTCCAGGTCCCTGCTTCTGAACTGTGCTTGAAGCAAGGTTTGTGCATATCCCTACAGTGAGTATTTTTTGTGATCTTTTAGGGTGTTGGAATACAAATATGAATGTTCTAGACTTCCACAGGAACAACAAAACTTTATGTGAAGAGAACTATCCATTTTTTCAAAGTAACTACCACAGTGCACCAAAGTCACTGACTGAAACAACAGTAGAAGCCATTTTTCAGTTCCCTCCAGAGCAGCTGCTTGTTCCCAGACTCCTTTAGGAGACTGATGGCTATTCCCAGCCTCTGCTGTCCCCCTCCCGAACTAGTGAGCAACCCACATGAAATGAAAGATCCAAACTCACAGTCCTTTGCTCATAATGCATTTTCCTTCAGGCAGGGGCTTTCAGGAAGCCAAGAATGATGCAGAAGAATCTTGTGCTGCTTCTGACTTGTTGAAGGCCCATAAAAATGAGAGATGCCATACCATCCTCTATGTCCTCTGTGATGCAAAGAGAATTCTGGAAGGCAGTACATTTGCATCTATGTGAGATTCTTGGGAAAGTCTGGGCATCACAGCAGAGACCCATACACATACACACTTAGGGGCAGGTTTGGAAAGTACAGTATGTCTGAGCCAGGTATCCACCCATGCAATCAGGCACATCCTACGCCCCTTCTACATACTGCCCCCCTCCTCCTAATTGCATGGGGCGGGAGTGTCTGTAAAATTGAGAGGGAACAGAGAGCAAGTCCCATTTGGAGTTACCCATGATCAAGGCTAACCCTCCTCCACCAACTTATTGTATGATTCCCAAAACACACCTAACTATTGGGATGATGAGATTCTGGAAACACATCCCAGATATAGCCAGAACCTATATCTTTTAAGCCCTTAAATGTCTGTTTAGTGTGGTCAGAGTTCTTTCCTTGTTTCCTAACATTTAGGTAAATTCAATTCACTCATCAATTACAAACATGTAGTCTGCATCGCAGATTTTTAAAAAGGTTAAGAGTAAGGGTGAGAACAGGCCAAAAAAAAAAAAAAAAAGATCCACTCCTCCCATCCAAGATATCTTGCTTGTCCTTTGAAAACTCTTTAATTTGCCCTCAGAACTTCTCAGACATTTCGCCCAAGCAAGAGCCTCCAAATTCACTTAACGTTTCTGATTTAGGCAGACATTAGTGTCAACCTCAGAAAATGTGGAAAGACAATCCCCCACTCTTGTTCCACTTGATTTAATGTTTAACAAAACACATCAAGTGTTTTGCACTTTTACTTTTTAGCCAGCTTTCCTTAAGGAAAGGAAAGTTATGGGATTGCCCTACTCTCTCTCTCTCTCTGTGCATGGGTATGTGTGTCCATCCCTCTACCAAGTTTGCTATGCCTGGAGTAATTTGAACCAAATTTATAGGGACACCACAATGGAATGATGTATTCCACCCTCATTCAAGATAGCAGATGCGTGAACATTTGAGACACAAGTGGTCTTGTAAACTGCCTAACTGATTTGGTCCAAATTTGGTACAGTTGTAGGGACACATAGGGGTGGCTTAAAAGGCATAGTTCGTAATGTCTTCCACCCTGATTCAAGATGGCAGACATGTGAACGTTTGAGGTGCAAGTGGGCTAACTTGTGAAGATTATGATTATCAGTTGAGATTATAGATAAAGGAAAGAGAGCAGATTAGTTTTTACCAGAAATTATTAAAATAATGTGGAATTCTTAACTTTCTTAAGCCATTTTAGAAGGTATAGAAATCAAATCAAGTCAAATCAAATAAAAAAAATAATGTTTCTATAGAAAAATGAGAAGAAAAAGAAAAACAATGGCTGATATCCTAATGCTGCGTATGTGCCAGGATTTTTGCTGGCACAAGGCTGTCACACCATTATTTGCATAAGTCTGGAGCTTATGCACCAGACTAGTGTTGTGCTAGTGCAAATATGTTTGTGTTTGTGTGACAAGGTATGCAGTCCTGTGTGGTCTTCTCAGCTGGCCCTCCTTAGTGTCCCAGGCCCTGGTGTAGTGTGTGTGGTGCCTGGGCCTGTAGGGGAGCCTTCTCTGTGGCCACCCCTCTTCTTTGGAATACTTCCCCCCCGCCCCCCGATTCATTCAGCTCCATCCCTAGCTGCTTCTAAGACCTACCTGTTTCAGGCATTTGCCCATTAAATATATTATTTTATTTTTAAAAAATTAATTGTGATTAGTATTGTTGTCCACCGCCTAGCGTCTTTGGCGGAGGCAGTATATAAGACAATTTTAATAAATAAATAAATAAATAAGAAACCTGTGGCATGCCTCTGTCAGGTAGTTGAGGTGTGGGCTCACTAAGGGGTACAAATCCAAAGCTGCGGCTGGGAGAACCAGGGACACATCGGGAGTCAAGCCAGAGAGACAGTCAGGAGCCAGAGGTGTAGAGAGGAACCGAAAACCAGGAACAATCCAAAGGTAAAGCCATTTCAACAATCAGGAGCCAGAAATTCGAGAGTGTAATGAGGAATCAAGAACAAACAGGAGGTTATACCAAGCAAGACAAATGCACCAGAACCAGGGAACCTTGATACTCAGGCAAGGCCTGCTCTAGACAGGAAGCCTCTCATATTCTTCCTATCCAGGCAGCCAATAACAGGCCTCACAGGACAGAGCCAGCATAGGGTCTTAAAACTTGAAAACGTCCGCAGTGCAGCAAGTCACCAAGAGGAGCAGTGTGGAGCAGAGTCCCAAGCCACAGAGAGACAGTCTCAAATGTTCTGCAGGGCACTATTGCAAGTAGTGAAACAGCAGAACAGTGCAATTCCAGAAATCCCAGATAATTAATGCGGCTGCATCGTCTTCTTGGGCTAACACACCTTTGTTCTTTGTGAAAGCCCATCATAAATCATGATGTTGGGCAATAAGTACACAGAACTGGCATATTCCCCATAAAGTTGTCAAGATCTCTGTTGGACCCTTGGTTGGTTCCTGGTCTTTTTCTCTGGTCCCCTAGCACCTCAGCATAGAGGAAGGGAGTTGTCTCCATCCTGTTCCTTCTCCTCTGGGACATTTTCTTCTCTTTAACTTTGCTCCTCCCCAGGAACCAAAGGTTCTGTAGTGCTGCCATTCATTCCTGCTCTTCCTTGGCACTCTCCCCAGCCTCATTAAATAGCTTGGTGCAATCCCTACAATGCCCCAGGATTTCCTTTCGTTTTCAAGATCCTCCTCCCAGCCAGTCCTCCTTCTCTGCCCATCCCCTCTCTTGCTCATCTCTCTCCTGGTTGGTTGTTTTCTCGCAGGTGCATCCCACTGGCTGCATCCCCACGTTGCTCCTACTCTGTATACACTCTGGTGTCAATGAAGAGGCTTTTCAATGAGCGCTGCACCCCAAAGAGTGTCTCTGGGGTGGTTGGACAAGCCAGCTAACCCACGCCTGGACAGAGTAAAGAAAATAAAGTAATAATGCATAGTAATAATAAAAATAACCAATAGTAAAGAAAATAGAAAATGGTGAGCATGGATAAATATTGTCCTGATAGTTCTTGTTCCAATAACTAACCTTCACAGTCAAGTAAAAATGTTCTTCAAGCAAATTCAGAATAGGGACAGTCAGCTAAGAAGAATAGGGACTGTCAGCTAAGACAGACTGACTGACAGCCAGAGCTGAAAGTTATTTGCCAGGCTTTCTTTATAATGTACACACATATTTCTATTGTCCCACTCTCCCCTTTGATGAAACAGGTTATAGAGGCTTTGACAATAACTCAATACCTGCAAAATCTGTTTTCCATAGGCAGAAATGTTATGAATGTGCATACAACAAATACCACTCTCAAACAGCCTTCAGCTCTAGGCGGGGGAAAAAAATGTCTGGCTCCAGCCTTACCTTACTTTGCTACCAGTTAGCTAGATGCACCCTCTGAAAATGTCTGCTTGAGGAACCATTGACAAGTTCATTGTTTTCTGTGCCGATGTTCCACAGCATTGAACAAGCTGTGAGTTGGCATCCTCAAGGACACAAGGTTACTGTAGCTAAAACAGCCCCCAGTTTTGCAATGAGATATTGCAAAACATGTGTACCCAAGAATCTATCATAACCTGTTCAGCATATCTTCTGATGACAGGTAACTTGTCACTACATGCTTCAGTTTCCTTCCTCTATTACAGGCTGGCTGATCCGGCACACTTTTCACTGTGCAGGTGCTTTTCTTTGGCAGACTGGTTGAGATAATAGAGCAATCCAATCAAAACATCTCAGAGAACTCCTGACAGAACATTTGCTGCTTTCGAAACATTTGTGCTCACCATATGGCAAGGGTAGTACAGGCTAGGAGACTGTGTGATCAATTTCCCCCTTCTTCTTTTTTTGTTTTCGCTCAGTGAAAGGTGTCGTACGTTTATGAGAGCCAAAATTCATTAAATGTCAACAAAGCCATCCAAATTTTTAAAGCAGTTTGTGCAGCAAAATCAGTAGAGAAGAAGCTCTTTTTAAAAAAAAGCCACCCACATAAAACCTGTGCTGGGGTACAACCCATAGTCAAATAACCTTGGTTAAATCTGAGAGAGTTAATAACTACAATGGGAATTAAGAGATTTTAAAAAATGTGTATTATTTTTTATTTGATTTATATACCACCCTTCCAAAAATGGCTCATATGATGAACAGAAGCACCATTCCGTATTTAATTGAGGAAAGAGACACAAGGATATTTCATTTATTGGTGCTGGGCCATAGGTGGCTGACTAAATAGGTGTTATAGTGCAAGTCCCAGCAGGATTGAGACCAGAGCTTCGTGTAATCCTAGGGAAGAGCCACAGTAAGGTGGCAACTGATATAAGGACCAGCAGGTCTTGGATCAGGAACTTGAAGGGTTTGAGGGCAGATTTAGCCCAGCAGTTTACTCTAGGGGTGTGGAGAACCCCCTTAGAAATGTCACTTGTTTCTTGACAATTATCTGATGTTTTGCTTTGGGAGGAACTCCGAAATTCACTTTAAATTTCACTTTTTTGAAATCTCTGCGCTACACTTTTTATTGTTGAATTTTAGATTAGTCTTCACTGTATATGCTCAGGACACATGACTTTCTTCAGGGTGGGGGGACAGGCCCCTGTAAGTGTCAGGCAATATGAAGTCTCTGGATTGGAATACATACTAGGAACTTAGTCTTCTGCCAAACATGCTTGGTCAACAAAGAAGCACTTACTGCAGTCCAGCTTCCAGGTGAAGCCACTGACTGCATTGACAGTGGGCTGGAGAACACTCCCTCCTGGTCTACATTTGGGTATGACCACCCACAACCCCAGCCAGACTCTGACAAGCAGTTGGTTGTAGTCGATTTTAATCAATACTATTCTGATTTTAAGCAGTTGGTTGTAATCTACTACTTTCCAAAGCTGGAATAATTATATATTTCTCATTAACTGAGCACAATCATCAAATAGCTTTTTGGGAGAAAAATACCTCTAATCCTCACATACCCTCTGGAAACCTCAAAATAATGTACCACCAGTGGCAGATCTACAACCGAGCAAACGTGTGCCATTAACAAAGGCTGCCATTAGGGGGAGCTGCACCCACATTTCCAATTTAAATAATTTTCCCATAGGGATAAATGAGAAGTTGAAAAATATTAATACCTCCCAAATGGCTAAGCAGAAAGCCCTGACATTTCATATGGCGTTCCTACATGATAACATTAAATGTCTAGATGTTCAAGGAGATCAATCCACCTGTTGATTTGTAATTAATCTTTTTAAAAGCTAAAAAAACTGGTTTTTTGCACACAGGCCCCTTCAGAGCTTGCTACACAATTGCACACTATAATCATACATATACATCCACATGTATATACATACACACATTTTTAATTAAGTGTATTTAAAATATAAAGTATATCTCTCAATATATTTTACTAACAGTATATGGGTGACTTGAATTAAAAACAAATGTCTTCTGCCCAGTGAAAGTTGCTTCTCCCTAAGCTTCATCAATATATTGGATTTCAGGGCAGTAATAGTCATAAATCAACATGTTTGGTAACTACTGTATGTAGAATCCAGAGGAAAGAGTTGTGACATGCAAGGAGAAGGCAGTGGAGTAGAATAAGAAATATTAATGGTTTAATGAACTAGATATTATTTACAGAGAAGCAAGTGCAGACTGCTTTCAGTGCTCTTGCTGCTGGTTGTTCATTAGCTACACCTCTACTCCAGGACTGCACTAAAAGTAACTAAAGCACCATTCAAAAGCTGGCCTGGATCAAGAAGTGAATTAACTAGGGGTGTGCAATTCGGGAATTCGGTGATTCGGTTCGGGACCCGAACCAAATCACCCCTGTTCTGTTTTGTGCCCGAATATGGGCCACCTGAATCACCCTTGATTCGGTTCGGATGCGGATTTAATCCGAATCCGAATCGATTCGGGGGGTAAAAAATGGGCCCAGGGGAAAAATTTTGGGGTGGGGTGGTAGTGCCCAATGGGTGGAGTCTACCACCCAATTTCAGGGGAATTGGTCAACGGGCTGATTTTGGGGGAATTTTTGAAGTTTTAGTGACTTTGGGGCAGTTCAGGGGCATAGCATGGGAGCTGGTCAAAAGGAGTGGGGTGTGGTGGTAGTGCCTAATGGGTACAGGCTACCACCCCAATTTCAGGGGGATTGGGCAAAGGGCTGATTTTGGGGGAATTTTTGAAGTTTTAGTGACTTTGGGGCAGTTTGGGGGCAGAAAGTGGATCTGCCCCAAAAGAGTGGGGTGGGGTGGTAGTGCCTAATGGGTGGAGGCTACCACCCCAATTTCAGGGGGATTGGGCAGAGGGCTGATTTTTTGGGAATATTTGAAGTTTTGGTGTCTTTGGGGCAGATTGGGGGCAGAAAGTGGATCTGCCCCAAAGGAGTGGGGTGGGCTGGTAGATAGTGCCTAATGGGTGGAGGCTACCACCCGTCCCCAATTTGAGAGTGATTGGGCAGAGGGGTTTTTTCTGAGGTGTGAATTCTCATTCTATCATAACAAATGAAATTTTTTTCAATTAAACAACTCTCATGACCCCACTTTCACTTTTTCACACTCTCTATTACTATGAATATGAGGAAGTAATCAATTTAGCACACTTCACCTTATGAAGACAAACCTCAGAAATTCACCAAAATTCACCCCTCTGCCCAATCACTCTCAAATTGGGGATGGGTGGTAGCCTCCACCCATTAGGCACTATCTACCAGCCCACCCCACTCCTTTGGGGCAGATCCACTTTCTGCCCCCAATCTGCCCCAAAGACACCAAAACTTCAAATATTCCCAAAAAATCAGCCCTCTGCCCAATCCCCCTGAAATTGGGGTGGTAGCCTCCACCCATTAGGCACTACCACCCCACCCCACTCTTTTGGGGCAGATCCACTTTCTGCCCCCAAACTGCCCCAAAGTCACTAAAACTTCAAAAATTCTCAAAAAATCAGCCCTTTGTCCAATCCCCCTGAAATTGGGGTGGTAGCCTCCACCCATTAGGCACTACCACCCTACCCCACTATTCTGCCCCAGGCCCCACTTTCTGCCCCAATCTGTCCCAAAGACATGAAAACTTCAGAAATTCCCCAAAAATCACCCCTTTGCCCAATCCCCCTGAAATTGGGGTGGTAGCCTGTACCCATTAGGCACTACCACCCCACCCCACTCCTTTTGCCCAGCTCCCATGCTATGCCCCTGAACTGCCCCAAAGTCACTAAAACTTCAAAAAATCCCCCCAAATCGGCCATGAGCTGAATCACCCGAATTTTTCGGCCCCGAAATTCGGGTGATTCGGCTCGGCCCCGAAAAATATCGGGGGACATCGGGGGTGATTCGGTTCGGCCCTGAATCACCCGAAATTGCTCATTTCGGGCACAGATCGTTCTGTGCCCGAAATTTTTTGCACATCCCTAGAATTAACCAAGAATACCACATCCCTCCTTTTCCTCCAAATAAAAGACCAGTCCCATCAAAATACTAACAAAATTTGGAACACTAAATTATACACATAAAACATGAACACACATCAAAAGTTGGTCCACAGATTCATGACCAGCTACTGCTATGTAGTATGTCTTGAAAATAGGTTGGAACTCAGTGGTTGATCCTTTGCACGTAACCTGAATAGCCCTGCTCAGGATCATACAGGGCTGCAGACAATGGTGGATTGGAAGCCTGGATGGGATGATATTGTCACTGGGAATAGAATCAGCATCATCTGAGCTTGAAGCCTGATATGTGCTGGTTTGAAGTGAGATACCTTTCTTGTGACTTTATGATTACTCCACTGTGCTCTGATAATGGTACATTTAATCTGCATTATTTGATATGGTGCAGGATAAAAGGGCAGTGACAGTTTATTCCAAGGCCGAAGGTTTTTCACTAGAACCATGTAACCCGTTTTCAATGGTAGTATAGTGGCTCACCTGTATTGTTCAGTGTACTGTTTCATTGTATTCTTTTCATGTCCATCACATTGATGTCCAAACTTGTTGAGGGTAGCTGGTGGCACACTGGTACAGCAGCGGGGAGTGGACCTGTAGCTGTGGAGGAAACAAAATATTTTTTTTTTCACATTGGCACCCTCTGCAGTGCACTCTGGAGAACTTTGAGTGCCTTCATAGACTTCTCAACTGCCCCATTGGCCTGCAGCCAGTGCGGCATGACTTTTCGATGTCCGAAGCTTAGATAGAGTACAAACTGAGCAAATTGAGAGCTCTGAAAAGGTGGTCCATTGTCACTTTTGAGAACAGCTGGTATGCTATAGGAAGAGAAAATCTTATCTGATTTGGGGGCTACAGTATTAGCTGAACTGCTGGTAAGCATTTCCAGCTCTGGAAAAGGGCTATAATAATCCCTAATAACCAAGAGATGCCTACCATTGGGGAGAACACTGACCTCCACCCATGGTGAGGAAGGAAGAGGAGACACTTGGGGTGGAGTGACTCAGAGGTACCACAGCCTGGCACAGAGAGCAAGACTGCACACATTGTTCAGCAAGGGCATCAATTCCAGGAAATGATACTTTATCTCTTAACAACACTTTGGTTTTCAGCACACCTTGGTGACATTCATGAGCGAAATCAATGGCACGGTTCCATAGAGCCTGTGGAATAACCAGTCTAGAGACCCAAAGGAGATCATTGTCTGTGATACTAAGTTCATTGATTACATTCATAAAGGATCGTATGGTGGCTTGTGCTCAGAATTCAAATATGCTAAATCATTCAAAAGTGCCTTCCATTGACACTATGAATGGTCGTAATGATAATCTGGAGCAAGAATCATCATCCGTAGCAGACTTTATTTCCTGCAAAGAAAGAGCTGTGGGAACTATGTTAGAGCGAAGAAAGTTGACATGTCACTCTGCTTCGGTTGTTGTGATTAGAAGCTGTGCTGGAGATAGGATGTCTGGAAAAGTAATCAGCTGGATTATCTTTACCTGAGCTATAGATAGCCCTGTAGTCATATCCCTGCAATTTAAGCATCCAGCTTCCAATACACACTGGAGATTGAAAGGACAGATTGTTGAACATAGGTTCCAGAGGCGTGTGCTCAGTTATGACTATGAAGGGACAGCCATAAATGTATAAGTGAAAATGAGAACATGCCCTGGCAATGGCAAGTGCCTTCACTTCTGTGAGTGAAAGAGCTTTGCTAACATACACTATGACAGAAATGTGGCCATTTCGAGGACAGCACCCAGGCCAACAAGGCAAGCATCCACTAAAAGTTCAGTCTGTTTATTGAGGTCAAAGTATGATATGACAACATCATTTGCAAGGAAATTCTTGAGTTCTGTGAAAGCAGTTTGATGTTCAGCCAACCATTCCCATGGTTGTGTTTGTGTGTTTGTGTTTGTGTGTGTGTGTGTGTGAGAGAGAGAGAGAGAGAGAGAGAGAGAGAGAGAGAGACTGGGAATTGTGGCAAGCTGCAGGATGAATCTGCCAAAAGAATTTGCAAGGCCCAAAAGACTACGAACTTCAGTGGAAGTAATGAATACTGCAGCATTGTGTATTGCCATTACTTTTGGGGATTCAGCAGAGATATCGTCTTTGGAAAAGTCATTGCCAAAAAAAACTCGTGTTGTTTTTTTAATTTGCTCTGGTTAAGAGTCAGATTCTCCTCCAGCAGATGCCATAAGACTGCAGTAAGATGAGAGTCATGCTCCTCTTCTGTGGTGTCAAACACCAAAATATCATCACTGACATTGAGCACATCTGGGAGTCCAGCTAGCACTTCACCAAATTGTATTCTGAACTGGCAATATTCTGCTTGTTAGTCAAGCATTTCCCCGCTGCACCACTTGAGGTGCATGCTTGCCTGAACATATACCGCTCAAAATCTCTGCTTTTGCAGGGCTTAAAATACTTGGTGAGTGTTAGCTTTGCCTCTTCATAATCATCACCATTTCCAGTATCAGGGAATGTTTTGAAAATCTGGTGAACTTCACTGCCTGCAAAATGTAACAGCATTGCCCGCTTGATGGTGGGATCATTTTCCTTTATCACAAGAAATACTGTAGATTTCCCAGTCTTTCAAACCAGTGGTCCCATCCAGGTTTCAAGGTAGAGTGGGAGTCGTGGATAGCAAATTCAGGAAAAGCAGGAAGCATATCAATAACAACAAAGGCAGAATCTCATAAAACTGAAAGAGGAACCAGTCACTGTTGGAAAAGTATGCTGTGCCATTGAACAAAAGAAGCACTCAAAATGGCTGCCACTCCACTCCTACTACAAAAAGCTTGTGTTATATTTACTCTATGAAGAAACATTCAGAATTCCAAGTGAGAGAGGGACAGAACAACCTGGTTAGGAGAAAGGTGTGTATTTGTTTCTGTCCCTTGCCTTCCTTCTGTCCTCTCTATGACTTGTAGGCCTCTTCCTTTCTGTGTTGCTTTCTGTTATTGAGAAGGGAGTTTTGTTTGTTGGTTGGCTTGTGGAGGGGTTCTTAGCCATTCTCATCACCAGTGTAGAATCCAGAGAAAAGAGATGTGGCCCACAAGGAGAAGGCAGTGGAGTAGAATCAGGAATATTAATGGTTTAATGAAATAGATATTATTTTCAGAGAGGCAAGTGCAAACTGTTTTCAATGCTCTTCCTGCTGATTGTTTGTTAGCCCCACCTCTACTACAGGACTGGACTAAAAATAACTAAAGCATCATTCAAAATCTGGCCTGGATCAAGGAATGGATGAACCAAAACGCCTCACTGTAGCAGATTATTACTCCAATAGTATCTTGGCTTACAGTTAAAGAACCTGTATGCAGAAACTGTCTAGCCGCATTCTCCTCACTAAACTTGTATCTGACCTGCGGTCCTATTTCAGGCAGCAGATGAGGATATGATGGAATGATTCTCCATGAATAGAACCCTCCTCTCTAATATCTAATTCTTCATGAGAGCCAGCATGGTGTCGTGGCTAGAGTGCTGGACTAGGACTGGGGAGACCTGAGTTCAAATCCCCATTCAGCCATGAAACTAGCTGGGTGACTCTGGGCCAGTCACTTCTCTCTCAGCCTAACCTACTTCACAGGGTTGTTGTGAAAGAGAAACTTAAGTATGTAGTACACTGCTCTGGGCTGCTTGGAGGAAGAGCGGGATATAAATGTAAAAATAACAATAACAATGTGCAATAAAATGTTTTTGAACATTTAACAGTTTCTCCATCTCTGACTGTTTTTAAAAACCCTTAAGATGCACCTGTTTTCTCAGGCTAATTGATGTTATATCATAATTGTTTTAATCATTTTATCCTTTTATATATATATTGTATATTAACTTATGTACACTGCCTAGGAACACACATGTCAGGCAGTATAGAAATATACATACATGATATGAAGAAGCATTTGATCAAGTGAGTTTCCACTGTAGTTTGAAGTTAAAGAACCTAGACTCAAATTAATGCCTAAGCAAGAAACAAGCCATATTTGGACTGCTTAGAACGAGGTTTAAGAGCGGGGTTGAAGACTGGCATATTTTGCTAGATCTGGTATTGCAAATAATTCTGACCATTTAATTTGAGCACTTCCTGTACTAGAGACAGAGTGTCCAGAGCACCACAGCATCAACTAGATGACAATATCCAGAAATGCAGGTTGGATGGAAGTGGTGCAGTCATTTAAGTAACACAGGGTTTGACAAATCCCAGGCACCAGGGAGCCATGGTACCTAGAAATTTAACTGTGGTATCTAGACATATATTCAAAGGTAGACTCATTTAATAAAATCTTTATTTGTCCCAGGTGGGTAGGTTTGGTTGTGGTTTTGCTGAAAATCCCCCTCCCCCAGTTCGGGTCAAATTTGAACCAGTTCTAAAAGGTTCTACATAGGGTATAATGGGAACTTGAACTAGCTCATTATTCCCTATGTGAAGCACCTAAGGGCACAAAACCGGGGTTTTGTGCCAAACCACCAAACGCCAAAGCAATCAGACACTCCTGTGATTATTAATAAATTTTTGAAGGTCTTTTTTTCTTTTCAGTTTTTGCATTTGTCTCATAGGGAATAATGGGGATTTGAGGATGGCCCATTCCCCCCTTGGGGGGTGCCTGGGCACCCCAAATTGGTTCTGGGGGCACATCAGCTTATGCCAGAACTCCCCACAGGCAGCCCCAAGTTGGTGGGGTTTACAGGGTTTCCCCCCCCAGGATTTTTAAAGTTCTGGCCTCTCTTAACAGTATATGTCAGATTGGATTCTCTGGTTTATATATAATATTATGAAAAGCTCTTCAGAAGGGCTGCCTGGAGGGGAGGGAGTTCTGGCACAACCTGCTGTGCCGCCATACCCACTTTTAGGTGTCTAGGCACCCCCCAAAGTGGGGGAATGGGTCAGATGGGCCTCCTCAAACCTCCATTGTTCCCTATGGGAGAAATGGAAAAAATGCAATTTTAAAAAATCACAGGAGTGCCCATTACTTGGGAGTTCGGTGGGTGGTGAGCACCCATGGGTGCCTACCACTCACCCCAGGTTTATGCCCCTACCATCACACAGTGACACAACTAAAGATACCCGACTAAGAACCAAAAAACCACCACAGAAACTGACCTGCTGCTGCTGCTCCCACACAACTGCAAAGCCAAGGGAAGCAAATCAAACAGCACAGACTACACAACAGCCACACAAACCAACAAGAGACCTATCAAGACGGTGGCACAAGGCAGTAAAACCAACCTAGCATCATGTAAACTGCCAAGAAAGAGGGGAAAGGCAAAAACACATCATGGTGAAGGAGGAGAACTTAAAGGAGTTGAGGCCATACCTGCTGTGCCTCTATACTCACTTTGGGGTGCCCTGGTACCCCACAAACGTGGGGAATGGGGCATTCTCAAATCCCCATTATTCCCTATGGGAGAAATGCAAAAATTGAAAAAATCTTCAGAAAATAATTAATAATCACAGGAGTGTCTGATTGCTCTGGTGTTTAGTGGGTGGTAGGCACCCCTGGGTGCCTAACACCCACACCAGTTTTGTGTGCTTAGATACTCCACATAGGGAATAATGGGCTGGTTCGAGTCCCCATTATACCCTATGAGAAAAATAATAATAAATAAATAAATAAAATCATTAAAAATCATAGGAGTGTCCGATTGCTTTGGGGTTTGGGTGGTAGCTGACATCCATGGGTGTCTACCACCAAACCCAGTTTTGGAGGTTCAAACCAGTTCTAACTGGTTTGGATAGAACCAGGCTCTGTTTGATTCAAACTCGGACCGGCACTGCCAGTTCAATGCCCTGTTTGGTTCATGTTCAAACCTTCAAACTGAACTGATTCAAATTCAAACCGGTTCAGATTCAAACCTGTTTGCACATCCCTAGTTTCTGTTCCAAATATGTTCTTTGTAATAGAGGTGTGCACGAACCAGTCTGCAATGAACCGGGACAGTTCAACGGTTCAATCACAGTTCCCCTTACTGGATTCCCTTTTATAAGCATAGCTTTTCAGATCGTTGAACGGGTGAAACCAGGTCAAGCCAGTTTAATTGAACAGACTGGTCCGGCTAGTTGGTTCAATCAAACTGGTTTGGGCACTGGTGTTTCGGTTCAGATTTGGTCCGAATTCAAACTGAACCATGAAAATCGGTCCATGTACACCCCTACTTTGCAAAAGGGACAAAAAGAAGCCCATCTACCATTTTCCAACCACCCCACAATGTCCATTATTGAGTTTCATAATTTTATCAAGTGTCCATTGACAAGTTCCTAAATGTTTGGTTGGCTCCTAGATCCAAAGCAAATTTGCCAGGGGCTGGAGAACAGGGAACCCCAAAGTGCCTACTGCCCAAGTGTTTGTCCCTTATCATTGCTTAATTGACAGTTATCTTTGCAAATTAAATTAACGGATAAATTAACAGTTATCTTTGCATCCTCAGATGCCAATCTCAGAAAATTAGAATATTACATGGAACCAATAAGACAAGGATTGAAGAATAGAACAATATCGGACCTCTGAAAAGTATACAGTGTACTGTGCTTGACTGGCCAGCAAACTCGCCTGACCTGACCCCATAGAGAATCTATGGGGCATTGCCAAGAGAAGGATGAGAGACATGAGACCAAACAATGCAGAGTTGCTGAAGGCCGCTAATGAAGCATCCTGGTCTTCCATAATACCTCATCAGTGCCACAGGCTGATAGCATCCATGCCACGCCGCATTGAGGCAGTAATTGCTGCAAAAGGGGCCCAAACCAAGTACTGAATACATATGCATGCTTATACTTTTCAGAGGTCCGATATTGTTCTATTCTTCAATCCTTGTCTTCTTGGTTCCATGTAATATTCTAATTTTCTGAGATTGTGGATTTGGGGTTTTCATGAGCTATACGCCATGATCATCACAATTATAACAAATTAAGGCTTGACTTATCTCGCTTTGCATGTAATGCATCTGTCTCATATATCAGTTTCACCTTTTAATTTGCATTACTGAAATTAATGGACTTTTGCATGATATTCTAATTTTCCGAGTTTCACCTGTAGTAGAAGTTTTTATCCCAGGAATCTTGGAGTTATTTCAGCACTGCAAGTGCATGCGCTCTATCATTTGTAAAAAAAAAAGATAGATAATTTGTTTTAAAAAATGCGCAAGTATGCAAGATTAACAATGGAAAGACCATTTATAAAGTCAGAAGGCTCAAGAGACCCTTTGAGACACACTGAGGTCATTCACACGACTGGGTGGGTGTGTTCTAATATAGGACACGTGCTTAATTTGTACAGAGCACTTGCCAAATTTGTTGTACCTCACCATTGTCTTATGTGAATGAATTCTGAACCCCAGACACCTTTGAAACAACATATTAGAGAGAAGGCCAGTAATGGTAGAGGCTGCCTTTTAGGGAAGTTTGGCTGCTATTTCTGACTTTCTGAATAAGCCTTCTGATAAGCCTCCGGGGAATCCCAGAACACAATTTGAAAATTAAATGATCTTTTAGTCCAATCTGGTGGGGTGATGATTTTATAGTTGTGGGAACTGGGGCAGAGTGAATGGAACTGATTTGATCCAATTCACACAGCTAATGAGCTTCAAGGCAATGTCAGGGAAAGATTTACCTGACCAGTTCAAGAAGGCACCCCTGGTACTATTTCCACTGATGTGATCCTCTGTAACCTAACTGCAGTCTTTTAATCAGCTGTCCAATAAATGTAATCTCAATGTTTTATACAGTAATCAGCCATCCTTCTCTGTAGTTAATACAGTTTACACGATTCCTCACGTTGGCTTGTTAATTAAATGTCTCCTGATGGCGGATGCTTTTTGTAATTAATTTGGTGCCTAGAGAATAATTAGAGTAAGAAGAGCCACAGTCTCCACAAGTTAAAAGAAATAGTTTGGAACAAAGTGGCCCTCATTAATCTTAAAAAGTGATGCCGTAAATATAACAAGACATACTTATGCACCCGTGCTAAAAAGAGCAATGCGATCACTAGAGATGATCTAGAGATTCTTAATCAGCTCTTTTATTGGAAAACCTGGTTTCAATATAGATCATTAGTCACTCTTGGCAAGGAGCTCTGCATTATAGCACCTCCATCATCTCTCAAATGCTTCCCGTGTTATCAGAAAATACACAGAATGACAAACTCACCTACAGTGCTTTACCCCACTGCACCATTACTACAGATCACTGGAGAATCCTTCAGCTCAGGAAAGCTATGGAGAAGATGTGCTTATAATCACAACATATTCCTAGGATGCTTTTTAATATTATGTGGAACTTCTACCAATTCAAAGGTACAGCCTAGGGATGTGGAGAAACTATCTGAGAAACCTTTCAGTGTTTGTCATTGTGAAGAACCCTAAAATTCCCTTTCATATTTACCTTTGGATGCATTTTGGTTTGAACCCTACTACAGTCTAGTTCAGTGAGCTAATTTACTCAAGGTGAATGGCTCACAGCCAACAAGCCATATACGCCTCATTTCATGTGTAATTTAAGTATTCTTCTAAGATGTTATCCAATGGAGGAGCCCCTTTTTGAACTCATTTGATGTGGGGCGGGGGGTGGACATCTGCCCCTCATCTCAGACACTGGGTTTACCAGGGACAGGTCTAGCCATACTCTAACGTTATGCTGAAGGCCAAACTTGGCATTGGTTGGCAGGCCTAGATCTGATAATCTGGGCTCTTTTAAGAGATCTGATAAGCAGTGGTCATGGTGGGGACACAGTTTGCCTGCTTAATTAAGCGAATTTAGCAAACAATGGTGCTTAATTCACTTAATTCTTCTCTTGCCTTCCATTTCTCCCTTGCATTCCCCTTCCCCAGCCACTTTATCCTAGCCAGGATTCCCAGATACAAGTTTGCTGCAGTTGAGAGAAAAGTGTGACTGAGGAAGGGGAACACAGGAGAGAAACAGCAGGTGCAGGAAGGGTTAGAGACCAGTCTTTTGCCCATTATTTTCCCCCTTCAAATCACACGCTCCTACACTGCTCCTTAGAAATCTAGTTGACAAATGACATCTGGATTTCTAGAACTGTATTGCTGCAAAACATCTAGTTTGGACCAAAATGTTCCCCTCTACTCCCCCCCCCGCCCCACTTATAATTCAAATATCGTTTAGTGCTGCACTTTGGGACAACTTTGCAGTGGAGAGAAAGACGCTGCACACAAACACACACACACTTTGCTCATCTTAATGGCTAGTTTTCTATGTGACTTCACATGTGGCTTCACATTCACAAGAACATTTTTTCACATGAAATGGTGTTGGCTCTACATAAATGGTCATGCTAATAGGCCTTGGGGCAAGAAAGTAAATTAACTCAGTGGGTGGGGGGACAGCATGGACAAAGTAGCATTCATTTCTTTTGCAGCAGCTTTTACATCAAATGCAAACAGCAAATTCAGAAAGATGGGGGAAAGTAACACATCCTGCCTTTTCCTTTGGAATGTGTAGATATTCTACTGAGGAGGTGTAATAAACTCTATCTCAGATAACACAGATAAGTGAAAAGACAGGAAACACATGACATTTTCCCTGTTGGCTCCATCCACATTTGTGTTAGATCTGAAGCTCTTCTCAGGAACAGCCCTATTTAGGAAGAAGGTCATTTTCCTTCATCTTTTTGTCCACCTTAAATGTCCTATTTTGGAGAAGCAGTTCTGAAGTATACAGTGCACAAAAGTATGACTATAATGTTTAGCACTGTTACCCCCCTTATTCCGTATAATTTGTTTAAAGTGGTTTTTTTATATATATGAAAGTGCCTCTCATTCTCATTTCCTCTTTTGGCTTCATTGTGTGACTTGCAAATCAAAAAGACAGTATAATTCTCTAAGTGCTAGACAATTAGGTCTAAGGAAAACAAATTAGAGCAGGAGACCATAACACTCAAAGAGGAGCATTAAGTTGATATATCAAGTGATCAAGTTCATGGTTTTTAATCTACACAGTGAGTGGTTTAAAGGGTCAGCAAAGTTTTGTATTTTATTTTGTGTCTTGTTTAATCTAAATGTTGAGCAGACCACACTGGGCTAACTCATTTTTAAAAACCTGATTTTAGTGGCAATGATTGAGGTTAATGTAAGGTAGAGCAATTAACTCCAAGGGAAATTAGAGATTATAAACAGAGCTATAAAGTTCTTCTATTATAACTTTGTTTTCAGAACAATCAAATGTGTACATATATATTTTATGTAATAAATGTGACACTAAAAATAATTGCACATGAAGAACACTTCATGGAAAGAATGGTTAAATAATTACACACACTGGCCACAATACAACCAAAGTTAGGTCTTTTAAGAAGTGGAATCCTATGCATGTTTAAAAGACTTAACTTTGGTTGGATTGTGGCCAGTGATGGTGTAGTGCTCCTTCCATTGGAAACTATTGAAAGGATTGCTGTGCTGTTTCCTGGGAGTGGTTTGAAGGCAAGGCATTGCACAGCAGCCATCACTATCCTGTCAGGGCTGCCTATTGTGCAGTAGCTGCTGAAGGGCAATTTAAATTGATTAAAGATCCTTAGTCTAAATGGTTCACTCTGGGCTTGGCCTTAGCTCAGGAGAAGCAACAATTTGAGTCAGGCAAGTCTCCCTATAGTCCCAAGAAATGATGAGAATCTGACCTGTTTTGCAAAGCCTTTTTTCAGAACTCACCACAATCTAGAGTAGAAAGTAGCAATGCAGGTATATTCAACCGGCTGATGGACCGATCAGACTTCCAGTGAAGATTTGAAGAAGGACTCTCTTACAACCTAACATAATTATTTTATAACCTTTCTATCATCATAGTTTGCTCTTTTCTCTTTGGATCTCTCAGCTGGTCATGAGCATTTTACATGACCAGCCCCCAAGAATTTCCAGATTTCATTATATTCTAGGGATGTACAATTTGGATTTTCTGTTTTTTTAAATTCATATCCGAAATGAAACACCCCATTTCATTTTTGGGTCCGAATCTGACCCATCCGGATCACCCCAGAATCAGTTCGGATCTGAATTATTCCAGATCCTAATCTAAATCAATTCAGATTAAAAAATGGGTCCCAGGGCCAAAAGAGTGGGATGGGGTGGTAGTGCCCAATGGGTGGAGGCTACCACCCAACTTGCAGAGGAATTGGGCAAAGGGCTGATTTTTGGTGAATTGTTGACGTTTTAGTGTCTTTGGGGCAGATTTGGGACATTAAATGGGATCTGGTGTGGAAGAGTGGGGTGGGGTGGTAGCGCCTAATGGCTGGAGGCTACCACCTAAATTGCAGAGGGATTGGGCAAAGGGCTGATATTTAAGTGATTTTAGAAGTTTTCACATCTTTAAGGTTTTTCTCCATAAGGAACAATGGAGGTTTCAGCAGCCCCATAACTCCACTTGGGGGGGGGGGCTCTGACATGGCCCAGAGCAAGTGGTGGTGTAGTGCACAGAGGGTGCCAGCCAACCCCATGGGTTTCTAACCCATGGGGTACAGGGTTCTGTTGTTTCTGAGGTGTTCTGAGTGTAGATTCTCTGGTAGCAAATGAGATTTTCAATACAAACCATGAATCCATTCTTATTTAGGTGGATTCGTTCACCACCCATTAGGCACTACCACCCCACCCCACACTTCCACCTGATCCTACTTTATGCCCCAAATCTGCCCCAAAGACACTAAAATTTCAACAATTCATCAAATATCATCCCTTTGCCAAATTCCTCTGCAATTTGGGTGGTAGCCTCCACCCATTAGGCACTACCACCCCACCCCTCTCTTTTGGCCCTGGTACCCGAAATTCAAGTAGACGTCAGATCGGACCTTTTTGCATTGAAGTCTATGGGAGGCAAAAAGGTGGGAAATTCAAGTAGATGTCAGAAGAACTCAAAATGGAGGAGGAAGAAGAAGGACTTTATCGGCCACAAAATGGAGGGCCAAAACTACAAATAATTCAGAGCCGAAACAGAGGTGATTCATTTCGGTTCCAAAACATTTCGGGAGGGCAAGAATGTGATTCGTATCGGCAACGAATCACCCGAAACGGGAAGTTTCGGGTACAGATCCTTCTGTACCTGAAACGTTTCGCACATCCCTGTTATATTCCACTATTTCAACCTGTAGGATGTCTGCAGTTTTTTGTTTCCTGTATTCATGTTGAAATCCTTCTAATGTTTAACATTAACCTATGTTACTTCACTACCTGTTTGCCTCACTTATGAATTACCCTGCTTGGACAGCTTTTGACTCACACATTTCTCTAAGGTCACTCTTGAGGATAAGAAGCCTACATTGCTATCCAAGTAAATGCAATTTTTGGTCAAGTCAAAGCTCCCCTTATCAATACCCTTTAAATATGCTACTAATAACATAAACCGTGCAGTAAATTTCCATCACTGCATTGGGTCCCTACCATCAACTGAGGGCTCCTCCTCACGTCAGCCTATGTTTTGGCAACTATGTTGAGAAGTCCTGATAGAGATCTCTAGATATTCTAACCCCGCCCCCCAATTACAGATCCCAGTGGGAAGGAAAAGATAATTAAAGGCGTTATATTATGTCATATGCCCCTCATCTTTTAAAATCTGTTACATTTATAGTAAAAGAGGATATGATTTCCAATTGCAAGTTCTTTTGTGAGTTCTCAAAAACTGAAGGATAAGGAGAGTTGGTAAAACCCTCAGCTATTCTAAGTTCACATTCACAATAAACTGCAGTATCTGCTCCATAAAGTTCTCTTGGTTGTTTTAGCAATACAAGGAGTAATACTCTCTATATTACCTTTTTATGCACATTTCGTTCTACCTAACCATGTTTAATTCTTTTTTAGGTCCATAGAATTATGGGACAATGATTACATGGTCCTTTGATTGTTATAGCATTGAAATTTGCTGAAGAAATCTATACTGAAGAGATACCGTAAAAAGGTACTTTGTACTGAATGTATTGGGTAAAAAGGAATCCAAGATGCGCAACATATCTCATCTGGACAGTACTTTGCTAGCAGAACAAAGAGGCACCTTTTAAAAGTGGTGATTCTCTTTATTTAGCAGCACGAGAGCAACTGGCCCTATCCATCCCCAGCACAACATCCCTCCAGTGGCTGTTACTGGTGTCTATCTTATGTTTCTTTCTTTTCTTTTTTTTAAGATTTAAGCCTTTTGGGGAAAGGGAGCCATTTTATTTGTTTATTTATATCTATGTAAACTACTTTGAGAACTTTTGTTGAAAAGCAGTATATAAATATTTGTTGTATTCGTAAATATTTGTCGTATCCGTATTGCCATACTTCAGAAGAGCCTTGGTTTTCAGAAGAGCCTATATGAACCAGACATGGCAAGCCACCAGCTCATGTGTTCTCCCTTCCATCTCCTCATCATTTGTGTACAAGAGGAGGAAAGCAAAAGTTTAGCAAATCACAGTTTGATCTTGATTGATTGATTGATTAGCTAGAGCTAGAATAAACTACGGTGACCTGAAGTTGTATGCAACAGAAAACTGATTTAGTAAAAAAAGAAAAGAAAAAAAAAGAAAGGGGGAAGTTTCACTTCTTCCTCTCATGTGTGAAGGAGAGGAGAGGGTACATTAGCCTGAGTTCACCACAGCTAGTGTCATAGTCTGAGTCAGTGAGAAGTTTACTAGAATGTTTATGAAGTCTGACATCTTACATTGTGCTGGAACAGCTGTATTGGCTCCCAATTAGTTTCTGGATGTAATTTAAAGTTATAGTTTGAATCTTTGAATACCTTGATGGTTTGGTCTAGAGAACCTTAGGGGACAGAACCCTATGCTCTGCAATTATCAAATGGAGCCTTATTCCAAGTGCCAGTGTTGCTGATGTTACACTGGAAGGCGCAACCATCAGGGCCTTTTCCATAGTGGTGCACTCACTGATGTTCAACCAGCCAGGCTGTCCTAGTTTTCTGGGCAGCTTTCGAGCTTTGTGAAGTCCATTATAGAAGCAAGCATTTCGGGCCTTTATTTAGCTTTCCCAGTGAGATGTTGTTGAGACTGTGCTGATGCTCTTTTGGCTTTTTAATTAGATTTTTACTGTTGTAACATTGTTTTTGGCTTTTAATGATATATTGCAATGGAAGCTTTATTGATTGTTTTATATGTTTTTTAGCTGCCCCTTGGGCTCCTTTGGAGCCATGTGGTAGGATACACATTTCAAAAATAAATAAATAGATCATCAATCTTGATTAGATTTTGCCTGTTCCTGTGCTGCTGCCTATGTCTGTGTTAATCAAGTTGCTTTTATCTCTATTAAATACAATCCTAAACTTTTTCCTGCATTACAATAATATTTTAATGACAGTTGAAAAATTGATTATGCAATTAGCTTGGTTTGCCAACTTCAGTTTCATGCTGCAGTGCTTGAACACATGAGAATCTCCCCACCTTTGTTTTTTAGAAAAATACATATTTTGATCTCAAGAGTTCATAGTAAGTGCTGTTTATTTATGTAGCATGTTAGTATGAGAGGCACTTTTATGTGCTCCCTCTCTGTCTTCTCAACAGCCCCATGAAATAGATCGATACGTTTACAGGTAAAAGTCCTTGAGGCAATGACTTGCCAAGAGCTTCACTATTGCTCCAAAACTGAACCCCAGATCAAGCTTAGACTGCATGCTTCTGGCACAAATGAGAAATGCAAATGAAGCTGGAAATATGGCTTAAACTTGGGATGTAATTTCTCTAGCTATCAGTTGCTTTATCACAAGATGGAGATCTACTCAGGAGAGTTTGCCTTTGATAAGTTTCAGATTGGGAGAGATTGAGGTTACTATAAAGAAGCAGGGCACCCTTGAAGAAATTGTGAACTGAACTAGGCACTGCATCATGATTTCCACCTAATTTTGCCAAAAGCACATTTTAGAGACAAATTTGGAAGCCCCTGCTTTGGGCATAACATAATGTACAGGTAAAGTGTGCCATCAAGTTGATTTCTACTCCTGGTGCCCACAGAGCCCTGTGGTTGTCTTTGGTAGAATACAGGAGAGGTTTACCATTGCTTCATACTCCTTTGAGTATGAGATGATGTCTTTCAAGATCTTCCTATATCGCTGCTGCCCGATATAGTACCAGCAGGTGTTTGAACTGTCAACCTTCTGCTTGTTAGTCAAGCATTTCCTTGCTGCGCCACTTAAGGTGACTATAACATAATGTAAATCACTTCAAATAAAAAGAGCTGTTGATAAGATTCGTAGAATTTCTTGGGCGGGGGGAGGATGTCCCCGTCAGTGTTCCCTCTAACGGATTCCCAGATGTTGTTGACTACAACTCCAAGCATCCCCAGCTGCAGTGGCCTCTGGCTGGGCATTGCGGGAGTTGTAGTCAACAACAACTGGGAATCCCTGTTAGGGGGAATACTAGTCCCCATGCATCCAAGATTTTCATTCACCATAGGCAATTCTGTATTTTCCACATGACATATTGTCATTTAGAACTGTGAGTTAGAGGCATTATTTAGTGAGTTTCTCTGATCCCCAGTCCATGTAAGATAGTCCATGATGGGAGTGGAGAATATCACTACCTGAGTGCCCTGAATTACTTGGTGAGTCTTTGTAAATGATATGTTGGGGACATAGGATTTGTCCCCAGTGCAAATTTAATGTCTGGACCACCTTTATGTCATAGTGGGCACATGGGGGCATTAATTACAAGGGCTGCACTCAATGTTCATGACAAAAAAAATTGGGTGTGACAAGAGAACTTTTAAGGAGCAACAGAATGCTTCCCCAAAGTTGACCATTTTTGCATCTGCTCACCTTTTTGCTGTTTTTTAGGCATTTACTTCAGCATCATTATTATTTATCTTCTACTAGGACTACTACTTTCTCATGAAATCTGGAGTTGTGATGACATCACAATGTGAATCAGAACTGGCATTGTAATGATGTTGCTTAGCCTATTCAGAAGATTTAACTAGTGTTGTAACTTTGCTATCTTCCTTCAAAATTGCTCTTCAAAATTGCTCTTGTGTTTTGCTTGGACACCCCCCCCGACACACACACACACACACACACACACACACACACACACACACCACATTTGCTTTAGAATTCACTTCAAGCAAAATCGGTTGGCAACCTAGAAGTTTCTGCAACCCCATTAACTAGTCTCCTTTGAAATCCCTCAGGTGTTTCATCTCAGAGGAAATCCCAAATTTGCTTCATGTTTTGCTTTAGGTGAAATTTTGGTGGCAACTCAATTGCAGATACATTCATTCTGTGTTTTTGTTTGGTCACACACTCTGTTTAGATAAGCTCATATTATTTCCTGCAGTTTTTCACTGTATGTGATAGCAGTATGCATGCCTTGCCTTCTCGCATGACATTATCAATAGCCGGATACATGAAGTGTCTCCGTGTGGTGCTCAGGATTTCATTCAAAAGCTGCTATGACCACTTTGAAATGGTTAGATGCTAAAGTCACTACAACTGAAAGAGATTCTAAAGGCTCAATGTTGGACCATCGTTAGAGCAGTTTATCAGGCACACAGAGAAAGGAATCTGTGTTAAAAGGAGGTAGTGCTATCCACAGAGATAAGATAAAGGGTTCAAGCAATGACTTTTCTTTGATGAAAACCTTTCCCTCCAGAACTCTCTGATAAACCTGCCATGTCTAAATCCTTTGGCACAGAAACTTGACACCAGTTTAGGAGGCCTTAACTTTTTTTAAAAAAACTTTATATTGTTTCACACTCCTCATTTATTTATCAAATGTATATAGAGCCTGATATATACATCTCTAGGCAGTGTACACAATCCAAACTACAATATAAAAACTAAAAACAAAACAAAACTTTCACAGAATAAAAACAATTTAAAACAATTCACAGAGTGAAACAATTAGAATAATTTCACAGGATAAAAATAATGAAACAGTTTAAAATTAATTTTAATTAAAAGCCTGAGAGAACAGGTGTCTTAAGGGTCTTCTAAAAATCAACCAGAGATGGAGAAGCTCTTATTTTGAGAGGGAGTGCATTCCAAAGCCCTGGGGCAGCTGCAAAGAAAGTCCAGCCCCGAGTTGCCCCCGGATGAGCCAGTGGCAACTGTAACCAGACTTCCCCAGATGATCTTAACAGGCAGCAAGGTTCATGACAACATCATTTCCCTGAGCAATGCTCATAGAAAATTCCAGGGCAGCTTTAGTCAGTCAATATCCCTTGGAGGAGTGTACTGGAAATGACTTGCCTAGCGAGCAAGAGGTTGCCGGTTTGAATCCCCACTGGTATGTTTCCCATGTATGGGAAACACTTATATCAGGCAGCAGTGATATAGGAAAGTGCTGAAAGTGCTGAAAGGCTCTCACACTGTGCAGGAGGAGGCAATGGTAAACCCCTCCTGTATTCTACCAAAGAAAACCACAGGGCTCCGCCATGAGTCGACACCGACTTGCTGGCACAACTTTTTACCTTTACTGGAAGCTTAAACAGTGTTCTGTAATCAATGTTTGTTTACAGACATGTGGGAGCAGGTAGCAAGCAAACAGGCATAAATGAAGGCTATATCACACCTGCAGTGGCATCACTGCAGCATCTTAAGAACCACAGTTTGCTTCTGTCAGACAAGCATCTTGTAATAGCCTTTACAAAACATCTTCAATTATAAAGCTGTTCTAACTTTCTCAGTGGACATTCAAATTGCAACAACAGTCCCTTTTAATTTTCCACCTGCCCAAGGAAGAGGGTGTATTACATCCATTCTTTTGTTGTCATTTTCCCATCCTTTTTTAGGGAGAAGTGTTCCTCTCAAATCCTCCATCTCCCAGGAACTGCACTGCAATAAGGAAATTGCTCTCTTCTTGATGCAAAATAAGGAGCTGTAGTGACATCAGCAGCTAACAAGCAATCCTCTCCAGCTGATCCCCTCCCTTCTTTATTTAAGAATACTGATATACTTTCTCAACAATAACAACAACAAAAGAGTCAAAGAGTTTTAAAAGGGGCTCTTTTTCTTTTTAAGGCACAGGGAGGACACCAGCAACAGCCACTGGAAAAGATGTCATGCCAGAAAAAATAGAGACCATTGCTTTCCCTCTGCAAAACATGACTACCACTTGCTTCTTTGCTGGTTAGCAGAGTAATTTCCCAGTGCAAATTTCTATGCTCTAACTGACAAAGGGAACCATGTTGCAGATCTCAATATGTTCACCATTTAGTGGGCTTCTCCCTTGTTAGAGAGCTGTTAAATAAATTATTAACAATGAATTGTTAAATAAATGGTTAATTTTGTTTTGAAAAATCAGTAGTGTCATTACATTCAACAGGCATCCGTTTTTTGAAACTGAACATTCAAAAATATGCTTCAGGGTCATTTTTCAAGAACAAAAGGTGTGTTGCCTTTGTGTAGATGTCACATTTCAGTTTTTCACTCCAGCCTTCAGCTTTGCTAAGGAACATTTATCACTTCATCTCATTATCTTCAGAGTGAAAGCATATAACTGAGAAAAGAACCTTGTATTCATGTATGTTTATGTTAGGAAAAGAAGAGATGTTCCAAGAAGAAAATAATAAATGCAGATCCCCCCACCCGGATGAAGCATCAGTCTTAAAATATAGATATTAGAATCTTAATGTTTGTTTGTAATGATAACCACTATTTACAGTAAGCAAGTACACTTGAAGAAACTGCCCAACATGATGCACAGTTTCAGAGTCTGCTTTAGAACTTGCATTGCTGCTGCTGCTGCACGCATGGAACCAGTGGTGGTGCTGTAGAGAACCAGTGGTAGAGAACCAATGGAACCATTACCACAGTTCCCCCCATTTGCTACAGTGGGAAGAAATACGGTCATGCCGGTAGTGCTACCTCCAGTTCTCTATAGCAGCACCACAGTTTCCAGATCTGCAGACCATTTAGGGCACAGGGAGGGAACTCTGGCTTTCCCACCATCCTTGGCTTGGAATGATGGGAGTTGTAGTTCAACAATAGCCATAGAGCCAAGCTTGTCTACCCCTGATTTAGCTACCAGTTTGAACTACGCATAGGAATAAATTTGGAGCCAATGCAGCTGCTTCAAAACAAGTGTCTCATGTTCTCTGCTGCCCCAACTTTGTGGCCATGTTTTATATGAACTGTTGTTCCTGTGAACTCTTCAGAGATGAGCTCACATGGAGCTGTGATGGGTATGGGTCACTGGCTCAATTCTCCGCCTGCATTTCACTGTTCTCAGATGGGAGGAGGTTGGAGCACCTTGGATTCTCTTCCTCTTGTTCCATGCTCTTTCCTTCTAGCTAAGCCCTGAGAAAACTCTAGGGAGACTCTTTCTAGGCCCTAGCCTAAGCCTTGCTGGTGCTTAAATAGCAAAGTATTGACAGTTGCTCCAACAATTTCTTGTATCTTATGGGACACTCAAGTCCTTTGCCAAGGGAAGAAGCATACCTGCTGCCTTTTGCAATGAAGCCATCCTCTCTACCTTGCCTCCTCCTCCGACCATTCTTGCTCGAAGCCATCACCAAGTCAGTCAAAGAAATGCCATGCTGCCTGACTGGTACACCTGTCCTCTGGCTGGAGTGAGATGTCCATCTTGTAAATCTACAAGTAGTTGGTACTGACAGACTCCTGACAAGTATATTACAGTAATCAAGTCTGAGGGTGACTAGAATAATGCTAGTTTATTGTGAGGTATTATAAATAGGAGGGGTCAAAGCCTTTTGTAGCATCCTATAATTGAGGTCATTTGTCTGACTCCTGAAACCTTTCTAACTGCAGGCATGTTTTGGGCTGACAGTGATGAGGGCAAAGCACTCTGCATACCTTATAATACCATCACAGACCATCACTCTCCTTTACTATTGGAACAGTACAGAGTCTTGTAGCTCGTTAAAGGATAATGAATATATTTAAACATAAGGTTTCATGGACTAAAGCAGAAATGTCATGCGCATTTGAATAAGGGCTCTCAAAATGCTGAACACCCCCATTTGAATGCCTACTTTGAGCAGATTCATAAACAGGCCCATGCTTGGTTTGAAGCAGCCTGCCACCCCTTCCTCCTCTTTCCTCATAAGCATTACCCTTTCTGCTGGAGAATGCGTCACCCCTCAGCCTCATGCTCTTTGCCCCACCTCCACTTTGACCTGCCACAAGGTGCAGTCCCTACAATCAGTACATGGGGGAGGCGGGCTTTGATGGAGCTTGAGTCTGTCACTTGCCTCCACCCCTCAGTCCATCTTTGGCAGGCTTTCCCTCCCACCCTAGGGTACAGATTGGGCATTGCTGGTCATCTTTTGGGGGGCCGAGTAGGAATTTTTGGCCTCTCCAATGATTGGCTGTGCTGGGGAGTCTTTTTGCCTACTCCATTGTGTTTCCCTCTTGTTCATGTTAGGTCACAACAGGGCAGGTGCAGTGTGGGCTAGGTGGATGGTATTGATGAGCACCCTTGGGCATTTTGAAAGGGTAGAGTAGTCCATTGGTCCTTAGCCGCTTCGCAGCTCAGGGTCTATGATTGGCCATCACACCTACTTCAGGGCTTCACAAACCTTAAAGGCTGTGCAGCTTGGAGTGGGGTGAAGTCCTAGAAGTGGCTCTGGGTTGGCAAGGATGAAGAGGAAACAGGCTTGCACTGCTTCGTGCTTTGAGCCAGGGCATGTCGCCCATAAGGGACTCAGGGAAGTCTGACTCCCAGCATTGGTAGGCCCACACAGTTGAGGCTGGAGTCTTCCACATCCAGTTCATTAGTTGGTTATTCAGTACAGTTGTGGCCGTTCCTATCCAAATATTGTTGTGTGTGTCATCCTTGTGGCTGGAAGGTGCGGGGGCTAGGGGAAGATGGTACTGGTGGAAGTAGCAGTGGGAATTCTGAGGGCATCCAAAGTGCTCCTTCCTCTGGGGAATGGGACTTCCAGAATCCTCATTGGGGAAATGATGCAATCATTTTCTCTCTTGGGATTCTAAGACTGATAGTCTCAGACTTCCTCCTGGGCAGGAAAGAACATCCCTGGAGGTCTTTAGAAAGCCTGCTGCTGCCTCCATTGTCTGCCCTCCCCAACAAAAAAGGTAAGCCCTTGGCTTTTGAGGAAGTGGGAGGCAGTGGTTGGACTTTGCAGATGAGCCTCTACAGGCATCTGAATAGTTCACACACAAATGCTCAAGCCATTTCAGGATGTTCATGAATCCCTAGAGTAAAGTCCACTTCATCAATTGTATGAGCTGTTATCATATATATATATATATGGAGCAACGTAAACAATTATGCTCCCAGGAATCATTTTAGCGGTGGTGCACAATGTCACTACCACAAGAACTGCTCTGGAACATAGGAAGCTGCCATATATTGAGTCAGACCATAGGTCCATCTCGCTTAGTATTGTCTACACAGACCGGCAGTGGCTTCTCCAAGGTTGCAGGCAGGAATCTCTCTCAGCCCTATCTTGGAGATGCCAGGGAGGGAACTTGGAACCTAGATGCTCTTCCCAGAGTGGCTCCATCCCCTAAGGGGAATATCTTACAGTGCTCACACATCAAGTCTCCCATTCATATGCAACCAGGGCAGACCCTTCTTAGCTAAGGGGACAAGTCATGCTTGCTACCACAAGACCAGCTCACCTCTGGAAAGGTGGCTTGTGATAACAACCAAGTGTAACATCCTTCTGTTCGTGCATGAGCATCACCACTAGCAGTAGTCATGTGTAGACACCTCCCATGGGTAAACAGTGGGACCAAATGGAACCAGAACTACCATCCAGACACTCTGCACCAGTCCTATAGAACACTCAGCACTGTATAGTGATAAGTTCCCAACATTGTTATACCAGGACTGCACAGCTTGTGACCCACCAAACTGAACTCAATCCACCAGTCACATATTTTGGCTTTCCAGCTGCTCCATTTCTTAGCCTACTTTCCAGTAGGCTTATGAGATCACCTGGCATTCCGTGTGTGTGTGTGTGTGTGTGTGTGTGTGTCCTTATCAACTTTGCAACGCCTGGACCAATATGAACCAAATCAGGTACAGTTATAGGGACACATAGTGACACCACAACTGCATAGTTTGTGATGATGGCATCCACCCTGATTCAAGATGGCGAATGTGTAAACTTTTGAGGCGAAAGTGGGCTAACTTGTGAATGACCTAACTGATTTGAACCAAATTTTCTACAGCTGTAGTGATTGACACACAGTGACACCTCAGTGGTGTAGTGTGTAATGATGTCACGCACCCTGATCCAAGATGGTGGACATGTGAACATTTGAAGTGCAAGAGCTCTAACATGTGGACCTTGATTTGATCCAAATTTAGTCCAGTTGTAGGGATAGTGAAAGGAAAGTAGGCAGATTATTTCTTACTAGAACAACTTGTTGTAGTCTCGGGTATTCAGCAAAAAATTCTCTACTGCTGTAGAGAACCAGCAGTTGTGTTACCAACATTTTAACAGTTTTCCCTACAATGGAAAGAAATACGGTCATGCCGGTAGTGCTACCTCCAGTTCTCTATAGCAGCACCACTGCTTCCAGGTCTGCAGACCATTTCAGGCAGAGGTAGGGAACTTCCACCATTCCTGGCTGGGGTTTATTAAAACCATTTATTTACATTTTTATTACATTTTATACTGCCCTATCCAAAGGCTCTGGGTGGTGTACAACAAACATTTGTGGAATTAAAAATATTTTTAAAAACATTTATTTACATTTATTAAAATAGCACACATGCCATATGCCCAGGTGGGTTGTATTTGACTTTGTGGCTCACAAGTTTTGTAGCAAACAAATGCTGCACATTTGGTGTATTTGTCCCAGTCACATAATACTTCTTTGGGTGCTTGCATACATTCATTAATGGGCTGACTGGTCTTTGATGATCTAGGCTGCAACTTGATTCAGTCATATGGGAGGGCAAGAGGAAAAATGGCCTCCCAGCATGTCAGTAATTGATTTAAATGGCTCCAGCTGATCTCAATTGTGTATTGGCCAAGTCACCTGGAGACAAATGCAACTGCAAATACATATTGGACTTTTTATGAAGTACAGTTGTATTTCTTGCCTGCTTGGTATTATTATACATTTTAAAAGAAAGGCATTTTATTATATATGGATCATTTTAAAACTAAGGCTTATAAAATCAGCTTTGTTTTCTTTTTTGGCAGTCTGAAAGACTTTGCAGAAATGAATGCAGCTAAGTTCTAATTTTGAATTCACATGATAAGTTCTCCAGATAAGCTAAACACAATACCCAAGAGCCAAATGATGCAAATGTGGAGTACTAAAATAATATTTTGCATTTTATTTTTTGCTCCAAAGAAACACTAAAGAAAGCTGTTTAGTATTCCTCTGCATTTTAGAAAACTAATTGGATATTAAAAAAACCCTCTTTCTTATGTTACTTTGCACGCTGCTCCAGTTTAAATGGTGCATCCATCTATTTGTGTGCCTACCATTTCAAACCCATAAATATGTTGAGATGACTATTGCTAATCATCTTACAGCTTTTTTATTTGGAAAGCAATTTGCAAACTTATTTGCCTTCACAACTGTTTCTCTGAGTTAGGCAACTGGTGTTCCATTTAACAAAAGGGCAACAGAGGCCAACTGATAATTATGAGTTTCACTCCAGATTTTCCATGCCCAGGATCACTGCTCTGGCCTGGCTCGTCCATATGGCATCATGTGGAAAGGAGCCCCAGTGATGCCAGTTTCCTGTGCAGCTATACTATGAAATCTGCACTTCTTGTCCTTATCCTATGCTTTACACAAGAAAAGTGCTGTCACCACTCACTCCCCATTGCTGAAGTAGATAATCTCACTGGTTTTTGGCAGAAGGAAAAATTCCAGTTCAATTTATTTTTGCTAGAGGGAACAAAGCAGCCAGGAGCTGCTCTGTTATGAGGGTGGGCTGCCTGTAACTGCATAAGGCACCACTTACCACTACTACCAAAGGGAGGGCTTTTTCTATATGGTTTGGTTCAGATGACCCCAAAAATCATGGTTTGCCAAGTCCTGAATGTGACCGGAACATATGCCAAGCTCAAATGCTCCTTCCTTCCCTACTACTGTCCTCATCACTCCACACAGGTGTGGGCATCCTGGTTTAATAAAACTAAGAGTTCTACATATAATCTGAACCTGGGAGTTGTAGTTTAACTATGGTTTACAGACCAGGATATGAAACTGGGATTTAATCTTAACTGTGTTAAAGTGCTCTGTTAAACTTATGTCATGGTTACTTAACAATGCAGGTTACAATGTGCCTTCCTGGTTTTTCCATATATTAAGATTTAGTGCAGTGCTTTTTAATGCATGAGGGTGGTGGTAAACATGCTGTTTGACATGGTGCCATCTTGTGGACCTGTAAGTATATCACAGAAAAGCCATCTAGTGAAAGGTTGGGAGAAGAGGTACAAGTAGAGAAGCTGTGATTTTCCACTTCTGTGTGAAAACACCATATTCATAGAAAGGAATAAGTGTTCCAGATAGGCAGCAGGCTGTGAATACTACCAACAGATACATGGTGGGGAGAATGGTGACTTGTTGCACAAGCTGTTGTGCACATTTTCACATATGCAGTGTACCACAGTTCAGACCTGCATTATACTGCTTGGGTTTGTGCTTCCAAATGAGGGCCAGTAACTAATAACCCATCTGTAGGACTGAACTGAAAATTCTCCTTGAAGTAATTGATTAAATTCGAAGGCTCAAGGGAGGAGACACAACAGAAGAAATTTCAGAGGTGAGTGAGAATTCCTTCCAGATTTAAGAGGAGTACCTTACTGCTGCTAAAATTGAGGGAGGTGGCACAACAGGCGTTATTTTTCTTTAAAGTTTATGCTGTGCCTTTGCAGGTGTTACCAGAAGCAGCACACTGCTAGAATGGCTAGGCCTCTTCCTTGCAGCTGGTTCCATGTGGCTTCCATTTTTGTTCCCAGAATGCCACTGGACCATGCTATGTCATGATGTAGCACCATATTCCAAGGAGGCTTCCAAGAGAAACAAAGGCAGCTGAGTGGAACTGAATGCAGGAACAGACCCAGCACTTGCAGTACTGCCTCTGCTGCCACCTGCAAAGGCACAGCATAAACTGAAGTGGAGGGAAGACACAGATGCAGCATAATATTGCTGTTTTAAAAATAAGCAAGGATATCTGCTACCACCACTCTCCAGCGATACCTGTCACAAAACTTTAATTTTGCATGGTTACCCTTGAACATACGAAGTGGTATTCCCATTTTTGCTGTCTCAAAATTATTTATTTATTTATTTATATATTTATTTATTTATTTAATGTTTACACTTACAGGTGAAACTCGGAAAATTAGAATATCGTGCAAAAGTCCATTAATTTCTGTAATGCAAATTAAAAGGTGAAACTGATATATGAGACAGACGCATTACATGCAAAGCGAGATAAGTCAAGCCTTAATTTGTTATAATTGTGATGATCATGGCGTACAGCTCATGAAAACCCCAAATCCACAATCTCAGAAAATTAGAATATTACATGGAACCAAGAAGACAAGGATTGAAGAATAGAACAATATCGGACCTCTGAAAAGTATAAGCATGCATATGTATTCAGTACTTGGTTTGGGCCCCTTTTGCAGCAATTACTGCCTCAATGCGACGTGGCATGGATGCTATCAGCCTGTGGCACTGATGAGGTGTTATGGAAGACCACGATGCTTCATTAGCGGCCTTCAGCTCTTCTGCATTGTTTGGTCTCATGTCTCTCATCCTTCTCTTGGCAATGCCCCATAGATTCTCTATGGGGTCAGGTCAGGTGAGTTTGCTGGCCAATCAAGCACAGTACACTGTATACTTTTCAGAGGTCCGATATTGTTCTATTCTTCAATCCTTGTCTTCTTGGTTCCATGTAATATTCTAATTTTCTGGGATTGTGGATTTGGGGTTTTCATGAGCTGTACGCCATGATCATCACAATTATAACAAATTAAGGCTTGACTTATCTCGCTTTGCATGTAATGCGTCTGTCTCATATATCAGTTTCACCTTTTAATTTGCATTACTGAAATTAATGGACTTTTGCACGATATTCTAATTTTCCGAGTTTCACCTGTATATTCTTCCTCCTCTTCCTCTTCCTCCAAGGAGCTCAGAGCAGGGTACATGCTTATCTTTATCCTCACAACAACCCTGTGAGGTAGGGTTGACAGAGGGCCAGTTTGGATGACTTAAACTGTGATCCAAACTGTGCAGTTTGGGGCAGATTTGGAATTTCCAGCTCCACGTGCTTTTGTGACCTGGGAATAGCACACCAGCAGGTGGAACTACAGAGGCACTATTTTGCTTTTTCACATGTGATCGGCTGCCACCATATTATCATTCCAAGGGAGCTTCGCGGGGTGGGGGGGGCGGGGAAGTGTACTGATAAAAGTTCTCAGAATTTCTTAGCACTTCCCCCCACAAGAACTGAAGAGGTTGGCCAATTCTTTTCACCTGAAAATTTAGTGGAAACCTGAGAGGAGCCTTTTGAATCAGCTCTAATGTGAACAGTGCTCCAGTGGCCAGCATTTCAGTGCCCTACGCCAACAACCCATAGTGGAGTGGAAGCAATGAAAGCAGCCCCGGAGACTGGAAGAACCCCCAAAAGGCTCCATTTCCCCAGCTGCTGTGGCCTCAGGTATGGAAGAGAAGGACTGGGCCCTGCTCAGATCAGCACTAGTCACAATGTAGTGTCATTCTGAGCAAGTTTCTGGACAAAAATGGTGATCACCACTGAGCGGAGAAATTTCTCAGGGACCTCTGAAAGGTTGCCAGATCTGGCCCCCCAGTTTGTCTGCCTGAGAATTTGGTGGAGAAATTGGGAGGAGAGTTTTGGATCAGCCCTTCCTAGCACCTTGCACAGTAACCTAGAAAAATGCACAATGGCCCAGTATGTGTTGCTGAATGGGGGAATACTGAGAAATAGCCTGAAACTATGCATCATAGAAGTGTGTGCCAGTGAACAGGAAACATTCAGTGCACCTACAGGCCGGGGGGCCAAATTAACTTATTCACACTAATGGATGACCATTGCTGGAGGGTGTACAAAGGGTTTGTGACCTTATTGATTCTCTTGGAACTTAATACCTTCAGTACCATCAACATTTTTCAGCACCTGGAAGGTCTGGGGATAGGAGTGTGGCAACTTGTTTCCTCCCTGTCATGCAGAAGATGATGCTGGGGAGATCATTGTTCTGCCCCTTGGGACTTATCCTCTGAGATACCAGATTGGTTGATCTTCTTTCCCTTGCTATTCAACAGCTATAGGAAGTTGCGGAAGAGTTTTTTGAAATGGGTTGTCATCAGCATATTGAAGATCCCAAAGATTTCTCTTTTTCTCAGACCCCAGCGAGGTGGTTACGTTCCTGAAGAAGTATTTGACGGTTGTGATGGGCTAGATGAGGGTGAAGAAATAGCAGCTCAATCCAGTTAAAACAAAGATGTACATGCTACACAACCAAGTTGAGCTGGAATTAAACTATTCTTTTGTTCTAGATTGGTTACACTTACCCTAAGGAAATAAGAAAGAATTGGCCCAGTGATTAGCAAAAGACTAACTCACTCTGTTCACCATTCTGGGTATTCCAATGTAGAGTAATATTTGTTGCTGGCACCTATGTGTAGTATACTGGCTTTGACAGTGAGGATAGGTTGATGGGAAGGGAATGAAATAGTTATGCCACTGATCCCACATGTTGAGGCAAAGGTCATAAGCTCTGTGCCACTGAATTATTCCTCTTATCCTAGACATACCAATGAATAAGTAATGCCTCCTAAAAAGCACTTTTAGATTTTTCTCCCAATTAGAATAGATCTCAAACTGGTTTTTGATCCACATGACCCTATTCAGCCTTAAAAAATCAAGCTGGTTCCAGGATTCCTGCAAAGGAACCATACAGTATACAATAGCTGCACACTGGCTCTTCTCTGAATACACACTTAGGACAAAGTTCTAAGTTTAAAAAAGCTCCCCGTGGAAGAACCTACTTAAAAAAAAAAAAATCTCATAAACCCTCTGAAATTAACAGTTTCTGTTATGTGAAGATATAATTTTATAACCCAGAAATGTGGTGAATGCTAAAATGTTGTGACAAGAGCAGCATATATCTTCCTTACATATCTTCTAAAGTGGACAGAAATATTTCATTTTATTTCCCTCCCCAAATGATCTTCCCAAGAAATAATCATAATTGTTTTCAATGAAATGTAGAAGTTTATACATCGGAAAAAGAATGCAAAGATGCTCAATACTTCACATAACCTGCAGCCTTCCAGTGATGGAATACGAGCTTCGGGTCCACAAGGAGCCTTCGGCATCCCTGTGCTGAAGGCATCTAGAGCAATGGACTGAGTGCAGAGGGAGAAGGGAGTGATTTTTGTGTGTCTTCCTCCAAAAGTCCTTTCCACATTGATAAATACATCCCTGAGGGTCACACAGCCCTCTGGGACAGATTTATACAAAAATCACTCCCCCCCCCTGGTCTGCCAGGCAGGCACACTGAAGTCTCTTTGCAGACTTGCAGCCATTTCCTCCACCACTGGAACTCTGCAGTTAATGTAGACCATTAATATTATGGGGAATTTTTCCCCCTTAGTAGGAGAAGATGGCCCACAATCCAAAATGGCATTTCTAAAGGTCACTGAAATCAACAGAGTTAAGCAAGCTTAAATCTGTGCTGGGATTGTGACCCACTGATACTTTGTTCCTCAAACTTGATCCTTCAACTAAGAACATCCAGATGTCAAAAAGAGACATTACTACAGGTGGATTGCATTATCCACAGGGGTTCTATTCCCACAGGTTACTGTGGGTAATATAACCATGGATAATGAGGCATTGAGTCTATGGGAACATGGGGGTTAGATTCCCAGACTATAAACAACAATCCCCAAATCACCCCAACCCATCACAAAAATAGGCTAAATAAAGTGCCCTACCATGCTCCTCAAGTCTTCAGGAATCCAGGAATGCTCCACAAATGCCCTCACAAGTCCCAAATGGTCCCCAAAAATCATGGCTATTTTCCATTTTTAAAAAAACATTTTGGACAAAATGAGTGACAAATTGGCTCCTTCAGACAAAATGGTGACCAGAAATGACCTCTGTAGTAATTACCGGACTTCTAGGATCTGTGCATATGTGAGTTTTAACCCTTTCCTATCCACAGATAAGGAGGTTGGGTGTCTAGTTGACACCCACGGATACACGGAACCAGTGGAGGCTCTTCACTTAGGGCAGAGTGGGCAATGCCCACCCCCCAAAAAGGCCAAAATGTCCAAAGAAACTAATAAAAATGGTCCAAAAACAATAATTGTCAGCCATTCTGTCCTCTGCTAGCATTTCAGGTCTGACTGACTCAGTCCCTGCAGCCCTGCACTTCCATGCCTGTAGCTTGCAAGCTTGCAGTGTTGACATATGGTGGGCACTGGTAGTAAAATTCCTTAAACACCTATAAGAGCCCACGAAACAGTTTCATATAACAGTGTTCATAAGGCAGGAGCCAATCCCATGGCTTGCCTTTGTTGTCAAAAGATGGGCTGAATTCAAATAGCCCTATCAGGAAGACATCATACTGACTGGCAGCTCCCTCTGCCTCTGACTAGCAATCAGTGTGGCCGGGGGCAGTCCTTGTTCTTGTCTTCTGAAGGAAGAGAGCGGCAATCACCATTTTGTTCACTCTTGGACAGTGTGCTGAGAGAAGAGCTTGCTGATAGACCATTTATTTTATTTATTGAGCCTCAGATTATGTGAGTTAAGTTTATGTAATTGTCAGATTGTGTGCATTTGGGCACCTTTGAGGAACTAATCCACACAAAACAAAATGTGTAGGAAGCCCCCTGCCCCTCTCCTCAGGTCTGTACCTAAAGAGATCACTTTGCCCTACCACATGAAAGGGCCACCCCTGCTAAATGCATGCTTTATTTGCACTTTTATTATCATGAACTTGCAATAATTACTAATTTCCTGCCAGGTCCACCATGATTTAAAAACCATCATTTCACAAATTGGGAATCTAATCTTCCCATAATTGCAATCTGCAGATATTTCCTATCATCATTTGGACAGTTTTATTTATAAATCAGAAGGGGTAGCTTAGAAGCTTTTTACACCTGCCTCCCTAGTTACGCACTCTGGGGCCCTGCCAAGCCACATCCCCCCACCCTGCACCCACCAATTTCTTTGTGCGGGACAGCAGAATAGGCATGGCTCCTCCTGCCCCTGGAAAGAGCAAGCTGCAAATGTGAGAAATAATTATAAGCCTCTCATGCTAGTACTATGTGGAAATAACAACTTGATTTGTAGACGGTTTTGGTGGGTTTTTTGTTTGTTTTTAGCATACATCAAAGCTACAGAGCCAGACAAGAGAGAGGGAAATTATCTATCTATCTATCTATCTATCTCTAAACTCTCTGTTAGGCATTTCTGAAATAGTAAGAAGTGGCAGGTGGGCCAGGCTTTCAGAGAGGCCTATGCATAGGCCTCGCTGAAGCCTGAAGCTCTCCAAGGTAGGCCTTGGAGATCAGCAGGAGCAGGCAGTCAAGAAAGGGTTAGCTTTCCTCCCAGCCCTATGTTGGAGATGTACTTCCAGTACATCGACCTTTTGCACCAAGGCCCTCCCTATCTGTCCCTACTCGATGACCCCTGAACTGACTCTGCAGCACTTCCTGTGCTGAGTCACAATCCTTCCTTTCCTCCTAGAGAGCAGATGGAAACATCTCTCTCTCTCCTTACCTGTCCACTATGTAGTCCTTTAGATTAGATATAGGTCTTTCCTATCTGAGTGTATTTAACCAATAATATTTAGTGTTTAGTCATACAAGGATCTCCATGTGTTTTCCCTAAATAGCTGCAATATCCAAACCATCCTCTGCTACCTACTCTGTAACTGGAGTGTGTGCTCATTCCTTAGTGCTCTGCTGTTTTACCTATTGTGGGTAAAAACCAACAACCTCTAACACCCTATTGGTTCTCCTGGAGTCTTGTGCTCCTCCCATGCTTGGAATTTGTATGGAACTGCAGAGCCCAGGTAGCTGGCTGTTGGACTGAGGGTCTCCCTCCAACCAAGAAGAGAAGTAAAACATTTGCTGTTTGAAAGTAAACCCTTTGCTGTTTGTTTGTGTGTGTGTGATTTGTTCCCCTTGGTCAAGCTACCATGTTGCTCTCTCCCCCCTCCCCATGAACCGTGTGTGTGGTGCACATGGGAGAGAAGTTCCATCCTGTGTGTGTGTGTGAGAGAGAGAATTCTTAACCTTTAAAAAATAACCAACAAAACATTTTCAAAGTTTGCCAAAACATGTACTCATGGCATGTTTTTATATAACTGTCTGAAAATGGTTGAGTGCAGAGGCTTTTACACGTATGTTTCTTGGAATGACATAGCCACCTAATGCGCAGTGGGGAAGTAACTTGCCTAGGGAGCAAGAGGTTGCTGGTTAGAATTCCCACTGTTGTGTTTCCCAGACTCCTATATCAGGCAGCAGTGATATAGGAAGATGCTGAAAGGCATCATCTCATACTGCATGGGAGGAGGCAATGGTGATTCCCTCCTTTATTTTATCAAAGAAAACCACATGGCTCTGTGGTCGCCAGGAGTCGACACCAACCCGATGGCACAACTTTACCTTATACTTCCTATATGCTCACAGCAGTTAGTGTTGTTTTGTTTTGTTTTTTGCTCCACCCCTGCGCCACCCACTTTGGCTCTGCCCACCTGCCTGGCGCCCACCCAGTCCCAGGAGTCACCAGCCACCACAACACCCAACCGATATTTGCAGTTCTGTGAATAACAAGGTTTGCCTGTAATTATATTTCCATTGGCTCCCATGTCTAGCAATCACCATCTTTTAGGAACCCATGAGACTAGTTCACAAATCACCATGACTGCAACATCTTACACGCAGGCAATCTGCATGTAAGAATAGGCCATCACCACACAGAGAGAAATCAGAAATAAAACATTCAGATATCCTCACATCACCTCAAAATTCAATGGCCTGTATCAATCTAGGGACGACAGAGACACCAAAGCAAGCTTGTATGTATTCACTGGTACATGTTTGTGCCAAATACAAACAGGTGCTCCCTTCATGATTCTTCTCCCCAATCTAGTTGTTGTGGCTGCACATTTAACAACCAATTTTTAAAAACACCCTCGTGATCATACTTATTTGCTATTTGAGAAAAAGAGCAGAGGTCTCCCTCCTTCATTCAAACAACTGATCAACACAATTACTGTTTTGATAGGGTTGCATCTAAAACAGCCCAGACTGCTGCTTGTGGGAACATAAAGGCCTTTAAAAAAAATAGATTCTGTACTCAGATGTCTCCTTATTACCACTGTAAGCATTGCTAAAAATGCCACAGTTTTGCAAAACGAGACTAGTACTGAATCTGACTTCTTCTTCTTCTTCTTCTTCTTCTTCTTCTTCTTCTTCTTCTTCTTCTTCTTCTTCTTCTTCTTCTTCTTCTTCTTCTATATCACCTTGGAGAAGGCAACTCGGCTTCATACCTATAATTTGCCAGCTCCGTCGAGTACAATGCCACCACATATTTAAATATACATTATTGGAATACAGTTTGTGGACTCTGAACATCCGTTCCTGACTTTGCTGCCAGGTTCTGATCCTTTTCAAGAAGGAAGCTGACTCTGTCAGATTCTGTCCTCTGAAATTATATAGTGCTTGCCTAGAAACATGATCGTTCTGGTCAAAAGAGCGTTAAAAGTTGGCAATTATACAGCACTGGTGGTTTAGTCAGGTAAAGCCAAATTACTGGCTACCAGTTCTAAAGTGATGAAGCATCCCCTAAAGCAGCTTTCATTGAAGATATTAAATGTCATCGTTTTCACACTTCATTAAGTGTATAATTCAAGAGGGAAATGGCTTTATAGTGTCTCCTGACTTTAGACAGTGTTTGTTGTGCTTTGATGAAATCTTGTTGACCTCAGTAATTTAACTTTCGGCAGAAGCCTAAAGTTTAGCAAGAATTGCTCAGTGTAATGAAAAATCTAATATTTGCATCCTATGCTTCATAAAATATAAATGCTGGAAGCTCCAGTAAGTATACTTGGTTCACTCACACTGTCTTAATTAGTCAGTGCCACTAGACCATGTTCATATTACAGCTAAAAAGCTGAAATATAAGCAGTGGAGTGGTTTGAAATCTAGCATCACCAGGTGCTACGGATTGGGAGTCCTTTAAGAAATACATGGCCTTCTTTTCAACCCAGTAACCCTCCTGCAAGCATGACTACTAATCTAGAGCAAAATGAGAATAAGAAACTATTTTTTAAAAGGAAAAGCAACTTTGGAAAGAGGCAGTTGGAAGCTGCAGAGTTCTGTCGGGGGTGGCTAACCTAAATACAAGCAAACTTTTGCAATTTTGCATGGGGGAAATCAGCAGTAATGATGAAGTAGAAAGCAATGGTTAGAGAACGGGTTAGATGTCACATCCCTCCACCATCCCCTTACTCTGCTCCTTCTCAAAGCAGTTATCCATATTTTTAAAAAGATGGTTGTGGTAATACTACATGAGTCTATGAAAAACATGTAGAGGAGATTCTCATGGTCCACCAAAAGTGGGCTAAGGGAGCCTAGCTCGCTTTTGGTGGATCGTCTGCTGCCTCGGGAGCCACGCAACTCCCAGCAGCAAACCCTCTTAATTCCCCCTCCCCTTAGACGAGGTTAGCAGAGCGAGCTCTCCGCTAACCCTGTCTATTTGATTGTGTGTTGCTGTGGCGCGGTTCTGTGCCACGGCAACATGCGGGGAGATGCCTGCCAGGAGGCTGAAACAAGCATCCTGGCCCTGGGGGTCCCTCCAGGATGCCCCGCGTGCTTGTTCGGGGCATCCTGGAACTTCTGGGGGATGTGCGGCCCCTGATATCGGCAGCCCCCGCCAGCTCCATGATGGAGCCAGCAGTCGTGTGAGCGGCCGATCCGGCCACCCAGGTCTGCTTTCCTGCTCGTCTGCCGGGATACCTCTCTCCCCGCAAACCCATTCCTGGCGAGTCCCACTGATCATGAGACTTGCCTCATAGTCTAGCCTTCATCAGAAGCCAAGGCCAGATTCTACAACAGATATGTTGCTGCTGCTACCAATAACTGAAGCATTGCATTTCCTCCTCCTTCCCCCGCCCCCCCCCCTAATATTTAGTGACCTCAGTTACAAGGTGCCAGTTTGCATCAATTCCACTTCTTTGGCTGCCATTTGTTGGATGGGGGGACTTCAGAGTGATGTCATATCATCTGATTATTACCACTATACAGTACATTATCAAGGAGATGTGGGGCTGCCAATGAGGGAGTAGCCCCACACTGGAAACATCTTTTTCTCACCTGTGTGGCACAGAGAACATCCAAATGTTTGAGCATTCAAAATGGCTTTGAATGTTGCACTACCTGGAAGAAAAAGGGAAAAAAGGACCTAGGGACTATTTTGGTCCACTTCTGCATTTGTGTACTTTGAAAGGCATGAAGTTACAAATCCCAGGATGTATTGAAAGTACTACTGGATGTTTTTAAATTGTGTATGTTATCCATATGAGATACTGTGAGATAGGGTTCTTACACTATTGTCCATTTTAAATGGTTATTTGTACATTTGTGATTTTTGTTGATTTAAGGATTTTTGCATTGTTTTGAGTATCTATGTGGACAATTTTAATACAGTCTGTGTATTATATATCTAGTAATTTTTACCCATTGGTTTTTACCCCTTGGTTGGACTTGATGGAGATTATTATAACATTGGGTTTGAGTGGAGTATGTATCCTTAATGTCCTTCTATAGATCCTTTCATAATTTCATTTAGCATAAGTTTTGTGTGGTGGGCACTACCTGGAAGAAACATGTTTCAGATTATCAGGACCAAACTATACATGACATTTAACGTACAACCCCCTTGAGGGGCTTAGCTTTCTTTAGGAAAAAGCAGTCAGTTTGGGGCCTCTCACAGGTCAGGACCATTGCAGAATATAGGGGGGCTTTATCCTTAACCCCTACCATGGCCCTGAACCATGGATGGCCAATCCAGATGCTGTTTACTTTGGGTTCAAAGCTTCGATTGGTATCAATCCAACTGCTATTTATTCCAGAAGAAAGCTTTCCTTGGTGCCAATGGGAGCTTTTCTCAAGGCTTGACTTTCAATTATTTACAGTAGACCAAGGCTGTAACAGGGGCATCATTTCATTATTATAATCCTTTTTTCTGCCTGATAGTTTCATACCAACTAAAGGGATATCTGTTTTTACAAATTCTCATTTTAGTTTTTAAAAATTTATTATGTCTATTGTGTATTGTTGTAAATGTAATGTAAATGTATTATTGTATTCATATTGTTTGTTATTGCTAGATACAATTAAAATATCTATAAACTTAATAGTTTATAGATGGCATTGATCATGTAGCTGAAGGGAGGGCGTGAAGAATGGAGGCTGGATTCAGTGGCTGACATGCAGAGCAAGTTACTCTTTAGTAATATTCAGGAGTTACACTAAAAGTCTACTTAATTTCAGTAGGACTCCTCAAGAGTAATTTAGTCTGGATGTCAGCCAGTATTCCCCAGCCCTTGAAAGTGACGGCAACACACGATCAAAAAAACAAGGTTAACGGAGCGATTGCTTTGTTAACCTCATTTAAGGGGAGGGGCATTTAACGAGTTTAGCTGCCGGGAGCTGCATGGCTCCCATTGCAGCACATGATCTCCTCAAAGTGGGCTGGGCTCCCTGAGCCCAGTCTTGAGCAATCGTGGAAATAACCTCAGGGAAAAATGTTCTCCCCCTCCACAATCTTCTAAGGGCAGCTTCAGATTAACACATCCTTGCACACACAGAAACATCAGGGCCATGGCAAGAACACACCTGCCCAGACGTCACTGGTGCCCCATGGCTGTACACATTGTTGCACAACATGCAGACCTACTTTTGTTGCAGTCCTCCAGCTTGCTTTCCAAGGTAAACATCTCCTGCCAGTGGGTAGGATGTTTCTGCATCCCAGCATTGCTTCTCCTTTTCTGGGAGAGTTGGGCAGAGAGTGTGGAGTGACAGTGTATTTGATTGTTTCACACGCTGCCCCTGTGTGCACATTTGACATAACTATTAGGACACTGATGAAGTGGTCGTGATGTCATATCTCACCCGGAGAAGTGAGATGAGAGGCTTCTGAAGGATTTACTTGTCCCAAACACTAGGTCTGACATTGTGAGAGGGGTTGGTTTCATCTGCCTTAACTCAGGAGCACAGAACTTTACAGTACCTCAGACTATTTTTCAGATGCTATCAACTTTCAAGGTCAATTGAGCTTGCAAGGGGAAAAAAAACTGAAATTTCCAAAAAGAAACAGAATCTTCTCTCCTACCCTGAATGGCTTAACATGAGAATGGGATAGAAACCACCTCACCACAGCAAGTCCATTCATTTCTGGGGTAGTTTTTCTCCCAATTGACTAAACATGGAATGGAATGGAATAGAAATGGCCCCACCAAGGGGAGTCATTTTGGGGTGGCTTCCTATCCTGTGTCAGTTTTTTAATTGAACACGCAGCCCACGTGTTCATAGAGCTGGGCGGCTCTAGCACTCGGCAGCAGGGAAATCCCCCAATGCACTGTGCACCTCGCACAGTGCATTGTGGGTTTTCTGGAGGACAGGCTTCATTTCCCTGGCCTCCAGATGACCATACCACTCGCTACAGTGTGACTCGTATGGGCGCATGAGCGGCACAGCTGAAGAGGAAGCATGGATTGGTAGGTGCGTTCCTGCCTCCCCCACACAGAGCGGCCATGTGAATGACCTTTTTGTGTACCAGAGTTTGATGGTTTGAAAGTTTGGCAACAAGAGCATGCCTGGGAGTGCAGTGGTTTGTTTGCACACAAGTGTGCTTGTTTACATGTCTTTATGCAGCTGGGGTGGAAATCTACCCCAAAATCCAGATGAGAGTTAAGCAACTTCTAAATAGTTTTAACTTGGCTTCCTCACAAGATTTTGATAGATAAACAAAAGATTGCTACAATATCAAAATCTGTACAAAATCGCACAGACTTTATTGAAAGCAATTAAAACTGCTATCTTAGACAGTAAGCAGTAATTTGCATTTTGCAAAAAGGAAAAAATAAATATAAACATTATTCACTTGGCAGTGTTATACAATGGACCATAAGTGATTGCAAACTAAAGCAGAACTCCTATCTTGCCTTCCCAGTCCACAACATCTTCAGATCAGACTCCCATGCACCCTCATTTAAAGCTCAAACTAATCCTCCTCAGTCATTCCCTCTCAATTAATGCTCTAGAGATGTATAGATGTTGGAGGAATCTGAGAGTCTGAACAATGTTAAGCTCTGGGAGTTTCTGATGATATTACAAACACCATAAAGCACTCCCTGCAGAGCAGTACTAAATTAACTACGCCACCTGGGGTGCTAATGTGCTATCAAAGCATCTGGCAGCAGGGGTGCAGGGATGGGGTAAGTATATGCAGAACGTTCTGTCAATATCGTGCATCCCAAGAGAGGCCACCTGAATTGACTTTCTTTCATATTGAAGAGATGAGAGAGCCATAAGCAGTGTGGTTAATTGGGGTGGGGGATATTACTGAACAATCCTAAACATGTTTACTTCAAGGGAAGTCTCACTGGCTCACATCTTCTGCAGCACTATGTGGGCTGAATAAGGGCTCCACCCTCACAGAGCAGCTGGAGAATCGCTGTGTTGAAGCCTTGCTCCACAGCCCAATATGAGCAGAGGAGGAGGGGTAAGCTATTTTTGCTTCTCTTCCCTCCTTCCAAAAGCCCTTAGGGACATATTCCTGAAAGCAAAAAGCAGCAGTGTGCCACTGCCTGGAAGTGGTGTTAAGTTGTTCTGCAGCTACCCCATCGCGCTACAAAATGAAAGCTGCCTTTCAAGTTGTGCATCCGCTCTGGAAGACTGCATGGAATATCGATCTGTTTTGGATTCTCTGGCATGTCCATTGTCCTTTTAGTTGTAAAACTAGGCTTACAAAGTAACGAAAGAATCTGGTGTGAGTTCAATTTTCATATTATGTCTGCCTTCACTCAGAGTGAATGTTCTACATACTGGAATGTATAGATTATCCAGACAAAGTATGCTGGTCAAACATATGACAGAAATAACATGGCTTGGGAAAGGGATGGTTAAACAATGGCCTACAGACCCTGTGAAGGAATGAGGCCTGAACATCCTCTTTGTGTATTACAGATATTTGTACTGCCTATGTATTTACTTATTCCCTATGTTCTGTGTTTAAAAGCTGTGCAGGGGTCAAAGGTTCACAGCTCCTATCCTATAGTTTGGTTTGGGAGGGAAAAGAGTTTTACTGTTTAAATTTTGGAGGGAGGAAAGGGCTTGATTTGATTTTGCATATGGTTGTTTTTGTTTTTGTTTAATGGAGGGAACTTGAATTCGATTTGATTGGTCTGTTGAGAAAAATTGGAGGGGGGAAGAGAATAAAAGGAGGTTTGCCAGTAGCAGAAAGGTAGTTAAAGTTGGAATCAGAGCTGAGTAGGAGTATGACCCAGAGGCCAAATTCACATGTAACATGGAACCACAAGTCCATTGGACCTGCAGCTCTGTGCCCACCCTCTCCCTGCTCTCCCATCCGAATTTGGACCCTCAGGATTGCTGTGCCTCTGCAGTCAGCAACACTGAAGAGGCAGGGGAGCTGGCTGTGTGGTACACTGACCCCATCTTGACAGAAGAACAGCCCAAACAGCCAATCAGGCTGGAGTTGATAGAGGAGCTTCCTCCCTCATTTCCAGTTCCAGGGCCAGCAGCCTGCAGTTCCAAATCAGGATGTACCACAGGCTGATGGGAACCTTGGGTTGAAGCAACAAAACTTAATTCAACCTTTAGTTCATGTTGGAGTCCTAGTCATTAACCCTCAGTTTTGTCGCTGTGCCTGTCTGCAGTTCCCCACATTCAAACATAATGTCCACAGAACCCCAGGCCTATTCAACAGCAATTCTACATTACATGCGAATGCAGCCACTGAGACACAGCTGGAATAGTGAAAAGACGAGCAGTCAGCAGGAGAAAGCTGACTGAGGCAGTCAGTGGCAGAAAGCTTGAAATTACTGAGCTGGAATCACTGCAGCATTGGAAAGACAGAAACAACTAGTTGGTGGTAGTAAAGGAGAGGAAAGAGGGAAGCTTTGGGGGAAGCTGTCCTTCACACTCCTTTTGAGAGTGTGGCTGAGCCTAGTTTGTATAGGCTATTGGTCTTGGTAATTCTTTGCTTTTCTTGTGCTTTTGCTCAACCTGAAACATGCCCCTGCCCCCCGCCCCCCCCCCCCAATTTTACTTAAACTTACTGAACTGTTTTGGAGCTAAGAAGATTTTGAACCAAGTAAACCTTTTCTTCTTCTTTCAATAGTGTCTCTGTCAATTATTTTTCCCACCCCATGCCTCCTTGTCTAGATTACCATTCTACCCTTTTTGTAAAGCTAAAAGACAGAGACTCCAGTGACTGAATGGTAGAACCAGTCAAAAGAACTCGACCTGGTGGCAGTGAGTTATTTATATGCAGGGCTCATTGCGGTGGTGCCCTCCACAGACCCACAGACCCCCAGTCTACCAAATTAAGCTGTTCTGTTAACCTGAAACCAAAGTGTAGAACGATGTTTGACAACAGTTTCTATAAAAAGAAATGGAGCTTCCAGAAGTGTCCAGAGGCAACAAATCCCTTTGCATCCAAAGCCCTAGGCAAGATAAGAAGAATGGCTCAGCTTTTCTTGAGTGCATAATTCTGAAGTGTATGCAGCTAAACCACCAAGATTTGGGTGGTATAAAAATATGTTAAATAAATACATACGTAAATAAATAAGGTACCAACTTTAGAGTTTGACTGCCGGTGATGGGGTCAGTGTATGTGGCAAAATTTACCTCTGCCCCCAGACAACTGAATGACAAACAGAGCAGTCCCTGAGAACAGAAAAGTTGGCCACTCCTGATTTAGAGAAACTCTCTAAACTTGGGTTTTTTAATTTCTGTAAACAGTATTTAATTAGTATCAATAAAAACACAAAGTAGGGCCATTTCTGGGGATTAATAACCAGCAGAGCTTAATTAACAGTCATCAGCACCTCCCTGGTCTTAAATAATCCCCTGGAGAAATGACCTGAATCTTAACCACTATTTCTTAATTGAAAGATTAGTAGAGAACCAGCCTTCAGCCCAATTGTTATATTTTATCTTATCTCCTTGTAGCATTTACAGAGTTTTCATTATGAGATAGCAACAATCATTAAAATAATCCTTCCCACTAACAGAGGATTTTTTATATCCAATTTGCTGGGACACCCTCCCCTGCAAGGACCAAATACTGGAAAAGCTACAAAAGGATTTTAAAACAACATTAGATTATGATGTACCCCTCCTCTTTTATCCTGGGGCCTAGTCTTGATCTGCCCTTCCAATAGAATCTAAGACAAAATTCACCACCAATATCCTCCTTCATGGCCACCATTCTCTGGCAGAACACCAAGATTTCAGTCCTTCCAGAATATTCAGGGTTTCCTCTCTGATTAGTAGCCAGCATGCTTGTCTTCATTATGGAATGGAATGTGCACTTATCATCTGCTGAGAAAATCCAGTAGTACATAAAAGAGATCTCGGACCATGTACTAGTTGTGTGTAGTTCAGGAGTATGCTCAGCACCCCCTCATCTAATGAGGAGAGGTCAATCAATGGCTACTAGTCGGAGGGCTATAGACCACCTCCAGCCTCAAAGGCAGGATGCCTCTGAGTACCAGTTGCAGGGGAGTAACAGCAGGAGAGAGGGTATGCCCTCCGCTCCTGCCTGTAGGCTCCCAATGGCATCTGGTGGGCCACTGTGTGAAATGGAATGCTGGACTGGATTTGGCCTTGGGACTGATCCAGCAGGGCTGTTCTTATGTTTAAAATGCCTTTACTGTCATACAATAGATTTGTATATAATACACATATACATACAAGAGGATAAATGCCATATAAAAGGATGGACATCACAACCAACACCTATGGCCATATGTGATATTATAAGCTGATGTGATACAAAATATGGAAGGTGCACAAATATCCTTACTACTCAAAGAGTAAGGTCCAGCAATATAAAGTTAATTCAGAGTGAAGTTGTTGTGAAGGCAATAAATGCACAATTTGACTATAAGCAAAGCTCATCCCAGGTGAGGATTTGCTAGGAGGCAAGGAAGGGAAGTTAGAGACAGAGTTCTTGGGTCATCAGGGAGGTTGAAGTTGGGGAAGCTGAGTGGAAAAAGTCCAAGATGCAAAAGCAAAAGCAAGAATAGATGCTCAGGTATAGCTAGGGTAGAAAAGTAGTTAGTAGGAAAGCAAAAATCTGAGGGAAGGATATACTAAAATGGGAGAAAGTTGAGGGAGAGATAATAGCAATTTCTGAAAGGAGGTCTGTGGTAAGTCTTACTATTTTATTTTATTTATTTATTTATTTATTTATTTATTTATTTATTTATTTATTTATCTATCAGATTTGTACACCACCCCAAACCTTCATCTCTGGGAGGTTAACAATAACATAAAAACAAGTCAAAAACATACACAAAAACTTAAAACAATTTAGATAATTGAAAATCAAAACACAGATTAAAACCTAAACATTTAAAAACCTGAAAAGGCTTGGGTGAAGAGATGGGTTTTCAAATGCTTTTTAAAAATTGTCAGAGATGGGGAGGATCATATTTCAGTGGGGAGCGCATTCCACAATCTCGGAGCAGCAACCAAGAAGGCCTGCCCCTGTATGGCCACCAGCTGAGCTGGCAGCAACTGGAGACGGACCTCTCGAGACGACCTCAGTGGGCAGTGTGTCTCATAATGAAGAAGACATCCTCAGAAATACCCAGGGCCCAAGCTGTTTAGGGCTTTATAAGTTATAACCAGCACTTTGTTATTTTGCCCGGAAACCTATTGGCAGCCAGTGTAGCTCTATCAGCAAAGGAGTGATGTGATCTCTCCGAGATGACCCAGAGACCAACCTGGCTGCTACATTCTGAACCAACTGGGATTTCTGGACGACATACAAAGGCAGCCCCACATAGAGCTCATTGCAGAAGTCAAGCCTGGAGGCTACCAGCATATGTAGCACTGTTTTGAGGTCATTCATCTCAAGAAACAGATGCAGCTGGTGTATCAGCCAAAGCTGATAGAAAGCTCCTCTGGCCACCACCTCAACCTGAGATACCAGGGAGAAGTGTGGATCCAAAAACTACTCCCAGACTGAGTACCTGTTCCTTTTGGGGAAGTGTGACCCCCATCTAGAACAGGTAGATCAAATGTGTTTCTGGAGGTCTGATCCCGCACAATAAGTACCTCTATCTTATCTGGATTCAGTCTCAGTTTATTTTCCCTCATCCAGCCCATTACAGCTTCCAGGCAGATTATAACCTGTATTAGGGAATAACGTGTTTGTTTGTTTTTAAAAAATGAGACTTTCATAGCCTGCTTGCTTATTGAATATAATTATGTCCAAATGAGAATTATTAAATATCTCTGTTTAATAAAATTGCTACTTTGAAGCTAACATCTTCTGTCAATTCTTACATTTGCAGCCTAATGGGGAAGATGTTCTGCCTCTGATAACTATAATCTGCTGCCAGGTTCCTTCTGAGGAACATTTTTCAGGGGGCTATCTATATTGGCCCTGCTGCAACAGCCTGAAAACTGATCACTTTGTTTTTCTTTAACTGAATTTAAACTGCATTGAGAAGCTTTGGTCTGAAAGTTGGTGCACAAGTAAAACCAACCACCACCACTAATGCATACTAAACCTCAGTGCTCAGCTCTCATTAGCCACATTCACATGTAACATGAAACCAGAGGCCCCTTCACCTCTAGTTTCGGAAATTGCATGTCTGAATGAGGGCAACTGCAGTTTCTGCAAAACATGGACCCGTGGTTTCCCTCCCTGAAGAGAATTGTACCTTCAATTTGTAGTGAGGTCTGCTGTCTGGAGCTCTGGTTCCGCAGTGCCAGCAGTATGTCAGAACATTGGCACCACAGTTTGCCTCACTCTGGCTGCTATTGGCTGTGCAGGCTGTCCTTCATGAAAGAAGGAAGCCTACATAGCCAGTTCCCCAGTCAATGCAGTCAGTGAGCCTGAAGAGAAGGAGCTCTCATGAACATCCAAATGCAGACAGGAGAGCAGGGTGTGTGGAAATGCAAGTCCATTAGACACACAATTCCGCATTATGTCCGAAGGCAGCTACTGTTTGGCTATGTGGAAACCACTCCCTTCTATTTTCATAGCAACACTGACTGACTTCTGCAGAGAGAACCATGAGATACGAACTGTTGTGACTGATTACAAGATATTTCCTTTGGGTTGCATTTGCAACAGCCTGAGTCGGCAGCTCATAGCAATCACTTCATCACTACTGACCGATGCATATGATATATGGTACCACACACTATCACTGACTAATTAAACGGTCATATTACTAACCTAATTAACTTTGTAGCCAGCAGGCTTTAGGCCATCTGATAATATTTTTACATATAAATTCACATTCCCTGGCAATGTGATCTACAGCACATCATAAATTGCCTCCAAAGTAAACAGTTAAGATTTTAAATTAGACCGAACTCCCCACCCCCCACAAAAAGGGCAGTAATTGATATCTTCCTTTGTGCAAGATCACTTCCATTACCCCTGGTTTTTATGTCGTGCCAGTTCACTAAGCACAACAGTTCTCACTGTTTCAAAGATGTCAAAATTTGCATTTGGATTCATGTTCAGTATTTTGATTTGGTTAATGGATCTGAAATGTAAGGTTATTTACTTTTATTTGGCATGATTCAGACCAATCAAGTACTTTGAAGTCCTCTTAGAACATAAAAAACCTGCTGGAACAAGCCAAGGGTCCATCAAGTCCGGTATCTACCAGCCAGATGTTCTTGGGAAGCTCACAGCAGAGCACGAAGGCAACAACAATTCCCTGTTGTTTCCCTGATTAACACCTGGCAGTTTTCTTCTAAACTGCCTCTGAGCCTGGAGGTTCCATGTAGCAATCATTACTAATACTCACTGATAGACTTGTCTCCCATGTGTCCAATCCCAGTTTAAAGCATAGCTTTAAAGCATAGCCTTCACCACATTTTGTGTATGCATGTGTTTTAAAAATGTATACCCTACTTTTCACCTCAAGACTTCAAGAGAGGTGTCTAAAGTGGCTAACAACAATTTTTTTTAATGATCTCGTGATAAAACATCAAAACGGCAATCAGAAAATGTTTAGTCCTATAAGCACAATAATCAGAAACAGAGGACACCAGCTGAAAGAGAATTATCTTCAGTTAGTACCAAGAACATTGAGAGGGCAGTAGCCAGTCTCATCTGGGCACTTTCCAGACTAGCTGCTCAGCAGCAGCAAAATGCCTCCATTCAGGTAAGTCGCATTTGAAATGTAAACAGCAGGGGGAGCAGTCTTGCAGCAACTAACAACCTGTAAAAACAGGAACTTTTTCATGCCTGATATATGACATCCTAGCTCTTTATCGCAGCGATTAAATTTGAAACAAGGTCTTGGAAGTGTGAATGGTACCCTGCTGTCTGCATAGGGACTGTGGTGTCATGATGCAAGAAGTGTGGAAGCACACTTCCGAGATACTTCCTGACCCCATTGTAGGGTCTAGTCTGGAAAGCACCCAGCTGAGGAAGGAAGGGAGCATCTGTATTGCTCTGGGGGTAATGGGAGTTGTAGCCCCAAAATCTCTGGCAACCCATGTTCGAAAACTCTTACAGTAAGGCTCAGATGCTTCATAAGGCAGCACAGGAGCAGGACGATGTGGAGCATCTTTGTTTGTGCCATCCTCTACATCTTGATTTGGACCTCAAAGTCCAAGGAAAATATCTTTGCACGGAGGGTAAGTTGTAAGCAAGCACAATTTGTGACATTCCACAACATCATTACCGGTCATGTGGCACGTCTGTTAAGGCCATCAGCCTTAAGTTCCAATTTCCCCATTTTGTGGAGCTTGAGCCAAAATGAGATAGCAGCCTTAACTCTTGTCTTCAAACGGCAGGTTTGGTTATCTAATATGAATACATCTCTCCCACTGAAATACATGAGACTACAGAATTCAATTTGGTTTTAATCTTCTCTCCCCCTCCCCCCACCACCCTTTCCATTTTCTATGACTTTTCTATAAGAAAACAGAATGGAAAGGAAACACAAATGCATGGCTAAATTGGTTTATACAAATATTTAGTATTTATTTTAAAGGACGGTATTTAACATGACACTGTATCTAGAGATGAACAATACTTAATTGCTATCCATATCTGTATGTCTTTCCCCTTCCCGCCACCCTTATACGAAATGAATACTATTGTTGCTGAAAGTATCCGGCCATCTGTAAAGCCCTCATGCATTGTGAAAAATGGGGAAACACAGAATGATTACCATATTTTCACACCAAGAACCCACGGGTAATACTGGGTGTTGTTGTTGTTTTAACAAATAGAGTGGGTTCGGAAACTTAAAAGGATGTGAGCTGTTTTCCTAAGCATAAACATTTCTCTCCCCACCACCTCAGTTGCTCCCCACTCTCCCCCAACCAAGTACAGTTAAAAAAAAAATCTCTCACCACCACCTCCGTTGCTCCAGGCTTGTTTGCTAGTTTGTAGGGAGGGCACATAGCTTCCACATCCCACAAGCCGCTCCAAGCACCCCCACACCCTCCCTCCCTGGAGACTTCTGGGGCTGCCGCTGCTGCTTGCACCTGCTTTGCAAAAATCCCCACAGAGATCAGCTGGGAGTGGGCTGTCACATTGTCTTCTTATGAGGATCTTTCTGAGGTACGCGCTTTAGGCAGGTGCAGGCAGTTGCTGTGGGTGGAGACTATGCGTGAAAATACTAGGAGGAACCGTCAAAGTGCTAAATGAAGTGAGGATAGCAATAGCAATAGCAATAGCAATAGCACTTACATTTATATACCGCTCTATAGCCAGAGCTCTCTAAGCGGTTTACAATGATTTAGCATATTGCCCCCAACATTTCTGGGTACTCATTTTACCGACCTCGGAAGGATGGAAGGCTGAGTCAACCTTGAGCCCCTGGTCAGGATCAAACTTGTAACCTTCTGGTTACAGGGCGGCAGTTTTACCACTGCGCCACCAGGGGCTCCTTGATACTTGCTACAGTTCAAGTAATTCTTACTATATGGACAGATGGTGAATGCTGTACATTGAACAACCTTCATTTAATAATCAGACCATAGTCCCTTAAAGAACAAAATATTGAACCACTGAAGGTTGGCTCAAATGGAGATGTTTTGTGGGATCCAAAAGCTTCCCTTCCCGCAACTCAGGATGGTCCGGATCCAAAACAAATGTTTTCATTGGACTCTCCCTCCTCCCAAATATGCTGACTGGGAGGGAGGTCTTGAGCAGCTTGGCCAAAACATCACCTTAGTATTGGAATTGGCCCGTCATGATGTCACCTCTGCTCCTGGGCTCCTAAGGGGCAGGACAGGGACTTCAGTGAGGGGCACTAGGTCCCCAGAGGTCCAGGACTCCTCTGCAGGAGCAATTGCAGGAGTGGAGATAAGCTCTTGCTGCTCGGGCTCTGTTTGATCTGGTGGGCTTTCATTAGGGCCAAGCGTCTCAGCTGAGGCATGCTCCTCCTTCTCCTCCCAAAGAGTCAATGCCTGTTGGGTGGAGTCCTACACTATTACATATGGGGGCTGCTTTCCATCTTATTACAAATCCTATCCCCCTTGTAAGGACTGAGATGGATGCAGAATTCCAATTTCCTTCCCATTTGCTGGTATTTGGAACTCCAACAGTACCATGTTATTGTGGGGTATTGCAAAAAACCCCAGCATGCACATGCTGATTTTTCTTCTTCTTCCAACATCCACAGAGCAAATCCTGAAACACTGGGCCACACTTTTTCCTTGTCTGTATGGCCCTGGATGCTCGTGGGAAGTAGAGACTTAGGATCTCAAGGAAGGGGCCTGGGAGATGGGTGAGTGGGAGGCAAATGCTCAGCTTGCTAGGTAGGTAGGACCCCAGGTGGAGCCATGGGTCTGGTAGAAGTGCAGCTTCACCAGACTCCAATAGAACTCAGAGTGGGGCTACATCCCTGATGTACTTTAAGAAAGGCCACATGGAGACCTGAGAGAGATGTGGATGCTGGAGTTGCAATTCAGAGGAAGACTGACTGGCAACTGAGAAGCAGGGATGTAGCTATAATTGAGCAGATAAAGTTCAAAGAACCCACCCTCCAGCTCCTGGGTGCCCTCCAGCACCACTCCTCCCTATTTTACTCATGATCTCCCTCACTCTGTGGGGCCACCCGGAGAGGGCTGAACATAGACCCTCTCTCCCCTAGTTACGCTCCTGATGAGAAGCAATAGCTCTCTGCTCACTTGGGTATTGGAAACTCTCTCTAAAGCTGTGATGGGTGGCCATAACAGGAATAAGCCAAACAGTGGGGAAAGCAAAGGGCATAAGCTGCAGAAAATATAATCACATGGAACACTTTTGATGAAAAGTGGTAAGTAGTGCTAGGAGGAGGAATAGGAGTATGTGTATAGCCCAGTCCATTTTCGGAGCATGGCAGGGGAATGGAGGCTTTTACTCAGGAGTCAGCAACCTTTCATGTGGTCTTCACTTATCCACTCTGACTTCATTTATTCATTCTTAATTTACAGTTTTGCATGCCTGTAATACATTTTAACATTTAAAAATGCAGTGCATCCTGGGTTCCCTCTCTTCCTCTGTCAGGGTGCTTTCCTGCCTTCCTGTTTCCCCCTTTCTCTTCCCCTTTTGGCCTCCAGTCCATCATTGGCAGGTACTCCAGCACCTGCCCACGTTCCGCCACCCCACAGCGAAACAATGATGGACCAGCCATCACCGCCCAGCCGATCAGCAGTGAGCGGGTCCAGCTCCATTCAGCTGATTGGTAGTGCACAAGCCCAGCCCCACCCTGTGGGAGGAAGGGGAGGGCCACCCCATAGGTTTCTCTCATTGTGGCTGTTTCAACCAGCCAGGGTGAATTGCTCCCCATCACACTCAGCAGGTCTGGGGAGAATTCTGGCAGTGCTGTTAATACTGTGAGTGCCATTCAAAATAATTTCATATGCCCCTTTTGTCATGCATGCCATCATTTGTGGACCCTCCCCCGCCCCTGTTGTCCTGATACAGATCTGGTGCCAATGGGAGCTTTTCTACTGGGGCAAATCATAGGGCTAAAGCCCCCTCTCCACATCATATTTCTGATCAGGGCTGCCCCCCTGCATGTGCTATTTGCATTTGGAGCATTAAGCAGACAAGCCTCAATCAGGCTATAGGTGTATTGTCTGGTTTTGCTCTAAGACTTGTTATCTCTGAGCTAGAAACAACAAAACAGAGATATTACTACAAATGTGAAAGGTTTTTCAGAAGTTAAAGCTAGAGTTGGGGATGTGACTTTATGAATAATCTGGGGAAAATGTGCATGACAGTACATCAAGCTGTGACCCAAACACATCTTTCTGTTATTAAAAAGACTTATTAATATTTGTGTTTCAACATTACACATACTTTTTTTGTTTGTTTGATGCTTTGTGGGGTGGAAAAGTCTCTCAACAGAATAGACAGGAAGTTTAATGTTGGAATTACAAGCCAAAAACTATAAAATGCACAAATTGCCTTTTTCAAAGAAATATGAAGCCATCGGGATTCAAAGAGGTTCTTTGTGAAATGAAGGGGAAGAAAAAGTGACCCTGTCCTTGAAGCTTTCTGCAGGATGGTCATATTTACGGGGATATCTTTGTTGCCAGCTAGGAGTGAGTTAGTCTACGAGACAGAAGAGCTCTAAACGAAATGGGTGCGATTAATTCAGTCGTAACTGGCTCATAATTAGTTTCTGTTTACTTAATATGATCTTGGAGCTGGAGAATAAGTTAATTAGAATCATTTCCAATAACGAGGGATCCCAAGCATTGTCTTGCATATAAATATATTTCCACTGGGAGGAGAAGCCTTGCAGTTACCAAAGCTGCTTGTGGAATTTAGGCTGGACCATTATTGCAGTCGGTCAGTTTGGAAAACTTCTCCCAGAGCACATTTTGCTCAGCATTCTCATGGTGGTGGGTGGGGAGTAGAGGGGAGCCTGGCCTTGGAGAAGCATGCCTGCCATGTCCTTCAAAAATACCCCATTCCCACCATAGGCAGCAGTGTCCCCAGACATAATTGCTGCCCCTTATGCTTAACCTCATTGAAATGGTTTCAGCTCTCTTGCAAAGAAACCCTCACTGTTTTCCATGACAATTCTTCAGTGGTGCACATGTGAACATAGATGTCATCCACACCGATTACTTTCAATGGGACGCATTTCAGATCTGTACATGGGTGTGCATTCCTATCCATATTCTTCCCCCCAAGTAGTCATATGTAACTATGTGTGACTAGAGCCAGATAAGAACATAAGAACAGCCCTGCTGGATCAGGCCCAAGGCCCATCTAGTCCAGCATCCTGTTTCACACAGTGGCCCACCAGATGCCACTGGAAGACACAGGCAGGAGTTGAGGGCAGGCCCTCTCTCCTGCTGTTGCTCCCCTGCAACTGGTACTCCCAGATCAGGGAGAAAGTCTTGCCATTCAGTGCTGGCAGGCAATGAGACTTCGAAAGTTGGAAGCTGCCTTATGCTGAGTCAGACCATTGGCTAATCTAGCTCAGTATCTACACTGACTGGCAGTGGCTCTTCAAGGATACAGGCAGGAGACTTTGCCAATCCTACCTGGAGATGCCAGGGATTGAGCCTGGGACCTTCTGCATGCAAAGCAGATGCTCCACTACTAAGCTATATCACCATCCACTAAGGGAATATATTTCAGCAGACAGTGCTGACATGTAGTCTCCCATCCAAATGTAAACGATGGCAAACTCTGCTTAGCAAATGGGACAATTCATGTTCACTGCCATAAGACCAGCTCTCCTCCCCTTCCAATGCAAGACCAGGAACATTTGCCTGGTTGCCTAGTCAATGACAAGGCCTATTAATTCATCGTAACTACAGGTCACTGGCCTGACTCTCTTCAGTCTTCACACTATTAACACCCTCATCATCACTACACGGTTCTAAAGAGAAACAATTAGAGCCTCAGGAACCTGTGCCATACTAGGACCGCTAGTTTACTGCATAATATATGATTATTTCTGAACTAACTTGTAGCAACGTTTCAGAACTAACCCATTTCATAATTAACCTGTGACAAACAGCTGAATCTGCCCATTTACCAACAATACATTATGACTCTAAGTCATGCCTCTAAGGCTGCATTTCATATCTTTTCCACAGAAGCTCTGATCTGTCTTGACTATTGAAAGCCAGAAATCATAAAGTAAAAAAGTAAAGTCTGCCTTGATTAATACATGTCTGTTAAAAAAGAAAGAAAGAAAAATCAGTAAATATAGAATTTCAAGGGAAGCCCATTTTTCCCTGCCTCACTGCAACACCCATGGGCAATGAATATGTGAACTCTCTTCAACTCCTGATGAGAGCAGTGGAAGGGTTTGCTTTGACTTCAGTGAATTATCATATTGTCAAACAATGGCTATAAGCAAGCACAAAAAGTAGGATTTTCCACAGATCCTTTCCCCCATTATTGTTTCTTAAGTGGCAAATTATTGCATCAAAAATTGAACCTCATGAAAATTCAGCCCAGGACTACCACAATATTCATCTTCAGGCAGACCTCTATCAGTTCCAAATGACCAGCCTTGGACTATGGGACCTCAACATTTGAGTTTTGATATGATTGCATGAGAAAAAGCCAAAAGAATTACCACCTCTGGAAGCATCAAATTAACTTAGGATGTTTGCCAGCTTCAATAAACATGAAAATGTAGAAATGAGGCATGTTGTATTGAAAAGATGGAACTTTTTTTTTTTAAGCCTGTATATACAAATTCAATAGACTTGTTTTCCCGAACGAAGGCTTCAGTTTTTCAAGTGCTTTGGGAAATGCAGTGTAATTAGTTCTTAGGAAATGCAATTGCTGCTCGAGCAGGTTAATGTGATAAAGCTGCCCTCCCCCTTCCCCATCAACTCACACTTTATATTGCAAATTGATTTTTGGTTAACTCTTCGTTGCTTGGAGATTTGTGTGGTCCCGGAATGCAAAATTAGAGCAAGGTTAAGGAGAATAATGAATTCGTCGGAGAGCGTGATATATTTCCTAGGGGAAGCAATAGTAACTAAGCCTTACACAGGTCAAAGGATCAATGAACTAAAAGAGCACAGGATCAAAACAGAGCAACATTTGAATAAGCAAGCAGGGTGGCAATACAGGGCAAATGTATACTCCACATATTAACTCAACATGCTCAATGTTTGAATTTCTCAGATCACCTGAGGGACAGTTCAGAATTCAGATGGCATAGACAGCTGCTCAAACAAGCTGTAGACATAAGTGAGAAATGTAATACTAGAGACACTACCTCTGAGCCAATTAATTCTATAAAATAGGACTGATGCCATGTCAGACTATTGGCCATCTTGTTCAGTGTTGTCTACAATGAGTGGTAGCAGCTATACAGGGTTTCAGGCCAGGGTAATTCCCAGTCCTACTCAAAGATGTTAGGGACTGGTCCTGGAATCGTATAGGTTGGAGAAACAGTTCATTCTTGTCCCACAAAAATCTGATCATAAACATTTTAGCAGCTATTAAATTATGTGTGCCACTGACTAGAATTTCCAGATACCCAAATTGTTATGGGCACCACAACATAATAGACTCAGAGGTGCCAACCCAGAAGTATATGGAATTCAGACCTGTGTCTGATTTCATTTTATATTAAGAAATGAATTAATGCCTGGACTCAGGGTGAATTGACACCCCAGATCTCAACTGGTCTGTGAGGGAAGAGGCGATCCAGCATTGTATTGTGAAATGGGTACTCAAGGAAGCACAAAAGCCAGGCCCAAACAATCCAAATGCTAAAATGTGACTCACTATCAAATAATGTCTGTGGAAGAGGCCAGAGGCTGATCTCCCCTCTCCTGTTGCAAGAAGTCCATGTTAATCCTTGTCAATGATTGACTCAATTGCTCTCTATAGAAATTCAACATAGGTAGATGCATACAAAGAAAACACCTATAGACTTTAATTCTTACTTTACTCACACTTTAACACCTTTTTGGGGTCAGGCTGACAAATCTGGGAAGATGCCCATTTGCAGCTCAGAGATGCAGATTTGCTTAGGGCATTGTTTCCCCCCTCCCTTTCTAAGCTCACAGCTTACAGAAGATGGGATTCAGATTTCTCTGGACTGGCCAATATCCTGAATAATTAAAAGACATTATCCAAAAGGTAACAGCATTGTCACCCCTTTTTGGGGACCCAGGAAAAGATGGAGATTTGAATAGACTCTATGAGAGATCAAAGGAAAATACAGCTATAAAGAATAAGGCTACTGGACAGAGAGTGAGCAGTCTTTTGCCTACAGGCAGTCTTGTGCCTACACGCAATCTTCTGCCTACAAGCAAGACTTGCTCACAAGCAATCCCAGAGTTTGCTGCTAAGCCACGGGGCAACAAGCAGGAACTCTGTCCATGGACAGGAGCTGTCTGTGACTTCCACTACTCAGTGGGAAGTCAAGACTTCCCCAGCCATGGTGCTCTGACTCTCAGCCGTGCTCTGAGCAAACTGCATGCTTGATCCAAAAGCTCCTGTCTCCAGCCAGAAGCCTCGCTCCTTCAGCTGAAGAGATCCACCGCTCTCAAGCCTCTGATCCTGGTAATATGCTGCCTCTGCAAGCCTTGGATTCCTTCATCCTATCCCCTTCTTCTCCCTTCCCCTCGTCCCTCTACTAATTCCTGATCTCCCCAAACCATGCCAGCCCTCAGCCTTCCTTACTCCCCCTTCTTCCATCTATATCTGAATTGTATTAGGCTCTAGGAAGGTTTAATACACACACGTATATTAATTAGGAACACTGGGTGAATATCGGTGCTGGCTAGGGTTTAAATGCAGTTAATAATACTGATAGAATGTTCTGCTTTCTGCTCAGCTAGATTGATGTTATTATTCTTTTATACTCAATAAAGCCCATTGAATCATTTAGGATTGGCTTGATCTCCTTTCTTCCTTGCGCCCAGATCCTACATGGTCACTATATAAAAGAACTTGGTCACTTGGTGACACTATGAGACAGGCCTAATTTTGTATGCTAGCTAATGAGCATATTTAGTATATAAACCAGGCCTGCACCGTAACAAAATATCTTCTCATTTTGGATCTGTAAAGTGTTTTTTGGATCTGCATAGCAGTCACAAAAATGAATGAATGGCTGCATCCATTAAAAGAACTACAATTCTTGCAAGCCACCGCATTGGCTGGGGTCCTAAGTAATTTAAAGTCCCTTTTAAAACAGAAGCTGCAGCAAGAGGCAGGAGGCTGGTTCCAGCCTCCAGAAGGGGACATCACACTACTACTGTCTCCTGCACCCAGGTCCATGTAAATAAGGGGAATGGGGAGAGGGCAGGGGAAGCCAGGGAAAGGCAGGAGAAAGGCAGGAGAAAGGGGAGCGGGGAGGAATCTGAGAGGCATGTTGGAACTCTGAAAGAGTTCCACAACTATAAGAGGTGATTTAGTCAGAGTTCCGTCTGGTGGCGGGTGGGGGGGGGATCCTTTCTTTGTAGAACTCCATTCCAATAATACCTGACAGAGAGCATATATATAGAAAGAGAGATAGAGATAATGAGAGATAGAGATAAACTATGATATGTTTTATTATGGTATGTCTTTGGATATACCATAATAAAACATATGGTATGATGAAGCATTAGTGATAGACAGATAGATAGATAGATAGATAGATAGATAGATAGATAGATAGATAGATAGATAGATAAACTTTATTGCTATCTTTGACCAGTACAGAAGCATGCAGTAAAAACACTGTGTCATACACGTACAGTATAACAACAGCATAGCTTTACGAATATACAGTGGCATGATAAATTATTCCACTACAGTGGTCATTTGTTGTTGTTGTTGTATATTCACTGCTATTAAACAAAATTTAGCCACGTTATGGGTAACGTGGGCTTGGTGATCTGATAGAAGAAATAAAACATATTCTTCATCTCCTCTGCTTGGTAGATCCTTAATCAAGGGTAAAATTAATGATTCACACGAATCCCTGTAAAATTTATAATATAATAAAACATTACCCACATCCTCTATGGCCTGTGTACTACAGCGGCAGTAGCGTTCAGAGTAGGGAGTCCCGCCATATCTGCCATATAGCACCGCTGAGGGCAACACATCAAAGCAGGCCAATGCAAATGCTCTGCGATATTTGGAAACTATTAGGGCTTGACAGTAATCAAGCTGGCTTGGTGCTAAAGGCATGTCTTCATAATTTAAGTCCCTTTGGGGCCTTGCTTAACTCCTTTTGCCATTCCATGACCAATATTCTTTGCTTAACAGCCTTTTTTGCTTGCTCATGGCCCATGGATTGCAGCACTTCAGGGGGAAAGCCACAAGAGGTGAGCTTTTCTTTAACAGCTGACTTCCACTGCGTCTGAAAACTGTCTTCAAGCATTGGTGGGGCCAGGCCCATAGATGAGAATATCACCTTCAACCAGTAGTTAAGGGTAGTAATCCACACTCGGATTTCCACTCGCGTGACTCCCAATTCCAGTCTTAATGCTGTACTGGAGACACATTTTGGGGCTTGCATAATTGATCTTAGAAACTTAGATTGTATTGTCTCTATCCAGGTAAGGTTGGAGTAAGGGTTCCATTGAACACCATATAGTAGCTGCACCACTACTTTTGCCTCAAATAGTTTCAAAGCTGCTGGGACATATCGCCCTCCCTTGGTATAATAGTAATAGATGATGACCGAGGCACTCCTCTGTGCTACTTGTGAAACATAATCTAGGTGTGCATCTCTTTGACCTGAAGAGTGAAAAGCTATTCCTAGATAGTTAAAACAGTGGACCTGGTCTATTTTGTTACCATTGATGTACCAGCCATTGATTTAACTCTCCTGGCAAAGGTCATTATTTTCATCTTTTGGTAGTTTATTAAAAGTTTTTCCTCCTCACAGAACTGCACAAAGGATTTTAGGGCTCTGAAGTATTACTGTATTACAGCCAACATTGTGTATTATTATAAAGTGTTATTTCAAAAATAGGATTATTTTGAATTCATGAAAAGTTGCAGTACTACGACTTTATAAGCCAAAATGGAAGAGAGTAGAGCTGATCTTCTAGTAGCAAGCATGACTTGTCCCCTTAGCTAAGCAGGGTCCACTCTGGCTGTATTTGAATAGGAGTCTATAGGTGAGCACTGTAAGATATTCCCCTTAGGGGATGGAGCCGCTCTGGGAAGAGTATCTAGGTTCCAAGTTCCCTCTCTGGCATCTCCAAAATAGCACTGAGAGAGATTCCTGCCTGCAGTCTTGGAGAAGCTGCTGCCAGTCTGTGCAAACAATACTAAACTAGATAGACCAAAGGTCTGACTTGGTATTATGGCAGCTTCCTATGTTCCTATAGCAGAACTCACTGGGGCTGGGCTTGCTGCCTTCTGTTTCAAGACAGGATAGGTGGACCAGATGCTGGCTGACAGTTGCAACATCTGTGTGCTGAGTTCCCATTCCCCACATTCCGTTTGGGAGTGGTTTGCAACAAATATGACAGATATTTATATACTGCTTTTCAACCAAAATCCCCAAAGAGATTTACATAGCTATAAATAAATAAGTAAGTAAGTAAGTAAGTAAGTAAGTAAGTAAGTAAAATGGCTCCCTCTCCCCCAAAGGGCTCACAATCTTAAAAAAGAAATATAAGATAGACACTAGCAACAGCCACTGGAGGGATGTTGTGCTGGGGATGGATAGGGCCAGTTGCTCTCCCCCTTCTAAATAAAGAGAACCACCACTTTTAAAAGGTGCCTCTTTGCTCTTTGAGCAGGGTTTGTTTGTTTGTTTGTTTAGCACATTTGTATGCTGCCCAAAATGCAAGTCTGTGGGCAGTTTAGAAAAAAACAATAAAAACAACAGATAAAAAGTTCAAAACATTACCACAATTAAAATTTAAACTGTTAAAACTATTAAAAACACAATTAAAACAATAGCTAATTAAAAGCATGGGTGAAAAATGTGTCTTAATTGACTTTTTTAAATTTGTAAGAGATGGGGAGGCTCTTATTTCAGCAGGGAGCACTTTCCAAAGCCTCGGGGCAGCAATGGAGAAGGCCCGTCCCTGAGTAGCCACCAGACGAGCTGGTGGCAACTGCAGAAGAACTCCTCCAGATGATCTCAATAGGCATGTGGTTCATAGCGAAGAAGGCATTCTCTTAAATACCCAGGGCCCAAGCTGCTTAGGGCTTTATAGGTTATCACCAAAACCTTGTATTTTGCCCAGAAACTTATCAGCAGCCAGTGTAGATCTATTAAGATAGGAGTGTTATGGTCTCTGCAAGATGACCAAGAGACCAGCCTGGCTGCCACATTCCAGACCAACTGCAGTTTCTGGACTACGTACCTCCAGTGACTGTTGCTGGTGTCTGTCTTATGTTCCTTTTTAGATTGTGAGCCCTTTGGGGACAGGAATACATCTTATTTATTTATTATTTGGAAGGGTGGTATAGAAATCAAATAAATAAATAAAATAAAATAAATAAAGGCAGCCCCACATAGAACACATTGCACTAATCAAGTCTGGAGGTGACCAGCAGATGTATTACTGTTATGAGGTCATTTATCTCAAGAAATGGACGAAGCTGGTGTATCAGCTGGTGTATCGAAGCTGGTGTATCAGCTGAAGCTGATAAAAGGCACCTCTGGCCACTGCCTCAACCTGGGACACCAGGGAGAGTTTTGTGCCCAGAAGCACCCCCAGACTGCATACCTGTTCCCTCTGGGGAAGTGTAACCCCATCCAGAACAGGCAGATCAAAACCATCTCCCGAGTTCTGACCCGGCACAATAAGTCTCATTTGGAGTCAGCCTCAGCCTGTTACCTCTCATCCAGCCCATCACTGCCTCCAGGCAGGCATTTAGAGAGCTTATGCCTTCTCCTGATGATGTTGACATGGAGAAAAAGATTTGGGTGTCATCAGCTTACTGATAACACCCTGCACAGTACCAAATCTCCTGATGATCTCTCCCAGCTGTTTCATGTAGATGTTAAACAACATCGGAGACAATATGGAGCTTTGAGAGACACCACACCGAAGTTCAGTTTTTGAAGAACAACAGTCCCTGAGGGACACCATCTAGAATCTGCCTGAGGAGCAGAACCAGTACAAAGCAGTGCCTCCCATCCCCCAAACCCCTCAGATTTTCCAGAAGGATACTATGATCGATAGTATCGAAAGCCCTCAAGAGGTCCAAAAGGACCAACAGAGTCACACTTCCTCTGTCAATTCCCAATTGGAGATCACCCATTAGGCCGACCAAGGCAGTCTCTACCCCATAACCCACCTGAAAGCTGGTCTGAACCAGGTCTAGATAATCAGTTTTTTCCAAGTCTTCAGACAGAGCCAAAGTGACAACCCATCTAGCCTTCTTCCCCCCACACTGAGTATTTCGGCTATAGCTGCTTCATCTATTAGGGACTCGGTACAAATTTTTCTGCAGGGCTTTTAGTAGTTCTGCAGTGCCATACTAATTGCTGTGTTTGTCTCCATGCATGACAGGGAGAAATAAAGCTAGCACTAGGATTGCTTGGAGTAGCACTAAACTGATCTTCCTTCACAAATCTTATTAAAGTTTGTCACAGCTGGGCAGAGCAGTGCAGAATGTAGGGAAGTAATTTGGACTAGATTAATCCGCACAGAGCATTTGCGTGTCAGTACTTGATTGCTGCCCTCACCCCCTGCCAGAGCCCCTCTCACCTCGGAGATCTCTCCACCCTCACCTAAGCCACACTCCTGCTCCTCCTCCTCTATCCCATTGCTTCAACCCCCCTCACCCCTCTTGGTCACTCCTCCATCCCTTTACTCCACCCCCCCTCACCCCCCTTGGTCACAGCTGCAGTGTTACTGGTGCCTATTGGCCAAGCAGCCCCCTAGCCCCAAAGACTTCCCCACCCTCACCCGAGCCCCACTCCTGCTCCTTCCCCACAGGAGCAACAGCAGCAGCCAGGCCCTTTCTTGCTGCCACCACTGCCATGGCAGCCTGTTCCCCTCAGATCACTGACAGGACCGGGCCCATCCCTTGCCTGCCTGCCTCCCTCCGCCCATAGCCTTGGTATACCCAAACAGCAGCAGTGGTTGACTGGGCCATTCTTTACTGCCAATAGGCACCACCATGGCTGCTCATTCCCCTCAGGCCACTGACAGCCTCAGGCCCGTCCCTCACCCTTCCTTCTTTCTCTCTTCCCCTCCCTTCTTCTCTCTCTCTTATCTGAGTTAACAGATCTTGTTCATCTTGTTTCCTCGTCTAATTCACACAGTGGCAGCCTCCTTCTCCTGAAGGGGCCCTTTCCTCCCTCACAACCCCTCTCTTCATAGACCCTTGCCCACTATAGTGTCTGTGTGTGTGTGTGTGTGTGTGTGTGTGTGTGTGTGTGTGTGTGTGTGTGTATTCCTCTCCTCTACAATCAAGAACATCTTCCAACCAGTAACAGTTGCATTCCAACTGTCCTTAACCCTCACAGGCTCCTCCTCCCTATCTGCCTATGGAATCCCCACTGCCTAATCAACATGTTGCTTCTACTTATGAACTCTCACAAGAGCTGCCACACATGGGATTAGCCACGGGTACACATAAGAGAATTATATATATGGACTGTGGATGCTTTGAGGCACTTAGAGGTCTCCCTCGATGTGACCTTATAGATTGTGGGGAGTGGCTTGGGCCTGGCAAAATCCTTTTGCCTTTTGAACATCAGCAAAAATCCTAAAGAATCTAAGTATTGAGATGGGCATTGAAACTATGTCAATGTGGGTGATAAAGGATTCTAAATGAAACCCACTCCCTGTTAGCCTGCACAAAACTGCAATAAAAACTTAATGTTCAAATCTCACCATCCTTCCTTTATGCATGCCTTATTTCTCCAAGCACAATATAACTGTGTCTTTTTATCAGTTCTGCTTCAGAAATCTCCCCTCACAGACAAAATTTTATATCCCCACAGGTATGGATATAGAAAGTTCAGCTGTGGCCATAAATTAAGGTATACAGTTTTAAATTCACTTTTTGCAACACTTGAGAACTCCTGCTTAAATTTTGCTCTTCACTATGCTTGCTCACATCCTTGAAGACTAAAAGAGAATCATGATTTATTTCAGGGTTCAAAATCTAAAAAAACCATGGTCATTCCCACCCCCACCCCCACTATTCTTCTCAACCACACATTAAAGATAGGCTTCAAACTCCAGAACACAAACGTTTGGTGGGCCTTCAGCTAGCCTGATTAAGGGACCTCATAAACTTTATATTCTTGTCCTAGAGAGGCTGTGGAGCTTGTAAAACGTGAACAGAGTTGCAACAGAACAACAAAGACCTCAATCTCCAACATAAAAATTGGTAAAAGAAGTCTCCATAAATTCTATAGTATTGTCAGTCGTGTGTGTGTGTGATCTCTCTCTCTCTCTCTCTCTCTCTCTCTCTCTCTCTCTCTATATATATATATATATATTCCCCTATACCACCCAGAGACACATGTTTTGGGCGGTACAGAAATATGTTAAATAAATAAATAAAAATAGCAAATGTAGGTTGATTACTGCAGAAACAACTATTCACAACTATTCATACTTTGTCCAGTTTTCAAATTTAATCATTAAAATAGTAAGTATGAAACAATTAATTCCCTGGTCAGAAACTATGAACTTTATTCAGCTGGTAATACAAGTTGATCACAATAGCTAGAATTAACAAGCTTCCTATAATAAAAACTATTTTATTTAATTTCTTTTTATAGCAAAGTTTTCTGCAAAGAAAAATTGGCATTGAAGTCTCATGGGATATATTTAAAGTGCCACACTACACAAAGTCAGTTTTCAGGAAAAGCTTAAGATTCCCCCCGCCCTTCACAGTATTCATGGTAATTTATTTGACAGAGTAGGCTTTTGGAAAAACCTCAACTTCTAAGGAAACAATTCTTTCCCCTGTATATGTGTGACAGACAGATTAAAATGGATGAAACACTAAGGGTGGGCACCTTAAGGTGCAGTGGGAACAGTTGCGAGATCTAATAATACATTTGGTGCCATTTGTTTTTAAGGCAGAGTATATGTGCTCAAAAATCACTTCCACTGCATTTACAATGTCTGTTTATCCTCATCTAGAAATTTCATACTCTTTACCTTTATCAAACAGGTATGAAATTGCTTTACTTCTACTTTTGACATATGTTCATTTACAGTTAACTGAGTGAATAGTAAGTAACACATGAATGAATGGGTGGCTTGATCATTTCAAAAATGTTGGTAACAAAACAGAGAACTGGAAACTATGCTTTTAACTGGGGTAGCAAAATAGTTGATAAATGTCAGCTTTTTAGTAGGCATATAATATCACAGGTGTGTATGGGCCTTGCTGTTGGGACAGAACTAGCTCCAAACATTTGTTCAGCAGAAGGTCTTGACTATCTCTGAGGTGGATGACAGTTTTGTCCAGGGCTCTTGCTCTAAGGGGCATCCATTACTGAGCTGAGCAGCTAAGAAGGCCTGACCACAGATGGTAAATCAGATTATGCTAACGGGAAATTGCTGATTAGGATGAGTCCATGTTCCTGATTATATTATGTATATATTATTACTATATTATGTGTATTATTATGTATGTAAATTTTGGTCTATGACCGTAAATAAACATGAACATGATCACTGCTACTGCTGCTGGAGTGTCTACAATCAATCAAGATTGAGGAGTAGTTCAGTAATGGGTGATAGCACATGTAGAAGTGGGAATCTGGTGGAGAGAAAATACAGGAATACAGAATCAGAAGTTTTAGTAGCCATGTTGGTCCCAGCAGCTGCAGCCTATATAGAGGTGTGGGTTGCACTTCCAGGCTTCTGCTGCTGAGGGAATGCAGGGACCATGAGCGTGGATCATCAGTACTAAGCTATGATTAAAATGAGGAGGTGAGAGCTGAATCCATACAATGCAAATGCTATGACACTTTGCCTGTTCAGAGGCCTCTACTAGCCTGTATCGACATACTAACAACGACATTCAGTTGCACGGCTTCGGCAGGTGCGCCAGCTGCGTCCCTTTCTCGAGAAGGCAGATCTGGCCACAGTTACCCATGCCTTAGTCATGTCACAGCTGGATTACTGTAACACGCTCTACATGGGGCTGCCCTTGAAGAATATCCGGAAACGGCTGCTAGTGCAAAATGAGGCAACTAGGGTTCTATCTGGAGCTGCCCAGTGTGATCACATCACACCCATTTTGAAAGAGCTGCACTGGTTACCAATGTGTTGCTGGGTCCAATTCAAGGTGCTGGTTAAAGCCCTTAACAGTTTGGGCCCGGGATACCTGAGGGACTGCCTGCTCCCAAGGGTTGCTGCCCACTTGACAAGGTCATCTGAGGTGGCTCTGCTCCGGGTGCCGACAATGAGGGAGGCTTGGTCGTCGTGCATGCGGGACAGGGCCTTCTCTGTTGTTGCCCCCAAACTTTGGAATGCTCTCTCAGTGTCCATTAGTTCCTCGGACTCCATCACAGTTTTTAGAAAGCTTGTTAAATCTTGGCTTTTATCCAGGCCTTTACATGATTGTTTTTATTGCTGCTTCTGTGTGTTTTTAGCCGCGTACAGTTTTTTATGTTTCTATTTTATATTTTAAATGAGATCTGTTTCATATTTGTAGCTTAAATAGTTTTAATTGTCATTTTAATTGAATTTTTTAACTTTTGTAAACTGCCTTGCAATTGTTCTTAATGAAAGGCGGTATATATATATATATATATATATATATATATATATATATATATATATATATATGCCTTGAAGAACAATTTGGCTACAAAAGGCCCTCTTCCCAGTCTTCTTCATCAAAACCTGTACCCAAGATTACTCTTACGTTCCCTTCCTTCTTCCCATCTCAGGCTGTTCTCTCTCAGGCCCTACTCCAGTTTGAATCAGAGTTTCCTGGATCAATCATACCATTGATGGGTACAGGTATAAAAAGGAGAGACCCCAGAGGCTCTGTATTGGTATGGAGCTTCATACACTACTTGCTTGAATGCACACTGAGCAGTTAAATGACAAGATGAAGTTTAGAACATTGACTGCTTTCACTTCCAAGACATAAAGACTGCAATATTTTATAAGTAAAGGAGTAAGGATTTTTTTCTTCACCATTTCACAGGAACTGTGGGTGTTTATTTTTTACCCTCTCCTAAAGGAATTGTCCTTTTAAAGTATCTCAAGTCATATCTATGTTGAACGATGTTTTCTAGTTTTATAGATGTGTACTGAGGTATTGTAGAGAAAACAGATATATCTGCTCATCTGCCCTGGAATATATGTGCTTGCAAGGTAATGCATTATGCTGCAAGCTACAACTAAACTATTAAGGTAATGTTGGTATATTCCTCAGAGTCTGATTACTGTTTACATTTTGACTCAAGCCCTGAAAATTTTCCATAGTTAGAAAGTCTATCAAACTGGGCATAACCTACCAGCTATAGATAATTCAGTAAACTCAAGACCCTTCAATACACCTCCTGCTTTGTCAAGCTACCTCCAGGACACAAGAGACATGGCTGGTGGGATGCATTTGACTTGGAAGGTCACAATAGGCAGGCTTTTATCAGCAAAAGCACTGGCATTCTAGGGTTGCCACTTGATAACCTGGCAAAATGTAAAAGTATTCCCTGAAATAGTATAGCAAGACAAGTAGTACATCCTGGTGCCATGTGGTCTTTAAGTCAGTGCAAGGCACAAGGGGTCCTGGGAAAGGCAGGCTTAAATGTCTCCAACATTGGGCATTGATTTAGAAATTTCCCTTTCTAGAAATTGGAATGCTGAGCTGAAAGTTCTCTGAAGGAAACGTTTGCTCAAAGTGTGGAACATCTAGGATGGCAAGAATACACCTGCTCCCCAGCAACCAGCAGGAGGAGCACTGCTGCTGTCACCACTGTCAGTAGGTTTATCCTCTAACCCCACCTCCCCCCAAAAATTGCCTAAATGTGCCCCCTATTTTCCCACATACAAACAGAGGCACTCTTACCCCCAGACCTTGAGGCCCTGGTCTGTGGCCTCCTAAGGCCGCCCCCCCCCCACCAGTTGTCCTGGGAGGCCTCCTGCTGCCCTGCCAATGCCCATGCCCACTACACCACTCATTGCCTTTTTTGCGGCTGACATGTGCACAACTAGGGGGTGGGGTGGGGGTGAGCCGAGCAGGCCTCAGCCTCCCCCATGGTGGCCACACAGTGGCTGGTGGTGCCTGCTAACTTGGCAGAAGGGCACCTTTTAAGGTGGTGATTCTCTTTATTTAGCAGGGGGAGAATACTGGCCCTATCCACCCCCAGCACAGTATCTGCAGTGACTGTTGCTGGTGTCTGCCTCGTGTTTCTTTTTAGACTGTGAGCCCTTTGGGGACAGGGATCCATCTCATTTGTTTGTTATTTCTCTGTGTAAACCACTTTGGAAACGTTTGTTGAAAAATGGTATATAAATATTTGTTGTTGTGCAGTGGGAATATCGAGGCTTTGCAAGCCCGTGACATCACGGGTTTGCGACAGCTCAATATTTCCACTGCACAGGTGCTGAAGGCCCAGATGGACAGGCCCACCAGCTGCTGCACATGCCACCAACCCCCATCACCAGGGGGGAGGCCAAAGCCGGCTTGTCTCACCCCCACCCTACCCGACCGGCCACACACATGGTGCAACGAAAAGGGCAAGGAACAGCTCGGCAGCCGGGGCAATGGCAGGCACAGCCAGCAGCAGTACAAGGAGTGGAAGGAAGCCTCTCAGGACAGAGACCCCCAAGACAGAGGCCCAATGAAAGTTTGCATTTAAAAAAAATTAAGGGAGCCCTTGAGGCTGGAGAAGAAATGGGCTGAAGAACCTGGGGAGGGACATTTTGGCACAGTAATAAATTTGTAATCAAATTTCTCTATGCCAAGGGAAATTTCTGCATCTGGCATTGCTCTTATGAGCAATGATTATGAGATAGTACTACAATAATAAATGATATAGGACTACACCACAGACTTGAACTTTTAGCCATCCTCTTTCTCCCCAGGGAGTCCTGGGAATTGTACTTCTATGGATAGTTAAGGGTGTTCCACGGAGAATTCCCAGTGCCCTCACCAAACAACAATTTATATATCCTAAGTGCTTAATTCAATCTAGCAAAGTACTAGATACATCACCTGTGATTCATCCTTCATATGAGATTTACTGCTGGCAACTGGAATTTCATTTTCATGTAAGGTAAATATGGACAACAAACTCTCCACCCATAACACAGTTTCTGCTTATTATGGACAATGCTTCTGAGTATGAACAATCCATTAAAATTATGAAAGGGTACAGCAGCATTAGTGCCAATTGCACATTAGTTTTCTCTCGCCACTCTAGATAGAACGTTTTCTCTCCAGAGTGTTTTCTGCTTTTCTCCAGCTACTGGTGTGGGAAGAGAAGTATGGTGTTGTTCCTTTTGCATGGGCAGAGCTGGCCCCAGATTTCATGCCATGCTATTCGCTAATGACATAAGCATATGGCAATACGGAGGCTGGTTGGTAGACAGGTGTTGATGATTATTTCTCAGGAAAATGAAAGCAATTGCCCACACCTGCTTCCTGTTTTGTTGGGTGACTTCCAGGTATTCAGTGAATACCCAGAGCATGCAACAGATCCTAAGTTAGGCCAACCTGCAGACAATTTTGAGAAAGTACATTATTGTACTTGTACAATATATGTATCAACTTATCCCAAAATATGAGAGAGGGGGTTACATTCACAGTGGAGCTCTGTAGCTCAAGCAATGGCAGGATCTAAGCCTGTGCCTCACACTGCCGAAACGATCTGTAGCTCTTTCCAATTATGCTTGCTCAGAAGTAAGTTTAGTGTATGCCAATATGACTTACTCCCAGATAAGTGTGCATAGGATCTCAGCCTTAGAGGAGATATTTTAGAATCGGGTTAGCTGAAGTTTCCAGTACATGATTGACAAAGCTGTTAGGCTCTTAGGCAAAGATTTGAGTAAGTTTGGTTTACCTCAGCACCCATTCACCGCTTCACATACCCTTATTCAAACTGATTCTCCTTCATTGACTGCAGAAATTATTAATGCTGTGCCAGATGTTACACTCTTTCATTTTTCAGGACAAATGGGGAACTTTTAAGCCACATATTTTCCAGCACTCCCTTCCTTTGCTCAGCTTGTTGTGAGTTCTGTACCTGATCTGTTTGTTTCCCTGTTCAGCACTTGCTTTGTTGTCACTTTTGTTTATAGTCTTCTTCTTGTGGATGTATTTCTAGCTAGTCAGGGATTGTGCAGTTTGCAAAATGACATGATTATGCTATGAAGTCAATAAGACTGCAATGATGTGACAAAGCCAACTGAGACTGAGGGCAATGCTTCCAGGATCAGCAATGCCCTTGTTCAGAATGAGCAAACTCTTTCACTCACTCTCATAATGTCCATCCAATACATCACGAGGGGGCATTTTTCAACAACTGTCAGATGTGTTTATGAAAATGTCCCCCTGTATTTACCTGATCCCTATAAATAATCATCACGCAAGCTTACCATATTTCCTCTTCATCTCTTTAATGATGAAACAGGTTCCTAAGCAGGAACAATGTGTGGTATTGAAGAACCTGCTCCATCATGATCAGAGGAAGCTGCCTGAGAGTGATTCAAACCATCTAGTTCAGTATTATCTTCTCTGTTGGGAAGCAGTAGCACCCCAGGGTCTAAGGCAGAGGTCTTTCTCAGTGTCCACTGTCTCTTTAACGGAAGATGCCAGGTACTGAATCTGATATACACAGCAGAGCAGATGGATTTACACACACACTGGAGGTGACAGAGGAGGAAAAGAAAGGGCTTTCCCTCCCTGTGCTGCTGACAGAGACTTTGGGTGGGGAGGATTCATTACTGTCTCTTGCTAGCTGCCCTTTCAGCTTCAATGCAGGCACCATGTTCATCAAAGAACAAGCTGAGGGTGGCACACAACTTAGCTTTCCATTGCAGCCATTAAACAGGTAGGCACTTACCTCGTTAATAATAATCAGTAGCACTATTAATCTGTTAAATAGGCTAACCTGCGGATAATATTAATATATGTAGGATTTTGCCTTCAGGCCTCTTTCTGCCCTACTTTCTGAGGGTGGTTTTTTTAAAAAAAAAACAGGTATAAAAATATAAAGCAAGGAATTTTAGAGTAAACAATCACTTTTTCTTTTTCTTTAAATGCATTGCCTACACAGAACTTCATGCATTTTTAAAATGAAAAATGTATTTTCATCTCCTTCTGTTGCTATTGCTAGTTTGTATATAAGATGTCACTGTGGAATTTAATTTCTTTTTGAATTAAATGGCTGATTTGCTAGAATCATAGTGTTATATGAACCTTGGAAACATAATCAATCTCAAAAGAGGATGTTTGAACAAGTGTGCATCATATCACTTACCTCTAATTGGTCTGCTAACTTTCTCCTCTTCTATGATTTTTTAATTTACTTTTGTCTGCTGCCTTGGTTGCTTTTTTGTACTTCAGATGGAAAAATGTCTTCTAACATCAACCATATCATAATTAGAGATGAAAGATGATTTAAAAAAATTCCAAATTCACTAATTGAATTTAACTTTTTTTTTGTTAATGGATTTTTCAATAGGATTTAATCAAACATGAATATTTGCACAGTCTTTGATTTCCAAAGTCTATATTCATTAAGGCTATTGGCTTGACAATCAATAATGATTAATTCAATTTGTTTTCTTTGTTTTCTTCAGTATTATAAATTAAAAGAAATATCCAGTGAGTCAGTCCAATGTACCAAATGACCTTCATCTGAACAGTCGTTCTTTCCTGCCTTTCCTCTCCTTAACTCCCTGAACTAACATTTTTAACAGGTTAGCCAATTATTAGGCTACTTATGCACAACATGTGACCCACCAAGATGGACACAGAATACTGCATGGTTGCCAGGTCTTTTGAAGTTCAGTCCCAGGAACACAAGAAGCCGAACTTGAGAGCAAAGGGGTACTCTCTGGGAGGTTACATGGCGGAGCCTGCTGAGATAGTGGCAGATCCTAATTATGCTTGTGGCCAAAAGATGGCACCTGACCAATCAGGGGAAGAGCCTGCATTAGTCTGGTGCCTCAGAGCAAAACTTGGTATATTTATAAATTTGGGGTGGGGTTGGTAAGAGGAGAAGGATAGAGTGAAAGAGTAGCAAGTCCTCTCATCATGCCAAGCAGAAAATAGCCACCAAATGTGATTCCAACCCCTTACCATTGAGGATTTACTCTTTCCCCTGAGGATCCTAACAACTGACACTTTAGGTCAAGCTCTAACATGTGGAATCCTTACCTATGCATTATGAAACACTAGATGCTTGAAAAACCTGTTTTTGCAGTTCTGAACAACAGGAGATTTACTGAGCTGACCCTTGGAGACATATCTCTGAGCTGACTCTCGGAGACATATTTTCAGGAGGCACAGTGGACTTCAGAACCAAGGGGAGATTGGCAAAAATGCCCCTTCCCCATAGCGCCAGCACAACATTAGTTTGGATGTCTGCCATCAGTAGTCCGCATTCAGATTGGTGAGTTGTGCTCTGTTCATACTTGGCCATTATTATATGTATTCAATGCACTTTCCCCAGTAATAATGGGCTGGTTCACATAATCCAAATCCAGAAATACTAGAAGCATGCTGGGGTAGTAGGCTCCTCTTTACACCAGCCACTGCACATGCAGTGTAATATATTGCCTGGTACAGCTGTGATACCTCTGATCCCACCCTCAACTTCTGTGCATTTTTATCTGAATTTTTGAACAATATACATATGTGTACAAGCTGTATGTGCATTGATCCTGTATGCAGGATCAGTGCTCTGCATTTTTGCACAGTAAGGATGACATAGAAGAGCATATTAATGTAGAGCTTATACATACAATAATCCTCTTGCTTAAAGAGGAACATCTTGACAAGATGACAGAAGACAGTTAACATAAGGCCCAACCCAACCTCCAGTGAAAGGTTGTTCTGCAACTTGCTACCACCACCTAGAAGATCTTCTCCCAGGTCATCAGTAGTCAAATTTCAGATTTGGTCTAACCTGCAGCAAGAACAACCCCCAGATATTAATATTTTTCAGGCTCATATGGGAGGAGGCAGTCCCTAAGGTATCCTGGACCTAAATTGAAATGGAGAGGCCTTGGAAGGCAGTTATTGCTCAGTCTAACCTTCCTCTCAAGATTGCTGGGAAGATTAAGGTATACTGAGATGCTTGAAAGAAGGGTGGGGTTCAAATTTGATGACTAAATCAGTAAGGCTAAGGGTCAGAATTACTTGGCTCCATCCATTCCAAAGAGGAGAAGGAAGACCAGAACAAGTGTTGTATTCTATCTAGCAGGCCTTTTATGTTTTGGTGATTAGAACTTTATCCCAGTGGGGATCCTGTAGAAAGTTGAAGGGGGATTAGGTGGACGGGGCAGATTAAGCTTTTTGCCACCTGTAGGCAACTAAGGATTTGCTGCCCCTCTCTGTCTCATCCCAACATGAAACTATTTCAATCTCAACAGTATATGTTTCCAATCCTAAATTGTGGGAATACTGAAATGCAAATGCCCTTGAAATTCAATAGTTAAAAAGGACTTTTCACCCACCACTGAATGGCCCACTTTAAGCACTCAAAGCAGGTTCCTAGGCTAAATGAAATCCTTGAGCTGCAAGGCGGCTATTCCTCTCTCCTTCTATCCATAGTTCCATGGTATTAGTAGTGCTGGCTTAGGACAACTAGAAGTAGTAGTAATAGTAGTGAACACAACCAAGATCTGACCCACCTTTCCTCTAAAAGGGCATTGGAACACAGGCAGAGCGGGACCGCCAGCAGCCTGTGTGCGGCCGCAGCCGCAGCCCCAATTACCCCGCCCCCGCGTCTGACATCAGATGCTGGGGGTAGCCACGCCCCCGCATCTGACGTCAAACGCGGGGGCGTGGTCTGGCTGAACACAGCCTTGAGGCTCCGTTTGACCGACTCTCAGTTCAGTTGCTTTTTAACTGCCGAAGGGGCCACGCGGCCCCTTCGGCAGTTAAACAAAGGCTGGTGCTGCTTTTGCAGTGCAGCCCAGGAGCGGCTCTTCCCTGCAGGGAAGAGCCTCTCCTGGGCTGTGCTGCAAAAGCAGCACCAGCATTTTAACTCCTGAAGGGGCTACGTGACCCATTCAGTAGCTACTTAGGCTGGCGCTGCATTCGTAGCATGCAACCAGGAGTGGCTCTTCCCTGCCTTTGCAGGGAAGAGCCACTCCTGGCTGGCGCTGCGAACACAGCTCCAGCCTTCATTTAGCTCCCAAAGGGGCTGCGCGGCCCCCGCTGGGGAGCTAAACTAGCCTCCCAACATCTGACGTCAGACGCAGGGGCATCTTGGGGCCGCTCTCGTGGCCCCTGATTGGTCAGCAGCCCGGGTTCTTTGAATCCGCTGGCCCAATGGTGGCTCTGCCTCTGCATTGGAAGGATGCCTGGAGAGTGAAAGACGATATCCAGTTACTTCCCCAGTTCTGCCTTTTGGGAGGAGTTATTTTAAAACCTTAAGCTCATTCTCTGATAATAATACAGGGGCGTGCGTGTGCATGACAAGGAGCAAAAGCAAGAGAGAAATATTGAAGTGTGTCTGGTTTAACTGCAAAGCATATGCAATGAAACTGAAGTTCCGGAAATTTAGGACCGACAGGAGGAAGTACTTTTTCACACAGTGCCTAATTAATCTATGGAATCAGTTCAACGGGATGTGATGATGTCCACCAGCTTGGATAGCTTTGGAGGGGGCTTAGACAAATTCGTGGAGGACTGGTCTATCATTGGCTACTAGTCTGGGGGCTGGGGGCCAACTCCAGCCTCCAAAGTACAATGCCTCTCAATACCAGTTGCAGGGGAGCAAAAGCAGGAGAAAGGGCATGCACATGCCTCTTGCCTGTGGGCTCCCCAGAGGCATCTGGTGGGCCACTGTGGGAAACAGGATGCTGGACTAGATGGGCCTTGGGCCTGATCTAGCAGGGCTGTTGTTATGTTCTTAATGCACTGGTTGCAGCAGACTCATTGGTAGAGCTGCAGCAACCCTGGAAGAGGGTTGGTTGGACTGGCTGGCTAAGGAGGAGTTGTGGAAGTAAACAGACAGTTGACAGAAGGGACATTTTTGCTAGGTAGAAGAATGAAAAAAACATTGCAGGAAAAGGGTTGTTTAGGATTAGCACTAGCAAAGTGTAGCTTGGTGAAGGCACTGGTATTAGACTGAGGAAGAGAGCCAAAATGACTGCAGCCTGATACTAGACAGTATGCTCAGAAGATTGGTCCCACTGCCTTGAGTGGGGCTGAGTCAGTAATCATTTGGCGCTGTGAATAGAGAGGGCTTGGTGGGGTAGCTTTCCTCCTGCTGATAGGATGCAAAGCTACCACCAAACTATCTCTCTTTCTTTTTCTTTCTTTCTTTCTTATTTATTTATTTAACATATTTTTATACCACCATATTTTTTACAACAAAAAATACAAACAAATAAAACAAAACATTACAACAATTTAAAATTTAAAACAATGTTAAAACTATTAAAAACCATCAAACTATTAAAACAGTAATTGCAGACTCACTCCCCCTGGCCCCAATCCCACACAGACAGATGTGCTCTTACCCCTGGACTTTGGGGCCAAAGTCCGCTGCCCCCCCCCCCAATCCTCTATAGTCTGTCCTGGGTGATGTGGGTTGTTCACTTAAGAACTTACATGTTAAAAAAATGTTACTTAACTTGCAGTGGGTGCAGGGGCGGGTGGGCTCCAAAGGCCTTTAGGTCCAGGCTCCAAAATTACCTAGGTGCATCTTTGCACATAGACTCACCCACAGAGCATTAGCCACAGCCCCACAAGTTAGGGGGCACACAGCCTGCCAGACAGATGGCAGCAATACAGGCTCTCACCACTAGGCAGCAGCCATCTCTGGGAAGCAGATATTAAGGTTTCTTCCTCCCTGCAAGGCTTCTGGTAAACTAACCCAATGGCAACAACAGATAGGGCTTTCCATGCCATCTCACCCTGAGGATACAGAGATTCGTGATTTGGTAAGGGAGAAGCAACAAAAAAATAAATTGTATGTGGATAAGAAACAGCGTGAGAAACAGTGAACTTTTATGTGCAGGGCCTTGTTCAAGTATGGCCTCCTTATAAAGTGAGAAAGGGGTGTTCCCAATAGTCTAGACCAAAACAAATAATTGAAATCCAAGGAGATTCTGTCATACTGCATGATGGAAAGAAACTGAACATTTTGAGACTTTCAAGCTTGCATATTATGAGAAAAGAAGGAAGGGAATCTGATCTCAAGAGAGGAACTGTAGAGGAATTTGATCTTTCCTCCAGTTTTGACCTCACTGATGAGGCTGATGAAAGTGATGAACAATCCTGTGTACCAGGGGAAAAAACCACTAAGAGCTCCTGTGCCAAAGACCCCAAGAATTAGGAGTGTGCGTGATGGGAGACCACTTAAAAGACTTTGCCGCCAAATTTTAATCAATTCAATTATGTTTGTGTTTAAGGGGAGGTATATTTTGTATTCTATTCAGTATCTTTTATGTTTTGTTGTTTAGAATTTTGTCCCAGTGGGTATCCTGTCGAAAGTGTGTATGTGCGGGCAGTAGGGGGGAGGTTCAAGAAGAAAAGGGAGGGAAGGGAGAAGGAGAAAGTGAGGTTGTTCCTGGGAAAAAAGTCTTAGTTAAGTAAACATAAGATTACTTTGTATTTATGAGAGAAGCAGCTATAAAACAGCAGGATAACTTCTACTGAACAATTTAAGCTAACACAGCCTGCATGATTTCCCTACATCTCTTTCAGCTTGCATTTCAGGTAAGGGGGCCTGGATACTTCTGATGCTGGGTGCTTGCAAGCCCAGCTGTGGCTTCAGTTCTACTACACTACAGAATAGATTTACTTTGATAACGCTGTTTGCCCTGAGATGGCCTGATTTTTCTGATTATTGTTATTAGATGTGTTTAAGTGCTACATTTCTCATTAATAAATCTAGTGAAAAGGCAAAGCTATATCCTTGGAGTTAATGTGAATTGTAAAATACACTTCTTTCCCAGTAAAGGGTCAGCTCTCCCATGATGTGCCTGGCAAGATATCTATTTCTAATACAAATAGAGTAAAACCCTTCAAGCAGAGGTAATAGCTCTGTAACATGGCAAACCCTGATCAGATCAAGGGTCTTAAATTGGGATCAGGTACTGCTGAAGCATAAGAGTCGCATAATACAATATAAACATTAGTCTGCAGGAGCCTGTCTCCAGGAATCTCACTTTTCCCTTCTCAATATTTCATCTGAGGTTTAAATAAAATGAGAGGGATGGATTTGGCAAACTAGGATTCTCAGAGGGTGGATGGTGTAAGATCCTCAGGGGATGCGACCACTCTGGGAAGAGAAGGTTCCAAGTTCCCTCCCTGGCTTCTCCAAGATAGGGCTGAGAGAGATTCCTGCCTGCAACCTTGGAAAAGTTGCTCCTAGTCTGCGTAGACAATACTGAGCTAGATGGACCAATGCTTTGATTTGGTATAAGGCAGCTTCCTATGTCCCTGTGTTCCTTGCTAGGGAGTGGAGCCACTCAAGGATTACTATAGTTGGCTCCTACAGAGATGTAGGATGTGGAGGGATCCTTTGAAAAAATTTCTCTGAAATTTCTCCTTGGCAGGGACTCTGAAAGTCAGAGAGAATTTCAGTTTCTCCTAGAGATGGACCCTGAAAACTCTGAAATCCAGAAAGAACTGGATTCCCAAGTATATTTCATTCCTAACAAGCTGAGATTCAACCATGTAAGGGACACTTTTCATGTGATATTTATGGTAAATATGCTCTGTGTGTCAGGTCATGGGTAACCCAAATCTATCTGTTTATTTTGAGAACTTGTATACCCTGCCTTCCCCCACAAACTGGCCCAAAGTGGCTTATGATAATAAGCAGAATATTGCAAAGATCCTTAAAAACTAAAAATTGTATTATCAATAAAAACATTGCTAAAAATAACAGCAGTAAACATTTTAAACAATAATATTTACAGTAGCAATAAGTGTTGTAAACACTTTAATTAAATTAAATTTATTACAATTGCAATGTTGTAAACCACCCAGATACTTTGTTGTAAACCACCCAGAGACTTGTGTTTTGGGCAGCAAATAAATAAATAAATAAAGGCAGAAACATGCTCAAACAGCAGCAGTAAAAAGCATCAGTAGCAGCAACTGGAACTGGAGAGTATATTCTTCTGCCAAGGGTCCTGGAGCTCCGCCACTGGGGGAAAATGGAGCCTGCACTGCATATGGTAGTATGTTCTGGATCAGACAAGGACATAAGACCAGGCTCCTAGGATGCATTCTCGGCCTGGCTCACAATCAGTTCAGAGTCTTTGTGTACCACCTGTCAATTGCAGGATTCAATATTCAAGTGTCCTGTATGCAGGAGCATGGCAAGGTTGGAGTGAGCCCTGGGACGAAAGTGACAATGGGCCCCTACTCCACCCACCGTCTTCTCCCTCCCACCCCCTGTGTCTTGGCTGTAGAAGTGTAAGTGTTAAGGACATAGTGAAAAGAAAAACATTCTCAGCATGCCCTTTCTCCCACTCCAGTACAAATAATATCATACACTCCCTACATATGCAGACACTTTCACATAGACACTTGCACATGAGCATTGCTCTGGCTCATGATTTTTTAATATAAATATGTACTACCCACATTTGCCAGCATGGTGTAGTGGTTAGAGTGCTGGACTAGGACCGGGGAGACCCAAGTTCAAATCCCCATTCAGCCATGATACTCGTTGGGTGCCTCTGGGCCAGTCACTTCTCTCTCAGTCTGACCTACTTGACAGGGTTGTTGTGAGGAGAAACTTAAGTATGTAGTACACCGCTCTGGGCTCCTTGGAGGAAGAGCGGGATGTAAAAAATGTTTTAAATAATTGTCTTTTTTGAAGCCAAGATTAGTTGTGCACTCAGGAGCCAACCATGTGGTAATAAATCAGGAAGGTAGGAGGAGAGTGAGCTGTCACCACCCAGTAGGCTTCCCTCCTTCAGGGATTCAGGAATGTTTGTCCTGCCCTGTTCAGGTATAGCTACACCCCTGCCTGTTCCATTGTGTGGCCAAGAGGGCTCTGTGACCTGAACATATGTAGTGAACAGCAACTCGCATGGATAGATCCAATCTCAGAACCTAAAGGACATTCAAGCCCAGCATCCCTGATATTGTGGGCCTCAACTGGTATATAAGGAAATGGTATCTAAGAAAATACCCTCCAAATAATGAATCTTGCTAGGTGAGATCCTCTGAACCATGTTTAATAGGAAACTAAGTCTGAATAGCCTTAAAACTGGTTGGTATAAATCACCAAAAATGTCTAGTTTATTGAGTATTCGGTTTCCATCAAATCACCTTCACACCCAAAAGGATAGTTAATTCTGTAATTGTAGATGTCATCTTTCACTCATCTAGGAGGGGATTATTTCATTACTTTTTCTTTTGTACTTGGAGTCTATTTATCTCTATTGAACAATGCTTAGATGATGAAATGGGAACATAATAAGGAAGGTTCTTGTCATATCACTGCTAAAACAGGAAGGATTGTGATTCTTTAAAACAATAGTTCTCTCTTAAGTAGCTATCCCCATCAACAACAGATAGCTTTTTAGCTTTATCTGTAACACACTTTGAAACTGAAACATAAGAACAGGCATTTCGGAAGAATTACTTGGCACAAAATGTCAGATCTCCAAGATAATACATTAATAAGCTAGCAAATTTTCTAGCGCACAAAAAAGAGAATTATTAAAGAATTCTAAGGATGACTGATGCTTAATGCCAGCATTCCTTAAAATCATCATGTTGTACCCTGTGATAAAAATAAATGATATTTTGTGAACTATTTAATTCCTGACTGACTGACTTAGAAGCTGTAGCACATTTTAAAGAGCAACCACATGAAAGTAAAAATAACATCTGTTAACTTATGTTTCTGCCTTAACATTTCCTTGCAAGCTCTGGGTGGATCACAGCAACTTTGCTAGAAATGCAATCTCTGTCACAGGGGTGGTTCAGATGATATAACAACTGGCTCGTCCTGAATGTGTTGGGCAGAGCATGGGCACTCACATCTCCCCCCACCTGCTGCTGTCTAATCAGGTGGAAGCAGTTCAGTTGATCTACCTCTAAAAGCATGGATTAATTACTACATTGATATACCTTTTAATTCACATATTTAGCGTAGTTTGGATGAATTGCCTCTGCACAGGGTGGCATACTGAGTGTGTGGGAGTTGTGCACCTCCACACTCTTACAATATGTGTTTATGACTGGCCTGCTCTCACTGAAGGTCTCACCATCACCATAATGAATAGCAATAGCAATAGCACTTACATTTATATACCGCTCTATAGCCGAAGCTCTCTAAGCGGTTTACAATGATTTAGCATATTGCCCCCAACATTCTGGGTACTCATTTTACCGACCTCGGAAGGATGGAAGGCTGAGTCAACCTTGAGCCCCTGGTCAGGATCGAACTTGTTACCTTCTGGTTACAGGGCAGCAGGCTCATAATAGGAGGGATCCCAGCATAGCGTAGTGGTTAGAGTGTTGGACTAGGACTGGGAAGACCCGAGTTCAAATCCACACTCAACCATGAAACTAACTGGGTGACTGTGGGCCAGTCACTTAACTCTCAGCCTAACTTACCTCACAGGGTTGTTGTGAGGATAAACATATCCGTGTATACCACACTGAGCTCCTCAGAGGAAGAGGGAGATATAAGTGTAAAAACGAACGAACGAATGAATGAATAATGAATGAAAACATATATTTTCCTTTAAAAAAATAAGTTGTTGCCAGAGCCAGATTTTGGGGTAGCTCAGAGAGCACCCTTCTATCTATACTACGTAGGAAGGCTATACAGTCCGAGACTGGGGGATCATAGTCCCTACAGTGAACCTTTCATCGCCTATGTTTGGCGATTCACAGCTGGTCACTCAGCATGAGCAAAACATGGGGCAACATACCCCAAGGTCAGAACAGCAAAAACTGGGACTTCCGGTTCCGACGCTGACTGAGCAAGACGCTTCTCTTTGATTCTCCAAGTCTCCGAGAGAAGACCTGCAGAAAGTAACTGGGGGGGACTTTATAACTACCCCCACCCCACTGGATTAAAGTGGGAGGTGTAAAAGACTCACCAGCCCGGAGATGTCAGCTCCTGTTGCGAAGGGGTGCGGGGAAGCCATGTTCCCCTCGCAGCAGTCGAACGACAAGTCTAGAGTCAAGGAGAGTTCTGCAGTGTGGAGTTCAGGCTGCCTGAAAACCAAGCTCAGAAGCGTTGCAATTTCTACTAAATGCCAATGAGGTAACAAAGGAATTTATTAAGAATCTCATTTAAAAGAACAAGGAAAATAACAACTTGCAAGAGAGCTCTCTCTACCCAACAATGTTTTCTGGCTGCTTTTGGATGCCAAGGTACGGTCGGGATACTATAGCTCTATACAGAGAGTGACTAAGACTTTATAAGTACATCTACAGAGAAAAAGAGCTATACCTCTCCAGTATTTTTTGAAGAAAGGGATGTCTAACGCCCACTCTAACCTTTATGTTTTCAAACGGCTACCAATCCTGTTGAAGTAATTTAAAGTGAACTAAATCTTGCCAAAGCTAGTCAAAGTAGCCCAAGATACTAAATTGTCAGTCCACAATTTCATTCTAAGATTAAAGATTCGACGTTGGACAACATGGAGGTGACTACAGCAAACTTCTGGGCATCTTATGATGTTTTCACGAGCATGAAGTATAGCTTCTACCTTCTTTTTGGTATAGTTGATTTTTAGTGCGAGTCTATAAATACGAACTTGAGGAAACCTGCGTCTACATAACAGAGTGAACAAACGGACATACTTTGAGTAAAGAAGAACTCAAAAGAGTTAAAGGGTGAATTGGATTCAAAGTGGAAACTATTCCTCCCCCTTTGAAGTTACAGGAGGGGTATATTGGCTAAAGAGTTAACCTTGTTGTAAACATCCAATTTGTTACTGTAGCCTTGTATATTAGAATGTCTAAGAATAAGAATACTCCAACTGGAACTCAAACCTATATGGCTAGAAGAATATCAGTGGGAACGATTCCCCAAGTGGAAAGGTCCACTGGTGAAATTTGGGAGCTGCTTCAAGCCATTAATAGTAAATTAGATACAAATAATGAAGTAGTACAGTCTATGGTTAATGATATGCAAACTCTTAAAGAGGATATACAACAGATAAAAGCAGATTCACAGGTCTTAAAGCAAGACATGTTGCAGTTGAATAAGGAAGTACAAGTGATGAAACAAGGGATCATAGACAATTCAAACAAATGTAACAACTTGGAAGAAATAAGTAAGAGAACGGTGGAGGATACTAAGCTAACTTCCAAAAAAGTAGAAGCTGTAAGCCAGGAGATAAAAGAATTGGAAAAGGAAAAGGAAGAGTTAGCCGACCAACTTGCAATGTTGCAAATGGTGCAGAGGGAAAGAATGCTCAGAATAAGGGGAATTCCAGAAAATACAACTCAAAATTTACCAGATGTTCTGACAAATGAATTAGCTGAACTCTTGCAGGTGGACATATTTAATATAGAAGGACTGGTTGAAGATGCCTACAGAGTAAACAGCACTTTTTCAGTCTCCCATAAAGTGCCTAGAGATTGTATAATTCAACTTAATTCCAAATCTACCCGAGATCGAATTATACAAGCCCATTTTCAATATAAATGGGAAATTAACGGGCAAATTATAATGGTGATGAAAGAAATCCCAAGGAGATTTCTTATGAAACAAAAAGAATATAAAGATTTGACTGATATTCTAAAACAAAACAAAATCCCCTTTAGATGGGAGTTCCCTCAAGGGGTTGCCTTTACCTTTAAAAATAAGAAATATAGACTAACCAAAGTCTTAAAAGTAAAACAATTTCTTCGTAGGTATAGGAACAATCTTCAGATCTCAGAGGACGTCCAAAACACACAAGGCGCTAAATAAGGGAGGAATTAGCAATATAAACAAATAGTCAGTATGGAAATGAAATTCTTTTCTTTAAATGTAAATGGCTTAAACATAAAAACAAAATGCCAAAAAATATTTCATGATTTGAGAAAAAGAAAATTGGATTTGATTTGCCTGCAGGAAGTGCATATAAGAAGGAGAGATAGAAAGTATTTACAAAACAAAGCACTAGGTCAGCAATTCAAAACCCTAGATATTAAGAAAAAAAGGGACATAGTTTTTTATATAAAAGACTTTTTAGAGCCAAAATTGTTATATAAAGATGATTATGGAAGAGTATTGGTGGTAGAGATAAAGGTTGGAGATTTAAAATACATAGTAGTGGGCATATATGCCCCTAATGAGGCAAAAGCAGAATTTTATAGAAAATTGGAAAAACAACTAACAGAGATAGATAGGCAACGGATTATATTAATGGGAGACGTTAATGGAATTGTCTCAACGCAGGCTGACAGAGATACAACAGACTTGAGGAAAAATGATGGGAAATTACCAAGAGCTTTTTTCAATATGGTTGAGCATTTTGGTTTACACGACATATGGAGAATCAAAAACTCAGATGCGAGGGAGTATACTTTCTTTTCAGATAGACACAAGATGCATATGAGAATAGACATGATTTGGGCCAATGTAGACGTGTTGATAACAATTGAAGATATCGATATATTGCCAAGAATATTTTCTGATCATAATCCTATAGAATTAAAGTGGAAAATTGGAATAAAGAAAAATTATCAATGGAAATTAAATGAGTCCCTTTTGAATCAATCTAAAGTTGTGAAAGTAGGTTTACAAAAACTTAGAGAATATTTTGAGATAAATTTAAAGGATGATCTACAAATGAAGACAATATGGGATGCAAGTAAGGTGGTGATGAGGGGTTTTTTTATTCAACAAAATGCATATTCGGGGGAAAAGAAACAAGAGAATAAGGATTTAATCCAGATCCAAATTAAAGATTTGGAAGGGAAACTGATTGGGAAAAAAGGTGATCAAACTTTAATTCAACACCTAAAGGTATTAAAACAGAAATACTCCATGTTGACGGTGGAGGAGATGGAAAGAAATCTAAATTTTTTAAAACAGAAATCTTTTGAACAGGCAAACAACCCGGGAAAATATTTGGCTTGGAAACTAAGAGTTGAACGGCAAAAGAACTATATAACGAGTCTGAGCACGTCCAGTGGTATTATTAACCAACAGTCAATGATTAAAAGAGGATTTTACAAAAACTATAAGGACTTTTATCAAAAAAGAAAGGCTGAGTTAAATAAAGTAGAACAATTTTTACAACTAAGAAACTTACCACAATTAAATTCTGAACAACGGGAAAAATTGAACTTTCCAATTTCCAATGAAGAAGTTAAGGATGCTATTAAGCGAGCAAAAGGGGGGAAATCGCCAGGGCCAGATGGGCTCCCAATTATATATTATAAAACCTTTAGTGAAGTATTGTCCCAACCATTACAATGGACAATGAATGAAATTATGATGAAGGGTTGGTTTCCTGAGTCATGGAGGCAGGCGACTATTACATTAATACCAAAACCCGGTCAAGATACATCTTTAGTTAAAAATTATAGACCAATCTCCCTGCTTAATAACGATTACAAACTATATGCTTCTATACTTGCTAAAAGAATGGAGGGGGTCTTAGTAGAGTTAATTCATGAAGATCAGGCGGGATTCTTACCTAAAAGGCAAATAAAGGATAATGTACGAAGCGTCTTGAATGTACTAGAATACTACGAAAAACATAACGATAAACAATTGGCCATGTTATTTTTGGATGCAGAGAAAGCATTCGATAATATC